>NW_025421490.1:5593797-6215330 GCF_011764305.1 Mustela putorius furo | reverse complement strand
AGGAAAGAAAGAAGGAAAGAGTGAGTGGAAGGAAGGAAGGACAGAAGGAAGCTAGCTTTTCCCAGAAGGAGGGGTAAAAGAAATAATGCACAGACAGAACCAACAGACAGATACCTGGTATACAGGGGCAAGAAAAGAATCAGTTATTCTGAAACCCATTCAGTTTATATTTAACTATCACACATACTACAACCCAATAATGCTGACCTAACCTGAACCTTATTTCAGGGAAACACAAGAAAACGATCAAATTATAAAAATGATTGACACCCGCACGACTGTTACAAGTTCCAGAGGATTTTCGCATATGTGACCCTCGCTTAATTCAGTGATTCTAGGCTAGGAATCCTGGATTCCTTGCCTATAGAATTCTTCAAGGTCAGACGAATGTTGATGAATTTTGAGAATCCAAAGATTTTTTCTAAAGGCTTCAATTGTGTTCACATGTTGTTAAGAAACTACAGTGTAAACATTTGAGAAAAGCTCACGGTTGTCAGTTTTATTGTGCTAAGAATTGCTGTGGAAATTCGGCCAGAGATCCATCAAGATATATTTCTGGGCCAAAGGCCAAAGTTCCAGGATTGGTCATGTCTTCTTTTCTGCAATCTGCATTTTACCCAGGACCCAGGGGTCACACGAATCCTAAAAATACAGCCTCCCCACCCCCTGTGAAAACAACTTGACCAAGACTTTTACCATAATATTGCAGAAAGGCATGGATATGTGCGCTCACTTACCCAGAAATGTGTGGTTAGGAGAAAAATCTCAAAGAAATGATCGAGAGGTCAAGGCCAGTAAACTCTTGTGATGGTTTTGAAGTAAATTGTGGGTTCGCTCTGGTGAAATTTAGTGGTCAGAAAAACACATGAAGACCTCATGATGAAGCATTTAATAAAATGGCAAGTAGTGACAAACTTCGTGATCATTGGAACCTGATTCGTAAGGTGAGAATAGACCCAATACTCCAAAGTGAAAGATGGAACCGAATTTGTTTTTCTCTCTTGATAAAAATAAGAAGTATTTATCAGCTGTAAAAAAGAATGCACTTTTGCCACTTGCAACGACGGGGCATGGACGGAGCTGGAGAGGACCATCCGAGGGAAAGACAAAGACCGTATGATTTCCCTCGTATGTGGCACTTAAGAAACCAAACAAGCAGGCCAAGGGGAACAAGAAAAAAGAGAGAGGCAAACCAAGAAACAGACTCTTCACTCTAGAGAACACACTGATGGTCAGCAAAGGAGGTGGGGTGGGGAGGGGGAAACAGATGATGTTCGAGGAGGACACTTGCTGTGCTGAGCCCTGGCTGTTGAATGGAAGAGCTCAATCACTACATTGAACCCCCGAAACTAATACTACGTTATATGTTAGCCGGGCTGGAATGAATGAAGGATGAAGGAATGAAAAAGGGAAGGAGAAGGGGTAGAGAAGAAAAGGAAGAGAAAGAGGAAAGGAAGCGGGGAAGTTAGGAAGGGGACATGAACATTAAGGTCCTGCAAAGGTTATTATCTACACAAATGCATGTGTGTCTGTTTACATATAATGGTATATATAGATTTATATAAAACTGTATATAGATACTTTTCAGAGATTTTTCTAAATCTTCAAGTGAGGACAGCAGATGGATCTTGAGGGCCCCGACGACAACCGAGAGTCCCATCATGGGATGTTTTAAACAGCGTCTTTCTGCAAAGTGACGGCCAACATTGATCAAAGCCAATCGGCAGACTCGAGGTCAGTAATCCCCAGGACGGAGTTGATCCGGAGCTGCTAGTTAGAGAAATCAAAGTGGATAACATCTGTCAAAAGTCAAAAATATTTTCATAGCACTTGACATGAGAGTCAAGGGAAAATACCTGCTCTCTGGAGGGAAAGTCTGAGAACCGGGGACATTCAGGACGGGGGGATTAATAAAAAGAGGAGCGAGGGGAAACTGACTCTGAAATCCCGAGCTTTACTCCTGTGTTCGCCGGACAATGCCTCGGGAGCCCTTTTATTTCCTGCCGATTGCAGAACGGAAAGAAAGCAGCCCGAGTCCGCCTTTTACCCCTTACTGAGCAGGGCAAGAAAGAATAATCTCCAAGTATGCAATTTCCTTCTGTAAGGAGTTGGAAGTCCTACTTTCCTCTGTTAAGCTGCATCTGAAGAATTATCTAAAAATACATGTAAAGGAAACTGATCAAAGGCTCTGACGCCCTTTTTTGGTGTTTAAGTTGAAATGAAATGCAGTACTAGGAACCCAGATTCGGTCACAAGTGAGTCAGGTCCAGAATCGATGGAGACACATCTCTGAGTGTACCAACATCTGGCCAATTTGGAATCTCCCATTTTCTAAACAATGACTGTGGAGCATCACTTAAAGCCCACAATTCAAACAGTTTTCATCACAAACTGTCACATGAACTTCGACATGTTAACACTGTGCCGGAAAAGGTTGCTAAAGGGGAGAATCATCACAGGCTGAGAAGCAAAATAAGAGCTCTTGCTAGGGAAGGAACGCCGCTGGTTTGCCTGACCCTTGATACGATGTCCAGCAGGTTCGAGCAAAGTTACGAAACAGATCAGTTTTGAGATTCAATCCTGGGTCTCCGGCTGTGAGACACGGTATGTCCTCGACATGGTTCAGTGACTGTTCACCACCACCGTTTTAGGAAAGAACCCAGAAGGAAGAAGAAGAGTTGGTGGGAGAATTGATTTTATACAATGCTTCCATTCCACTCTAGTTAATACGCACTTTCTAGCAAATCAGATCACGTACGCCTGACGCAGGTGTCAAATAAGTGATGAAAGTATGCGTTACATAGTTTCCATGCTGAACTACATCCACACACCCAGGACCACATGTTCTAATGCTATCCCGAAGCCAGTTTAATGCGTAAAAATACCAGTCCTATCCCCTGAAGAGTAAATAAAGATTATGAAAGATAATCGCATAATTAAAAATGTAACTATACTATACTTAGGAGAAGGACAGACAGCCATACAAAGGGTCAACGAATATGGTAACCAACCATGGAATAATGAACAGGGCAAACCAATTTGCTGGGCATAAAAGAATCTCAAGGGTTAATCCACCTTTTCTCCGTGTGTCTCATTTGATATTCTATCCTAAAATGCTATTCCTCCAATAAAGTGTAAATAATTTGCATTCCAAAAGCATGGGGGTGGAAGAGAGTCTGCCACTCTTGTAACCTAAGTGTGCGAGATTATCACAGGTGCAGGCAATTAGCAAGCAGATTGCCCTACGCCCAGAGTCCTTGGGGACCCGTCAAAAAGCAGTAAAGAGACATTCGAGATCTCAGCTCGATTACAAATAGAATGAAGCCGAGAAAGCTTACTCACCCTGTTCCCATCTTCTCCATTTTCTTTTGAAATGGAGAACACGCATTAGGAGTCACTTTGAAGTTAGGGCTGCCTGAATATGATATTATTGATTTCCATAGCATGTCTCTGCTCTGCAATGCGGATGTGCATTTTTCAAACATATTAAACGAGCCTTTGATCTGATGTGTACCACCAGAACACCGTCTAGGGGCTGAAAACCATTTCTATATAAGGGTTTGCTGGGCTGAGGGTCGGGGGGGGGAGAGGGCTCTAGCTTGAAAGAGGTTGGAAATATCCCATCTGAAAGCTCTTTTCAGTTCTCCTCAGCCTAAACATTTTACTCGGAGGGGTTAAAGGTCACCAACTGTCAAAACAAAACCAAAATGACACAGTGCTCCTGCAAGGAAGGGAAGCAGAGTGGAAACTCCGAGTTCACCCACCGGGCTCCTTCAGTCAGCCTGCAGTGAACAGTAAAAATGCCCTTAAAAAGGGACAGGTACATTCTTCCAAATCCTACTGATCTCCGCAAGGTGTTCAACAGATGTGGAAGATGACACTCCCTGGGATCAACGCAGAGATCGCATCGAACTACTCTAGAAGAAGGACCGGGGGGGCCAGTCCAAATTTTAAGCTGTCAAAGCAACCGGTCCACTAGCTAGCTCCAAAACACCAGATGGTTTCATAACCCTAAAGGTTCATAAATCTTCGTTGAAAAGTGTCCAATTTCAAAAAAGGGCTGTTTTCTTCGCGGGATCGGCGAATGGGGGAACTTTTTGCCATTGGGTATCTCACCCACAAAACCCAAACGGCCTTCTAAGCTTTCTTGCTCTACAAGCTGGAGACAACCAGAGACAAGCAAGACACTCAGAGCAGGAGGCTATCTGCTAGCCAACTCCCTGAGAAGAGAAGACGGACCTGAGCTTGGATTTCAACCCCGACTCTCTCATGACCATGTAAGGATGTTCTGGAAGTTTAAACATTCAGGGTCTGAGTGGATCTGCTCATCCCTCAGTCAGGAACTTGACAAGTATTTCTGAGTTGTTGCTGTTGTTTTTTCCTTAATGCAACACAACTAGCTTTTAAATCTTGTTTGACTGTGCTCAGGAAATATAAAAGAAGAAATTTACTTCTTCTCAAAGGTCTTCCTGAGTGGAGGTAACCTCAACTTTTCAGGAGCCCATTTTATCCCCACACTCTTTTCTTTCTTTCTTTATTTATTTAAGATTTTATTTATCTGTTTGACAGACAGAGATCACAAGTAGGCAGAGAGGCCAGCAGAGAGAGAAGGAAGCAGGCTCCCCACTGAGCAGAGAGCCTGATGCAGGGCTCGAACCCCAGACCCCGAGATCATGTCCCGAGCCAAAGGCAGAGGCTTTAACCCACTGAGCCACCCAGGTGCTCCTCTTTTATTTTTTTTTTAAGACTTTATTTATTTATCTGACAGAGAGAGATCACAAGTAGGCAGAAAGGCAGGCGGAGACAGGGGGAAAACAGGCTCCCCACTGAGCAGAGAGCCTGATGTGGGGCTCTATCCCAGGACCCTGAGATCATGACCTGAGCTGAAGGCAGAGGCTTAACCCACTGAGCCACCCAGGCACCCCTATCCCCACACTCTTAATACATGGACGTGTTTGAGCTCCCCTCTTCCTACTCCCCACCCAGTGGGAGACAGGCAAGAAAAGTACAGAGAACTGGAGGGAAAGAGGTAGAAGACCGGAGAGCATGGCAGCATGATGTGGACAACCAGCTCGTTTCATTCACAGAGGGTGGGGTGTGTACACGGTGTGTGCAAGCACATTTCTGCACCAAGTTGACCACAGTGGGACTCGGCGTCCCTCTAACCAGCCAACAAGAGTCTGCAAAAATTAGGGGTGTTGGGTTTTTATATGGAAGTTTGTGAATCAGGAAAGGGAAGCTGTTTTAGGCATCATCTCATATAGCGAAGCAAATGATCTCCACTACCATTACCTTATGCTATGCTCAGGCTTCTCTAGTCTGTCCGTGTACCTTCATTCTCCTTCCAGATTTCTTCCTTCCTTATCTCAGTGTACAAACATCTCATCTCCCGGTTTAGCACAATATTTGTGGAAGGACCAAAGAAAAGAGAGCATGGATATGAAATGCATAATAAACTAGGAAGCTTTATAATAATCTCAATTATGAGTCGTAATTCATACCCTAAAATATACAAAGACAAAGTGAAAAGTAAGACTTCTGAAGAAGGTTAAATGCTCAGGATTGCTTAACTTACAGAAAACTAGGTCGAGAACATCTGGGTGACCCAGTCCGTTAAGCTACCGACTCTTGATTTTGGCTCAGGTCATGATCTCAGGATTGTGAGACTGAGCCCCACGTCAGGCTCCTTGCTGAGCAAGGAGCCTGCTTAAGATTCTCTCTCTCCCTCTCCCTCTCCCCCTCCCCCAACTCATGCTCTTTCTCTCTCTCTCAAAAAATAAAATTAGGTCCAAGGTCATTTAATAACCACATTCAAGTACATAGAAATTATTAGTAGGCTAAGGAGGTCTTCCAACTCTGTGTAAAACCAGAAAAAAAATGGGTGCCTTCAAGTGTCAAGGTGTAGGTAATAAAAAAACAGTCTGGGTTGTTGAGTCCTGGAGTGGATGAATCATGAAAGGAGACTGTGGCCTGACCTCCCAGAAGTTATGCAAGAAGAAGAGTGGTCTCCATCTGATGTGGTTCATACTTCGTAACCAAGCAAAAGAAATAAGAGAGATTAGGTCATCCCAACCATATTTGCCAAATCCAAAATGGTCCAAGTACTACATTTTTTAAAAAAAAAAACCTTATGCAAAGTCCCTATAACTTCAGTGTAACACACACGCATTAAAAAAGAAAATCTATTAATTTGAAAATCAGCTTAAAATGCCATTTTACTGACGAATCATGAACAATATTCTTAAGATAAAATATGTACCACACAACAAATGCAAACGTTACAAAAGCCATTTTAGTTGGCACTTCTGCTTACTAGACACTCCAAGGGCTTCAGAATTATATGACAGATGCGGTCATAGCAACATAAGAGTGAGTTTCTCTGTTCTTATCAGTACCACCACAAAGTCTTTAGAATCTGAGTTGTCCAAAAAATTTTGGACTTTTTAAAGTAAACCCTATGCCCAATGTGGGGTTCAAAGTTACAACCTTGAAATCAAGAGTGGGCATGTTCTACTGACTGAATAAGCCAGGAGGCCCCCCACTGCATCTTAAGAAAATATTTTGGTCAAATTAAGAGCTTCCATTCTTTCAGGGCCTGGTCATCATGAACATGGTCACGGTACATCCAGACAAATGTTAATAGCATCCTTGTTAAAAGTTCCCTTAGCTGGGACACCTGGGGGGCTCAGTGGGTTAGGCCTCTGCCTTCGGCTCAGGTCATGATCTCAGGGTCCTGGGATCGAGCCCCACATCAGGCTCTCTGCTCAGTGGGGAGCCTGCTTCCCTTTCTCTCTCTCTGCCTGCCTCTCTGCCTACCTGTGATCTCTGTCAAATAAATAAATAAATAGATAAATAAATCCATAAAAAAAAAAAGTTCCTTTAGTGACACTTTATATGTATATGCCTGTGTATACGTTTACATGTGTTTTATATATATATATATATATATATATATATATATATTTTTTTTTTTTTTTTTTTTTTTTAAATGAAGGGGAGAAGCTAAAATTCTCTTCTGACTTCCTGGTTTTATGATATGGTATTTTCACTTCTCTCATTCAGACTTTACACTGAAAAAAGAAGAAAAGAATTACAGTAATAAAAAGAAGTCTACATTTTCGATCTTTTGTGTAATGGAAAGTGGGATCCTAACATTCAGTTGCAAGCGCATAGCTTTATTGTATGGTGTGTGCGTCACACATACACATGCATACAAATTCCACTGCTGCTCAGCCTGAAAAAATTCACACACTGGCTATCTGGTCCTGACAGGAGGGGTCCAGGCAGGAGAGTGAAATCCCTTCCTTAGCATGACCTCTGCTCTTTTTATCCTCCTCAAGAACACCAGTGAGAGATGGGGTGGTTTTTATTCCGCACCAGCGGTTTCAAATGATAGGGAACTTTGGCACGTCTGGGCAGCAGACGCCCAGTGACACCAATGACCGTTTTTAGGAAGGCTGTCCTGTGGATTGGTCCCAAAAGAGATGGCACCTACAAAAATACTAGAAGGACAAAAAAACAGGGTCCTGTTCAAACAGAAGCAGGATGCTGAGGGACTTTCCATATACCCTTTACTACTTCTATGTTCACCCTTTGGCTTAAATAGCACTTGAACTACCCAGTAAGATCTTGATTCTACGTCCCAGAAGATGCTGCCAAGAACAAGTTTCCTCCTACACAGACACCAACTCAAATAGATCAAATGCCACAAGCAGTGAATGGTCAAAAGAGCAAGAGGTTTTTCTTTTTTAATTAAGGATGATCAACCACTAAAATCTGTAAGATGTCAAAAGAAAATAAAAAATAAAATTGTAAAATGCTTTCAAGTGTATAAAAAGTCTGTGACTTGATTCTTCTCCTTTTCATCGAGTTGATGAACACATTCAACACCTCATACGTTTGCGCTTTTGTTGTTGACATGGAAGTCCGATTCTCTCGGATTTCAAGTACACAACACAATCTGGGCAGTTAGAGTCACCATGTTATACGTTAGATCATCAGCAGACCTTATCCACCCTAGAATGGAAAGTCTGTAACCTTTTACCAACCGCTTCCTATTCCCCCCCACCCCCAGCCCTTGGTAATCACTTTCCACCTGTTTCTAGGAGTTTGACGTCTCTGTTTTTTAGATTCCACATATCACTGATGCCATGCGGTATCTGTCTTTCTCTACCCGGTTTATTTCATTTAGCATATTGCCGCCCCTCCCCCCAGTTTCATTCATGTTGCCACAGATGGACAGAATTTCCTTTTTTTAATGGTTGTGTAACATTCTACAGGGCGTGTGTGTATGTGTGTGTGTGTGTGTGTGTGTGTATGTGCATGAGTGTGCACACATTTTCTTTACTTATTCATCCAATCACAGACACTTAGGTGGTTTCCATACTTAGGAGTTGTGAATAATCCTCCAACAAACACGGAAGCACAGCTATCTCTTTGTGGTAATGGTTCCGTTTCCTTTAGATTTATACACAGAAGTGGCATTACTAAGTCATATAATAGTTCCATTTTAAATTTCTAGAGAAATCTCCACAGTGGTTTTCCATAATAGTTGCCCCAATTTACATTCCCGCCAATAGTAGGCAAGAGTTCCTTTTCACCCACATCCTCCTCAAGGGTTATTATTTCTTGTCTTTCATAGTAGTTATTCAAGAGTATTTGAAGTGATACCTCATTGTGGTTTGGATTTGCATTTCCCTCATGATTAATGATGTTGAGCATCTTTTTATATAATGGTTAGCCATTAGTATGTCTTCTTTGGGAAAAAAATGTCTATTCAGGAAAACTGCAGTATAGAAAACAGATATACAAAAATCAGTTGTGTATCTATATGCCAACAATAAGTTATCAGAAAGAGAAATAAAACTATCCTATTTTCAAAAGCTTTGAAATGAATAAAATACGAATAAGTTTACCGAAGAAAGTGAAAAATCTCTATACTGAAAACTAAAAGATATTGTGTAAGAAACTGAAAGAAAACACAAATAAGAGGAAAGATATTCCATGCTCATGAAGTAGAGGAAGAGTGTTAAAATATCCATACCATTCATACTGAGCTACAGATTCAGTGCAATCCCTACTGAAATTGCAATGGCATTTTACACACATAAAAAAAAAAAAAATCCTGAAATTCATATAGAACCACAAAGACACCAAATGCCTGAAAAAAGTAATATTTTTTTAAAGTTCTATTTATTTATTTGCCAGAGAGAGAGAGAGCGTGTACAAGCAGGGAAGGAGCAGAGAGAGAGAGAAGCAGACTCCCTGCTGAGCAAGGCACCTGATGAAGGACTCGATCCCAAGACCTTGGGACCATGACCTGAGCCAAATGCAGATGCTTAACCTACTGAGCCATGCAGGCGTCCCCTGGCCAAACTAATCTTGAGAAAGAAAAACCAAGCTGCAGACATAATAGCTCCTGATTTCAAACTGTATTTCAAAAATACAGTAATCAAAACAGTATGATTTTGGCATTAAAGAAAGACACAGAGATCAATGGACTAAAATAAGGAACCTAGAAATAAACACACACACACACACACACAAACAAACAGGCAATTTATGACAAAGGAGCCAGGACTATCCAATGGGGAAAGGACAATCTCTACAATAAATGGTGTTGGGAAAACTGGACAAACACATGATAAAGAATGAAACTGAATCCCCATCAAGATAACACCTGAAACCATAACATCTCTAGAAGAAAACACAAGAGGTAATTTTCTTGACATTGGTCTTAGAGACAGTGATCTCCCTGACATTGGTCATGGCAGATTTTTGTGGATTTGACACCAAAAACAAGGAAACAACAAAAATAAATAAATAAGTGGGAATACATCAAACTAAAAAAGCACAACAACTAAGGAAACCAAAGGAAATCATCAACAAAATAAAGAGGCTACCAATGAAATGAGAGAAGATATTTGCAAGCCACATATACAATAAGGGGTTAATATCTACAATAATAAAGGAACTCATAATTTAGTAGCAAAAAAAATTTTTTTTTCAAATGGGCAAAGAAAGAGTAAATTTTGATAAATCTCCAGCTTAGACTCCAGATGATAGGTATAGCAAGCTTTTCCTACCAGAGTAATAAAGGCCTTCCGTGTCTCCTGGGCATTGCTTTTTTTCATTTCCATGCATCTGTTCAGTGACTGCAGTCCACAGTGTACATCCTGCACTCAGAAGTCACCACCCCAAAGTGAACTGTAACATTGGCCCCAGATTAGCCCCAGTGGGTAATACTTATTAATGAGGAATATGAAAAGCAAGGTAATGCTTACAGTTTAGGAACCCACTGTTCTCTAAATTCTATTTCAAAATTGAATGGCAGAGTAGGAAAATTAGCTAGGGGACCTCAATAATATATGGTTAGAAAATCACGAAAAAAAAATGGTAGCCTTAATGAGCTATATGGTTTGGGAGAGATTTATTATTACTGTTGTATTTTTATCTCTTTTAGTTCTCTGGTCCCTCAGGTTAATGACATACTATGAAGATGAATACCAACATAGAGGAACCTGGTAATGAAATCATAGTGAAGAGAGAAAGACAAAGACAGAATATATGAGGCAGGAAGTGGGATTTCAGGAAGTCAGCAGTGGGATGCACATGAAGGATGGCTTGTCTAAAGACAAAGCAAAGTTCTCAAGGTCACTCAAGAACTGAGAACAAGCTGGAAGGGAGAAGACCCGCTTAAGTTGTATGCCAGAAGAAACATTAATTTCATAAAAAATGATGAAGCAAAAAGCCAACTTTCAATCAATAAGAGAAGCTGAGTGATGTATGTGTAGATACAAAAATTTAAGGGCAGAGGTAGGTCTGAGATCAAATACACAAATCAGCAGCAGGAGAGCCACAACACAAAAGGGCTTGAAAAATAAATCACCACTCAGGTGTCCACCTCAGGTAACCAACAAAAGAACAAGAGAAACAATCTGGGGAGCTGAAACACAAAAGATCATGCAAATGGCTAGAACCAGAGGACGCTTAAGCATGGGATTTGGTGGATCAGAAAATGGAAGAGACTCTTTGCTTTTGCACCAAAAGCAAAGACTCTGAGGGAGGGTTCATGTCTGGGCATTTCTGGGAACAAGCCCAGTTGTAAAGCTTGGACACTCTAACACCTAACAGTGAATATAGGTCAAAATTAAGTTTTGCTATGACACTGAGATGAAGACAATAGTATTTTCAGTTTATTTTTCTCATTAAACTATAAAGGTAACGTGTATTTAGCCACTGACCATTGAAATCTTCAGGTCAGAGTCCCGATTACCTATTAAGAACTTTTTTAGTCATTTTTACATACTGGGATAGGTCATCCAGTCATAAAAGAACATCTTAACAGAATAAAATCATTCATTTGCTCGTCTACCAATGAATAACTGATCACACAAAAACTTAGGACATTCTGCTATACTTAATGCCACACATACAATCTACTTTAGATAAGCCCCAAATTGCTATATAGCAATTAAATGTATATTTATATTTATGCACAACACATGAAATATACACAGTAATACACATATGCAAACATATCTATAATATATGAGCTATTATGCTCCTTTGATTGCCACAAAAAAGCTCTTAATATGTTGAGATACAATCATATACTTCTCTAACTCATTCCTTTTTTTTTTTTTGAGGGCCATTTCTTTTGCTTTAATCACCTAATTATAAATAACAATTTTGTTCTTAGAGACCATGGCCATTTCAATTGACCAAGAGCAGAGAAAACCTAATAAGTGCTGATATCTTATCCTTAATTTAATTACCATTCTCCTGATAAATTGGAAAAACAATCATGTTCAGATATCATTCAGGATGATAAAATCTCTCTCATTCATCAGTCTTGGCCCAGGCTAAATTCTTTCTCACTTCAGTCTTGAATTCCACTATTTACAAAGGTCACCAGCTCATTATTCTTCTACACTTAAATCAGGTTCTCAATATACTTTTTCCAGTTCCAGGGGCAAAAAGATATCCAAGTTTATTAAAGCTTGATGACAACATGAAAGTTAGAGCAGACCTGACTGGAGCAGATTTTGTAGGCATAGTTTTAAATTCCCCTCTCAGAAACATTTTTATGATGAAATATTAAAAATGAAGATACTTAAAACAAAGAAGACTACTAAAATACTTCAGATAAAAGGACATTTGGCTATCCTCTGATATCCTTTCTTATAAAAAGGAAAATAGACATTTTTAAAAATTCAACTGAAATTCTTTTACCCATGTGCAGCAACACAGCTTTATATAAAATAGATCATGATTTATCTTGTAACTATGGGAATGTTTATATTTTTCAGTGTGGAATATCAAAAGACGTGTTTTGATGGATTTCAGAGGAAGATTTAATATCCTCAAATTTGCATGTACCTGAATCTCCTACTGTACTTTCTCCTACTGCTGGAAACTATAAACTCTGGAGCAAGAAAATAGAAAGAAAGAAGAGAGAGGGAAAGAGAGAAGGAGAGGTGAGGGGGAGGAAAGAAAGGAGAGACAGAGAGCGGGGAGGGAGACAGACAGACAGATGGACAAAATAAGCAAGTGAGCAGAAGAGAGAAGAAGGAAGAAAAGCCAGAAAGGGAGAAGGAACAAGGGAGGGAGAGAGGAGAAAGGGAAGGAAGCAAAACCACATTTGAACATACTAAAGAACACCAAATGCAGGACACTTCTAGAGGACAGCCAATATTCAAAAGCAGGGAAGGACCAGGGTGATTTTCCGGTATTACATGGCTTTCAACTTGAGGAAAGACTGTAATAAAGTTCCTTTGGGCGGCAAAACCCCTGTTGGACTCTTACAACTATTCTGGGCAACTCTGCCTCTTGAAAGTGAGCAGATAATGTCAGAAAAGAAAGACCCAGGGAAGAGGAGACCCAAGTTCTGTGTACAAAGCCTGTACAAATTTCTGGCTGACCTCTAAGCAGACTCCAAGCAGCACAGGTAAGAATTAAAGAACTGAAGTAAGGTTCTTTACTATCAACCAAAAAATGCTGGTTGAAGTTTGATTCTTATTAAATTAATTGCCAGATAAAACACACAAGCAAGCAAAATGTAATACTCTCCAATCCACTATACTGAAATCCAAACATAATATAGCGGATTTATATTATGCACAATGATTTATACTGTGCACAATGAATGCAATATAAAATTGATAGGAGCAAATGAAGAAATAGGAAAATGTCACTTATTTTCCAAAGAAAAGTCAATTATTGGAGTTTACTCTTGAGGTGATTTAGGTATTTGAGCAAACAAATATTTTAGAACAATTATTATATCAAAAATGAGTCATTTGAAGCGAAATAGCACCAAAATGAATGAAAAGAAAGAATCTCAGCAGAGAAACAGAATTAACAAAAGCAAATGAAACATTCCAGAAAAGTATAATATCTTTTTTGACAGAGTCAGTAAACTTGAAGGTAGAATATAAAAATTATCTAATATGAAGAACAAGGAGGGAAAAAAAGAAAAATAAACAGAATCCAAGGGAGCTATGGGGCAAATTTTAAAGTCCAATTTACATTTAATTGGTGTCTCTGAGAGAGAGGAGAATATTGGGCAAAAATATTTGAATAATAACCAAAAAATTTTCAAGTTGGTGAAAATATACAGATATAAGAATTTCAATGACACCCATATAGTGCAAATCCAAAGATTACCATGTCTCAGTGTATCATAGAGAAATCCCTGAAAGCAACAAAAAGAAACAATACATTTAACACTGGAGAACAATGATTTGTTAACATGTGACTTCTCATCTAAAATTATAGATACTAGAAGACACTGGAATGCATATTTAAAGTGTTAAAAATATGACTAAAACTTCATATTGGACAAAGCTATTACTCAAAATAAAGGCAAAATAGGACATTTTAGATAAAAAAAAATGACAGTTTTCATAAGCAAACTTGTACTATATGGAATGTTAAAAAAATTTTCAGTTTTACAAGAAATGATATGAAAGGCTAATCTGGATTTCTAGGAAGCGATGGAAAACACCAGAAATGGCAGCTTTCTGGATAAATAGATAATCCTATCTTCTCTCTTAATTTCTGCCTAATATGTTTAATGCAAAAAAATCCAACACTGTTTTGTGAGTTGTATCATGTATGGGTACGTAGCACATAGGATGGCAACAGCAAAAAGAATGGGGAGAGGGATAAATGGACCTATGTAATTGTAAGGTTTCTATATTTTACGTGGATTGAAACCCTGAGGCTAACCAGCCTGCGAAAAGTTATGAATAAATACTGTAATTGCTAGAGCAACTAGAAAAAATTTATTAGAATCTGAAGGTCATAATAATTCATTTTTAAGACAGTAACTGTCACTTCAATCAAATCTAAGGAAGTAAATACATTTAGGCCCAATAGAATAATCATTGGCTTTATACGCCTAGTAAATACATTTTCTGTTGTTTCTTTTCAATATATTTAGTGTTTTTCATAATTGTGTTTATGCAGAAATTATAATAGTTCGAGAGGATCAGTGGAGCACTGATTTAGTCACACCAGCAACAAATTCCTCATTTCATTTGGATTATCAAGAGAATTTTCTATCAATATTTCGCATAAAGGCATGTATGCAAATAATTATCATGCAATTGTTTATAGTGAGAGGGGAATAGATGCTATTTGGAAGAGTGGACTAATAAAATGTTAATACATTCAATGAAGCATCACAAGGAGTTAGAATTGACAGAGTACATGTACACATAGCAACCTGAACTCATCTTAGAAAGACAGCAATGAAAACAATGAGCGCGACGTCGATTAGATGAAATCTCTAAGACCATATCTCTGAGAAAAATTACAAATGTACTCCCACGCGACAACAATACACATCTTACAGGAACACACACAAAGTAATTCCTATGAACAAATTAGAATGATCGAGTGTGGGAAAAGGAAAGTAAAAGGAGGGCAGAAGGGAATAAGAAGAGAGAGATGATAGAGATAGGTAATAAATAAAAAAATGATGGGAGTAGGTATGCATTGAACAATAAGTGATAATGTTTGCTGAAATAAATTACCCTAAGGCCCATTCAAAACAACAACAACAAGAAGGCAGCGGGGGAAAAAGGAGCGGAATTTTTTGAACACTGCTTTTTGATCCTTCTCCTTCTTCTTTGCTTTCCAGCTCTGGGTATGTAGGATTCACTCCCACACTAGTTTTATAACTTAAATCGACAGGTTTTATGAAAGGTCCATCTAACTATGGTGTGGTAACTCTTTGCAGTCAGAATTGAGGGCATTCAGCAGAATAGTTGCAGTGATCAGATCACAAGAGTCAGGTTCCAACAGTGACCCATTCCTAAAATCAAATGAAGTATGATTCACTGGTCTTAAACTTTTTAACTTGGACCTTTGTCATAATGATCTAGGCCAGAAGTTAACAAACTATAGCTTGCAGGCCAAACGCAACCAAACAAGTTGCTTTTGAACATGTCATGAGCTAAGAATGTTATTTCTATTTTAAAATGGTTATGTAAGTACCTATGTTATATTCTTCATTTTGGCTCTTGGCTAGCCAAGCCTAAAACATCTACTCTCTGGCTCTCACAAAAAGTTTCCTGACCCCTAATTCAGATTCTAGAAAAACAAAACAAACAAACAAACAAAAACCCACAATTATTTCTAGTATTCCTTCCTCTGTGAGACTTGTGTCCCAGCTTACAAGAAGTAGTTTTAAAAGCAGTCCTTTGGACCAAAGGAGGAACCTGTCCCTGATTGACAAGCCCTGAGTTAGAATATGGGGAAATGTGTTCCGGGTTGAGTAAAAAAAGACTGAAGCTAGGTAGACATCAAAGTTCATTTGCAGAAGAATGTAAGGACTGAACGTAATGGCCACACCAGAGGACAAAGATGAATGCAGCCTAAGTTTTCTAAGATGTACATAACCAAATCTTCCATTCTACATACAGCTTGCTTGCAGTGGTATGTTGATGCCCCTCCCATTGAGAGATGCATCTGTTCTGTCCACTCCCATATAAGCATGCCAGTGACCGTGAAGGAAATGATATGTAGCTTCCAAGGTCTGGACTGGTTGATCTTGGAATCCTGCCTCCATGCTGCAAGGAAGCCCAGATCACATGGAGAGGCCATGAGTAGGAATTCAACTAGATAACCCCTGCTGAGTTAACATCAACTACATCAATGAAATGCCCAGACATCTGACTTGAGGAAGCCTTGGAGACACCTTTGGCCCTAGCTAACACTTGGATGCAATCTGCAAGAAAGACCCAGAGGAACAATCCTGAGACATATTAATAAATTGATCAATATTATTATTTTAAGAAACCAAAATTTGGGGTATTTTTTTGCAGTGATAAATAATCAGAACAACCAGAGGATTCTTAACATTATTCAACATATAGTTAAGTAAGTACTGTACAGAGAAGCCACTAACCCACATGAGTTATTCGATGTGATTTCATGAGACCTTCTCACGATACCTTAACTAAAGTCTGGCCCTTGTTGACTTACAGAGCTTTATGAGCAGAATCAGGAACTTTCCCAAACCATGATGTATCATACTCATCAAATTTGGTTATAAAGTCACAATCGTGCAGGATAGCCCCAGCAAGCCAGAAATGATGCAATAATAATGGGACTCCTTTTTCTTACTCAATGGTTTAAGCACAAGTCTATATAACTCCCTAATAAACAATAACACACGGTTTGTTCCAAGAAACAAGCATATGTCTTCATCCAAAATCCTGGAGTTTCCTCCCACATAACCCTTTCTGAAAAGAGAATGCTTAAAGATAGAAACTTGAAATTTGGGGCTGGAATGAAAGCAGACAGCTTTAATGTCATCTTTTATGAACTGTGTGCTAAAATGTATCAGTCAGGAGGGAGAATATATACAATAAAGTCTTTCATAATACTATAAAACAACATTTTTGGTTTTATGTTTGGGATGATAAAGTTTCCTTTGCTTGGAATGACATTGAACTAAACTACAAGAAAAGACTTTGGAGATTTTTTTTCCGACAAGGGCAAACCCACGGCATTTTCACGGAGCCTTTGATCTTAACCTTGGAAATCTGTCTGCTTACGATAAAGGCAGAGAAAATGAACAGGAAAGCTCTAAAGGTGGGCTGCTATTATTAAATGCAAATATATTCATTAAGGAATTGGCCAAACAGGAAGGTATATTCCACTTTTAATGAATTTTTTAAACACACAAATATTCTGCAGGTGTGCGTTCATAATTTAATTAACCTTTGAAGGAAGCATTGGTTATCAGTGTAAATGGGCTAGAGTGATTAGATGCTATCAGACCTAAGTTTTCACCTCTTATTTTATATATGTTATAAAAATTTTTTAAATGCATCAAAAGCAGACTTTCTTCCACTTTCATATCTTTGACCTTCCTGCAGTCACTGGAAGCCCCAATGGCATCATTTTGATGGGATTTTTAATTTACATCATATTGCTAGAAATAACACAGATGACAGAAGTAACACATATAATTAAAAAAAAACATTTTCTAAAAACATTGACATGGATGAGAAATTAAAACATATTTTGCATGTAAATGTATCTTTGTGATATGTACAGTGACGCCTTGACAATCATCTAAGTAATTTAGAACAGATACACTTACACGTCTACTGCCCCCCTCCCCAGCAAAAACTGAGTAAAAGTGACTTATACAATTTTTAAGGTTAATACTCTAATAAAATCTACCCATCACTACACATGTTACAGGACTCTGATCCCAAAGCTAAAAAATGGCTACATTCTTTTAATCATCATTATTCAAAAAGTGAAAATTATTAATGATGTCACTAACAGTTGCTTCATCTACAAAGCTTAGCAAACAATTTGATTGATGGTTTTTTAACTAATTTGCTCACATGTAAACAAGAATTTTTAAAGTTCTCACTAAAAGAAGATACAGATCCATGCAAACTAATGTAGAGCATACTTGTTGAAATTGCTTGAAACACTAATGGGAAAGAAAATTTTGTGTCTTGACATCTGAGATTAAAGTTCTCTTTCAAACGAATGTCATCGATATTGCTTCATTTTTAATACTTCATTTATGGAGACAAGAGTTTGGAGGATAGAGTTATTTCACATACTTCCCTTCAAAACATATTCCCAAATGATAAAATGTGTGTTTCTAAGTAATTGATGGGACCTTAATGGGAAAGCTTTCTGTAAACCAAACATGGAAACATTCTCACAATTTCATATATACACATCCGTGATTTTCATTTATATAAATGGAAATCATTCTCAGGCACGGCTGAAAGTCAAGTCTCTCCCCAATTCTGCAGTTATTAACAGAAACATACAGCTTATAGTCACTCTCTCTATGAAATTAATGTCCCTTTCTGGAAGAAACACTCTATTTCTCATGAACTAAGTTCATCATAGAAGGAAGGACTACAGATGGCTTGTAGAAAGGGGATCCTCAAATGCCACATCACATACAACGGTAATAATAATATCGCTTCTCTCAAGTGGCCGACAGATAACCTTTTAATTTTTTTTAATCTACAAGAATTCTTTGACTTTCATCCTACGAATGATGTAGTAGTGACAAGTGAAAAAGTTAAATGAAGATTTTATGACACAAGCAAGACTCCTATTAGTAAAAGAATTCTTTGAGACCAAAATGGCAGATAAACCGAAGACCAATTTGAAGTAGAAATAAAATTAATGGCTCTTCATTCCTTATCTGTATAACTCATTAAGAAATATTTTAACAAATGCAGTTTTTTTTTTTTTTTTTAACGTGATTAAGAATCACACTCCAATTCTATCTGACAGTGTCAGTGTTTCCTTAAAGGATTCAAAGTGTTTAAAACATTCCATTTCTCTCTCCTCTCTCTTTGGGAACTCAATTACCTTGGCATTTTTGCTTGAAGTAATGTGTTTCTCAGTGTGTCTTCAAGGTCACATCTGCATGTCCTCAGTAAGACTTACTATCTTCAACTGTACAAGAAGTTCAGTGGGCTGAAGTAAGAATGCGGAAGGGAAGGAAAGTGGTTTTGTTCTTGTTTTTTTTAAGATTTTATTTATTTATTTGATGGACAGAGATCACAAGTAGGCAGAGAGGCAGGCAGAGAGAGAGAGAGCGGGAAGCAGGCTCCTCACTGAATAGAGAGCCCGATGTGGGGCTCGATCCCAGGACCCTGAGATCATGACCTGAGGGGAAGACAGAGGCTTAACCCACTGAGCCACCCAGGTGCCCCTGGAAGGCAAGGAGAACTAGAACCAGTGTGGCAAGCAGGAAACCTAGGCCAAATGTCAGTAATCAAATATGCTCAATGAATTTTTCTTTTCCTGTGCAATGAGCAGTTGGGTTAGATGTACTCTCTAGTGTCTCTGATCGCTAAAACTACGGTTTCGACAGATTAGAGATTGTTCAGAAGTTGCCCTTCAGGATGACTAATCTTCCTGATGGATAAACAGATTGAGACCGAAATGGATACAGGTAGGAGGAAATGGAGAAGCTAGTGGAAGGATCCAGGTCAAGATAACCTAGGAAGAGGAGAAAAGAAAATTTCTTGTAAGTTAGGGAGGCAGAATCCTCGCAAACCAGGAATGGAGGGAGGGGGAGTCAGAGGAGACAAGAGGAAAAAAGCAAATACACACAACTCTGGGAGGTAAAGTGTGGGCAATGGGGAGGGCAGTGTATGAGAAAAGCGGAGCAGGTATGGGTTACTAAACAGTTATTCAGTGTATGTTGGTTGGAGACTTCTAGGCTGAAATGTATAGCAAGTAAATGGCATCTCAGAGGAGAAGGCAGGGAAGGAAGACAGAGTTGGGATCAAGTTCACGGCCGTGACAGGTAGTCATGGCACGAGGTGGGACACTCCGTGGGAAAGGACGGGCTGAATGACCCAGAATGGACAATAGCTAGGGACTTGGGAGTTATTTTTGATTTAGCAATGAAATAATAATTGGAGACTATTAAGAGAAAACAGAACCAAACAAAATGAACTATTTATATATTCTTGTTCCCATGTGTTGTATTTGTGTGGGGGGGGTGTTGAAAATTGTTACATTTTCATTATGGCTGAGAATAATGTCATTTATCAGAGAGGTTTCATAGGTGTTTAAAATACACACACGCATTTGATCTCCTACGCTTGTGTACTGGTTAATTTCCCCTCACATTCTTAACTCTACGCTTTACGTTTTGGATCCTATTAAACGCATAAAGACTGTTGACAGCTTCGTCTCCACTGCTGACTGTCTATAGTATCACGAAGGATGGCCTTTTAACCCTCTTGCCTTAATCTTAAACCCAACTAGGAGTCATGTTGTCACCCCATCAATTTTAAGTAATTTACCTGATGTGCATTCTCTGTCTTCCCCCGACTTACGTTCTCTTAGTCACTTCGTTTTAGGTGAGGGCTTCTCAACATTGGAGCTACTGACGTTTGAGATGCTGTAGCATTTGGTTTTGGTGACTGTGCTGAGTGTTGTACTTACCGGCATTTCTGGATTCTACCTGAGCGATGCCAGGATCACCCCTGCATCCAGTCACGACAATCAACACTGTCTCCAGACCATGGCCAATGTGTGTTGGCTCCCACCTCCTCACCCTTCGAAAATAATTCTTTTAGGTATATCACTTGTATCCAGCATCTGACTGGTATTTGCCACCCTTAAAGAAACTAAGTCATTTTTTTTTCTTTTAATAATTAACCTGTCCCATAGTTTTGAGATTTGATCTTATTCTAACTTTTATTATGTATGTATCTGCTCACATTCTCTATGCTTCCTATCTCTTGTTAAATAGAATATCTTTTATTTTGTGTACATGTGTGTGTGCCTGCTAAAACTTCCTTTCTCTGAGTTAGAAGGCTTATCATCTGTTTCCCATATTTTTAGTGGTTATAATAAATTTGCATCATCTGTTGATTCCTTTCCTTTCTTAGAATACTAGCTTGATTTTATCTATTGATTCCCCACTCCGAGCCATGAAAAAAATAACTTGCTCATCTGTCCTACCTTGGGTAGCAGGTGTAATTTTGCCAGTTTTTTAAGCTTACTTTTTTTTTTAATCATTTTTTTAGAATTAAGAAGAGCCAGAATTCTGAGATCTCCTGATCTCAAAAGTCCTCATAATCACTGTGTAACTTTACTTTGCCCTTGTAATTTAGAAGTGCATATATGCATATAGATATACACACACTAATATCTACCTACACAGAGAATATAAACATATATAAGAAGCATAGAATAAGTGTATATGTCTATGTGTGTGTGTGAATGTATAGAGCATTTGGTCAATAGAACATTCCATCTAATAATTATTATTTATATTTAAACCCCAAATGCTAAAGAGTTTTGCTAAACAAATGTCACTTTAGTTACTCCCGAGTATCAAAGCATATATTATGCTGCTAATACATTTTGCATTTAATGAATAAATTAAGGAAAAAGAGGGGCATGTCCCAGGGAAGCTATTTTAGGCAAATTCCAGGAGAAAAACGTATTATAGGATGATGGGTGTATAGACTAGAACTGAAGTATATTATTTCCTATGAAGAAACTGCCCTACTTCTTCGTCTGAGTCCTTTCAATATCCTGAAAATGATGAACTGAGGAGGAAGGCAGAGATGACAGCTGTCAAGACATGCATGGCCCTGTGAGCTCTGACACTATCGGAAGGTTCTCTTCGGATCAGTACAGATCGGTTGCCCTGATCTCATGTACCCTGACTCCTCCCGACTGCCCCAGTCCCTCCTCAAGGGCCCCGTCAGTCTCACCACAATTGAACAATTAAAGAATTAATGTCTGTCCGGGAGTACAGGCCCCCTCAGGGACCCTGGTCTGTTGCTGTAGCATTCAGTTCTGTTTGGTCGTGGCCGTGCTAATTATAAAATTTAAAATTATCCCTTGAAGTAGCAATGGCTCAGAGTCCCACTTCCTATTAGATGATGTCTCCATGAGTGTGTCCGTATCTATATATAGAGATCTATCTCCCTGAAAGCGGGCATGCTTCAGATCCACTTTCCATTTTAGAAGATACATACACACACACACACACACACACACACGTACAAAATATTGGAGTATGAAAAGTCTTTTATAAAAAAAGTTATTGAGGGGTGCCTGGGTGGCTCAGTGGGTTAAAGCCTCTGCCTTTGGCTCAGGTCATGATCTCAGGGTCCTGGGATCAATCCCTGCGTTGGGCTCTCTGCTCAGCAGGGAACCTGCTTCGTCCTCTCTGCCTGCCTCTCTGCCTACGTGTGATCTCAATCTCTCTGTCGAATAATAAATAAATAAACTCATAAAAAAAAAAAGAAAGAAAAGAAAAGTTATCAGGACACCTGGGTGGCTCAATGGGTTAAGCCTCTGCCTTTGGCTCAGGTCATGATCCTAGGGTCCTGGGATCGAGCCACACGTTGGGCTCCCTGCTTGGTGGGAAACCTGCTTCTCCCTCTCCCATTCCCCCTACTTGTGTTCTCTCTCTCACTATGTCTCTTTCTGTGAAATAAATAAAATCTTTTAAAAAAAAATGCTACATCTGCTCCACTTCACATTAGCACACAGCCAATATCTGATGCTTTTCCTTGAAAACAATGTCATCTTAAAGGGTGACTCTGCGGTTTCCACACCCATTCTCCTCTGATCTGTCATTGTCCTATATCACGCATTAAAATGTGTCCAAAGGGACGTGTTGATGGGAACAAACATGTGACAAGAAACTCACAGGACAAGCTAATGCTGAGAACTCAAGAGAATTAGAGCAGAGGACGTGAATATTTATCAGTGAAAATAAATTACAGGAGAAATTTCCAGAAGTTTCCATCATGGCTTTCTGATTAAAGGAGAAAATGCCCTGAAGACACTGCGACCGAATTAAGAACTTGGGTTCTGGAGTTACTTAAGGAAGCTGATGAACTGCAAAGCCCTGGCAGAGATAAGCATTAAATACAGGCACTTAAGGGAAAATATACATCGTAATATGCATGAAATTGACATACACAGAGGATGTAACAAAATCATTACTGTTGTTTGTCCTGAAAACAGTGCGGTTCAAGAAAGGGCCACCCTGATTGATTCCTTCTCCAGTGTGCCTTTCACATTTTGTTATTTTATATCGAAAACATGTAACCTCTCTGTTCTTTCAGTTCTGGTTTTGCAAGACCGCTGGTTGGGAATTCTTAAATCCACGAACAGTACACCTTTCATCCTTTGAAACTTTCACTTTATTATAGGCAATTCATGACCAGTATAAATTGAAATATGACTGTGATTCTCTTATGTGATGATTTTTAAACGTTCTTAATTTCTTTTACTTTTTAATGTTCTCCATATCCTGCAGTAGACAGCTTTCAAGCTTTGTGAGTTCTTTTTAATATTTTTGCATCATCAATGAGACAAGGAAAAAACAGTATTATTCCAAATTTAAAAACAAACAAAAGAAAATTCAAAGAGACTGCAAGCTCCATTCCTAATTAGCAAGAAAAAACCCCCGATGTTACTTCATGTTAAAAATCAGAATCGTTTAGAAGAGATAACAAAATTGTTCACGAGTTTCAGGTACTAAAAATTTCCTGGCAACTTGAACATCATTTTAGCAATTTATCTGGCTGCTTGACAGAAATCAATCATCAGTTCCCGGTTTATCCTCAGCCCACACATGGCAAACAAATGAAGTTTTGTAAATAAAAACAAACAAGTCTATTCTCAGTGAGTGCTCTTATTGCTCTAAATTAAGGGCAGGGTTTGGGAAAGAGAAAGATCTTTAAAAGAGCCATGTACAAAAATTAAGGTGAAAGGTAGGTGATGTAGATAGCAGAAAAAAATAGGACCACTATGACTTTTTGCATAAAATACACCTTGTGCATTATTTAGGTATTGCAATATCCCATTAATAGGAAATGGGGGGTGGTGAGGCAGCTAGGAAGCAAATGAGAGTTTACAGAGAAACATGCCTCTCTTTGGAGTCAAATAAATCACTTTGCTTCCCAGAATGAACACAGCTCAGGTGTCCTTAGACTGCTTTTTTCCTGGCTGCCTACAAAAGTCGTAACATTATGTTGTCAGTTCTTATGGCGGCTTTCTCTACTCTTAAGTTTCTAAAAGAAGAGAGGAATGGAGGGCAGTATTAATTTTTCAGCCATGGGGCACTGCTCTCTTAAAAATTAATTCAGACTTTCACTGTCCAGGGTTAAAAAATGGATACCACCTAGGGTCGATGAAATCCTGACCCACCTTCAGACTGAGAGAGCCCATGTATCACCACACTTGATACGTAGGGTACAAAATCTAGCATGGCTTATGCTAAGGCAATTAGGAGGATGATTTTTAAGGGATGGGACTCTTCGTTGAGATTTCTAGGTTTCCAGAAGAGCACTTGGAAAATCGCTGAGGCTCAACCGTGGCAGCAGGAACTATGGAAGAAAGTAAATGCCCTGAATTATTTTAAAAATGAGCTCACCTGTTGCATAAAACTGGGAGAGGCATATGGTGACATTGAAGCTAAAGGTCACAGCTGCTTTAGATGCAAGCACTCAAAAATTAGAGAAAGTCGTCAATAACCCAGTTCTTATTCATTAAAATCATTTCATTTAGGAAATCTCTAAGAGGAGGATGGCACTTTTGAGCCCATGAAAGATGAATTTTTGTCACCTTGGCCCTGGAGGGGGGCTGGGTCAGAGAAATAAAGTGATCATAAATTAGTGAAGTCTGTCCACTCTATCCTTGAGGAGAGTGCAAATCATTGCCTAGAATTTTGTTTTCACTACATCATATTCCCAGGGTGTGTGAGTGTGTGTTCATCCTTGAAAACCTCCATGTTGCTTGCCCAGAATAAAGTCTCGAAGGTCGGGGTGATTTCTGATTTATTTTCCATGCCCAACTGTGTTGTTAAATGATTCATTTCCAAGTCTTCTTTACATCCCTACTGATTCCTAACGAAGCAATAACCCTTCCAGCATCTACGTTTGACTAATGACTTCAAATTCTTGACAACGAATGTCTTCAGGCCTCTGTCCTTTAATCTGTAAACTGGGGACCCTAACCTAAATTTACATAAACGTTAAAGTCAAAAGAAATGAAGGCATGAAAATACCCATTTTAAAACCAAGTACCATGCATATATGTCATTTTAAAAGGGGCAAAAGAGAATGGGTAAGAGCAAGAAAAAGACGACTGTGAAAATAACAGGCGCATGATGGGCGATCGAAGGTCCTATTTTCTCCTTATTCTCTATTTTCTGATATTTCCTGTGTCGGTTTTGAGATCTTGACTTCACCTGGCACTTCTGAACTAGGAAAAAAAGAATACCCATCGCTGATTCCATGAGGCACCTAAGTGATATATAATGCTATATTCAAGAGCTATAAAGGTAAATTTTACATCAAATGACTGCTGTAGTGGTCTGGGTCCTTTCACCCAAAATAGTCTCCACACCTCACTTCATCATTTCTCTCATTTCCTTTCGGTCTAATTAATCAAAATCCTTCCTCGAACGTTCATTTCTGGCCAGTAGGTCTTCCTGAATATGAATAAGAAATAAAATACCATTTGATGTTTGAAATTATGGGGGTAATCTCAATGACGAAAATAGATGACTGGCAAAAGGGAAGGGAAGGTCTGATTAAATATATTCATGAAGATGTCAAAGGCTTATAAAGCCAATATCTGGGAGAGAAAGCTGTTGGACTTCCAGACCTTCTCTGGCGACGTGTGTTTCTCGAAAGTATCCCCACCATGGACGACAAAGGGTGGTCGCTGAAAGGTACGTGCAACAACTCATGGATTTGTTGAATTATCCACACTCGTGAGGGGGGTGGCACTAATTTGATACTTCAGCTAATATTCTCTGAGCAAGAGGTTTCAGGTTTACAGAGTTTAGAAGAGCTATCTAGCCACTGGTCTGGAAAGCAGTTGTACACGAGCCCAAGAGGATGTTCATTCTCAAATGGAGACATCGAGCGAACATCTGAGATGTTCCGGTTGCCTTAATTCAGAATGGGAGTGCTCCTGTTATCTAGTAGGCAAAACTCAGAGATTCTTGCACAGGGCACCTCCCAGAACAAGGGGTGATCCAGCTCAAAAATGCCAATAGTGCCAAAGTTGAGAAACCCTGGCCTGGAATAAGACGACCAATGTCTATGGGTCCGACCTATCACAACTCCAGAAGGTAGACACCAACATTATCTGGTTCCCAGGACTCTGATGTGAATCAGCCTGGTGAAACTTTCAACTCTGCAGTCGTAACATAGAGACAATGACAGTAGAAGTATCTCATATCATACTTTGTCAGCTGGGTTTCAGCCAAATGACATTTCAAAGAGAAAAACAGCTTAGTAGTAATTAACCATCTTTACTTTCTTGGTTGACATTTGCAAGAAAAAGAAATTAGCAACAACCATAAAATTCATTTTACGAAAGGAAGAACAAAAACATTTATCTATTTTATCTCTTCTTAGACTGAGAATCCTTCAGATGATAAATGTAGTCAGAGTTAAATACTATCTATGAAGTGATGAATTTCCTAGAACTAATATTCCAATTTCTCGACCTGTAGCACACTTTTTATTTACACCTGTAGATAAAATATCTATTCAGATAAATTACATGACTCTAAGGCTCTAAAATAAGCTTTTTGGACATATCATGTTTTTTGAAAAATTAGAAGTCTGTTCGACGACTCACAACATTTCTGCCTTCCCTTTTGCAGCTGAAGGTTGTGAGTTACAGTCTCTATTAACAAAACATTTTAGATATTTGTAGGTATTTCGGTTTAGGAAGTTTTTCACACATACATCTTCAGCACTTGCCTCGTGTCATCCTAGACATTTATGATTACATTTACTGAGGTTTCCATCAAAGCTTGGTTTTCTGATAATACATTTCTAATTTAGGTATTCTTTTGGAGTAGTTTCATTGATGCTAATAAGTGATTTTTTTTTAAATTTTTTTATTTTTTATAAACATATATTTTTATCCCCAGGGGGACAGGTCTGTGAATCACCAGGTTTACACACTTCACAGCACTCACCAAAGCACATACCCTCCCCAATGTCCATAACCCCACCCCCTTCTCCCAAACCCCCTCCCCCCAGCAACCCTCAGTTTGTTTTGTGAGATTAAGAGTCACTTATGGTTTGTCTCCCTCCCAATTCCATCTTGTTTCATTTATTCTTCTCCTACCCACCATAATAAGTGATTTTAATAGATTGTTTCTTTCCTTTTGAAAGTATAAATTACTGATATGGCGGAGGTCCATATCTGCCCATCTGCTGAGCTATCACAATGATAACTAAGTCATCTCTGACTAATTGTCCAAGATTTTACAATGGGGGGCTTTGTAGATGGAACAGAGGAACTGGACTTCCATGTATAAAATAGAAGGTTTGCCAGATTCAGGGATGGGGAAGACATGCATACGGTTGTGTTTATCCCGGGATACCCTTGGCTCCTCCGCTGGCAGGATTCTCAAGAAGAAAGGGATCAAGCCAACTTTCTAGGGCCATTGTGAGTAGGCATTAAGGGCAAGATACCATTCTTTTCAAGGAATGAAAGTGACTCTCCAAGCCCTGAGTCCTCATGCCCACTGCTGGCGCCCTGGTGACCTGGGTGCAGCCTGGGTGCCCACAGGTGTGCGGGACATCACACGCCACAGTGAGAGCGAAAACGCTGGTGTCAGGCCTCCTCCACCAGCTAATAATAGGACTGGAGGAAGATCACTTAACCTCTCTAAGCCTTCTGCTTCATCAGTGTAATTTGATGATAATAACGAAGGCCGCATCACTCACAAGGTTACTAGGAAACACACATTTAAAAAAAAAATGCAAAGCTTTTGGCAAGGAGTCAAGAATCGCATAGGGTTATGAAGGTGAGTTATCAGATCTAGTCCACGGCACCGCTTCCTGATTCGGTTCCCTTCGTACTCTGTATCCGCCATCGTCAATCATATTTATTCTGATCAGGCATGAAAGTAAAACAAACAGAGGTATCGTGTGAGGTCTACCATTCTGGGGTCTAAAATGCAAGTAATCATCAACACAGAGTTTCAAAGATGACAGACACACAGAGAGCCCGGCGCTGCGGGAAGCCTGCAGAGACCCCCAAGAAGTGCAACGCCCTCAGAAGAATGACTTAAACACCCTGACTCAGAGTTCATTTAAGCTCCGAATGTTTGCAAAGTAGGGAAGCTCTCCTGGGAGCAAGACCAAAATGCAGGGGGTAGCCCGCTTCTCCAACTATGTCTCTGTGAAAATATAATTACATATTGAAATTTACACAGTGGGAGGTGTTGGCGCTTCCCTACCCCGGGCGATCACAGTCCCAAATCACATGGAGCGGGGGACAGGACTTCTGATAACCTCCTCCGAACAGACCACCTCACCGTGCTTGGTGTTTCTATCTGAGCAGGGTCTCTCCTGCCCCTGCTGCTGCTGGTGTCAGACCTGCTCCTGTGCCAGGGTGTGACCTCCCTGCCCATCTGTCCCACCGGTGCTGTCAACTGCCAGGTGTCCCTCCGAGACCTGTTTGACCGCGCGGTCATCCTTTCGCATTACATCCATAACCTCTCCTCGGAGATGTTCAACGAATTCGTAAGTACTGCACTTGTTGCTTCTTCCTGGAAGGGGAAGCTTCCTGGGCATGAGGGGACTAGCCTACCCTTGAGACAAGAAAGCTGCCAGAGCCGAATCTCAAATAACATGATTTTTAACGTAAAAAAGCCATTGGCTCCTAAAATGGGGGACAAGAAGAAAGGGACAGTTTCATGACACCTGAAAGATTCTTTAAGAGTATAATAACTCTTTAAAGTTGTCCTTTAATTCATTTTCTTTCCAAAAAAAAAAACTTTCTGATGAATGTTCATTAAGTGCCTGCATTAGCCAGATGGGGCTGCCGTCACAGAAGCCTGTAGGTTGCGTGGCTTCCACAGAGATGGACTTTCGGGCAGTTCTGGAGACTGGTGGTATGAGACCAGGAGGCCAACGCGGTCAGGTTGTGATAAGGGCAAACATCTTCCCACCTTGCCTTTCCCTGTCCTCCTGGTGGTAGAAGATAGAAGGTAGAAGGCAGGGGCGGGCGATTCTCTGGGGTCTCTTCTTGTAAGGACAGTAATCCTCATGGGTCAAGGATCCACCCTGAAGACCTCATTTCACCTTGCTGACCTCCATAAAAGGCCCATCTTCCAATATATCAGACTGGGGGTCAGGACTTCACCATTGGAATTTTGGGAAGACACAACCAATCACTCCATAACAACACGGTGGCATAAAGCGCTTCTGGGGGAGCTCGGGTAAAGGGAAGCATGCCAAGTGCTCGTCCTTGTGTGTGGGGTCTGTGTCTCCCGAGGAATTTGTCTCACCAAGCATCCCAGGTCTCTAATAAATGAGAATCGCGCTGCCTGGAATGGACTTAATGGAAGAAAGTTAAAATAAGCTGAATCCATGTCAGGGACACAAACAATAATAGGTCTTCTGAAACCGCAAAATGCTATAAATTATTGCTCTAAGATGTCCAGCCTACAGATTTAGAACCAGAATTGAAGGATTGGTTTAGGACAGGAAACACTATTCTCCTTCTGATTCCGGTACTTCGAAAGTTGCGTGCTACCGTGTAGGAGAGGTTCCGTAAATCAGAGGGTCACCGTGAAGAACGGGGCTCGATGTTTGTAATAAACACGCATCCCATCGTTCTGTGTACTCGCTGGATTTCCTTTCATCCTCTGCCTTCGACTGTCATTCTGGTGTCTCTCACGTCTTCCCGGCAACCTCCTTAGATTTTTCATCGCTTTTGGGAGAGATTAGCTTTATGTCAATGCTTTGCCTCGTTAGTGTTGTGGTTATTGTTGTTGGTGGTGGTGTGTGTGTGTGTTCTAATTCTGAGTCCACTGATGAATATTTCCTAAAATTTTATACCCTGTTTTTTTAGACTTACCATTTTGTAACAATCAACAAAATTGTATTACGCATCTATGATGAAATGGTAAAGTACAGGGGTGAATTCAGATGTTAGTCAAAGAAAAGTTAGAACTTTATTATACTTATGAGGGGAGCATATCGGCTTGGACACCCAGTAAAGAAAATATTAAATGGCAAGATATAGGTATGTATGCCCAAGGATATTGGCTCAAATACTAAAGAAAGAGGATAGTTAACAAAATATTTAAGGTTTCTTTCTTTTCTTCTTCTTTTTTTTTTTTTTTTTTTTTTTTTTTTAGTGTTTGCTTTCCAAGTAGTAACTCTTGGAAAGGGTAGAATTAAACAAGGGAATCGCAAAAAAGGCAAGAGGTTGGGATTTGGAAAAGTTAGAATAAAAAAAAAATGCATGGATAGAGAAAATCAAAATAAAAGGCCAGGGAAAAGGTGCCTTTCTCAAGTCTTTAGTTTCAGTTTTTTATGTAGTTCTCATTTAAAAAAAATTATACATCAAGTGTGTTAATATTCTGGTAATGGGCTCATTTTACCAATGCTCAAACAACTGTAACTAATTAAATTTGCTTGCTCACTTTCAGGATAAAAAGTATGCCCAGGGCCGGGGGTTCATTACCAAGGCCATCAACAGCTGCCACACTTCATCCCTCTCCACCCCTGAAGACAAGGAGCAAGCCCAGCAGATCCACGTGAGTCTTCTCGCCGGGTTTCTCACCAGTACCGCTGAGGGGTCCCCATGCTATAGATTGTCAGTGCTGGGTTAGCTAACACTAAAACACATGCAGAGAAATATGGAGGAGGAGCAAGTATTCAGAGAGAGATGGCAGTCTGTAACAACACAGCGTCAGTAAAACCAAGTGAGGACTTAACGCCATAGCAGCAAAATAAATCTCTAAGTTGATCATGCAACCAGCCTGATTTTAATCAGTGCCTTGGACCCAGGACTGCATCTATTATACCATAGGAAAGCCTGAACCGAACTGGACTTCCATGTATAAAATAGAAGGTTTGCCAGATTCAGGGATGGGGAAGACATGCATACGGTTGTGTTTATCCCGGGATACCCTTGGCTCCTCCGCTGGCAGCATTCCACATTACAGAGCCCCGGCCTGGTGTGCCATCTCTTCCAGACTTTGCAGGCTCCCCTTCTGATGCTCCTTCTGCTTCTCGGGCACCTGCTTCTCGCTTCATTCTTCCCTGACCCCTCCATCACCTGTCACATCCGAATCCTAAGTCTCTCCCCAGATCAGGTCCTGTCGAATACTATGTTTCTTTTCTCCTGGCTACAATGATTGCTTCTGTCCTGATGACCACAAAGTCTGCACAGGAAGCCCCGATCATTGATCCCCATTTTTTTTTTTAATCATAAGAATCTCTCCTTTCTGATTCCCAGCCACAGGCACCATCTTAACGGGACTTAAATTAAGCCTCTTCACATCCATGTCCCCATACGTGCAGTCACAACTTCGTTAATGGGTCCCCGCATTCTTGCTGCCTGCTAAGCTCCTTAATAGCACTGATGTTGATGAGGACGATAAAATGAAGGGAAAGAATGGAGAAGGATGAGGAGGAGGTAAAATGTATTGAGGGCCACCCCCTGGCCAGACACTTCACCAAGCCATGGACATGTATCACCGTAGTTAATCCTCACAAAAAAGAACCCAAGGACACTAGGCACTGCTGTTACACGTGCAGAGATGAGGAAGCTGAAGCTGGCTGAGGTGGGGAAGTCCAGAGTCGTGACGGGGACGTAAGCCCTGAGTCCGCGCTTCCTCGAATTCGAAGCCCTCACCCTTAATCGTTATGCCCCAAGGAGCCCAACTGGACGCCATTCACGGCTTACACCTCCTTCATGTCCCAGGACACGTTTTTGTCACGTCTGTTGGGTTCCTCTCCACTCTTCACTTCCTCTACCCTAGACTAGTTCCCAGATCTCAGGAAAGCAAGCCTTGGCAATCAGAGACAAGCAGCTCCTAAGAGATTCGTGTGCGATCCTGACCGTGGGAAGATCAGGGCCAGAGCGCCCTTGTAAATTCCACTGATGACGTTCCCCCCCAGCACGGCGCTGTTTTACTCACCTGCACGGCTCGGTGGGGAAGAGCGCTCTGGTCGCAGCACAGGGACGGGGCCTGGTACAGACTGAGGAGACTATATTGATGGGGGCCATGCCTTCTTCACCGGCTCTTCATTCTAATACAAAATAAAAACTACACATCACAAGTGAATCCATTAAAGAATGATTTGACTCATTAAAATGAATGAGTCCTCAGATGAATGGGATGTGGGCACTTTGTCACTGGCACTTGTGGAATCTTTTTTTAAGATTTTATTTATTTATTTGACAGACAGACACCTCAAGTAGGCAGAGAAACAGGCAGAGAGAGGAAGGGAAGCAGGCTTCCTGCTGAGCAGAGAGCCCGATGTGGGGCTCGATCCCAGGACCCTGGGATCATGACCTGAGCCCAAGGCAGCGGCTTTAACCCATTGAGCCACCCAGGCACCTGGTGGAATCTGTCTTTCTTGAGTCAGGTACTAGCAGCACATCGCAAGAGCCAACAAAACTCTTTTTGGACAAGCAGAGCTGTCAAATAGAGAAAAACTCACTAACTAGCAGATGGTAGAACTTCCGAGGAAAACAAAATTCCTCACGCTATCAACTAGCATTCTCGTTAGAGTAAGTAGTTATTCAAATAAGCCAGATATATATATATATATTTACTTTAGCAAAGTCTAAGTCCATAGCTTAAACATTTTTATTGTTACAACTTTAACCACCTACAAACATTTTTTCATACATATAGGAATCACAAAGAGATCGTTTAGGTCAGCCTCTCCGAGCAAAAACTCACAAGCAACTAAACCAACTGTGCTATGCTTTCTTTAAATTTGATTTATTTATTTGGGAGAGGGCATGAACCAGGAGGAGGAGCAGAGGGAGACAGAGAAGTAGATTCCCGGCTGAGCAGGGAGCCGGATGTGGGGCTTGATCCCAGGACTCTGGGATGGTGACCTGAGCTGACGGCAGATGCTTATCCCACTGAGCCACCCAGCCGCCCCCTGTGTTATGCTTTCTTTGATGTGATTGTTTTATATGGTCACGTAGCACGAAGACCTTCTGAACTTGATACTCAGAGTGCTGCGCTCCTGGAACGACCCCCTGTATCATCTAGTCTCAGAAGTGCGGCGCATGCAAGAAGCCCCAGATTCGATGCTCTCCAGGGCCATCGAGATTGAGGAACAAAACAGAAGACTTCTAGAGGGTATGGAGAAGATAGTTGGCCAGGTGAGTATTCTTCTGTTTTGTTTTCCTCATCGATGAAAGAGGTGAGCTCCATGGAGAGAAGCAAGTTCTGAAATACCTTTCTCTCTCTTTTTGTTTTTTGTTTTTTTTTTTAGATTTTATTTATTTATTTGACACAGAGAGAGAGACAGAGATCACAAGTAGGCAGGGAAGCAGGCGGAGAGAGAGGGGGGAAGCAGGCTCCCCACTGAGCAGAGAGCCCGATGCGGGGCTCGATCCCAGGACCCTGGGATCATGACCTGAGCCGAAGGCAGAGGCTTTAACCCACTGAGCCACCCAGGCGCCCCCAAATACCTCTCTTTTCAGGAACTAAATTTAGGCATTTCCCATTCTAGGCGCTGCTATAAATAAAGAAAGATTCTATTAATCCATACTGGTAGGTTCTACTGAAGTGACCCTTCAGGTGTGATAGATGACAGGTACAGCCTTCCCTCCAGAACATACAAATCCACCCAAAGCTGGCCCCTTCCTGGGGACCAGGGTTTATAATATTTTTCAGGAAAAGAAAACTGGAGAGTAGAGTCTGCAGGATAAACATTTTTCTCAAAGTATCCCGGGACACCTGCTACAGAAATTCTGCTCATGTTCTTTCTCTTTTCTCCCCACACCAAAGGATGACAGTGGGAAGAGAGAAAAAAAAAATCAAAATCAGGCGAAATGGTATTTCTTGCCACGACCCCAGCCCCACCTCTGCTGGATTTACTTGTCAGAGAGAGAAGAGATTGTCAGAGATTGAGAAGATGAGGTCAGAGATTTCAGTGGGTCACAAAAGAAGGGAGTGTAGCTTTTCTGAAATTCTTTATTTTGTCCTTTGCAGAAAGTGGTGTCATCCCAAATTTTATGTTTTCTTTTGGGGGGAGGTTTCCAAAATCAACACTCATAACATTACATCTTATCTCCCCCAAATAACATCATATTTGGATTGAGTTAATAGTTATAATATTGATCTCCAATCAGAGGGGATCATTTCAGCTCGAGTGAGGTGGCATCCAAAGAGCTTTATGAAGTTCTCAGAAATAATTTCTCATCTAAAGAAAATGATAGTATTATAAGAGTAACAGGAGTGATTTCATTCTTCCCTTACTCCATACAAAGTACATGTTATCCTGTGTCCTGTTTGTCACTTTCATGGGAGAAGAATTTATCCAACACAGACACAAAGAACATTTCCACCTCGAGACATGAAATAGACACATAGACTTTCAAGTTATTTTCTTCCTTACTGCCAGTTCACTTTCTGAGGTCACTAATTTGTTCTAGAATACTTCTTATTTTTCTTCTTCTTCTTCTTCTTTTTTTTTTAAAGATTTTATTTATTTATTTGACAGAGAGAGATCAGAAGTAGGCAGAGACGCAAGCAGAGAGAGGGCGAAGCAGGCTCCCCACTGAGCAGAGAGCCCGATGTGGGACTCGATCCCAGGACCCTGAGATCATGACCTGAGCCAAAGGCAGCGGCTTAACCCACTGAGCCACCCAGGCGCCCCTTCTTCTTTTTTTTTTAACCATTTGCTTCTTCTTATTCTTATCATTGACGCTTACACAGTAAATTTCATCTTAGGGCCCAAGCACCAAAAACAAACATATAGCAAGGCAACAAATACATATACTATAAACACCCATACTTTAAATTCCAATAGGAAATCCCAAGTTTAAAAAATATTCTTACTCTGTAGGGGACAGTTCAACAGATCAGGGTCTACAATTACACCGCATGTGTATCCAGTGGCTCTCAAAGCCGCTGACATGCCCACTTCCCAAGCTGCCTACTGGGTCTCTCAGTCCTCTGGAGATCCCCAGCTTGCACAGCCTGGAGGAACAGAGACCCGGGTCCCCCTCCTTCACACTCCTCTGCGTCCTTTTGTGTTCACTGTCATGCTTCCCAGCCCACCACCAGCCCTCACCACTGAGGGGTCACTGCTCACACCCTCACTCTTTCTCATAGACACTATCTTCAGCATCTCCCACCCCAGAGGTCTCAAAACAAAGCAACCGTTGCTTATAGACCTTAGGCGGCGGGTATCGGTCTTGGGTAGATCGTGAAACTCTCCTGACTCTTTCAGCAGATCTTTGTGATAGACGTCACAAAGACCTGCATCTCAAACCATCAGGGGCAATCCTTACTGTTTCTGAGGTCTTTTGTCTACACAGTACACGGAGAAGAGAACTGATTTGAAGCAGGAAACAGATAAATGTAATTGTGCTGAACTATCAGAAGAAACACAGTACAAAGAATACATCAGAGAAAAGACTCAGGACATGAAATAGATCCCTCAAGCGAGAGAACTGAGACTAGCTCCTGCGTTGTCCCTTGGTCACATTCACATACACACACGTACGTCCCATAAATACACAGACATATGGCACAACAGTATTGCAATGGATTCTCTCTCAGTCTACAGCAAACGTGTGGTTCTCCATTTACTCTGCTGCACACACAGCACCCGAACCCTGCTTCTACTTTTTAGACTATGAATAGATTCCAGATACACTTGCTCAATAACCCATGCCTCTGTCTAGAGAGCTTTATGTCCAGGCCTCTTGCCCAAATCTTAATTTGACAATTAGCAGGAACCAAGATACGCACAAACGAGTAATACTAAGTCACTATCTTTTCGGCGACTAGGTTCATCCTGGAGTCAGAGAAAACGAGGTCTACTCCATCTGGTCAGGACTTCCATCTCTGCAGATGGCTGATGAAGACTCACGCCTTTTTGCTTTTTATAACCTGCTCCACTGCCTACGCAGGGATTCACACAAGATTGACAATTATCTCAAGCTCCTGAAGTGCCGGATCGTCTACGACAGCAACTGCTAAGCCCACATCCCCACCGTCCCTTCCCGGAAGGTTCTTAATGATCCGTCCCATAGCAAGCTCCTCTTAGCTTTACAGCTTTCTCATGCAGGCTTGGGTGTAATGGGTCTCATCTTAAAAAATAAAAACGGACTCCTTAGAGATGTCAAAATTTAAAAAAAGACAATTTGTCAAAGTTTCTCGTCTTCATTTCATAGAAAATCAAGAGAATCCATCACAACCATTGGGAAGTTCTTATTGACATCTGTCACAAAGAGCAGAAGCTAGCATTACAAATAAGACCATGAGCAGCTTCCTTTAGAATCACTGCAAACTATTATGGGTCATGTCATTAAAACCCAAGAATTAGGGGGGCGCCTGGGTGGCTCAGTGGTTAAAGCCTCTGCCTTTGGCTCAGGTCATGATCCCAGGGTCGTGGGATTGAGCCTCACATCGGGCTCTCTGCTCAGCGGGGAGCCTGCCTCCTCCTTCTCTCTCTGCCTGCCTCTCTGCCTACTTGTGATCTCTGTCTGTCAAATAAATAAAAATTAAAAAAAAAAAAAAAAGAACCCAAGAATTAGGTAAATATTCATCATGATGGTCGCGCTCCCAGGAAGAGTGAGCTCTCGGGACTGTTAATGAGAGTCTGCTGCACGCTCTCGGCTAACTCTCATCGTGTTCCAACAAATAATGGAAGCACTCGGAGGCTGTGATGTCCCCACATAGCACGAGATTTACTGAGCCGTCTTCAACTCCTTAGGCGACCGTCTCAGTCCATTCTGGCTACAGTAACAAACCACCACACTCACAAACAACAGAAATTTATTTCCACAGCATGGCCAGGTGAGGGCGCTCTACCCACCCCTGGGGGGGATGGGTAGGAGGGCAGGCCAGGTCACAGACCTCCTGCTTCGATCCTGGGAGGGAGAAGGAACCAGGAACTGGAGGAGGGGGGGTTGCGGGGAGGAGGATCTGTTTTATGAGAGTACCAAGCCCATCATGAGGGCTCCACCCTCATAACTAATCACCTCCCAAATGCCCCACCTACTAATACAATTGCCTTCTAGTGTTTAGGATTTCAACATACAGCACTTTGGACCATGACAGATTCAAAGCTGAAATGCATTATTCTTCTCCAGGGGCTGTTTTCAACCATGTACCACTGAACTCGTCTTGTGGGCATCATCATGGATGCATCCCATAGATTCTAGTCACTCTGGGTCTCATAAGTCCATTCAAGTCTCAACTCCATTTCATATTCAAACTATTGTAATGTTATCCTCTGCCCTTTTGTGGCTCATGGGATCTACCAGGGGAAGGAGAGGTGGCTGCAGGTTTCCTCCCCCTCCCACTTTCTGGATGGATCTCCGTCTCTCTTTGCTCTGCCAGAATGGGAGAGAGGATGAGGAGAGATGGGCAAGTTCTGGCTTCACTGACGTATGTGGTGCTGCCCGTGGCCTTCTCATCACCAACAGAAGCTAACCTTGAATTCCCTCAAGTGGCAAGTGTCTCTCTCATGGGGCACCCTTCTGATTTTCCAGGACATTCACAAAAGGGGGCACCCCCACTGTCCAGTGTCTTTGCCAGGGTTAATACTCTGGTTTGATTCTGTATCTACGCCACCACGGAGCCCCCTGCAGCGTTCTCCCCAGCCTCCGCTGCTGCTCCCCTCACCCTACCCACACCCTACTGGAGAACACCGGCTCAGGGTCATCTGTGCACTAGGGAACCCACAGCAAACTCATGCATCACCACCACTACAGACAATGAAGGGGCCATTACACTGCTTTGCTCTCTGTCCCATCCTGGGGTCTCCTGACAATTCCTCTTCTCTTCCTGTTCCCATAGACAGGGTGGATCAGAAAATTGGGTTCATGAACACACAGGAATCTGAGGGACCACATGTGGTTTTCCCCTTCATTGAGAACCAATGAATTATTATCTCAGTCAATCATTTTCTTGCAAACACTCCCTGCTGGGCCACTGGATCACAACACCCTCCACACATACTTAGTCGCCTGCCGGAGGGAGAGAACTGGATTAGGGTGGCTCAGCTTGTCCGACTGCTGCTAAATAACCCGGGATTAGGGCCCATCTCCGCTAGCTTTCCGCAGAAGGCGGTGGGACTGCCAGGCTGTCTCTACAGCAGCTTTAAGGATTTGGCAGGAATTCCGAGACGACAGACAATAGGAAATACTCCATCCAACGTCCTGAAAGAGAGGAAATAAAAAGCAGGAGCAGGAGGAGGAGAAGGAGCGAAGGGGTGAGGGGAAGACGGGGAAGCGTGAGTAGAAGACTTGAGTTGTACGGGATCGGATGTGTCTAGTACTGTAGTTGGAGAAGACCTAAACCTATTGCTTTGATTTTATACCCTAACAGCAAACATTATGTCATATTCTCCTCATACTCCACCTTCCCCTTCTCTCTTCCTTTTCTGTTTATTTCCTTTGTATTATTTTCCTTTGTATTACTGTCCTTACCAATAAACTCGCAATAGCTGTAGAGATGAGCAGAACGTGGCACATCTTCCGATCGGAACTCAAGGCAGTTTCCCTCCACCATGTGAAGAAGCCTTTCCCCCACACACAGGGATGCTACCCAACAAAACCAACCTCTTCCCTTGTGGACAACATCATGTTTGTTTGAGTCCTGCTTCTGTCTCTCGCCGTAATGACCTGAACCTTTCAGAACACAACAGAATACCCTGCCCTAAACCAATCGTGAACCTCCCTTTTCTTCTACCTGCATACAGAATGTCAGCTTTCTCATCTTCCAGTTTTCTTTTGAAGGCAGGAGAATATGCGAAAAAAACCTGGAGGCCCTTCCTTTCTCAGTCACTTATTGCTGAAAACATCTAATTCTATTGTGTTACCCACTTAACTTCCTTTCCTTCAGTTTCTTGATATTTCCAACAGAGAGGATGGTATTTATTAGTGGCGAGATTTGGCAATAAATGGACAAGGCGGTTGGAAGAAACGTAAGGTCACCACCAGCCCACAGACATCTTCGTGTGTTCTGCTCTTATAAAGTTTATTCCCAGCACAGATTCAAGACCTCAGACAAATACCTGAGGTGGTGATATGAAAAGGCTTCTCTCAGCTTGACCATGACATATAAAGTGAATACTGTAGTTTCCAGACAAGCTTGAGCAGAGCCATGGGTGTTCTGTAGAGTCAGCGAGGGGCAGGCAGAAAGGGGATATCTGGGAAGAATATAACAATCACTCCCCTGACAACCAGAGTGAGGCTATTTTATACTTCCTTTTACGGATATCCATGTAAGAGCACATGTAAGGAAACAGGGCCTCTTAGAGGAAGAACAAGACCAGTGGTTACAAAAGAGAAACAAACAAACAAGTATCCTTGAAACGCATTGATGGGAGTAATGAGCCTACCATGTGTCCCAAACCCCATAAGGACTAAAAGAGGTTTAGAAAATCTCCTTCTTGGGGCGCCTGGGTGGCTCAGTGGGTTAAAGCCTCTGCCTTTGGCTCAGGTCATGATCCCAGAGTCCTGGGATCGAGTCTTGCATCAGGCTCTCTGCTCAGCGGGGAGCCTGCTCCCCCGCCCCCCGCCTGCCTCTCTGCCTACTTGGGATCTCTGTCTGTCAAATAAATAAATAAAATCTTAAAAAAAAAAAAAAGAAAGAAAAGAAAAGAAAATCTCTATCTCTGGAAGTTTGCTCCCAAGTGGTGGAGAGAGTGACATCAACATGCCAATCACTACCCTGGACGGCAGAGAAGAGTCGGTACAGCAAGTCATGGGAACCGACGTACTGGGGGGAATGAAAGGGGAGGGGGAAGACCTCTGGATGTGAGAAGGAGAGAGTGTTCTGGACTGATGGATGCATCGTGGCCTTCTGAAGGCTGATGGGATATTGAAAGCACAACGAGGAAGACGGGACATCTGTCAATTCATCTGGGATCGTTTCACGATGTCAGGAGCTCCTGCATTCTGAGCTATTGATACAAAAGGAACGGAGCTGTTAGTATGCAGAGCATTTAAGGTGTCCGTAAATGATCAAGTTTGATCAAAACGCAAGAAATGTGCGCTTTTTGGCAGACGTGTAATAGCTCTCGTCCTTAGGCTCACGTGATACGCTGTGCACAGTACTTGGGGGGAGGGGGAGAGCCTGCAAAGATGGATTATGCACCGGGAAGATCGTATACATCAATCGGGAAAGTTTGCACTTATTCTACAAGGCAATAGGAAACCAGGAAATTTTTGTTCAAGAGAGCAAGATGTCCAGAATTGGAAAATAGAAAGCCTAATCGGGTTTGGAGGGCTGTGGGAGTATGGGACTGGCAGGTCAAAGAAGGAGGCCCAGAAGCAAGATGAAGAGTAGGACGACACTCGAAACGAAAACCAGAGACGGCGCTGCCAAGCCCAAAGAAGCAAAGTACGGCGAGAGGTGTACGCACAGAAATAGGGCTTGACCGTATTGACAAAAAGGAGGGAGATCTTAAGAGTCAAAAAGGCGTCCAAGCACATGAGACTGGATTTTATATAAAGGATGGGAAAGTCAGAGAGAAGACAGGAGATCAGCTAAGGTTTTGTCCAAATGATTCCAAACTTAGTTTTCCTGTATTTCATCCGCTTTGTACCAGAAACCATCAAAAATTGTGGGTGGCTTTAGCAAATCCCAGAAATGAGTACATCCAAGAGCCATGGCTTGACTATATCAAGGACCAGAACCGAAGTACTCACAGCACCCGGAAAGAACGGTGCTAGGTCCCTTGCCTCTCTCAGCTCTCACATCGGAGACACATACGTACATGGTAAAGCACAGTGAATTCGTAAGAATCCAAAGAAAACGACCCACTTCTTTACAGAGCCAGCCCTACACGAAACCTAAACAAAAGTCATGCCTGACCCGCCAAAATCTGTCCCCCTCTCCAAAAGCTTCTCATTCTCCGCTCTTGAATCCACTCCTGTTTACCACCCCTTCATCGTCTTATGCTCAGCAGACAGTCAGCTCATCATGAACCAAACAAATAATTAAAAAGTGTCCACTCCGAAGATAATATTCATATTTAAAGACATTTAAAACCAGAAAGCCTGTAATCCTCTGAAAATACAGCTCTAAGAGTGAGTTGGCTGCTCCCCAGCATCTTTTCAAAATGCCCAGGAGTCATCCAGAGCTGACTCTGCCACTCCGAAAGCTTCTGCAGTAACGGTAACCTATTTGGACAGTGAAGATAGGAAAGACAAATGGAGAAATGAATGACATTTAGAACTCGATGCATGAATACACGGAAAAGATAACGTGGGTTTTAAAAACAGGTCCACACTTCCAAGCCATACAACATGACAGGAGCCAGGCCAGCCTCGGTGACGGCTCTGTAGGAACTGGCTACAAGACGTCTTAGCCAACTCAACTGTTCAATCACGATTCCTTGATGCTCGCCCTCAGAGCCACTCTTCCCACTTAAGTGCACTCACAAAAATGGAATACGCTCATTGCATATTTGAAAGTTGCTAAGAGAGTAAATCATAAGAGTTCTCATCGCACACACAAAAATTCCTGTAACGATGCATGGTGAAGGCTGTTAACTAGACCTATTACGGTGATCACTTCATAATACTCACAGACATCAAATCATTATGCTATGCACCTGAAGCGAATGTAACTGTTACACATCGATCACACCTCCATAAGAAATAAACAAAAATAAGTAAAACTTTTAAAGGGCTAGACTTATATTTTGAATAAAGAAAGAAAATCAACCAATATTTTCTTTTTTTAAAAAGATTTTATTTATTTATTTGACACAGAGAGAGATCACAAGTAGGCAGAGAGGCAGGCAGAGAGAGAGGAAGGGAAGCAGGCTCCTTGTTGAGCAGAAAGCTCAATGCCGGGCTCAATTCCAGGACCCTGGGATCATGGCCTGAGCCAATGCCAGAGGCTTTAACCCACTGAGCCACCCAGGCGCTCCGACTAATATTGTTTTCTTTTGTAAATGTTGTATTCTAGCTAGCATGTCGGGTCTCAAAACTCAATCTCCAAATGTAGTTTATGTTTACACAGAGGAAAAGAAAAGTGTCCTCACCTGGTAACATTAACTGCAGAATGACTGAGCGACAATAGCTTATAAAACCACTAAATCCTACAAGTTGCAGGCCAGCCCTGTACTCGGTTATTGAACATTTAACAAATATTTAATTAATTCCCACGTTACCTGGGCACTGTGGTTAGGTGTCTGTTTCATGTCACTGAGCAAAGCAGGCACACCCTTTCCCTCATGGAGTGGCATCCTATCTGAATAGACATGAATCTGAGTGCATTAGAGTATGTTAGCAGGTGACTGATGCTGTGGACAAAGACATAGCAAAGTAGGGTAAGGAACTTAGGAAATACAGGTGGAGAAAAAGAAATTATTTTTAAAGATAGGTGAGAACCACTAGGAAGAGCAAAAGCTGACCTCCCTGTGAAATCACACAAGTTCTGTCCTGTGTGCTCAGACTTCCTTCTCTCCTACAGGACTTCAAAAATGTCTCTTTCTCTGAGGATCTAAGCCTGATGTGTATTCTTCGAACTCATGCAAACATGAGTATTTTACACATTCTGTCTTTATTTGAACTGAAAGATTTGAAGGTGAACTCCCCCAGACTGAGTATGTTTTCATGCAGGCAATTTAAAAACAATGTCTGTTTCCTAAATCACTAACCTCCAAACTATTTTCACCATCCAGTCAAGCACCCTAGCAGGGCCCCAAATTATATAATTTTAAGTTTTTCTGCATCTATTGCTATTCTAACATATTATGGCATTTTAAAATGGGCATAATATAGAAATTAAAGGACAATGAGATAAAAATAAATAGAAATGCTGATATTTCCTTCCCAAAGGGATGAGGACACTACTTTTAAGACCACTGGACTAATAGATTCTGTATGCACACATGTAATTATACTACAGTTTAACCATCGTAATAAAATAATTCTTTTACATGCAATTTAAATCAAAGCACTCAGAGTGCCACAAGGGGCTGGGAATACCATTACATGTGAATATCTCTCTTCATATGCATATATAAAATTTTGTAAGCTCAATTAAGTAATCACCATTAGCCCCTTTTATTATTCCATCAGTTCATCTGGTGCTAAATAATAGTCCAGATTGTACAACACAATTCATTTCCATAAGGATTTAAGTCTCAAGGCACGGCTAAAAGCAGAGCAATGGCCTATAAGAAGAAACGACATGTAGTATGTTTATCATTACACATACCTACCTGTATACAGAAGTAATGAAAAAATACGAGACTTAAAATTGGATGAAACAGAAAGCTTACTCACTCGGAAATGGATGTGCAATTCATCTAGAACTTACTTACCTACTCAACTTCCCACAGCTTCCAAAGAAAGAGGGCTCTTCCATTTCCTTTTGCCTGCAATGAAGTTTTCTACTTTCTTCCACAACTGGCTTCATTAAAAAGTCTCCCCTAAGATCCTATAAAACTATAAGATAGAACCTGTACTGTTGAACAAGACAAGAAAATATAGATCTATTTGTGCCCACTCTTTGCCCTAGAAATAACAAGAGGCCACTAAAAGAGATTTCTAATAGTTGGTAAGAAGATGGGGAAGTGGTTTGGGATCTGAATACTGGAGGAGCAACATAGCAGCACCCAGTGAAGAAGGGGACCCATGCTCCACATTTCCTGACCCCCAACCAGCACCAGAAGACAGCTGGGGAAGGGCTATTCCTCCCCCACATGGAACCCAAATGAATACCAGGTGAGTTAAGCCAGAGCAGCGAGGGGGATAGATTGGAAGGACCATTCCAGTCTGGTGTGGTGGAGACTCTGAGGCCATCACACAGCACAAGCAAGAGACACCACATAAGCAGTCTGATTCTGGAAGTCTCTTTGTCCCTAGGTTCCTGTATCTCTCCTCCAGAGGGTACCTGTAAAGGAATTCTGGCACAAGAAGCAGCCCAGCCTGGGAACACTCTCTGTCCCCCTCAGAGGAAAAGATCTTGTCAGACAAGCACCAGGCCAGAGAAGCCTCGCAAGCTTGCAACCTTTCTTCACATTGGAGTAGGTGGGCAGGACCACCAGAAGAGACCTGAGCACACAGGCAGCAGGGCCTGGAAAGTCTCTTTGACTCTAAAAGGCAAAATATCCTACCCTCTATCCAGAGACATTGGAGCCTCTAGGAGGCCCTTTATGTGGATCATGCCCTAGTAAGTTCTAGCTCGGGAAGCCTTTTTATTCCCATAGGTCCTGTCGTTGATTTGGTTGGTTCATTGTTTTTTTTTTTTTTTGTTTGTTTGTTTTGTCTTGTTTTGTTGAGTTTTTTTGGTCTTACTTCAAGACAACCAATGGTCCAGACTGGGGGAACCCATTTTGCTTCCTCAGAGAGCACATCTGGGGCCAGCAGGAGCCCAAGATGCATCAGATAAGTCAAAATCACATGGTGAAGACTTTGAAGTTTTAAGTCAGTGGAAACACAGCCCACAAAGTCAGCCTGAAACTGCATGCTAAATACAAACAGGTTGCCCTTCTGTGGAAACAAATGACTGAAATAAGATCTTAAAGTCCTCTAGCCTAAGATAAAAATGTCCAAGCAACAAATGAAAATGACTTGTCATGCCGAGAACCAAGACAATAAAACCTTGCATGAGTAAAGACAACCAACCCATGCCAACACTGGAACTAATCAGATAGGATTATCGGACAGAGGTCTTAAATCAGCCATCCTAAAAAGATTTCAAGATAAATTACAAATTCTCTAGGAACCTATGGAAAAAAAAAAAAAAACTTGTCAAAGAAGTCAAAGTTATAAAAAAGAACCACATGGAAATTGTATACATGAAACATACAATAACAGCAACAACAAAATAGTCATAGAGTAGGAATGACAGAAGATAAGAATCAGTGAACTTAGGACAACTCAGTGAAATTCATACAATCTGGACAACAGAGGGAAAATTAACTAAAGCAGAAATGAACAGAGCTCCAGGGGCCTGTAGGACAACCATTAGAAATCTAACATTCTTCTCAACATATTCAGAAAAAAGGTAGAAACAGAATGGAGCTGAAAGACTAATCAAAGAAATAGTGTCTGGAAGCTTCTTAAATGTGGGAAGGGACACAAACCTGCAGATTCAGAATGTGCAGCATCCCCAAAAAAGGATAAACCCAAAGAAATCCACACCAAGACACATGATAATTAAATTTTAGAAAATGCAGGACAAAGAAAAAAAAAATCTAGACACTAATCAAGAAGAAATGATGCATTACTTACAGGGAAGCACCAAGTCATAGGTCAGTTGATTGATCTAAGAAAACTATGATGGATACGAGGAAATAAGCCATACACATGGAAAGAACTATCACAAATTCCATATGTGGCAGAACTATCCTTCAGGAATGCAGGGAAAATAAAAGCATTCACAGATGAAGAAGAAAACTAAAAGAATATGTCACTAGCAGATCTAGTCTTAAAGACTGGCTAAAGAAATTCTACAATTAGAAAGGAAATAGCAATACAATTTTGGAGCATCAGGATAAAAGAAAGAAAGATGGAAAAAACCGAGTATTTACAACAGACCAATCTCAAACTCATGAGGTTTATATATCACATTTATTGATTGAAACAAAAACGAGAATCCCATTTGATACTCACGAGAGTACTATTTAAAGGTGGGGAAGACTGGAAATGGAAATAAGGTTTCTACACTTTACCGAGGTAGGTACATACCTATATGTATGTACCATATGTACACACCTACTAAGAGGCTAACATAAGTCATTCATTCATAGATAGATAGATAAATAGGCAGGCAAACAGACAGATTGACCCAGAAAACAGAGACATTCAAAAGCACTGGAAATAAATTAATATGTAATCTTCTATGCCCAAGTCGAGAAAGTCAAAAAAAAGAGAAAGATAAACAAGAACCAGAAGAACTAAAGAAAGCAAACAATAAAATGGCAGACGTAAGAACCGACATATCGTTAATTACCTGAAATACACATGGTCTAAACAGACCAGTCTAGAGAAAAAGACCCGCAGAGTGAGTAAAAGAAACAAGACACTTGCATGTTGATTCAAAGAAACTCACTTCAAATGTAATATCACAAATATATTGAAAATAAAAGGATAAAAAAAGATATACCATGCAAACATTAATTTAAAAAGGAAGGAATGACTATATAAATATCTGATAAAATAGACTTCTAGGGAAAGAAAATTCCTGGGGACAAAGAAAAATACAAGGACATTATATAAGGCGACAGGATCAATCCAGCAGGAAGACATAATCATCTCAAATATGTACACACCTAATAACAGAGTCTAAAAAATTCATGAAGCAGAAACTGGTAAAGCAGAAAGGAGAAATGAATAAATCCACAATTATGGTTTCGACTCTATTAGCTCCTTCTCAGAAACTGAATACAACGGTGGGACAGAAAGTCACCAAGGACCTAAATGACACACTTAGAACACTCAGCAATAATAAAATAAATATTTTTTCCAAGTGCCCATGGACCATTAAGATAGACCATATCTTGAGCCGTGAAACAAAGCTCAACAAATTTAAAAGTATTGAAATCATAGAATGTATTCCCTAAGTAAAATGCAAACAAAACAAAACACCCCCCCAAAATAAGAAATCTACAGATTTAATGCAATCTCTATCAAAATACCAATGCCATTTTTCACAAAACTAGAATAATCCTAAAATCTGTATAGAACCACAAAAGACTCCAAGTAACCAAGACAATCTTGACAAAGAACAGTGAAACTGGAGTCATCACAACCCCAGATTTCAAGCCATACTCCAAAGCTGTAGTAATCAAAACAGTATGGTATTGGCACAAAAACAGACACACAGATCAAGAGAACAGAGTAGAGAGCCGAGAAATGAACCACACTTATATGGTCAATTAATCTACAACAATGTAGGCAAGAATATACAATGGGGAAGAAACAGTCTCTTCAACAAATGGCTCTGAAAACTGGACAGCTACATGCTGAAGAATGAAACTGGACTGCTTTCTTACGCCACATAAAAATTAAACTCAAAATGGATTAAAAAATGTAAATGTGAGAACCAAAACCATAAAACTCCTAGAAGAAACATAGATAGTAATTTATTTGAAATTGGCTGCAGAAACATTTTTCCAGATATTTTTCCTAAGGCCAGGGAAACAAAAGCAAAATTAAACTAGGGGGACCACACCAAAATAAAAGGCTTTTGCACAGTGAAGGAAACCAACATCAAAACAAAAAGGCAGCCTAACTGAATGGGATAAGATATTTGCAAAGGATGTTATCCAATAAGTGGTTAATATCCACAATATATAAAGACCTTATACAACTCAACAACAACAACAACAACAAAACCCAAACAATCCAATTCAAAAAATGGGCAGAGGACCTGAAAAGACATTTTTCCAAAGAAGACATACGAATGGCCAACAGATCCACGAACACATGCTCAGGATCACCTAATCAGCTGGGAAATGCAAATCAAAACCACAATGCCATGACTTTACACCTGTCAGAATGGCTAGAATCAAAATGTCAAGAAATGACAAGTGTTGTCAAGGATGTGGAGAAAAAGGCAAACTTGTGTACAGTTGGTGGGAATGCAAACTGCGGCAGCCACTGTGGAAAACTGTGGAAATGCTTCAAAAATTTAAAAACAGAATTACCGTAGGACCCACTAATTCTACTTTTGAATATTTACCCAAAGGAAATGAAAACACTAATTAGAAAAGATATATACACCCCCCATGTTTATTCCAACATTATCTAGAATAGCCAAGACATGGAAGCAACCCACGTGTCCATCAACAGACGAAAGCATTAAGGTAGGTGTGTGTATATGCCTAATCGACTATTACTTAGCGACATAAAATGATGAGATCTTGCTATTTGCAATAACATGGATGGATGCAGCTGGTAAAAGCTAAGTGAGGTAAGTCAGAAAAAGATAAATACCTATGATGTCACTCGTATGTAGAATGTAAGAAACAAGAACAAAGAATAAAAGGAAGAGACAAACACCACAGACTCTTAAATACAGAGAACTGGTAGTTACCAGAGGGGAGGTGGCTGGGCAGACAGGTGAAGTAGGTAAAAGGGGTCAAGACCAGACGACTCATGATGGACAGTGAGCAATGTGCAGGGTACTGAATCACTGTATTGCACACCTGAGATTAACATAACACTGTATGCTTATTATACTTCAATTAAATCTAATACATATATTTCTATTTATTTATTTATTTATTTATTTATTTTTAAATATTTTATTTATTTTTTTGACAGAGAGAGAGATCACAAGTAGGCATAGAGGCAGACAGAGAGAGAGAGGAAGGGAAGCAGGCGCCCTGCTGAGCAGAGAGACGGATGCGGGGCTCGATCCCAGGATCCTGAGATCATGACCTGAGCCGAAGACAGCGGCTTAACCCACTGAGCCACCCAGGCGCCCCTAATACATATATTTTTAAATAAAAAGACATAAAGAGGTCCTTCCTAAATGGTTGTATATAGCATTGTGCACGGATGGGGTGATTAAATACTGAAAATGTGTCAGATCCCCAACAGGAAATTCATTTTGCTTCCAAAAAAAAAAAAAATAACAGAACTTGAAGGGGCAGCAAATAGCTAAGAGAAATTTTTAAATAAAAACCAAATAAAAAAAAAAGCAAAAAAACTATTCATATACTTTTTCTTTACTTTTTATATTATTTTGTGGGTATTTCAACCAATAGTCTTGACATAAAACAGGGTTTTCATGGGGTGCCTGGGTGGCTCAGTGGGTTGAAGCCTCTGCCTTCGGCTCAGGTCATGGTCTTGGCGTCCTGGGATGGAGCCCCGCATCAGGATCTCTGCTCAGCAGGGAGTCTGCTTCCTCCTCTCTCTCTGCCTGCCTCTCTGCCTACTTGTGATCTCTATCAAATAAATAAATAAAATCTTAAAAAAAAGGCGGGGGGGTTCATATCCTAATAATTACCCAGTGGGATTCACCAGATATCTAGAAAATGAAGGAATCTTGAAAATCAACTAGACATTCCTTCCATTTTAGAGTTGTATAAATAAATCCATGAATGATTATGTCATTTATCTAAACTCCTAAAATTAGATGACAAAAGTAGAAATAGAAACTAAATTTTCTAATTTCAACCCGATGGAATTTCTCATAAACCATGCTATCTCTTGAAAACTCCACTTTTCAAGGAAGCACAGCTTTGAGCACATACTGCTGCAAATCTAGCTTTTTTCCCTAAATCTCTGTGTCGTTATATATTTGTACATGCTATAAACGTATAAGGGATACATTTCAGAGGTAACGTTTTGAGAGACAAATGTCATCCCCTAAGCAGCCCAGAAGCAAGGAGTCATCTACAAACATTGACAAAGGTCATGGTCATGAGGGGCCCAGCAAAGAGTATGTTTTTGGAAATTACCAAAGCAAAAACTGAATAATTCAGTTATTTCTAGTAACTCTCATTAACGTGTCAGCTACATTCCTTTGCATTGATTATCAAATAAGCTCTTCTGCTCGACCATTAAGTTTCCACAGATCCCTAAATGTCCATGTTTCTGACGACCAGACTCTTCCTGGCTTATACAATCATCATCGAAGCTCCTTCCAGGCAGGCCCATATGTCATCCACAAACTCCGCCAAATATCACATGCCATATGTCAATATCTCTGCTTATATGTCCGAACTGTTATTTTTAAACAATTTTTATTTGGACGCTACCGTGACTATCAGACAACATTTAGGAAATCTCTACTTTCCTTTGGGCTTTATGCCTGTGTTTATAGATGTCCTTCCATAACTGAACAGAGAGGGGAAAATGTACTTTTTATGGTAGTTATTTTTTTCCCTTTTCTCCCATTTATTCAGCTGCGAACAGGAAATGAAAAAAACTGAGCAACGGAGTTGAACAAACGATAAACTACCTCTATTTCTGGCAGGCAGCAAGCGATCTATGGTCCACACGATGGCAGGGGACACACTCGCTGGTTCCGTGGGCTTTCTGCTTAGGCTCGGAGTTCACGGAGTATATTTCTCTAACGTGACAGCAAAGTGCACCAAGACAATATAGAGAATAAAGCAGATGCCAAGAGCAGGGTGAACCCAAACTAATCGGGTAATATTGCTATAATTTTTCAGACTTTTTTTTTTCCCTCTTACAGGACTAAGTTTGCTCTGAGTAAAATCTGTAGGTTTTCAAAATCCTGTTGACCATCCCAAAGTGAGAAGCCAGAACATTCCATGAACACGGGGTATGGGGCGGGGGAAGCCTGTCAGCCACAGCTCTGACTGAACAGAGGGTGTTTTTAAGGGAGCAAAGGGAGGCAACTCAGAAATAGGTGATGGGCCCCCAAAAACAGGTATTTGAGTGGAAGTTAAAAGACATTTTTCTGACAGTGTGGAATACTGTAGGGCATCTTGAAAACTCAAATATCCATCCTGTGCACTCACTTATCAACTCTGGTGTTATTCCAATAAGACAGAAAACAGAGAACAAGGGACATGTAACTTCTACCGGCGGGGGTAGAGGAGGTTGTGGGGGGACCTTGAAGGCCTAAAAAGAAGAGTGTCTAGAGGGGGGAAGCGTGCAGAAAGGAAGACAGCAGGGCGCAAAAGGGGGGTTTCACCCGTTTCCCAAAATGGACTGGATCTGGTTCTGAGCCCAGAGAAAAAGAAAGACGCACCTGCTCTGTTTACTCCTTCCAAACCAAACAGGCCAAAATTCAAGGGAACACCATTCAGTGCAACCTTTCAGCTTCAAGAACAAAGAAAGAAACTTCTATGAACCAGCATTTGAACTTAACTGCCCTGTGAAACACGGCTTCTATGGCAAAGGAGTTCAAAATGGCTTACAAATGAACTTTTGGAACAAAACCTTTCCCAGGTAAGAGATTTCCTATAAAGAGGCAAATGGAGGGAAAAAAAAAAAAAAAAAGATGATCCCAGGAACCAATTCTGATAGGCCGAGGAGAACCCATACAGTCTGTAGAAAGAGACAAGTTAAAATTTAAAATTCCCCCAAGCCACCGAATCCTACATCTTGGGTAAATTAATTTTAGTCTTAGATAGTGATGCATTAACAAAGTCTTTATGCCGTATATTAAAAGCTATCATTCAATGAATACCATCCCTGTGTGTGACTGAATTTGAAGCTATGAAACCTGACTCTGTTTATCAGTAGGCAGGGAGGCCAGAGAACTGAGGTTTGAAAAATAAACTGTCTAAGTGAGTTAATCATTTCAAGTGTGATTAGCTCTTCCAATTTTAGTGATAACCTCCTTATCCATCATAATGACAATCAAATCACTGACCACCTGAGTTCCAGATTTTAAAGTATCTCTGGGACTGCCCTGAAATTGCCTTCTTTTACTTAGTTGTCAAGTGAGTCGAGGGTTTATTATGTGCTTCCCCTGACAAGAGTGTAAATTCCACGAGGCGCAGGGCCTTCCAATCACTTACCACTGGATCTCCAGTGCCTCGAACAGTACAAGACACAGAGGAGTTGTTGAGGGAAGGAAGGAATCATATAAAAAAATGATTTTCCTATATCCATCTTATTAAAAAAAATATAAATGCTAAAGCTAGTAAGGGGATATCCGAACCTGTGGTTTATCTGTTAGGAAAATCTCAATTCTAATTACTTTCAACCATCTTTCAGTTGTCAGTAAATCATTAGCCAGGCAATTTACTACCAACGTGGTGACCATCTCTGTCTTTACAAAAGCATTCAGGTTCAATAATGCTATTCTAAATATAATCCTAGAAGGCAAATATTAAGGAAAGTAATTCGAGGCCATTAGGTTAACTACAGGCCAACACCATCCGACAGTAGAAAGCTGTTGGCCTGAGACTCAAGAAACTAAAATTCTAGTCTAAACATTTACTTACCACTTGTGGGGAACTTATGTAGGCCATTTGACCTCTCTGAGCTAAAGCCTCGTCTGTGAAACGTCAAGATTAGATGTGATTGCCAAGACCTCTGCTAGCTCTAAAAGCCTATAAGGGTAATAAATTGAAATGATTAGCTGGAAGAAATCTGGACCATGCACATAGACATACTAGTAACAGAGAACACCCAGAGTTTTTACTGAGGGCCAGACTGTCTTCCAAGTACATAACATCAACGGACACACAAAATATTCACAAACAAGCCTATGAGCTAGCTTTAGTCCTCTTCATTCTAAAGAAAGAGAAACTGAGGCCAAGACCTGTTAGACCACTTTCTCAAGGCTCAAACAGATACACATGCACAGCCAAAGACATCAAGTGATCTGCCCTCTGCCTTCTGTCGTCCCCGTCTCTACCTCTTTTGAAATCTCCGCACTCAAGTCCCCTGGACTTGTATCTGGACCCTGAGGATAGAAACATGTTCCTGTCTCAGATTCTTGGCACTGGCTGCTCTCTTTGCTTGGAGGGTCCTTCCCATGGCTGGTTTCCTTTTTCATTTGGGTCTTACAGCAAAGCTCATTGGCCCATCCTGATCCCCCTAACGAAAGTCATCAGGATACAGAACCACTTCTTTTTTCCCTGTATTTACAACCATCTAAAACGATCTCATTGCTTATTCATTCATTCATTGAGTGTCTCCTGAAAGTAGGAGAGAAGTTCTACAAGGGCAAGGATTTTGATTTGTCATCCCTGTATCTCCAGGAGCTAGACCAGCAGTGAGGACAAAGTCGTTACGCTAATTAACTACAGGAAAAAAGGACGAGGGAATGAATGATTAACTAATAAAAACGACTTTCCTATATTCATCCTAGTTACTCGAAAGGAGGAATGCTAAAGGTACTCCAGGATGCAAAGAATCTTGATGGTGCCATTTAAGTAAGATCTTCAGACAAAGGAGAATTGAGTTTACTGACAATATTTAGTACCCACGTTTCTCAGAATCCCTGCTTTACTGTCAGCTCCTATCAAAATAATTATGTAAACATCTCACTTTTCTATTAAGTGAGTGTGTTCATTTCAGAGAGGAGTTCAGACCTTTCGCTAAATCACCCAAGAAACTGAGTGACAATATGAGTCATCAAAAACATTAAGCCCACAGAATCTAACACTTCCAAGAAGTCTTAAATTTTACATTAAAGTGTCTGTGCTTAAAGAGCCACAGCACAAGTGATGTGAAGGTAACAGAAACAACGGCAACCAGGTTTTCATGTCCTCTCTGGGGAAGGTGGTAAAATATCATTTTATCGCTACAGAAAAAGGGGACTGTGAGCAGGTCTTGAGCCCAATCAGCTTTTGGAGGTGGCTTAAGGAACACAGGGAGAGTGGACCTGGGTGGCTCAGTAGGTTAAGCATCGGCCTTTGGCTCAGGTCATGACTCCAGGGTCCTGGGATGGAGGCGAGCCCCGCGTCTGGATCCCTGCTCAGTGGGGAGCCTGCTTCTCCCCCTGCCTCTCCCCTGCTCGTGCTTTCTCTCTCTTTCTCTATCAAATGAAGAAATCTTTAAAATCTTTAAAAAAGAAAACAAAACAAAGAACACGGGGCGCCCTAGACGGGAAGGGCACGCGACGGGGAAAGGTCAAGTCTTTCATGGTCCTCAAATTCTCATGCTTACTTCCATCAATTATTTAAGGTGGCTTTAAAAATCCATACGAAATACGAAGAAAAGATAAAAACAAAGAGGGTAAAAAAAAATGGCATCAAGGGAAAATGACAACCCAAGAGATTCACTGAGGCCAGGACTGAAGTGAATACACAAGCAGCCTTCAGAGCTTGGACCCCTAGACCCTTGCTAGATCCCATACTGACCCTATCTTTTCCAGTATCCAGTGGGAGGAGGGCCTGGGGAGACAGAACCAGGAAGTCTGCGATTCAGACGAAGCCCAGTCAGGTGCATCATGAATGGCATGCATGGACAATGGGGCCCGAGACAAGCAATGCTTTCAAATCTAAGAGAATGCTCCTCCCGTGGGTCCCCATAAAGAGGACACTGAGCGGTGAAAAAAACCCAGCAGCACCCTTACACGAAGTGCATCAACATGTTTTGTAAGCCTGTTCCATGTAAAATCACTCGCTGGAGGCTGGGGCATGGTACTCAGGAAGCAATTCCATCAAAACAACGATTTGGGGGGCCCACAGTAGGGAGCGGTCAATTAATGTTCTGGCTGGACCACAGATACTTCTGCTGGGGTGTGTGTCTGGGCGTGAAGGGGTGTGTGAGGGCATTCATGAGTTTATAAATATCTTTTGTTCAAGGGAGCTTTCCACAGAAGAGAGCGGCAGGGTCCCTAAGGCTGCGTTCCCTGAGAGTTTCGGGGCGCGCGACTATCCTGCGTTGTACATCGGCTCGGAACAACAGGTTTAAACTGGGATGGGTTCTCATTCTTATAGGAAAGCTGAGGTGTCGGCCCAACACGCCATATAGTGAATATCTCAGTTCCTAAGGGAAAAAGCAAGAAGCTGCCCCGGGATGCAGTTTTGGAAATACAGATGAAAGGATCCACAGCCCCCCAAATTTCGCCAGCAGGAGGTACATGGTTGAAACAAATTAACCTGAAAATTATACATTGGCAAACCCCAATTATGCATGTCTTTTAGCCTTTTTATTTTTTTCTTTTAAATCTCAGGAAAGCACCTCAGAAATGGTTCGTCTCAAGTAACAGGCCATTCTCTGTATAGTACAGGAGAGTTGCCTGGAAAATATTTACCCAGAGAACTAAATAAATTTATATACTGCATAAGCTCAAAAATTATAAGGCGTGCGTGGCTGGGTCACTCGGTAGAGCGTTCAACTCCTGATCTCGGGGTTTTCCATTTGAGCACTGTGTTTGGTGTAGAGACAAATTAAAAATAAAATCTTTACAAAAATGTAAGTCGGGGCGCCTGGGTGGCTCAGTGGGTTGGGCCTCTGCCTTCAGCTCAGGTCATGATCCCAGAATCCTGGGATCGAGCCCCGCATCGGGCTCTCTGCTCAGCAGGGAGCCAGCTTCCTCTTCTCTCTCTGCCTGCTTCTCTGCCTGCTTGTGATCTCTATCTGTTAAGTAAATAAAGTCTTTTTTAAAAAAATGTAAGCCAGTTGTTTGATTTGGATAATTTCTTTCTAATAAAATATTTTATTTATTTATTTGACAGACAGCAATCACAAGTAGGCAGAACAGCAGGCAGAGGTGGGGGGGGGGGGGAGAGAAGCAGAATCCCTGCAGAGCAGAGAGCTGGATGTGGGGCTTGATCCCAGGACCCCAAGATCATGACCTGAGCCAAAGGCAGAGGTCCAAACCACTGAGCCACCCAGATGCCCCTGATTTGGATAGTTTTTTAAAAAATGATGAGTTTTGTTTTAGAGTGGGTACACATGAGCCCCTCTGCTTAGCAAGAAATGAGGTGGGCAGGGGTACCTGGGTGGCTCAGCCAGTTAAGCATCTGCCTTCTGCTCAGGTCATGAGCTCTGCCATCAGGACCCCGTTCACTGGGGAGTCTGCTTCTCCCTCTGTCTCTCCCCTGCTCATGCTCCTGCATTCTTTCTCTCAAATAAATAAACAAAATCTTAAAAAAAAAAAAATGATGTGGCCATGTGGCCAGATGTGTATTCAAGACATTGCTGGCTCATAATTCTTAGACCACGCCCGTCCGAAGAAAGTCAGTGTACCTCTCTATTCTCTGCTTTGTTGTAAGACTCTAGGAAAACAATATGCCATTTAATATAATATCGATGTTTAATTTCTGTGCTCATATATAAATCCACATAAATATATATAGTAATTCTTAAATATTTCATATATACTTTTTTGAAACAGACCCCCTAAACTCTTCTGTAGGAATCTCACGGAGGATTCTGTTATTTACCTTATTCTCTTAATGAGGAACCTTGTGAAAAAATTCCTTCCTGGGATTAGTACACAAAGTAACTGTATCGCTTGAACAACTGGTCTATTTCTAACCTAAACTCGGTGAACTATGGAATTGTACATGTTACAGTTTTTCAGTTCATTGTTAAAAAGTTTAGTGCTGACTTTTTGGTCTATTGGTAGCAAGTGTGTAGGTTTGTATAATATGCATTTAGTATTTTTGTCAGTTTATCTTTTAAAGTTTAAATTGTTTTTAATTTAATTACTTTTAGTGATATTTTGCTATATTTTCTTGGTGTGTTTTAAGTCTGCTTTAAATCTACAATAGTGGGATGGACTTGTTAGTCTGTTTTCTCTTTATATACAATATGGGATTGAGTAGTCTGCTTTATCAAAAAAGAAAGAAAGAAAAAAAGAAAGAAAGAAAGAAAGAAAGACAGACAATAAGGGGTGCCTGGCTGACTTAGAGATCATGTAACTCTTGATCTTAGGGTCATGAGTTCAAGGCCCATATTGGATATAGAGATGACTTAAGTAAAACTTAGAAAAAAAAAACCCCACAAAATCTGGTGTACTTTTTAAATCGGATAACTGATAATCTAATAAGTGGATATCTGGAGGGCAAGAAAATAAATACATTGTGGACTTACATTTTATTACTTTGAAACAGAACTGAAGACAGCATACCTCCTAAATATCCATAAGTTTGAAAATTAATTTAAATTGATTTCCTTTAATGTGCTGGCTTTTTGGGTATGTGTTAGGGATGGAATTGTTTATTGTTGTTTTACCTAAAACTATCAGGGAAAGTCTTAATTGTGAAATAAACCTGGATTCAAAATTTTTATTCACATGAAACACAACTATTCATTTGTTATAGAATTTGAATCCTTTGTGAAAGTATTAGTCTTAATATCTTAATTTTTTGTCTTATGTCACACAGAAATCATTTTCTTCAACTACTATATCCCCAAATTACCCTCAATAAATTTATCATAATATTACTATATGTTTTGGCAGCCACTAGAATATAGAATACACTTAATATGAATATGGTGATATTTTTTAAGTCTTCCAATATTTGGTAACGCAGTTCTCCAATTTACTCACACTTGGAATATAAGTATTTAAATAAGCTTAAAAGGAACAGATCAAATAAAAATATTCAAGTAACTTCTTTAAACTTCCACCTCAAAATTTCTAATATGGCAATTTTTTCAAAGTGTTTACTCTAACATCAATTTTCTAGTTTAATGCTTTTATAACATAGAGTTCATGCCATTCACGATTTTGTCAAGTTAGATAGTACCCTCAATATCACTTTACGATATTTCTAACTTCCACCTAAAGTTTTTCTTTGCCATCGAAATCAGTTTCCATACATGGTGAAGGCCATATGTAGATACACAGACATTTTCAGTTCAGAAAATGACTTAAAAAGGAAGAAAAGCTTTTTTTGTGGAACTGTTCTTCAAATTCAAAAAGCAGAAGACTTCCCAAAGAAGGAGGAAAAGAGCAGATGTTCTGGAAATAGGAATAACAGAAGGTGTACATTTAGAAAGGTGGGGGGAAATTAGCAAGATAAGGAACGATCCAGATAAGAGATGACTGCCCAGAATCAAGGCCACAAGACCGAACTGTTTTAAGAGGCAGGGAATGCTCAAAAATGTTGACATCAGGGGCACCTGGGTGGCTCAGTGGGTTAAAGCCTCTGCCTTCGGCTCAGGTCATGATATCAGGGTCCTGGGATCGAGCCCCGCACTGGGCTCTGTGCCTGCTTCTCTGCCTACTTGTGGTATCTCTCTCTCTCTCTCTCTCTGTCTGTTAAATAAGTAAATAAAATAGTTTTTTTTCTTCTTGAATTATTAATAATTTATTTGCCAAGTAATATATGAATCCAATTATTTCTTTCTTTTTTTTTTATAAACATATATTTTTATCCCCAGGGGTACAGGTCTGTGAATCACCAGCACTTCACAGCACTCACCAAAGCACATACCCTCCCCAATGTCCATAATCCCACCCCCTTCTCCCAATCCCCCTCCCCCCAGCAACCCTCAGTTTGTTTTGTGAGATTAAGAGTCACTTATGGTTTGTCTCCCTCCCAATTCCATCTTGTTTCGTTGATTCTTAGCGAAATAAGTCAAGCAGAGAAAGACAACTATCATATGATCTCCCTGATATGAGGAAGTGGTGATGCAACATGGGGGCTTAAGTGGGTAGAAGAAGAATCAATAAATAAAATTTTTAAAAAAAATGTTGACATCAACAGAGATGCTATGAAGAACGGACATTGAGCAAAGGTCACTATATACGATTAAAACAATATATTAATAATACTCTGGAACAGTCTCAGTGGAAACATACAGAATGAGTTCAGATCATAAGGATGTAAAGTAGACACGTAGACATAAGATGTTGACTATTCATCCTAGAATTGTGGCAGTAAAGCAAGGACAGTCGTCCCCACACCCCCATATGTTCCAAGATCCCCAGGGGATGCCTGAAACCGCAGAAAGTACTGAACCCTACAGACACTGTTTTTTCCATCCATACATACATACCTATGATAGAGTTTCATTTATATGGCAGAAATAGTGATAACTATTAGTTATCTAATAACTAATAACTATTAGTTATTAGTTGGATAATATTTAAAAATATTATCACTATTAGTGATAAGAAATAGTGATAACTAATCAAATAGGACAATGATAACAGTATGCTGTAATAAAGCTAAGTGAATGGGATTTCTCTCTCAGAATAGCTACAGTATGGTACTCTCTCCTTGGGATGATGGGAGATGATAAAATGCCTACATGACGAGATAAAATGAGGTGAATGATGTAGGCACTGTGAACTAGCTTTAGGTTGTTATCAGCCTTGGGACAGGAAGTGAGGAGGCGGCTCATCTGCTTCCGGATCATGGCTGACCACCAGTAACTGAAATGGCAGAAAGCAAATTGGCACATAATGGGACGAGTGCAAAATGCTGGGGTAGAAGCTACACTCCGATGAAACCAGGTCACCATGAGACATGATTCATAGCCCTCCTCAGTTTGGGGCACATTTCTCTCTGCCCTAGGTTAAACGGCTATTTATTTATTCAGTGACTTTTCATTTCATGACTATTCTAAATATAACAACCTGCGTTATTTAAAAATATGCACTGGGACTTATTCACCTAGAAATAGTATGAAGTACCAGATAGTGACACATTTTGAAAGAGCCCTTGAGCTACACTTATTTAAAGACAATTCAATAACTGTGGATCTCAAGTAGAAAATACATAGCACAGGTACACACTAGTTCAATACTCATCTCAATTACACAATGCTTTATGAACTACTGTACTTTGTGCTGTTTTTAAAATTTCACTCAAGAGTTGCACATCATTCTACTGGATTGTCATAATAAATTCAAAATGAAATTGAAAAAAAATCACTAAATAAAATCCAAACTATATTAAAATTCTATTTTAATGGCACTGTGCAGGGTGTCTGGGTGGCTCAGTGGGTTAAAGACTCTGCCTTCGGCTCAGGTCATGATCTCAGAGTCCTGGGATCGAGCCCTGCATCGGGCTCCTTGCTCAGTAGGAAACCTGTTTCCACCTCTCTCTCTCTGCCTGCCTCTCTACCTACTTGTGATCTCTCTCTCTCTCTGTCAAATAAATAAATAAACAATCTTTTTTAAAAAAATATAAAACGTACTGTGCAACACCATAACTCATATCCCTTTCTCCTGCTCTCGGAAATAAAATTAATGTGGAGCGCCTGGGTGGTTCAGTCAGTTGAGCCTCTGCCTTCAGCTCAGGTCATGATCCCAGGGTCCTGGGATCGAGCCCACAGAGGGCTCCCTGCTCAGTGAACAGCCTGCTTCTCCCTCTGCCTCTGCCTCTTATCACCCTCATCTCGGTCTTTCTCTCTCTTAAATAAATCAATAAATCTTAAAAAAAGAAAGAAAGAAAGAAAGAAAATTAATGAAAAAGAGTCCCCAAATATCTCTACCAACGCCTTCTGTGTGCCTATTATGTAAACCCACAGCATCTCCTTTCTCCTTGTAGGAATTTTAACTCTACAAGAGCCTAAAATTTGGGTGAGTGACTTCTAAAAAATTGAGTCACATGATTGCTATAATAAATGTACATCGATATATAATACCATAAGACAAACATATTGTGTTTTATATTTTATTGTTATGGGGACGGGGGGAGGAGAGTGACATGGTGTCTAGGTAGAAGGAGGCACTGAGGAAGGTAAACTATCAGTTGTTACAGGGAAAGGTAAATTATAGTTGCCCACGACATTTGCCGCTAATTATAACAATCATCCTCCTAGACAACAGGAGGATAATGACACTCAATCAAGAGTAAGTACTCACAATTTCCTCCCCAGGCTGCACAGCCCCATTGGTTTCAGCTCCTCTGTCCTCCTCCAAGCGGGAACAGGATCGTTCTTTCCTGAATTCTTTCTCAACCATCCTTTTACCCTTTTATCTAGCCCATGATCAAAGAGCTCTTTGTCTTGGCATTGAGCAATCCAACCGAAAAACCCTGACAGAGGAAGAAAGAAGGAATCTATTCAAACTAGGAAGGTAGACTCGGGGAATAAAAGCAAAATAAAGACATCTGAAAACAATACATTGCCATAAATAAAATATGATGAAAGCACACGTATGAGTTGACTTATGCTGTGTTGGATGATTCTCAAGGCATAATATACAAGAGAATTTCTAACCTTTGTCTCGAGCCTAAAATAGGTCTGAAGCTACTCATTTCAATGTTTACCCTTAAATGAAAAAACGCACCTGAAAACATAATTATTGAGGACTAGACAAATACTACTCTGAATAACAGTGTCCCCAATTTTCCACTATAATTTTCATGTACTTTCATATGTGTCTGAAGTATGTACTCAAAATACATACTCAACTCTCACGTACTTTCTATAATAAGGGCAATTTTTGAAGTATATAAGCAAATATAAATTAACCAGATACTTTTATAAAGCTTGAAATACCATACTGTATAATACCCTGTATGTATAAACCAGGGAAAAGCCGTGTGTTCTGATTTGGGGTTGATAAAATATAGTTATCATGGACCTCGACCACATCAGGAAATATACAGTAAATGCTGACCAGAGGTTCTCACTGTGCAGTGAGGAGAGATCAAGGGAAAGTAAGTTTAAATTGCACTAGGTGCAATTTTGAGCAAACAAGAAGCAATTTTTGATATGTCAGAAAAATCTACCAAGGGTGGTAATGGATTTAGCTTGATCTGTGAATGAAAAAAACAGTCACTCATTACTGTCATTGCTGTCATATTCACCACGGCCAACCCTGGTACCATCAGCTTCGTCAGTATTTATATTCAAAATCCCTTGGTAGTCCCTACTATCATAAATAATTATCATACCCTGGGTAAGTCACCTGCTAGGACATGTTCAAGTAAAACAATATTTGAGGCAGGGACAGATACCGTTCGCGTGGGACTGGAAGCTGATACATCTAGGGGTCCCACTTCAAGAGAAAAAACACAAAATTGTGGATGCAAAAATCATGCATAAGCATAAATATTTGGAATGAATGAAAATCAACTGCAACAGGTTTCAAAATGTTAAGGCTGACGAATACATTATAAACTCAAGGAAAACAAACATTTTCATGAATAACCTATCAGACGACCACTGCGGTAAGTTTTACCTACATGCTTTGGCCTCAACTTCTACAATTCCCTCTGTTATAGAGACACTAGACAGCTAATTTAGTCTTTTTTTTTTTAAGATTTTATTTATTTATTAGACAGACAGAGAGCACAAGTAGGCAGAGAAAGAGGAGGAAGCAGGCTCCCTGCTGAGCAGAGAGCCCGATGCGGGGCTCGATCCCAGGACCCTGAGATCATGACCTGAGCCGAAGGCAGAGGCTTTAACCCACTGAGCCACCCAGGTGTCCCAATTTAATCTTTACTTGAACATGGTTAATAACATTTTATTTTCTTTTTATTAATAGTTCAGAAATGACTCTTTACTTTTTGATGCATTATCGGTAATTTACTTCTTTAATTTTTGCATTATCAGGAATGGAAAGGTTTGTTGGTAACTTGGGAAAACTTTTGTCACATCTTCATATACATGAGCATAGAATTTAGAACATTTTTGTGCAGACAAGGACCTGGGTCTATATAAAAAAGCTTTATATATTGTAAACCATAGTTTTCCTCCAGTAGCTACACAAGTCCACTCTCAATGCCATAGCACATGTCCCCATGGCTTTGGTATTTCCCATCAAGAAGCAGGTGACAACAGTAGGCAGCAGAAGTAATCCCAGAAGTCATTCCTAAACAAGATGACGAGCACTGATTTAATGATACTTGAAAGCAACTATGAATCACATAAACAGATACTAATGAACTCTAAGCATATCCCTGACTCAGCTTCTCTTTATGTGATCCCTAAAAAATATCATTTGACATTAATGTTTGGAGCTAATAAATAGATTTATTATCTTGATTGTATATTAGGAGCATATATATACATATGTCAAAATGTATCAAATTATATGCTTCAAATAGTCTCACCTTATTGTATGTTGTTTATAAATTTGGTTTTCTTGTTAAGATTTTATTTACTGATTTCAGAGAGAGAGTGTGCAAGCATGAGTGGGAAGAGGGACAGAGGGAGAAGCAGGCTCCCCGCTGAGCAGGGAGCCCGGTGCCGGGCTGGATCCCAGGTCCCTGGGATCGTGATCTGAGCCCAAGGCAGATGCTTCAACAACTGAGCCACCCAGGTGTCCCAAATTGGTTTTTATAAGCAATGTATCACTCCAAATCTAATCAGGGTTCAGAAAACACTCAGTCACTTGAGCAGAGAAGTTTTGATATAAAGAAAAATTAAGGGTCATGAGCTCTTTCCCCGGTAAGTCCACAGGGTTCCTGGATTCTAGATGAATGCATGGCAAGGGATGACTAATCCAGGAGTCTTTCTTACATAAAGTTGGCATAACTCTGAAAAAGAATACTTAACTATAATGACGGGCAATGATAAAGATGTAAGGAAAATTTTTAAAAAAGAGTAAGTTTGAGGGAGAATATTTAAAGAGGATCAAACTTGGAAGTGGTGCCCTCTTCAAGGCTGAATGGAGACCAGACCGGAAAAAGTCTGTTTTACCGCCCACGGCTTGGCAGCGAAGTGAGCTGCATTGCCTAAAGCAGAGATGGTCCGTGGGTGATAAACAGTAGGAATGGATGAATGAATGAATGAGTGAATGAATGAATGACAATCACCCTCTCCCAGTTGCAGGTGAAACAATGCTGGTGCATGAGAGCGTGAAAGGAGTCATGGATTGAAAGGGGAAGCCCTACTGCACTGTTGCAATGCAACTGTTAAACCATGCAAGCTGGTGCAGCCACTCTGGAAAACAGCATGGAGGTTCCTCAAGTGTTAAAAATAGAGCTACCCTATGACCCAGAAATTGTACTACTGGGTATTTACCCCAATGATACAGATGTAGTGAAAAGAAGGGGCACAAACACCCCAATGTTCATAGCAACACTGTCCATGATAGCCAAACTATGGAAGGAGCCGAGATCCCCTTCAACAAAGAAGATGTGGTTTGTACGTACAATGGAACATTCCTCAGCCATCAGAATGGATGACTACCCACCATTTGCACTGACACGGATGGGACTGGAGGGCATTACGCTGAGTGAAACAAGTCAGTCAGAGAAAGACAATTATCATATGGCTTCCCTCATTCTGGAACATAAGGAATAGCATGGAGGACCGAGGGAAAGGAAGGGAAAACGGAGCGGGAAGAAATCGGAGGGGGAGACAAACCATGAGACTCTGGACTCCGGAAATCCAACGAGGGTTACAGAAGGGAGGGGGGTGGAGGGATGGGGTAACGGGGTGACGGGCATTAAGGAGGGCACGCGTGGTGACGAGCACTGGGTGTTCTATGCGACACTGGGTGTTCAGAGGAACTCTGAAATTGTGAAACACAATCACGGACCACTACGTCAAAAACTAATGATGGGGGACGCCTGGGTGGCTCAGTGGGTTAAAGCCTCTGCCTTCGGCTCGGGTCATGATCCCAGGGTTCTGGGATCGAGCCCCGCATAGGGCTCTCTGCTCGGTGGAGAGCCTGCTTCCCTCTCTCTCTCTCTGTCTGCCTCTCTGCCTACTTGTGATCTCTCTGTCAAATAAATAAATAAAATCTTTAAAAAAAAAAAAAAACTAATGATGGCTAATTGGACATGATAAAAAAAAATAAATTAAATAGCCAAATAAAGGAGTCGGGATGGAGCTCCAGTGGCGCCATCGGTTGGCGCACAGCACTTATACAGAAGAAGTTGGGGGCACACTCCCTAAGGGGGAGCTGTGAAGCAGGTGGTATGCCATGTCTTGTCAGGAGGGCTGTGGAGAATGACCCCATGGGGTACCGTGGGAAGAGGCTGGTGGGGTGCTGTGCAGTTGGCATGTTGGAGGTTGGCATGTTGGAACTCTATGTCCCAAAAGGCCTCAGCAACCCCTGGAGAACATGGTGTCCACGTCAGCAGAGCCAGAGTAAGGGTGGTGGCCGGGGCAGGGAGCTTTTGAAGGAACTGAATCCTCCGTGTATGTTGCCGTGGCCGTGAGATGCTGACAGCCACGTAGCAGGAGCAAAGGGACAGCACAGCAGCAGATTGGACTGTTGAGTCTGTAACTGTGAAAGCACGGACACGTTACCAGATCTGCAGGCTAGCAAGTCAGCCTACCGTGGAGGTCTGTGTGTGTGCATGTGTCCAGATTCAGAAATATGTGGGGCTGTGCATGTGAGCGCGTGGGATCTCTTGTTCGGGGAATAGACCTTTTATATCCAGAGCAGTGGGTGTCCCTTCCTCATGATTCAATTCTTCCATACGGCGACCCGGTGGGGCATCACATGCTCTATTTCCACATGTGGAAATTGTTCCAAATGAAAATGCGGGACGATGCAGGGTGGCCCATGTACCCTGTGCGTAAAAATGAGCTTTGCGCCGCGGGAGAGGAACTCTGAAATTGTGGAGCGCAAAGCATATACGGCGCTGCTGGCACACCAGCCTTCCTCCCTGTTAGAGAGAACTTTGCTCCAGAATATAAACAAATCCTCTCTGGAAATCCCCAACTCTCCCCTCTATATAACCACTAGAATATAAACAAATGTAAACAAAATGGCTCTGGGGAGATAAATCGTTCTCTCTCCCCGGATATCTCTATCTTTATAGTTCTATTCAATCATCCTTTAGCTCAGGTGCCAGAAGTCTTTGCTCAAAAGCCCTCACTGCAAAAATGTGAAAATAGACACAGAGCATTGACTCCCAACAGGAACCAGGAAGAAAATTCACTCCTCTGTAGTGTCCTCCAGTGCCTTTGACAAAGCTTATTATCACGCCTGCTGCAAAGGAGAAATGTTTAAAGCTCCATTCTCACAGAACAGGTAAAGAAGAGTTGATTTTGAGCTGAGAGGTAATAAATTGGTAACTGGAACACCCAATAAAAATATATAAACTTTATATCTGTGAGCTTGAGAACAAGATGAGACGGACAAATTTCTTAAAAGACACAAATTACTAAAGGTCGCACAGGAGGTAACAGTCTGTAGAGCACTGTATCAATTAAGAAATTTCATTTGTAATTTGAAATCTTTCCACAAAGAAAATTCCATATCTAATGGCTTTATTGGCCAGTTCTTGCAGACAGTGAAGGGAGAAATAAATACTTCCCAACTCATTCTGTGATAATAGCATTATATGGAATCCAAAATCAAATACATTACAGGAAAAGATAACTACAGAGCAGTAGGTCCCATGAACATAGATGCAACAAGTTTTTAACATTGTAGTAAATCAAATCCAACTGTGTGTGTGTGTGTGTGTGTATAGATAGACTGATCAATCTATAGATAGATAGACATAAACATATTTTAAATATAATGCATCATAACTAGAGTCTATCCCAGAATGCCAGTCTAATTAATATGAAAAATCAAGTCCATTCACTGTATTAACTGATAAAGACACATACATTCAATTTCAAGAGATGTAGAAAAAATCATTTTGCAAAACCCAAATCCACTCCTGGTTTAAACAAAAAACAAACAAACATAAAAAACCCACAAAGCTTTCAGGAAAGTGACACCAGAAGGAAACTTCTTCAACATGATAATTGACAGCTACAAAAAAATGTACAGCTAACATATTGAATATTAAATATTGAGTGCTCTTCTCCCAAAATCTGAACAAAGAAATGGCATCTGCTTTCACCACATCAACTCATCATTTTACTGGAGTTTAAGCCAGTGGAATAAGATAAGAAAAAATAAATAAAAGTCATCCAGATTAAAAAGGAAGACATTAAACTACCACTAATCCCAAATGACAAGATCATCTCTGTAGAAAATCCTGTGAAATTTACCCCCAGACACGCTGAACTAAAAATTGGGCTTACCAAGTTCATGAGACCCGAGATTAACTAAAAACAACAGCAACAACAAACCACACACACACAAAAATACTATAATTTTATGGACTGATGATAAATATTCAAAAGTTAGAATCGAAAGAAGCAATGCCATTTAGACAAGTGTCAAAAACAGGAAATACTTAAATATCAATATGACAAAGATATGCAAGACCTCTACACTGAGAAATACAGAAGTTCACAGAGAGAAGTGAAGAACACCTAAACACATGCAGACATGCAATGAGCTTGCAGATCAGAAAACTCAGTATCTTCAGGTTGCCAAATCTCCTCAAACTGATTTAGAGATTCAGTGCACTCCCCACAAAAATCTCAGCAGGATTTCTTGTAGAAACTGACAAACGGACTCTAAAATTTCTATGAAAATTCAGAGTATCTGAAATATGCAAAGCTACTTTGGAAAAAATAAAAGAACAAGTTCAGAGGATCTATACTGCCTAACTTTAACACTTATTATAAAACTACAGGAATGGAGTCAATGTGGAATCCACATACAGAGAGAGAACCACATCAATGACGCAGAGTAGGTTAATTCAGAAGGAAACCTACACACATGTGGTCAAATGCTTTTTAACAAAGTTTTAATGAAGAGAAAGTACAATATTTTGACAAATAAGTACTGGAATGATCAGATATTCACACTACAAAGAATAAAAAGGAACTTCGAGCCACTCGTAATAGCACATTCAAGTTTGCAGAGGAATTACCATGGGAAACAACTCAATATTTTGGGGTGGTGTTATGGTTATTAATTTGGTTTTGGTGAGGGATTATGTGTATATCCATATACCAAATCATATACTTAAAATATGTACAGTTTATTGAAATCAATTATACTGCATTCAATAAAGCTGCTTTAAAAGCTAATACATTTATCTATGCTTAATAATTAAATGTCTTTTTAACCCACACATTCACATATAGGTGTGCCTATCAGATATGTTTAACAGACACTTGTCTTCATAAAACAGAACTGCTATTGTCACCATTCATGGCTTCTCGTCCCAAGTTTATACTAAACTTTATAAAAGATGAAATACTTCCATACGTGCAAATATTGTTCCAAGTGGAAAAGCGCTGTTCGGTGGAAATCAAGAAGGGATTTTGTGTGCTTGGGTCTACTTTCCATGTTGCTTGGCTTCATTTAGTTGGAAAGAATAACAGAGCTGACGAGCCACCAAAGAAATCTCTCATCCCCACGAAGCCTCCACAGTTGTTCTCACTGACGATCAGCTGGGACCTCGACCCCAGCTGCAGATAAGTAAACTCCCATAATTTGATCTGTACTAGGAGAACTTACGAAATAGTAGACTAAATCAGACTCTCAACCGTAAGGGATTTCATGTATTATTATTTTTTAAAGATTTTATTTATATATTTGAGAGAGAACAAGTGAGAGAAAGAGAATGAGCAGGGGGAGGGAAAGGGAGAAGCAGGTTCCCTGCTGAGCAGGGAGCCCGATGCGGGACTCGATCCCAGGACCCTGGGATCATGACCTGAGCCGAAGGCAGAGGCTTAACCACTCAGCTACCCAGGTGCTCCAACTATAAAAGAGCTTAGATAGCATCTAATCAAACCCTTTAAACTCTTAAGTGAAGACTCGGACATCCAGAGAGATCAAATGACCCGTGCCAAGTCTTGGTAATGGCAGAGTCAAATCTAGGATCCCAGGATTCTTGTGACCAAATCCTGTGCCTTTTTCTTACCACCCCAGCATCATCCTTTGAGAATTTTCCCCCCAAAATACCCATTAATCATATCCATATAGAAAAGCACCTTCTTACATTTTGCTTTATTTAAGTACATTTTTGTTTAATCATAATGAAAAATACCCCTGCAATCTCTTCTATTGTCAAACCCATCTGCAGACTCCCGATTTGACCTTTTGGAAAATTAGCTATTTAATTTATACACACTCGGGACAATTTCCCCTGATTTGGTTCCTATCTCCTTCTAACTCATTTTTCATTATCCGTGGCAAAGACAATAGTCTCCGTCCTTCATCTAGAATAACTGTTTTGAAACCCTCTTTTAAAACAAAAGCACCAGGTTAAGAGTAGTTTCGGTAACAATGAACTCTTTAAATATGAGAAAAATATGCAAAAATCCCAGGGACCTCTTAATCATATTAGTGCAATCCAGGTAGAATTTTATACTTAAATATTCATTTTTTTTCTGATTTCAAAAGCATTTTATGCTCACTAAAGAAACTATAGAAAACAGAGAAAAGCTTTAGAAAGCTAAAAACTATCCATAAACTGATAAACTAGCTATAGCCATTTTTAATATTTGGCATTTACTCAATTGTCTAAGTAGATAGATACACATGTAACCAAAGGTATTTAACTAAAAAGCTATAGATACAGGTCATCACATATAAATTTTGTATCTTTTTTCAATGAACATATAATCCTTTTCCCACCACTAAAATTATTTATAATATCATTGAGAAACATACATTGTTCAACCAGATCGCTGTATTTAATATTTAATCTTTCATAGGTGGACAAAAATGTACTTTTTAAGCTTTAAATGAGGCCAATTACGTGCATGTTACTTATTCACATTTCTGATTTTTTTTTTCCCTTTGGCTATATTTCCGGACGGCATTTTTTAAAGGCTCAAAATTTACCAATAGTACATGATCACAGGAGCTAATTCAAGCCCACAGAAAGTTCTTCTTTAAAAGGAATGTGTGCCAAGTGCACTTGGAAAGTAAGACTGGAATGCATATAAAATGTCTTTTCCATGCATAAGTAGCTAGCAGGAATAGCAGCTAATTTTAAACATTTTGCTTTATTTCCCTTTATAGTAATAGTGGAATAATATTTGCACACAAATTCCCAGTATCTGGACATTATGGTGGATTTGAAACTGAAAAACTGTCATTGCCTCAAAGACTAGTTCCTAGAAGATCTATTTAAGATAAATTTTTAATAAAGGCATAAGCCCATGGTGTCACCATGGTGATAGAAGGAAGCTGGCGTACCGTCGGATGGAATAGAGGTTGAATAAAAAATAGGTTGGAGATACAGCAGGAGAAGCTCCGCTGAAGAAAGGATCAGAAGTGCAGAGGGTGTCTCTAATGAAGGAAAAAAATGAGGCATCACAGAGGTATTAGTTTCCAATTAAACCATGTAAACGCCACATTTAGTTTTCCCTCACAGTTTGCGTCTGCTTCTTAAACCTCAGGCTAGCTAAGCAGTCCGTCGTCCACCTTCTCAGCCATTGGTGGGCACATCTCAAACACAAGAGACGAACGGTCTTTCCCAAGGATGCTCCTTACAACGTACCCGATGGCTTTGTTGTCGCGGAGCGCCAATTCCGGCGGGACCCAGCGACGGACCTGGGTGAGCCGACTTCTTCACCCCGAGCTGTTGGCTACCCTCAGACATTCTCAAGGTATAATGAGACCACTGCCTAAGAAGGTAGAACAAAAGAGGGCTTTAAAGGAAAAAAAATAATGATTCTTTCCCCCTGCTCATTCCTGGGGCTGAGAATCTGTGGGGATGTTGCTGGTGCATAATTAGCTGGAGAAAATGTTCATTGTGGGGTTTTTTTTTCCTCCCCTTCGAAGGGAGAGGCAGAAGAACGTGGGCCTGACCGCTGTGTCTCTCACTTTATAGAAACCTGTGATTGGGACAAAGGTGCTTACAATTTCGCAAAGTCTCAGCTTCTTCATCTGTCAAATGAGGTTAATACCTCACAGAGTTGTGTTCAGGATTAAGGCACCTACTAGAACACTTAGTGCATAATGAACCTGAGAAATTAGAGCGTGCCGTATTACTAGTGTTCCTTATGGGCCAGCCTGGGAGATAGGAAAATATTTCCAAAGTATCCTTAGTTCATAATCATATGGTACAAAGTGGATCGAGATCTAAGACGGTATGGTAGTAACTCGGGAGAAAAATTTTTACTCAATGCTCTTTATTTTTCTTAAATATTTCAGCGGTGCTTGCTTGAAATACACTCACCGATACGTACAGCAACACGCAGACGGAGGATTCTGCGACCAGTACTTCTCAACCCTTGGAACTGCACTCCCTCCTCCCGAGAAGGAAACATGCCCAAATTTCTGTTTCAGATGATGCACTAAAGTCGGTACTTCCCACCCATTCATATCCGTATGAAGTCATCTGGGGATCTTGCCAAAACACAGATTTGGATTCCGTGGGTCTGGGGTGGGTCTCGAGATCTTGCGTCTCTAACACGTTTATGGGCGATGCTGATGGGCTGTCCTACACACCACACAGCGGGGAAGGGACTAATCCAGTGGCTCTCAACGGGGAGGGATTTGGGGCCCCCAGGGGCCATTTGGCAATGCCCAGAGAGGTTTCTGGTTGTCACACCCGGGGGAAGGTGCTGCTGACATCTCATGGGCAGAGGCCAGAAGGCTGCTGGACAGTCTACAAGGCCCAGGACAGTCCCAGCCACAAAGAATTATTATTGCTTAAAATGTCAATAATGGGGGCGCCTGGGTGGCTCAGTGGGTTAAGCCGCTGCCTTCGGCTCAGGTCATGATCTCAGGGTCCTGGGATCGAGTCCCGCATTGGGCTCTCTGCTCAGCAGGGAGCCTGCTTCCCTCTCTCTCTCTCTCTGCCTGCCTCTCCATCTACTTGTGATTTCTCTCTGTCAAATAAATACATAAAAAATCTAAAAAAAAAAAAAAAAGTCAATAATGGCCGAAACACCGGTAGTGCCAAGGTTGAAAAACTCTGGACGAAACAAATCTATGGATCTTCTCCACTTGCTGTAAACATATTCTCTTGAGGAATAAAATATATTGTGTTTTATTCATACCTAGGTTCAGAAGTCAGAGGAAAGAAGAGGGGAAGGTTAGAAGGGAGGGAGAGAGGAAATAAAAAATGGTGGAGGTGGGGGGTAGGACTGGAAACATTGAAAATATTTGTTCAAACCTAAATAATGAACCACAGTGGGAGCTCTGGAGTCCCCCATGGGTCATCCCAACCTGACAGACCCCTCAGGGCTGGGGCTAGCGTTCTGGCGTACGGATCACAGATGTGGGGCCTAGGCTCCCCCCACCTGCAGAGACAAAGGACAAACCCCGTGAAAATGACTCCCCAATCCAGGCAGAAGCGCACTCTCTCAAATTGCCATTTCCTATCGGACATTCTCCTCCACTGGCATTTGACAAATGATCATTTCACAAACCAAGTTTTGATTGATAGAATGAAATCGACCAACATGTTTGCCAATAAATTTTTTTTCCCTCGGAACTTTCCTTTAGATTCATCGAGGAGTTTATTTTTATAAGTTGCCTTGAAGACTCCACAAAGATATTTTCATTAGCAAAATTGTAATCAACACCAGCTGTATTAAGAATTTAATTGACCCACTTGGGCAATCATTCACGTAACAAAATAATTTATCTTAGGGCAAGAGAAAGATAAAAGACAGAGGTTGGAGTTTAAACAGGAGACAAATCAAAATTACAGAGAGGGTTTATCCCTTCTAAATGGAATGGGTAACATTTCTCGAAAGAGAAAATGAGCTAGTATTCTAAATGCAGAACTGATCTCAGTGGAAACCTCAATGCCACCTTACACACGGGGACATTGATCTGATATCATGGGACTTCTGGTCGACCGCCTTACCGCCCTGAATGTGCCCGCTCTTTTCTGATATCGTGGAACTTGCAAGGCATCCAAACACTTCAGCCTAAAATCTAGATAACAAGCTCCGTGTCTCAGTTGCTCCGACAGAAATATAAGGTACATCTCCTGTGTTGGATGTTCGGTGTCATCAGAGGAATAAAAATGAACTTGTCCATCTCTACCCTGGTAGATCATAAACACGATCAAATCTTGAATTTGTAAGAAGCTATACTTTTTGGTTTTTCACATAAGATCAAAATATTTTTAGAAAGGCCTCCGACAAAAAGGAGAATATCAATGGAATTCAGAAATCTGGACAGTAATCACATAGTGTGTGTGCACATGGTGTGTAATCCCGAGTTTGAAGATTGTATCGATATAGATGAACTTTGGTAAGGTCTGGAAAACAGGAAAAGGTTATCTCATTTCTCTACTCGGACCTTTCTCCAATTTCCAAGCCAGTTAATCAGTATTATTAAGCACATATTATGTTGCATAATAGGACCAGGTCTACAACCACATGCTATGATGGAAAAAGGCCTAAATTCCTTTAAAATGACACAGAATGAAGGTCCTGAGAGTGAATCATCTGTGATTTTTTTTTTTCTTTTAGACTAATCTACTGAGAGAAAGGGAATGAACAGACCTCAGAGAAGCTGTGCCTTCTTCTCTTCCTCTTACCTTGCATAACGGGAGGACAGAAATAGCTCATTTTAAAATGCTTTATGAGCTTACCCCCATTGGTTAATAACAGTTGTGGGCAGTCTCTGAAATTCATCCAAACTTCCTAACTGAGGAAAGGAACAGAGCTCTACGCTAATTAAAGTGAAATGGGCCTCGCTTGTCCCATCATCACACAGATTTTTTTCCTTGAAATGATCAACTTCCAGTCCCAGGAAGCCCCCAACAGGAACAGAAACACTGCCTTAAAGAGGGAGACGCTTCTGCCCTAGTAAATCTGTTTTTATACCCACCCGTCCACACCTAGCTCTCCTATAATTAAATCAAGAGACTCAGGAGTCGCTCTCACTGCTATCTCCAGATCCTAAATGAATGCTGTAAGTGGTCTTCGTAGGCATTTTTTAAAAGGAACGCACTTTATTGACAAGCCGGCGCAAAAGCGGGGTCAGAGCTGTGTGTCAACACGCCCATTGTTCCTATTAGGGTACAATTCCGATGATATTTTTTAAGAATGTAAAATAAAGTGAGCGGGAACGTGCAATTCTAATTCCTTTCCGGGTTTATCAGTCTTCAAACATTCAATAGCCACCCTTAATGCCATTACCTCTGGGACAACACTGGGGGGGGGGGGGGGGGGGGGGGGGGGGAGGGGTGGGTACCCACAGCCTAACAACAGGGCCTGAGAGAGCAGGACTGTGGTTTAAAAGCCTGGTTAAAGATTAACACAAACAGTAATAAGAAGGTTCTTTAGCAAAGAATCAGGACAGCTGCCGCTGAATCCCAGCTACCTGCTGAGGGTTGCTAGGCAACACGGGTCTACCACTGCCCCAAGGGTGTTTTACTTTACAATTAGGATTTTTTGAAGGGGAAGGGGGGAGAGGGGGCGGCGATTCCTAGTGAAACTGATGTAGAGCCACATGTATAGATATGCGTTGTTGTGTTATATTTTTTTTAATGGGAAAATGGTGTCACTCTGTTCGTTCAAAGGCAGAATACTTACGATAAAAGCGGATTTCTTTTTTTGTGTGTAACTGACAAAAATCTAGCAATAACATGGAGTTTTAAAAGTGACATTTTGACTCTAAGGGAGGAATTATTTGCAATTTGTTTTGAACAGAAGCTTAGTTCATGTCAGATGTGAACCTCCAGACAATCATTAGTTTAAACTGCCTGCTATGTGTCTAAAAATTTCAGTCAATTTAGAGCTGATCTGAATTGCAAATGTGATGATAATAAGCCATTAGGGAACTGCCTATCTTTTTTTTTCCCCCCTTGCACTTAGAACCCTCTGCTTTAAGGAGCTCCAACTACACTGAAATATGAAAATATCATTTTAATCATGTGCACTGTCGATAAACATGGAGAGGCCAGAGACTCAGAAGTGGGAAAGGGGCATTCCGAGGGAGGCTGGAAACAAGAAACTGGACAAGAAAGAGGAAACAGATATAACCCTTACTTCAAATCCTATACAGTAGTAAGATTTTCCCAAAAAAACAAATATTCGTTTTGTTGGGAATGCAACACGCATCCCTGAGCCCAACATCTGGATAAAATTTATTTTCTTTGGATTTTGGAATTAGAGAATGTCAGCTCAAACCTTTTATGAGGTCGCTTGGGAAATCAAGAGAAGAGCTTCTATGGTCCGATTTCAGCTTGCAGTACAAATAATGAGTTTTTAAGGGTGCTTATCAATAAAAATTCTTCTTTAAACAGCCTATTTGGGTTTTCTAAAACACTATGGCTTTCAGTAGTCTCAAAACCATCCACGTCGAGAGGTATTTTATTCTCCCAAAGATGTTCCGGTTCAGAGGCTCACACCCTGGCACAAAAATGAGATAATGAAAAATTTCAGGCAATCCTTGGGCCTACCCATTGGCAGCCATACAGTTCATTGCTCAGAGGAGCACGGGATTGGGTGGGGGAGGGGGGAGAGAAAGAGGTGAGCTCCCCATATTTTTAGTGCATACGGCACATTTTCTTCATTCTTAGATGCCTGTTTATTAAATCATCTGATTTCCAAGCTAAGAAGAACATTGCGAAGGAAAGGCTGATAACGGATCAACCAGCCGCGTGAAATCACTTAGTACATAACTCTATCAGCCGCTCTACAACACCCACTTCTACCCCCTTTGAATTCACTAAAATTTGGCACTTGGCTCTGTCTCAACTGTCTGAATAGGACCCCAGAAGTTTCATCTCCACCACTTGCCAAAATCTTTGGGAAATATGGAAACGTATGAGTAATGCATTCATGACATGTTTTCTCTCAACAAGTTCAATATTTGCTATGATAAAGATAAAAATGTAACATCATTGGTAAGTAAATACGGCGCAAAACGATAGAATTTGAGACCCAGGGGGAAGATCTTGGTTAGAATTTAACCACAGTGGGCCTTCATCTGTCAGGAGGTCAGGGCTCTGGCCAATCCCAATGTTTGTTTCTATCCTGGAGAATGAAAGATAAGAGTGGGAACTCTGGGGGGTCAGGTATATTGCGGGAAGGGGAACCTTCTAAGGGTCCGTTTTTAGGCCCTGTCTGGAGTCCACAAAAAGACGAACTTTTAAAAAAAGAAAAAAATTCTCAAAAATTAACAGCCTTTCTTTTCCATAGAGCGTCACTTCACTTGGTTGTAACTGATGCCTCTCTGAATCATCTCATGGGGAGGGGCTTCCCCTTGGTCTCCGCAAGAAATGTCAAGTAGAAATAGTCAGTCTTGCATATGAATGAGGAAGGTGAACCCAAGTCCCAGAAGGGATGTGCCTCAGCCACATGCGTCTTGTCCCTCACTCAACAAATATTTACTGATTGCACTCTGCCGGACAGGGCTACAAGGATGAATTAGACGATGGGTCCTGCCCACCTGGAAGTGGCCAACAAAAACAAAGCCTTCACACGAATAAACGTGATAAAAGATGGAGGTGAAAAATCTCAAAGGCGAGGTGCTGGGAGGCAGGCATTGGTGGCCAATTTCCGGGCAGCGTTCATAACCATGGCTGCGGAATCAGAAAGACTCAAGGTGCAAGGAATCAGAAAGACTCCGCTTTCAGCAGAGATGGAGCAACCTTCAGTCTCCTATGCAAAGCTGTTTTAAATCTCAACTCTCTTGAAACCTCTAACTCTCCATGCTTCTCCTCGCTTGCAGTAAATGACCTCATTTCCCATCCTGCAGAGAAAATGGAATCCATCAGCTGGAAACCCACTCAGCTGCCTGCCACCAGCCTACACACCCAACGCCATCCAGACCCATCACACTCTCGCTTCCCTCCCACAGCCTCTCACCGTCCCCTGCGTTCTGAAAGGCCGATGCAACCATCTCTGCTTTAGATCCCATCAACTTGCCACCTTCTCCTCAGAGCCTTTATTGATTCCTTCCGGGATCCTCTGCTGCAACTTCAAAGGCTCCCCCTTGCTGCCCAATACCCACTTAAAAGCATGCAAGTGTCTAGCAGCTCAACAACAACACAACTCTCCACCCCCACCCCCAAAATCTCTTTCTCTTTCTACGGATTCTGTACTTTTTGCTTTGTCTTCTCTGGTTACCCTTTTCTCACGTGTACTTACTTCAATTAAGTCAATTACAATTAAATAAAATCTAACACCCCATTCCTCAGGGGCACTGACCGCAACTCCAGTGACTCAGGATGACCGCAGAGAAGAGTGCGCCCTTAGAACCTCTCCCTCATTGCGTAAGTTCTGTTGCCAGATTTTGCCTTCTTTCCATTCCTCCTCTCTCTTTAGCCAAATGACACTGGCAAGTTCTTCTGTGCTGACATTACCCTCTTACCCCTCTCCATACCTCAACTCACAGCAGTCTGACTCGTCCCCACTCCTGCGCCGAAGCTGTCCCCTCCAAACTCATCAACCCCACGTGCAACTCAAGAGCAGACGTGTGTCCTGAATCTTCACTGTCTTGACTAGTCTGTAGCAATCGGGTACCAAGGACAACTATTAAAAGGAGTCTCGTTCATTTCTTATCAGAGCCCATACTTGGGCTTTTTCCTGACCTCTGACTGCCCTGCCCTTGGGTCTCCTTCATAGACTTTGCTCACTCTGCCCACCACATAAATGCCTTTGTTCCTCAGTCTTGTCTCAAGGGCTCTTCTCCCTTGCCCTTCAAGTTTTCCCCCAGATGACCTCACCCCTCCCATGTCCTTCAGCGACCATCTACACTCCCATTACTCCCACACATAGACCTCTCCACTGAGTCACACATTATGTACACAGGAACAGTGGGACACTTGAACCTCCTAATCAGTAGGCCCCAAATTAAGCTTATTTCCCATGTGCCACTCCAGAAATCTGTTCCTTTTCCTTTGAAGCCTACAGCATCAAGTGGTATCACTTTACGCAAGGTACAATCCAGAACTTCATTCTTGAACGCGATTCCAGTGGTTTCTTCCTTTTGTTTGTCTATGCGTCCCTCCTCACCCCTAATTCATCCTACCCTCCCCTCTCACCCAAATGACTACTACAGTCTCCCTAGGTGCCACCCTTGTCCATCTCATCTTCCTCCAAACTGCATTTCCCACTGGGGTCAAAATTATCTTTAAAACAAACCAAACAAAAAGAAAAGAACCAAGCTGGCTTGACTCTAGCTTCCCTACAAGCCATCGATGGTTTCTAATTACCCTTAGGATAAAGTCCAAGCGCTTTACACAGTCAGGAAATCCCTGCCACCCTCTTTCCTGAATAGCACACAGAGTTCAAACTCTCCCTAACCACACCTGAATGTTCCATGGACTTCCTGCCATGGACACTCTCCCTCACTTTGGGTCTTTGACTGGAGTACTACCAGTCACTACCACACCCAACCCCTTAACTTCACTTACCCTCAAGGTCGCATTTTTGATGTTATTTCTCTGAGGAAGCCTCTAGGAGAGGGGTACTACCATTCTGATATCTTTCACTGAACAATAAAACACTTCAAATATAATGCCTGATGGCATTATATTTATTTGGCCCAGGAGTTCAAGAAGGGTTCAGTTGGGTAGTGCTGGCTCAAGAACCTTCCCACAGTTGGTCAGAAGGTGGCTACTGCTAGAAAAGCAGGGACACAACCATTAGAGACTGGCCAGACATCTCTCAAGCTATCCATAAAGTCATGAGAGCTCTCAGTCTGGTTTCTCGACTTGAGCTAGTTTGAGCTTCCTCACAGCCCACATGCCTTGGGACAGATGGGCCCTTTCCACAGCAGCTGAAGACTTCAAGGGGAGAAGTTCCAGCAAGCAAGGCAGAAGCCACGATGCCCCTCCACAGCCTCGCCTCAAGACTCACACCACCACCAGTCACAAGCCAATCTAGCCTCCAGGAGGGAGAAGCACAGATGTCAGCCTTTTAAAGCAAGGTCACACTGGCATCAAGGTCACACCATAGATGAGTAACCATGATAGATGACATTGTTGCTCTTTCTTTAGAAAATGCAATCGGCCACACTTGCCTCCAATTTATCTACAACACTCAGTATTCTTAATGTGGTACTAAACACATGCAGCTGTCATTGTATCTGTGGCCTTTAGTCAGTGCTGTTAGGTCCCATCCTTTTACAGCTGAGGACTGAGGGTCAGAAAGGTGAGGTAATGTGACAGAGATCACCTATCCAATAAATGAAGTCATGGAGTCTGGATTGGGGACCAAGATTTCTGGAGAATTCTATCCGAATCACCTTGTTCTCTGAAGAGCTTGATCCACTCCTCAACCTTTGGAATGTGACACCTATGTTCACACTTTACCCCTAATACAATCAAGTGATCATTAAATTTGAGGAGCACAGTTTTAATGAGCCTTGTATGCAGAAGCTCCCTGCTGTTTGCATGGACATAGAATGTGGTCACAGAAAATCAAAGGCAAGGCTGATCTGCCACATTTGGTGCTACAACACTCCCAAAACATCAGCTTCTGGATGAATCTACATGCATGGTGCCTTAATAGACCTCCCTATTTTGCAAAATACTCCCCTAGCTTCCATTCTACTGCCAGATCACATTTCAAGTGCTCAGAGTCTGCGAGGTCTCTGAGCCTCTACTTGCCCAGGGTACCACTGAGAGCATCTTATCCTTTTTCTAGTGCACCACCCCCCCACTACACTTTAGGATTCCTAGGGTTACAGAAGCTGATCCTCTTGGAGACTACCTTGTTGCCTTGCCCAGGGTGGGTAAAAGCTCAGAGGCACTTTTCAACCCCACCTGAGAAACCATGGACTTCCAGAAAGCAGGATCGCTGCCTTGGCGGTCTCTAGCAAGGTCTCACTGCAACCTGTGAAGGAACCTCTTTGTCATGGCCACTCTCTCACCCTCTACGGGTGGGGCCCCTCAGATGCTCAGCTCCAAAACTCAAAGTTCCACAACCTATAACCAAAAAAATCTTACGTACATGAAGATGTGGAGTTTTATACAGCTTGGGCTAGTATGGCCAGGAGAAGATCATTTCTCTCCTCCTGAAGAGATGCATTTCCTCCTTCATCTTCCCCATGCCTTGGAGTTTTCGATTCTTTTTTAAATACCTTATTAGAATATAGTTGATATGGAACGTTACAGGAGTTTCCAGGCTACAACATAGTGATGGGACAAGTCTCACCGTTTGGTATGGTAAGTGTAGTCACCACACAGTGCTATTACGATGTTAGTCACTACATTCCCTATGATGTACTTTTCATCTCCATGACCTATTGGTATTACGACCAGAAGTTTCCACCTCTGAATCCCCTTCACCTACTTCACCCAGCCTCCCCCACCCACCTCCCCTCTGGCAACCAGCAGTTTGCTCTCTGTATTTAAGATTCTGTTTTTTTCATTTTTTAAATTCCACATACAAGTGAAACCATCCATTTATCTTTCTCTGACTTGTTTCACCTACCCCATGCTTGAGATTTCTCAGCCTCCTCCCCTCCAGGCACATCATTGTTGTTGGAGAAGCTCCATTCCCTAGTCCATGCCTAACTTAGCTACCATCCCAAAATTAATCGCTGGCCAGGATGGTGGACAGTGGGAATCATACACCATAGTCCAGAGAGAACATGAGACCCATAATAATATGAACCCAGTATTAAAAAAAAATATTTACCCACATCACTCCCATGATGTTGGCTACTGTAAAACAAAACAGAAAAGTAGGAAGCACTGATGAGAACGGGGAGCCCTGGGAACCCTTGTGCACCGCTGGTGCTCCCAAGAAATGGCACGGCCACTACAGCAAACAAAGCATGGTAGTGCCTCCAATATTTAAAGACAGAATGAGCACAGGATCCAGCGATTCTATTTCTGAATATAGGTTCCCAATGGATGGAAGACTAAATGTGCTCCCTCCAGACCACAGGAACAGGCCCTAAGTCGTTAGGGACATGGATGGTGGTGGTAGTTAGGAAACACCGTCAATGTATTTAATGCCACTGAATTTGCACTTGAAAATAGTCAAGAAGGGAAAAAAGACGTAAAGACAATAAATGTTATGTTGTGTGTACTTTGACACCACACACACACACACACACACACACACACACACACACGGAGGAGTGGGGGAAGGAACAGAGTTCTGGGCTTAGCACTCCATAAGCATTTTGCTTGAGTTTCTGCACATAATCCTCACAACAACCCTGAGAGACACTATTATTATCAGCATTTCATAGATGTGGAAATGGAAGCTTTAAGTGATTCACTGATTTACTCAAGGTTATGCAAATAGGAAGCAGATGCCCCAGGGTGCAAACCCAGGTCCCCTAGCACCTAGCTCCCAAATTCCACCAGTCCAGTCTACCACTTCGTGACCTGGACTGCTTGTTATCTAACGTCATCTCGTTACACCCAGCAAACCAAGATCCGCTACCCATTCAAATTTGCTATGGTCACTCTGTAACCTTGGACTAGTGGTAGGGCATTTAGAATTATCTACCCTCTCTGTCTCTCAAAGAGTACAGTTTTTGTGAATCACAGTGCTTCCGACCCACAATATATTTTTGGTTATTAGGAGTGTTCATAGTACTTATTGAGGAAATACTGTATTTTAGGTTTGCTTTAAATTATTGCATATATATTATAATACTTATAACATTCCTACATGGTAATATCCTTATTTTCATTTATAAGATAAAGGGACTGCAGGGCTTTGTACACTTAAGTACAAAGTCATGTGTACAGGTAACATGACTAGTAAAAACACAAGTCGAATTATTTATATATATATATATATTTTATAATACAAAATGTTTTCCATTCACTCATACTTTCCTCTATTGTCTAACATTCAATGGACAGCTAGCACCATAGATCCCTATTCTTAAATTTGGCTTTGGCCTCATGTAACCTTTCATATACTGATACTTATATAATACTTCATATCTTAATACTCATAAATTAATTCATAGTCTTGTTATCCTTAATGCAATACATATGTTTTGAACATCACCTTCCAAGGAAAATATTTTTATCTGTTATCTCACCAGTAGAATTAGCAAGCTGGACAAATGAACTCTTGGTTTTAACATTTCCTCAGTCTCTAATTCTATTCTACAACCGCATCAGGATTAGGAGTTTCATCAGAAAGACTGAGGAAGAGACTGGACATAATTAAGAGTCTAGTTCCGAGAGGCGGTAAGTTTCCTTATAACCTCGATGTCCCCCTACAGCCTCACAGGTCTTGCCTCAGAAATTCAGCCTCTTAAATACTACTTTTCACATAACATACTCATGACAGCATTTATTATTCATGATCATCTGTGAGTTGTGAAGGATGAAGTCATGTGAATGGAATCCAAACGTCAAACAACAGCCTCTCAGAAGCAACTGAACCTCATCCAACTGTAGCATAACTCTGGGAATGAGCTAACAAGTAAGGCTGAGGAAAATGCTCTGGTTGAGCTAGGGATTCAATCTTGAAGAGTTGCCACAAAAATGCAAATGCAGGAGAGAAGGAAAAAATGGCCATGGTATTAAAAAGTCACCACAGTCCATCTCACAATAGGTCACCTGTATGTATAACCCCGAGCTTTCAGTCAGACGCACTCTGTAGGCTTGGAGGCAGACAGATTACTTCACCTAACATTTCCTTTTGCTCCTTGGTGTTTCCAAACTCAGTCAGGTTTGTGAGGGGTCAAAATGTGTTGAATTCCTGTCAGACTTTCCGGGGTGGGTAAAAGTCAATAATTTTAATCTTAATCCCGAGGCCAGAGTGCGTTCAAGTTGGAAATCCACTCCATATGTTCATGATATTACTTCACAGGAGTCCTTAAAAGGTTTCTCCATGGGAGCTCTGTGAGATTTCCCAAGTGGCCTAGGACTTCGGGGTTTAACCGTTATGGTTATAAACAAGAATATCATTGGCGACAAACAAACAAGCCAACAGTGACCCTTATTGAGAATCTAGGATATGCCAGGCATTTGCACATGCAGTATCTCATTTAAATCCTCACGACCAGCCAGCACATTGGATGGCACTGCCCCATTTTTCAGACACTGAGGTATCGATGGAAAAAGGACTTCGTCAAATGCGTCCAGCTGGGATGTGGCCTCAGTTGAGTTATCCGACTCCAAAACTCATAACCTTTTACTACATCACCTGGTTTCTTTTTAGGTGTATGAAATGATAGGTCTTCCATTCAAAATATGGAAAATGCCCTTGTTTAGAAAGAAATGAAGCCCAGCAACATGTTTTCTGTTACCTAGCCAATGTCCCAGCTGCCCTTGCCAGCTGCGGTGATATCATAATGTTAGTGTCCCCTATAGAAAGAGCTCTTTATGTGGGTCCTTTAACACTGGAAACTAGTCATTCTGAAAAAGTCAAGCAGCCTGAATTTATGCCCTTAAAGGTTGTTTATTGTTTGACGCCCATTTCTTATATCCTTTTCTCTTTATTTTTTTTTAAGATTTTATTTATTTATTTGACAGAGATCACAAGTAGGCAGAGAGGCAGGCAGAGAGAGAGGGGGAAGCAGCTCCCTGCTGAGCAGAGAGCCCGATGTGGGGCTCGATCCCAGGACCCTGAGATCATGACCTGAGCTGAAGGCAGAGGCTTAACCCACTGAGCCACCCAGGCGCCCCAGTCCTTTTCTCTTTAAACTGAACTTGTCAAACCATTTTGACAGGTATTCAGAACGTGGGCAGCCATTTAGTCTTTTCTAGAATATGCATTCGGAATGTCTTTCTATGGAACTAGAACATGCCCATTTTGATAACATTCAGAAAATTTTAAATTAAAATAGAAGGATGATGCTAAGTGATCAAAAAGGCAAGAGAAAAATCACCGGAGCTAAGATGATGTCCTCTGACCCACCAGCTCCAAAGCTGTACACTCACAGAAGTTTCTCTGCTGGTCTGTTATCTTAAGAAAATGCAAATTTCACTCTCTTGGAAGATATGAACAAAGTCAATTGCAAACCTCTATGTAACAACATACAGTATTACCAATGAATTCTCAAAGAAGAATAAAAAATAGGAAAATGAAGACACTAAAAGAAGCAAAAAAATCATGTTTCTGTTTGTGCCAAATCTGCAAGGTGTTTTCATGTAGCTTCCCTTTTTGGATAAAACTGAATAAAGTGGATTTTATTCTCATTTTTATAGGTGGCCTCAGAGGTCATAACAAGGTCATATATCTTGCCCAAGTCTACATTAGAAGTAAATGGAAAACATACAATCAGAATTAAGCTCCAACTCCAAAACCCATTCCTTTGTCACTTTATGAAACTGCCACCTTTAATTTTAAAATACATATGGAAGTAGTCACTTAACTGTATTTCCATCTCCGGATAATTATTGTGGGGAGTTCTTCTAGTAATTTATACAGCAGAACTTGCCAAGTAAACACATTTTTAATGATGATGACCAAAGCACACTCATACAGTCATTTAAACAGGTGAGATGATCATTATATTCCTCCCCTGTTTAAACAAGGTTTCCATTCATTTAAGAAATATAACATGGCAGGATGCATGTTAGGAAGAGATAAGACATGTCTCAGAGCCAACATCCGACAGGGTGAAGCAGAGGCCCTTGATATGAGGGGGAGGACAGTGAGGCAAAATGCATTTTATCTCAAAGAAGCATATGCCTTGAGGTTCTTTCACTGAAGGCATTCAAGTTCAAGAAAAAAAAAACAAAACAACAACTACAGAGTCCTTCCCTTATTTCCCTCATCAACACAAAATGATTTATCTTCCTAACCTTAAACCGTAAATAGAAAACGTTAACAAAGTAAATGTGCAAATAACTATTCCAAATAAGTGGGTGGTAAATTATCTATCTCACCACTGTGATGTCCTTAATATTGAATAACATCGCACAGATCATTTGAATCTGTTATCATTTAAGTAAAAATACACGGACATACTTCACAGTTTTGCATTTTTTCCTTGTGTAAAAAAGAAGCATCCCTTTAAAAACCAGCACGCACACAACACTGACCACACTAAGAAAAACAGGTGGGTCCCAGAGTCCGTGAACACTCACAGGCTCACATTCCTGGTGCCGTTCCCTCTCCTGCCCATTTGGAAACTCCAGCTGTACCATATCCCACGGCTGTTCCTTTCCCCTAAATCCACTGCAATTTGGCTTAATGGGAAAACTGAACCCACAGCCACTGTCACAGAGTGACGGTCCAGGGGGAAAGGCTTTGTGCCTTCTGACTCCTGATTTTCTCACTCCCTTCGAATGTGTGATTTCCAGGACGCAGGACCAGTAAATTCGTATTCAGGACTGCCATTCTTTCCCTACAAGGCTATTCCCACCCCTCTCTGACTCTGATCTGAGAGCAGATGAGCTCAGACTGGTCTCCCCCAGCAAGGACACTCAGACCCACGGCCCCTTTTCGGTGGCCATGCTCTTCTTGTCTACCCATGCCTACGACAATCGGTTCATTTCTCTTACTCATCCATCTTCTCCTGCCAGGCAGCTTTGACTGCCTTGAAGGTAGTTCTGTTCTACTGGATTTTGGTCACTCCATTCCCCATGATGTGCCCCTTGTGTTGTCCCAGCCCCCGTCAGCAGAGCTGTGCTACAAGAAGCATTAATTTATAGTCTGTTGGTGAGTGATACTCCAGATGCTTACACGGAAACCCACATCGTTTGATTTAATGAGGAGGTTTTCGAGGTAGCACTGCTGCAACTGGTTGGGAAACTCCAGACTAACATCTGTGGGGTTGTTGTTACACAGACACCTTCCTCTTGGGATTGGGATTTGAGCTTCTTGCTCTATCCCCACGGGAATCTCATAGAACACCCCAAAGTCCTTGCCATGCATTTAATTTGAAATAATGCCAAATAATATTTATTTTTCCAAATATGCTTTCAATAACATGTGTCAACTTAGAGCATGAAAATCAACCACACAGCTAACTGATGATTACTGGAGGAAAAAATGTTGAAAGACATTGCATCATTCTACCAATCTATACCAGAGTTTCTTGGCATTGGGTGTGTATCAGAACCATCTACGGGGCTTTTTTAAAAAAAATTTATAACCGTGTTGGCCCCAGGTTGCATGTGCCCCTTCCTAATAAATCAGACCGATATTCAAGATTTTTTCATGATTCTGCTGCAACAGTATTATAAGGTCACCTCTGAGGCTTTTATAGGAATGTGCATAGTAAAAAGATAACCATCTCCACTGTTTGAATAATTTAAAGGGGGTAGAATCCTCAAGAAGTATTACAATGCCTGCGACATTGGTCCACCTTCTAACCACATATGCCTTACCTACTGGATCCCAGTCTAAGAATTCCAGGGGTAATTGGGTAAATTGGATAAACATCCATGTAAGTAAGAAGATTGCTATTAGACTCTGTCCTGCTTTACCATTTCTATGACCAGGCAAAGAAATAATTTGCCTTTTTGATAAAAGTGCTGTTTCCTTAGAGGTCATTGCTTTGGTTGCAAAACTCAGAGATGGGCTTCAGGTATCTCAGATGATGGATATATGACCCTATGAGACAACTCCGAAAAGGGTCCATGCAATTCACACCAAAGACTGGAAACAGAATGCTACCCATGCTATTCATATGTTTTAAGTGTGGAATAGGTGTTGCCTTGACGATTCTTGAATTCATCTCCTCTGAAAATGATGGAACTGTGGTCCAGTCAGGAAAGCAGAAATTACTCTAGGTATTTCAAGTATGAGGAATTTAACAGAGGAATTGGTTTCACAGATGATAAAAGAGAAGAGAAAGAAGCCTATTGGAGGATGAAGAGCTCATTAAAAACAGCTAAAATCCGCTCTCCTTCTGAGGGCTGAAGAGACAAAGGGACGTCCAGTGTTACCAGACGCTACCTGGAGGAAAATGGAATCGCGGAAGGAAAGCCAGACTAATGGATGCTGAGACCATCGAAGATGGTGCTTCTGACAGAGCTGGAATCATGAGGTAATACAGAATACAGGAGGCAATATCAACTAAGACTGGAAGGGAGGGGACAGGACAGTGGGCTGTCCCTTCTTCCTGAAGGCACATGTCTTACCAGTTCCTCCATTGGCTTAAGACAACCAGTAGCTAGCGACATAGATCCACGCGCATGCAGCATAAGAAATGGATCTAAGAACAAAGAGACCCATGGCAGTACAGAAGGCATCTGTTGCTCCCACGCCCATCACCCCACCATTCCTGACTCATCTTTCTGTTGCTCTTTTACCTTCTGTTTCTAACTTCCCTTTGTAGGCTATGAATTCAAGCCATCAATACAAAGGGTATGTTTGGGTGGACTCTCCCTGCTCACAGCAAAGTAGCGTTATTAAGGAGAATTCTTGCAACAGGCCATCCCTCTTCCCAACCACCTCCCATTCAGCCACGGATCCAATCAGCTGCAGATGTCTTAGTGAAGTCATTCAGTACAAAGCAAAACAATGCATACAAAAGGAAACATCTGCAGCTAATTTTCTCAGTAGTGACATACCATGCGTACAAGGTACTTGGAGGATATTTAGTTTTTTTGTATTTTTTTTTCCAGAAATGGTCAGTGGTATGGGCTGAATGGTGTCCTCCCAAAATTCCAATATGTTGAAGTCTGAACCCCCAGTACCTCAGAATGTGACTGTGTTTGGAAATAGGGGTTTTAAAAAGGTAATTAAATTAAAATGAGGTCATTAGGGTAGGTCCTCATCCAACAGGAGTGGGGTCCTTATAAGAAGAGATGAGGACACAGAGAGATGACCACATGAAGACATAGGGAGATGTCGCCCATAAGTCCAGGAGAGAGGCCTCCGGAGAAACCAACCCTGCCAAAAACTTTGACATTCAACTGCTAATCTCTGAATTGTGAGAAAATTAAAATCTTCTGCCAAAGCTACCTAATCTGGTGTTTTGTCTCGACAACTCTAGCAAACCAGTAAGAGTTAATGTATTGGGTTGGACTACATGTGTCGATCTGCTGCATCCTGAAGTCCAAGGGTGTGTTCCATACACTTAGTGATGACTATTTCTGTCAGTAGTTGTCATTGACATTGATCTTTGTGTTAGGTAGGCCTTTTTCTTTGTGTGAACATCACTGAGGTTCTCTTCCTCTTCTTATAAGGACACCAGACATACTGGATTAAGGCCAAGCTTAGGACATCATTTACCCTTAATTACCTCCCTAAAGGTCCTAACGCTAAATACAGTCACATGGAGGGTTAAGATTTCGACACCTGAATTTTGTGCACACACAATTCAGACTACAACACTCTTCAAACATTTATTCTATTCTTTTAGTTGTATCTGTTGAAAATATTCCCATTTGGACAGTACAGAACTGATCTAGAAACCTAGCTCAGATACCTCTCCTGAGCGCCAGGAAGTTGATCACAAACACTGTGACTATTTGCCTTCTTTAAAACCCAAGTCCTGGGGCGCCTGGGTGGCTCAGTGAGTTAAAGCCTCTGCCTTCGGCTCAGGTCATAATCCCAGGGTCCTGAATCGAGCCCCGCATCGGGCTCTCTGCTCGGCGGGGAGCCTGGCTCCCCCTCTCTCTCTGCTTACCTCTCTGCCTACTTGTGATTTCTGTCTGTGAAATAATAAAATATTTAAAAAAATAAAATATTTTTAAAAAACATTTTAAAATATTTTAAATATTTTTATTTTAAAAAATAAAATAAAATAAAATCCAAGTCCTATCTCACCAGGTTAGTTATTGTAGAAATCTAAATATATTGTTGGTAAGCACATTTTATGAATAGTAGAGTGTTATTGCCAATATCCTCATTATTATCCAAGTACCTCTCAATTCTTTTTTTTTTTTAAAGATTTTATTTACTTATATGACAGAGAGAGAGAACACAAGTAGGCAGAAAGAGAGGGAGAAGCAGGCTCCCCGCTGAAGAGAGAGCCCGACATGGGGCTCGATCCCAGGACCCTGAGATCACGACCTGAGCCGGAGGCAGAGGCTTAACCCACTGAGCCACCCAGGTGCCCCCATGTACCTCTCAATTCTTACCTGTTCTTATCTAGAACCACATCCATCTAGATAGTCATCTTTCAAACACCAGGTCTACCTTATTTTTCCCATAGACATAGTGCGTGAATTACATTTTCCACGATGCCTGGGTTTTGTTTTCCCTTGATTCCTATGTTATCTCCATGGCCATTCATAGTTTCCTCACCTGTAAAATGGAGATAATAATACTACCTACCCACACATGAGTGTTTTGAGGATTAAATGAGTCAATAGCCACAAAGCACTCAAAACGAGGCATCACATATATGAAACACTATAATTCTTTCCTCTTATTAGCATCGCTATCATTATTATTAGAATTACAGGTAATTATTTTTCCTATATGAGAATCTGTTGCTTCCCTAATTCCCCCTCGCTCAGCTACTGCAGGTGTTGCCTACGAAAGTTTCCTGCCCACAACCTTCTCCAGGAAACTGTCCTTAGCTGATGGGAGCTGCCTCTCCTGAAGGTGTCTGGGGTGTGGCGCCACCTTTCCCTGGAGGCAACTCATAGCCAGTGATTGACCAGTGGAATAGGTCAAACAGCCCAGTCCCTTTTCTCTGAGCAGGACATACTCTGCCATATGATTCGCTCTCTGGATCCTGCAGCGAGAACAATCTGAGGCTAGATGTTTTCTCAAACCACACATTTATTTCTCTGGCTCCTTCCCCTGTTTTCTCTCACCCCCTTCAAGGGTTTTCTAAAAATATCACCTCAATTACTCTCTTGCAGGAGCCAACCTTGGACCTGGGATCCATGGAACCAACCTAACAGACTCACCTAAGCAGAGAGTGCTTTTTAGACTTAGTATTGTCTTGCCTTAGGTATTTTCTATTCTCTGCCACAATTTCAAACTTCATACCACCCAACCGTTAGGTGTTTAAACTAATGTTTTCTGGGTGATTGGTTGAAATATCAGCAACCAAATATCTGCAAGAGGAAAGCTTACTAATTTGTTTTCAAGACCGAGAGACCAAGAATATAGATGGAAAATACAGAAGCAGTGCAATGGGAAAACCAGCTCGTCTGTCTCAACAGCAAATGTAAATCACAGTTAGCGGAGAGCAGTGATTTGTATTGAATGTGAGCACTGCCAAAATGATAGGATCAAGTATGTCATTTGGAAACTGCATATACACCCAGAAAGCGTGTGAGGAATATTGTCATTGAACACTGTCATATGCTTTGTGGATAGATTGTGTCATCCTAGTGACAGCAAATCCTGCAGAAGAGGCCTCTGAGGAAGTCAGAGGACAGGTCTTTATCTTTTCGGTCCTCCTGAGATTATAGGAACAAGTTTCAATTAAAGGCAATAAAAGAATGAGAGCCTCTTGCACGGCTGTGAACAACCAGAAGCTTCTACCTTGTTTCACATTATGTTTCATATCATAATAAAAGAAAAACTCAAGATGATCCACAGATAGAGAGAGCCGTATGCATCTATGGCAGAATCGGCTCTGCCCATCTCACAGTTAGGACCACATGACGTAACATACGAAAGCATGCGGTAAGCAGCAATGCACGATATGAGTATGTGGTCCTAAATGATTAGTATTAATAATGTTAGTAGAGAGATATATTTCCCATATACACTCAAGTGTTTCCGGTGTGTTAGTCAGGATTCATTCAGTGGTAAGTGGTAGAATCCTACCTTAAACTAGCCTTAGCGAGAAAGGACTCAGTCTTTGGGTAGGTAGAGTCTAGACAGTTCCTGGCACTAGGTGGAGTTCCAGTTGTTATTACAAATGCAGTGTTGAATGGGAACAGCATACGAGTAGAAGGGAATGCACAAGCTGGTACGATGTATCGGGTATTTGACAGGGGCTTTGACTGCACAGCTAAGAGAACAACATTATACCAATGGCTAATGCTAAGAGATATTGACAACACCATGGATCCGAAACCTTACTGTGAATCAAAATAACTTGGAGTGTTCGGTAAAACACAGATTTCTGGGCCCTGATATAATTTTTCTAAGTTAGAAGGTCTAAGGTGGTGCCAAAGAATTTAAATTTTTAACAAGGTCCAAGGTGATGCTCGTGCTTCTGGTCCTAAGAACTCTGAAATGGTCTTTCCGGGAAAACTTAATGAAATGCAGGTGATGAATGAAAACAAAAGTGTAAAAGCCAGAAAAGCCTCTCTCGTCCCTCACCAAGAGACTTCATTTCCTACAACATAAGGAAATACAAACAAAAATGACAACAACTGGATTCGATCCTGGCTTAATAGACAGAATGACCAATCTCCAGACGGGGAAAATATCCACAGCAGTGTTAGATGAAGATTAAGACCCGGTTGGGACACTGACACGTGGGATGAGATCATGTGGGCAAAAGTCCTTCAAAATTTTAAACTCCAGAGTGTTCTGAAACGTTGGAACTTGTGGAAGCAACCCACACATCCCTGATAAGAGCTGGCGTTCTTCCCTCCACTGAAGAAAACGCCGAGACCTCTCCCCTGCAAGATACTCTTCCCAGTGCACAATCTTTGGGCACTAATTCCGAAAAACATCCAGCACGCCAAACCCCACCTCGGCATCTGCTTCTCAAGAACACAACTGTGACAGTGGGCCTCTAGCTGGTGGAAACTGGAACCTGAAGCATTCAGACGCTTTCTTTCCAAAATTTTTGTCTTTTTTTGCAAATCAGCTTAATTCTCTCCCACTACAGATGCAGTTTTCTAGTCCGTGTGTGGACAACCCAGCCATGAACATATCAGACCAATCAGATAGTACTTCTGTGGCCCAGGAATCTAAGAGGCCTTCTGATCTAATTTGAAAAAATCCTGGGAAAGGAACTCATTGCTCTGGCATGGGTTATGTGCTCACATCTTGGACTAATCACTGTGCCATAAAAAATGTAATTATAGCATCTTGAGTCAAATCCTCATTCCTGGGGCCAGGGTCTATTACCAGAAGAAGAGAGAAAAGGCGGAGAATGGACAAGAACAATAGTAAGCCATGTTTGAATGTGATTGATACTAATTTATAGCAGAATCCTCCCATATGTCCTCAATTATTTTGACAGCTTAAAAAGGTGTGTGGGAGGGTAGAGAAAAGAAAGAAGGAAACAATGACTATTTCTTCTATCACAAGTTTCCACATCAGCCTGGCTATGAAATTAAAAGTCAGTAATAAATCTTGGTTGCAACAGACAGCACCTTAAACTCTAACTTAAGCAAAAAGCAGAGTGTTTGGAAGGCTCACATACCTGCAGGAAGTAGAGTAATTCAGCTGGCCAGAGACTCAAATACCACCTAAGGCCAGCATTCTCATCCCTGCCCTGGCTTCTCATTGTATTACATTGTGCTCTGAGATCAACTTTCTCTCCATAGCAGGGAACAATAGAATGTGAAGCCACCTGCTTCCTATTTCCCAGCTTCATCACATATGAGGAAATGCCTTTTTGTCCTTCATCTCTAGCTTGAACAATTATAGGAAAAATTTTGGTGCCGCAGTTTAGTCACATGCCTGATTCTGCAACCAGTCAGGCATGATCAGGAGAAAAGTTGTCTAGGGCTGGAGCAGGTTGATTTCATAATCATGAAAGAGGAAAGGAATTTTTCAAGAACATGGAAGAATCAAAAGAACCGCATGGCTGGAGAAGGAGAATGAGCAATTTTCAAAAGAAAGGGTTGCACGCCTTTGTAAAATGAAAAGGATACTAGACAGAGAAAACATGGGCTCCCCTTCAAGGAACATTAAAATGGGATTTGTTTTTTACCAGAAGTAGAGGAAATCACATGTAAGAGCCTGCAAAATTTCTCTCTCTCTCTCTCTCTCTCACACACACACACACAAAGAAAGGTTCCCTTCAATCTCTTCAATCTTCCTAAAGATATGGGGAAAAAAACCAACAACAACAGAAAATACAAAAACCAAAGAGGTCATCAAATGTAAGTCCCTAAATGAACTTTAATAAACCACTAAGTCCAATCTCATTAGTTTTCAGGTGAGGCAACTAAACCCAGAGAGAAGTGATTCATGGAAAACCACTACTTGGTGGGAGGTACCATGATTTCCAGTCTAATGTTCTTTCTATTATGCCTATTACAAAAGCCCTATTCAAACGTGGTTGGTACAAATATCACCAAGATCCTGGGTAACTATTGGCCAGAACTCCTCATTTTCAGGGTTGTTATAATTTTGAAAGATTTTTCTCTGTTTACACAAATTTTTCCATGAGGAGCCAATACATAAAGTTTAAAATATCATTGGAGAGTAGGAGCAAACATAAAAGGATCAACATTTATATTCAGGAAACCAAGTTTTAAACTCAATGTACTGTATATTGCCTTTATTTCATAAATAGCAATTTAATTACCTCATTGTAATCTGTCTCAAAGCTACCGACTCATGTATTTTACACTCTTTGTGTACATTCCCCTAGAGCTGTGAGGAAAGTTTGGTAAGAAAGAGAAAAAAGAGTGAAGACCATATCTCCATTCAGACAGAAAAATGAAAAGTCAGCTAGCATATAAAGTACTACCGGAAAAAGTTAACTTGATGTTACTCTCTCATGGAAGCAATGAAACAAATTCACCTAAGTTCAATCTTAATGCTGTTGGAATTAATTATGAGTATAATTGGCTTCTCCTCATCTGTCAGAATATTCAAATGATTTAAAAACTCAAATAGAATTAGTAAAATATTTTAGGAATTCGTTTTATAGCTTACATGATAAAACTTGTCTCCCTGCATGTCAGCTTATAAAATCGAAATCAAAAATAAAATCCAGCAGAACTTGGTGTTCTCTTGGCTATGGAAAAACTCAAAAACATTGAGTTTTTCCATAATCATGCACCTTCTCTGGAGTTTGAATAACAAGTCTGGAGGAGAGATAAATATTAATTAAAACTATAGAATCAAAAGAGATGGGGGAAGTCAAGGAAGATAAAAGAAGATAAAAGGCATGAAAATTGAGCCTCATGTCAAGCCAATATGACACAGGATCAAGATGATGAAAAGAGAAAAGGAGAAGGAAATGACAGTGAGGTAAAAGGAAGTGAGAGAATGAGGTCATGGAATACAAGTGAAGAGATCATTTCAATGTGGATGAAGTGGTCAATTATGTCAAATGATAGTGTATGATGAAAACGGAGAATTGGATCTCACTTAGTCATGCGGAGGCTGGAGGAGATCTTGATAAGAACTAATACATTGCAATGATATCTACAAAAGATTGGAGGGAGTTTAGGATGAAATGGGAGGAGAAGACATGGAGACCACCCACCAAGAGATGAGCTCTCAAAAACAGCAGAGGAGTGGTGAGGGAGTCGCAGGAATGTGTACGGTTACATAAAGTTTTTCTGTCTTTAAATCAGGCTAAGTGATATCAGAGTATGTTTTAAGGCTGATGGAAGGATTTAGTAAAGAAGGGGAAATTTATAAAACAGGAAAAAAAGAAAGAGAATTGCAGATGAATAACTCTGACTAAGCATAAAGAAAGGGATCCAGTGCACAATGAATGGGAATATCCTTCGGAGCAAAGACAGTTCTTCTGAAGTAGCAGGTAGAAGAGCAGAATAGAAGAACAGAGCAGGTAGATTGGTACCACTCTTCTCAAACCATTCAAAAAAATAAAAGAGAAAGGATAGCTTCCAAATTCATTCTAAGAAGCCAGGAGTATCCTGATACTAAAACCAGATAAAGACACTACAAAAAAAAAAAAAAAGTGAACTACAGGCCAATATCTCTGATGAACACAGATGCAAAACTTGAACAAAATATTAACAAACTGAATCCAACAATGCATTAAAAAAATATTCACCACAATCAAATGGGATTTATTCCTGAGATGCAGGAGTGGTTCAATATTGGCAAACTAATCAATGTGATATATCACATCAACAAGAGAAAGGATAAAAACCATATGATCATATCAATAGATGCCAAAAAAAGCATCAGACAAATCATAACATCCATTCATGATAAAAACATTCAACAAGGTAAGTTTAGTTCCGAGAACATTGACATAATAAAGGTCTTCTATGAAAAAGCCGCAGATAACATCATCCTCAATGGAAAAACAAGAGTTTTTCCTCTAAGATCAGGAGTAAGATAAGGATGCCTACTCTTCCCACTTCTATTTAATATAGTCCTACCCATAATAGTCAGACAAGAAAAAGAAATAAAAGGTATCCAGGTTGCTAAGGAAGTGGTAAAACTTTCACTATTTGCAGTTGACAAGATACTATAGATAGAAAACTCGAAGGCCCCAACAAGAAACTACTAATATTGATAATTCAGGAAGTTTGCAGAATACAAAATAAATATACAGAAATCCAATGCATTTCTATACACTAATAATGAGGTAGCAGAAAGAGAAATTAAGAAAACAATCCCAATTACAATTACACCAAAAGGAATAAAATACGTAGGAAGAAACATAACCAAAGAGGTGAGAGACCTGTCCTCTGAAAAATAAAAAACACTGATGAAAGAGATTGAAGACAACATAAACAAAATGGAAATAAATTCCATGCTCATAAGTTGGAAGAACATTTTTGAAACCCAAAGGAATTTGGGAATAAAAGAATAAACACCCAAAGGAATCTACAGACTTAATACAATCCCTATCAAAATGCCAACACCATTTTTCATAGAGCTAAAACAAATCATCTTAAAATCTGTATGAAAACGCAAATGACCAGAAAGAGCAAAAGCAATTTAGAAAAAGAAGAACAAAGCTAGAGGTGTCACAATCTCAGATTTCAAGATATACTACAAAGATGAAATAATGAAAACAGTATGGTACTGGCTCAAAAATAGACATAGATCAATGGAACAGAAGAGAGAGGCCAGAAGTGAACACAGAATGATTGGGTCAATTGATCTTAAAGCAGGAAAGAATATGCAATAGAAAAATGTCTTTTCAACAAATACTGCTGGGAAAACTGGACAGCTGCATGTAAAATACAAAACTGGACCACTACCTTAGAGTTCAGTTACCATGTAGTAAATGTGAGACTTGAAACTATAGAAGTCTTAGAGAGAACATAGGCAGTAACCTCTTTGACATTGGCCACAGAAACTTCTTTCTAGATATGTCCCCTGAGGCAAGGGAATAAAAGCAAAAATAAACAACTGAAACTATATCAAAACAAAATGCTTGTGTACAGCAAAGAAAGCAATCAACAAAACCGACAGGCAGCCTACAGAATGGGAGAAGATATTTGCAAATGGCGTATCTGCTAAAGGGTTAGTATCCAGAATATATAAAGAAATTATATAAATCGCCACCCAAAAAACAAATAATCCAATTTAAAAAGGAGTGAAGACATGAATAATTATTTCTCCAATGACAATTTCCAGATGGGCTAAAGACACATGAAAAGTTGCTCAATATTACTCATCATTACTCCTCACCAGGGCAATACAAATGGAAACTACAATGAGACCTTTCCTCACATCTGTCAGAATGGCTGAAACCACAAACATAGGAAACAACAGTTGGTGAGGATGTGGAGAAAAAGGTAGCCTCTTGCATTATCGGTGGGAATTCAAGAGTGGTGCAACCACTCTGAAAAACAGTATGGAGGTTCCTCAAAAGGTAAAAATAGAAATACCCTATGATATAGTAATCACATGACTAGGTATTTTCCCCCAAAAATATGAAACATTAACTCGAAGGAATATGTGTAGCCCTATGTTTTATTGCAGCATTATTTACGACAGTCAAACTATGGAAGCAGCCCAAGTTTCCACTGATAGATGAATGGATAAAGAAGAATTGATAAAAATACACAATGGACTTTTACTCAGCCAAAAAAAAAATGTAATCTTGCCATTTGCAACAACATGGATAGATCTAGAGAATATAAATATTGAATTAGATAAGTCAGAGAAAGAGAAATACCATATGATTTCACCTGTATGTGGAATTTAAAAAGAAAAGAGAGACAAAAAAAAAAATAGACTCTTAACTATAGAGAATAAACTGATGGTATGGGTGAACTAGATGAAGGGGATTAGGAGTGTACCTATCATGATGAGCACAGAGTAATGTGTAGAATTACTGAATCATTAGAGTGCACACCTGAACTTAACATAAAACTGAAATTAATTTTTTTAAAGTCATTTAACCTAGGTTGAGGTTATGCCATGAAAGGAGAGAGGGCAAAGTAGATATAGTTATGTGCACAGGAATGGTCAAATTGGTGGACTAAGCAATGTAAACTGGGTAAAGAAGAAAAGAATATAAGGCGGATTAGGGAGTAACAAATACTAAGGTTGGGAAGAATTCGTGGAGTTGGGACATCAGCAAAAGCAGGCTGGAAACACAGGTGATCATATTTGAAGATCAGGATACTCAAAATTTAATCTATGCAAAACGTTCGGTTATTGGCGGTAAGCACCATGTAGGCCAGGATATACGTGGCTGAGGTAAGATGAATGTGAAGACTGTAGGATGAAAAAAGGTCAAAGACTTGAGTTTGGGGTATTGAAAGGATTACCTACCTGGACAGGGAATGCTACACTACAGGAACAAATAATCCCCATGTTTCAGGGGTAGCAAACATACTCCCAAATTTCTTTCTTTCTTTTTTTTTTTTAAGATTTTATTTACTTACTTGGCAGAGAGAGATCACAAGTAGGCAGAGAGGCAGGCAGAGAGAAAGAGAGAGAGAGAGAGAGAGAGAGAGAGAGGAGGAAGCAGGCTCCCTGCCAAGCAGAGAGCCCGATGCGGAACTCGATCCCAGGACCCTGAGATCATGACCTGAGCCGAAGGCAGAGGCTTAACCCACTGAACCACCCAGGCGCCCCATACTCCCAAATTTCTAATCACACAACATGGGACTCAAGACTCTCCAACTCTGCTATCTCCATTGAGGGACATAGAGCAGACAACGTTCCATTTTTGGCTCTGCATCTCAACATGTGGTATCTTTAGTTACTGAAAGGATCTTCGCTTTCCTACCAAAGGCGAATCAATAAAATGGAGATGGCTCATGGGCTCTTCAGGGCACCAGTTCAGCAATGACTCTCCCCTCGCCAGCTCCACAGCTCCACTTACCTGCACCAAGTGCATGGTAAAAGGTGGGCTACTGACAGAGAACTTCTGGATGCCAAAATGTGGATGTGTCATTATTAAGAATTATCAAGGAAGCAATGTTTGAGAGAGAGGTGGTGAACCAGGGACCCAACTCTTCAGAGAATAAAAGGAATTATTGACCCAGAAGGTATGGCTGCCAGAACCAGCAGGGAGACAAGCCTGTTGGCATGAATAGCCAAGCTACTGAGGGTTCATGTGCTAGAAATGATCTCCCTGTTACACCAACCTCTGTCTGAAATCTGTGCACATGACGTCAAATATCCAGATATGGAATGAGATTCAATCAGCTAGATCTTTCCTAAGGCAGTAAATTTGAAGCTATTCAAAAGTGGACAGTTGATGAAGCTGATTAATATAGAGCTAACCATATTTCCTATGTGGATTGCTAGATTTCAATGACTAAATTATGGGAACAATAAAATTTTACTGAACATAATTTATTCTTTCCTTGATGATTTAGAAGGCACCTTTAGCTCCTATAGTGACTTAGGGACAGGCCTATGAACATCAATTACAATTCAACTGCGGATGTGCAAGGCCATAACTCACGTGGGCTCTGTGCACAATGGGAGCACAAGCAGGGCAGCCAGAAAGAGTAATGACCTTAGGGAAAGGAAGGGTCTACAGATGAGGGAAAATAACCAGGTGACATGACGTGTCAGGAATTAAATCATAAAGTTCAAGGAGATAAGATATCCTGGGTTTCAGTCAGGGCTGATACTTACATCCAGGAGGTACTGTCCAGGTGGTGGGATAAGACCAGAAATCTATGTCCTACCCATACAGGCAGATAATGTATTTTCAGTCCTAGTAGGTTAATTTATTAGAGGCAGATGTGGAGTACACAGTTATTGGGTTTTCCAATACATGGTCCATCAACTCAAGAGGTAGCTTTCCAAAATAAGCTGCTACTTATTTCAAGGTCCAAGACAGGACTCCAGATCCAGGAAGAAATTGAAAGGCAAACCAGGAAACTAAAAAGTTAAGTGGAGCCTAAAGAATTTAGGCATAGGGCCATATCGGGTACAAGAGGGCATGCTGGTTTCAGAACTCAATCACCTGGTAAGAAGAGAATCCTATTAAGCTTTAAAAAACCATAAAAAGACATGGGGGGAACTTTAATGTATAATAGTAAGTGAAAAGAAGCCAATTGGAAAAAGAAACATACATATTATATGGTTCCAATAATGGGATATTTTGGAAAAAGCAATAAATGTATGGAGACACTAAAAATATCAGTGATCGGCAGGGACTGGATGAGGGAGGGATGACTAGGTAAGTACTGGGGAGTTTTTAGATCGGTGAAATTACTCCATATACTATAGAGGTAGATACATGTCATTATACGTGTATCCAAACCCACAGAACATACACTACCACCAATGAAGAATAATGAAAACTATGGATTTTGGATGATTATGCTACATCAGAATAGGCTCACCAATTGTAACAAGTCAACAACTGTGGGATATAAGGAAATACTCTAAGTTTTTTGTTTGTTTGTTTGTTTTTAAGGCAAGGAGAGCAGGGAGTCTCTCAAGTAGCTTCCATGCCCAGCATGGCACCCAAGGTGGGGCTCAATCTCACAATCCTGAGATCATGACCTGGGCTGAAATAAAGAGTCAGATGGTGAACCATAAGGAAAAATTCTGTACCATCTCCTCAAATTTGCTATGAACCTAAAACTGCTCCAATTAAAAAAAGAAAAAGGCTAGTCTACAGTCAACAGTATATTACACACTTAAAAATCCGTTAAGAGGGTAGATCTCATGTGAAGTGTCTTGCCACAGTAAGATTTAAGCAAACAAACAAAACAAAACAGGCCTAGTCAAGAGACCATCTTGAGAGGGAGGATGGGTTGGACAACAGATGAAATGACACATGAAGTAAAATCTAAAGAAAACTTCATATTTACTCTATTACAACACCAGGCAGGAGTGCTCTATCTAGATGCTCCAGGATGGCATTCCCCACCCCTTTTATTTGGTGGGGTCTGTACTTATGCTCCCTTATTTGTAAGCTAGGTCAATATCCAGCTAAGAAGGGAATTATTTGTAATGCAATTCAATTCACAGAAAAGAGCTGAAGAATATTTTTAGCTTAGTAAAGGATTTAAATTCTTCTTGTTCTGTAGTTGTTTTGCTTTCCTTAATCTCATTCTCTACTCCCCAGGGATCTAAATCCCCTGCTATCTCCAAAACAAAAAAACAGATGGAAATGAAATCAGACCAAAGGACAGAAAACTAAAGAAAGTAGGTTGATGCCTGGGGTGTGGTGGGAGTAAGAAGCAAGAGTAGAGTTTCAAAGCCAGAGGGGTCTTTGGAAACTAAGAAGACAGAAGAGGTGGGACAGGGAGGGACTGAAGAGGGACTTAGTTCACCTGGGAAAGCTTCCAGACAGACCAGTAGGGGGCGACTGTGTAAAAAGCCTCAGAAGTCTATTACAAAGGACCACCCAAGCAGGAGAGAGCTGGGTGCCCTAAGTATGGTAGAAAGTACTCTCAAGATGTCCACTGGAGGGGCGCCTGGGTGGCTCAGTGGGTTGAGCCGCTGCCTTCGGCTCAGGTCATGATCTCAGGGTCCTGGGATCGAGTCCCGCATCGGGCTCTCTGCTCAGCAGGGAGCCTGCTTCTCTCTCTCTCTCTCTCTCTGCCTGCCTCTCCATCTACTTGTGATTTCTCTCTGTCAAATAAATAAAATAAGATCTTAAAAAAAAAAATCAACAACAACAGCAAAAAAAAAAAAAGTGGATAAAAAAAAATTAAAAAAAAAAAAAAAAAAAAAAAAAAAAAAAGATGTCCACTGGAGGCAGAACAATGATCCAAAGAGAAGCCTTGGCAATGCAGAAGGAATTAGGCATTTTCAAAGACATATGCCACAGCTGGGAGAATTGCCAGCGGTGTCAAAGTCATTTTACCCAAGGGCGCCTATTTATACAAAAAGCTATTTCGAGTTGTGTTTTAAATTTTATTTTTGTGTATTAAAGTAAAAACAAAAACAAAAACTTGAGACAGACTTTGCTTTAAATTCAATGTGCAAATCCTCTCATCTATTTATAAATATAATAAGTGTTATATAAAATAGACCAACTTTTGGAGGAAACTTTGATTAGCGTTTGATATAGTCAAGTTAAATAAACTAAATTCCTCTCAAAATAACCAATCTCGTTTAAAAACATAATTAAATCCCCTTAAAATTTTTTTAAAGCACTTACAAATCAAAATACCCTACTTCACATGCCTGATTGAGAAAATATATGATTTTAACATGCAAAAATCTTTCCCAGTTTGGAAAGAAGGACTTGGATATAGGTAAGTCAAACACCTAGAACTAGCAGGTGTCAGTCTACGTTTTGCAACAGTTAGTGCAGTTTAGGATGAGGATTTCAAGGGTAGGATGACAATTCATATTTAGCTCTCTAGAACAGAGTCCAAGAAACTAAATACTGACACACCAAAGCAAACCCAAATTCTGTTGGTTTTCTGTTCTGTTCAAATCTGTGCTCCTGAAAGGCGCGCCACACACAACCATCTTAAGTTTGAGCCCGAAGAGAATTCCTTCCAAATAAAACCCATATTGCCCTGGCATTCTTTAACTCCTGGAGGCAGAACCTTCTGTTCATCCTATAGCACCACTTTGGCTTTGCTATTTTTGTAGAAGACGATGATTCCCACAAGTCTTGTGGCTCAAGTTCTCTGGGAGGTTTTTGTTGTTTGACTGCAAGAGGAATATCGTTTTGTGCAGGACTCGACTCAAAATGAACATTTTCTCTCTCAAGATCCAAAGTGGAATACAGAGTGGGTGTCCCAACTGTGTCCTACAGCCGAGGCATATCTTTCCTGATGTCTGTCTGAAACCAAGGTCATGTCTATGATCAACAGATCTGTTTTAATTTCAATAATTGTAATGCTTTTGAAAATCACTGCAAGGACAAATTAGTAATTTTGAGGATAAAGCAGCAGTTTTGTTTTGTTTTTTTTAATCTGACAGAAATCTGGAGTAATAGTGTAGATCTTAGTTACTTAATTTATAATTTTTCTACATAATGCTATATACATGAATAGTTTAAAGCAAACACATAGATTGTCTGGAATTTCTAATATCATTGTTCCTGAATATAAAGTAATTTCCAAGTGCACAAAGGAGGAAACCACTAGCTAAAAAGGGGTAATTTCGAGTGATTTGTACAAATTAGATTATTTTAGAGTTTGTTGCCAATAAAGGTGTCATTATATTTTCTCATGAGGGCTGATTCGCGGTAACCACCAGAGGGTGAGGTTAAGGGAAGGGAGGAGGCAGGTAAGAGAGACAGGAGAAAATCAGTTCTTCCTTGAGCTTGTATTGCTAGAAAAGTTTCATCAATATATTTGCAGACTACAAATTTTTTTAAATAATTAGTTGATCATTAGGATTACACTACAATGGGCTACAACATATATAACAGACTTTTCTCTGACTTAAGCATTTTCAACCCGACAAGGTTGTTTTATTCCCAGGCCAGTTGTGCCCTGCACCAGTGGGCCTCTTACTGAAGCAGATGCACGACTCAGAGAAGAATTATTGCTTCCTTTTAATTTATGGTTTCAAGAATGTTGTGGAGATCAAGCTCAAAAATTAATTTCAGATTGGTCCCAGAGGGATTGCTTTTAATGGTTCTGTTAATTCACTTTGAGAGAAACCCTATTAAAGTTGATGAAAATGGCAAAGACCCACTAGCCCATTTCTAATCTAGAGTTTGTTTGCAACAGACCTCATCCTTCTAATTAGAGTTGTTAGAACACACTTTAATTTTATTAATAATAATTAACGTTTATAATACTTCAGTTTACAAAGCACTTTCTCATTATCAATTACCTTTTTAAAATCATCCCAGTAATCTCTTAAAGTAGCGTATGAGTTTCCTATTGCTGCTGTAACAAATAAATGCAATGGCTTAGAACACAAGTTTATTATACTTATGGAGATCAGTGATACAAAACAGGTCTTACTTGGCTATATTATATGTCAAGGATACTTCAACTGAAAATACATCTAGACACACACAAAAAGTTATTAGCAGGACTTCATTCCTTGTGGAGGCTTTTAAGGACAATCTATTTCTCTCCTATTTTCCAGGCTTCCGTAGACTACCTGTGTTCCTTGGCTATCTCTTCCATCTACAAATCCAGCAAGCAACATACAGACAAGTCTTTCTCCACTACATAATTCTGAACTACTTCTGTTATCACATCTCCTGACTCCCTCTTGAAGTCATAAGGGTCTTTGTGATTACACTGCCCAGCCCCTAGCTGGATATTCTCCCAAGATACTCTCCCTCCCTTCAAATGCTTAACTTAGTCTCCTCAGCAAAGGCTCTTTCCCCAGGTGATTTCACATACTCACAGGTTCTGGGATTAGGATAAGACACCTTCAGGGGATCACAATTCTGCCTGGCAATGCTTTAAATGTTGAATCAGCAGTGACGGCAAGAAGGAGAAGAAAATCATGTCATGGTGAGGAAAACAAGACCAAAGGATCCACAGTCACCTAAAAGGAGATAAAACTATATTTTAAAATTGGTATTCAGATGTTGATCTACTGTTTGTTCAACTCCATCATGACATATGAAAGTGCAAAACAAAAGTTCCTATTAGGCATTTCTAATGTACATGGAATGACATGCTCAGCAATTTTTTAAGATCATTTTCCAAAATTTTGCTTCAGGCCTTTCCGTAAGTAATATCCACCACACTTTCCACCACTTGATTAATAATAAGGAGGATAAAATCTAATGATGAGAGCTTTGACGAAGTAGATACCCCCCAAAATTCCCTTAAAATATGAAAAAAAAATACTTTCAGTTCCCTTAACATAATAGCAACTTCTTAAAGTTCACTATTCTCATATACTCTGAAATAATCACATGGTTCAGTAAGAAGGACAAATCAAACCATCCACAGCCCACACCTAAAACACAGCAAGGGATCCGGGAGTTGTCTCTGTAGGAGAAGAAAGGGAACCATCAGAAAAAATACTGAAGGACTGTGGCTACTATTCTACGGCCGTGAGTCATAAAGTTGTGTGTCTTGGACCCAGGAGACACAGGTAAAACCCAAGGTTATTTTGTTAGCTGGTAGGAAGGGCAGAATCTCAGGCCTTGTCAAGGTCTGGCAGTTTAAAGAGTAAAGATAACAGTAAAATCCGGGATAAATCCAAACAAGCGTTTAGTATAAACAAGAGTAATATTACTAGGGTGCCCACTGGCTCAGTTGGTGGAACACACAACTCTTGATCTCAGGGTCATGAGTTCAAGCCCCACAATGGGTGTAGAGATTACTCAAAAAAAAAAAAAAAAATCTTGGGGCACCTGGGTGGCTCAGATGGTTAAGCATCTGCCTTCAGATCAGGTCATGATTCCCAGGTTCTGCGATCGAGCCCCATGTCCAGATCCCAGCTCTGTGGGGAGTCTGCTTCTCCTTCTCCCTCTGCCTCTGTGCCAACTTCTGCTCTCTCTCTCAAATGAATTTAAAAAAAAAAAATCTTAAAAAAAGGAAGAATATTACTAATAAGGATCAATTTTTAAGAGGTATTTAAACACAAAGAAGAGTAAAAAGTAGATTGGATTTACCAAAAAAAGAAAGGGGGAGTAATGAGTTAAAGTGCCTTAAGATCACTTAGCGAAAGACAAATACCGTATGATTTCACTCATATGTGGAATTTAAGAAACAAACTGAGGAACATAGGGAAAGGGAAGGAAAAATAAGATTAAAAAGAGAGAGTGAGGCAAACCATAAAAGACTCTTAACTCTAGGGAACAAACTGAGGGTTGCTAGAGGTTAAGTGGACGAGGTGAGCGGGGAAGGGAACACTGGGTGATGGGCACGAAGGAGAGGCATCGGGTGTTACATGTAGGTGATGACTGACGAAATCTACGCCTGAAACCAATATCACACTCTGCATTAACTAGAGTTTAAATAAAAATTTGAAAGAAGATCCTTCTATAGATAAAAATTTATATTAAGTGTATATTTTGTTAGGCATGTACATTTAAGATGCCCACTATAAGAAGTTAAAGAGAATGAAGAACTTCTAAACTGACATAATGGGGGGGGCAATTTAAAAAAAACTCAATTTTTGAATAATAGGCAAAAATGAATCAGAAAAAAAGCAAAAAAAGAAAAAACCCACAAAATAGGAGGTAAACAGAAAACACAAAATAAGACGGCAGAAGAAAGATCAAATGTAGTAGTACTACCTATAAAGTGTATTTCCTTATTGAAAGAGGGATTTTTCACACCAGATTTTTAAGAACCAATTCCATTTCAAAAGCTACACAATCACACATGCATACATATTAAAAAGAAAAGAACACTAGGAATCCTAACCAAATAAAATTTGAATAATTTAACACCAGACATTTAAAATTTAATAAATATATCAAAAAATATCCAGCATTCAAATGAATGAAGGTTCCCTGAATTAAGGTGTCATAGCACTATGTATTGCCTTAAGATTCTTAATTACCAATACAGGTGTCAAATTATTAATGCCGCTAATGAGGTATTAACCTTAACTCAGGCCCTTGCATCTGTTTCCTGGTTATTAAGAAATGCCATAAAATGCCTCCTTTACTCAGAAAAATAATCACCGTGGGCATTTTCAAAATCTGATTCACTCTTCTGGGAAGATTCTGAATAAATCTGTGCCCAAATGGCACTCTTCCATACATCAAGTAGAAGATGGATACTTAGAGACATTGAAATATCAAAATACATTTTTTTTAAGATTTTATTTATTTATTTATTTATTTTATTTATTTTATTTTTTAAATTTTATTTATTTATTTGACAGACAGAGATCACAAGTAGGCAGAGAGGCAGGCAGAAAGAGAGAGAGGAGTTAGCAGGCTCCCCGCAGAGCAGAGAGCCCCATGCGGGGCTCGATCCCAGGACCCTGGGATCATGACCTGAGCCAAAGGCAGAGGCTTTAACACACTGAGCCACCCAGGTGCCCCAAGATTTTATTTATTTATTTGACACACAGAGGTCACAAGTAGGCAGAGAGGCAGGCAGAGAGAGAGGAAGGGAAGCAGACTCCCTCCTGATCAGAGAGCCAGATGTGGGGCTCGATCCCAGGACTCTGAGATCATGACCTGAGCCGAAGGCAGAGGCTTTAACCCACTGAGCCACCCAGGTGCCCCCAAAATACATTTTTTTAAAAGATTTTATCTATTTAGTTGACAGACAGATCACAAGTAGGCAGAGAGGCAGGCAGAGAGAGGAAGGGAAGCAGGTCCCTGCAGAGCAGAGAGCCCGATGCGGGGCTCAATCCCAGGACCCTGAGATCATGACCTGAGCCAAAGGCAGAGGCTTAACCCACTGAGCCACCCAGATGCCCCCAAAATACATTTTTTAAAAGGCTAAATAAAGAATGACTTTATTTACCTAAATAGTCCCTTGTTCGACTTTGCCCCACATATGACCAATTGAATAACTCTCACTCTAGTACCACCCTCACGCTACTAACCTCATTGTTGCTGGGATTTATTATGTTGGTTTTGTACTGAATCAGGGTTCTGGCTTTGAGGGACAACACTCCAAGGAGACCAATAATCAGTAGGTCAGGATTTCCACTGTCAAGTACCTGGAGGAGGACTTAATTTTTAAGGAGACAGATCCATTTAAAATATTCTCAGGGTGCTTGGCTAGCTCAGTCAGTAGAGCATCTGACTCTTGATCTTGGGTTAAGAGTCAGCCCCACGGTGGGAGTAGAGAAAACTTACAAGTAAAATCTTTTAAAAAATAAAATAAAATGTTCTCAGGGCATGTGGGTGGTACAGTTGGTTAAGCGTCTGAAACTTGCATTTAGATCAGGTCATGAACTCAGGGTTATGAGATGAAGTACCAAATGGGCTCCCCGCTCAACGTGGAGTCCGCTTGAGTTTCTCTCTCCCTCTCCTCCTTCCCTACAACGTACTCTCTCCCCACCAGCTCTAAAAAAAGTTTCCTACACCAGTGGTTCTAAAGGTGGGGTCCCCTGACTAGGAAAATCAGATCACCTGAGAACTTACTAGAAATGCAAATTCATGGGTCCCAACCCAAATCTGCTGCATCAGAAAGTCTGAGAGTGGGGGCCCAGCAAGCTGTGCTCTCACAAGATTTCCAGGTAGGTTTTAGCATGTAAGAGCTCTTTGATTCTCCAAAGAAGTTTAAGACAGGCTCCTGAAACCCAACAACAAAATACACAATTAAGTAAGACAAAATGGCAGAATGCAGTTCTGGATTCTCTGGTCTTTATTTCCCTTATTGAAAAGCCTGCAAAACTGAGTTGAAAACTGCACCAGAATCTCAAGAATTTCAGGAAATAGAGAGGAAAACTTCCATTTTCCTAACATGATTAACCCACTGACATTTACCCAATTCTAAATGAAGAGTAACATCAGTAAAGTAATAGGTAATAGGTCTGCCTACTGACCTACCTGTTACATAGAAGAGGGCAGACAAGGGGCTTTTCAGACGGCAAATTCTTTAACTCACAAGACCAACTAGGAAGAGACTGACGAAATGGTACAACAGGTATTGAACATTCACTTCCAGGCTCAGGGTTTTTGAGTGAGAGGCCCTTCGGCTAACTGCCTGAGTACAAGAGTAAGTGAGCGGACATTTCTGAGTATAATCAGAGTGAGCAGCTTTGCTGTGTGTGTTATTAGGAGGAGATGGCAAGAAGTTGGTTTCTTGAGGGTTTACACTGGCTGTGGGATTTGACAAATACAGATGCAAATAGGCAGTTATTTGTCTTGGCCCGTGAAGTTAAACCAAAACAATTAATGTTCTATGTGAGCACAGAAATTTGCCGAAGCAACCCAGCGCGACCCATCGCTCACCTTCAATCCTTTTTTAAGGTTTGGTGATGACAGAGGAGATTTCAGGTCAGGATGCTGCAAGAGTATTGTGGATGGACATTGATTCCCCCATAAAAGCAACAGAATGGGTCCTTCAGCAGAATATAGTGATTCATTATTATAGCAATTCAGGCCAGAGAAGGAGACAGGAGCCAGAGTTTCTGAGATATCAAGTATTCTTTCATGTTCTGAGATATGTCAGTTGATAGAAGGCACGAATGCTTGCAAATTTAACATAAATGTTCGTATATATTATATTCTTACCAGTTCCTATTTCACCACCCTTAAAAGATTTTGACAGTCCAAGAGAAAGCTAACCATGATGGTTAAAATCTGTACTCCATATCATATAAGGAATTGCTCAAGAAACGACTTTTAGAACAGAATAGATACAACTTAAAAGATGTTTCTACTCCTTAAAGAAAGAATCACTGGATTATTTCCTGTATGTAGAGGCCAATGAGTTGAAAGTGGGACCAACCGGAATAAAAAAAATATTAGAAGACACCGATTAAAGATCCATTAATATTTTTTTCTAGAAATTTGAGCTCTCCTACATTAGAATGGAGTGCTTCAGGAAGTGGTAGGTTGCCTTTCCTGCAATGTTCAAGGAGAGGATGGATGATAATGTACACAGAATTTCTGCATTACATGAGACAGAAAATATATTGGGTAAGAGCCAGCATCTGTGACCTTAGAAAATTGAACTATTACGTCCTTTAATATTCCCATTTATAAACTGGAAGAGAAATAGTTACATCTCAGGGCTTTTATGAGGTTTAAATAAGTAAAGTCAGGAAAAGGGTTACCACTGTGCTTGGCACATGGTAGGTGCTTAATAAATATAAAATGTAAATAGAACTAACACCCTGGTAAAGACTCTAACAATGCATATCATGATAATTTAACTGCCTTCCAAGGAAGAAGGCTCTGTGGCATGCCTCTTTTTTTTTTTTTTAATAGTTCTAATATTTTTTTATTTTTTATTTTTCAGTGTAACGGTATTCATTGTTTTTGCACTGCATCCAGTGCTCCATGCAATCCGTGCCCTCTCTAATACCCACCACCTGGCTCCCCCAACCTCCCACCCCCCCACCCCTTCAAACCCCTCAGATTGTTTTTCAGAGTCCATAGTCTCTCATAGTTCACCTCCCCTTCCAGTTTCCCCCAACTCCCTTCTCCTCTCCATCTCCCCTTGTCCTCCATGCTATTTGTTATGCTCCACAAATAAGTGAAACCATATGATAATTGACTCTCTCTGCTTGACTTATTTCACTCAGCATAATCTCCTCCAGTCCCATCCATGTTGCTACAAAAGTTGGGTATTCATCCTTTCTGATGGAGGCATAATACTCCATAGTGTATATGGACCACATCTTCCTTATCCGTTCGTCCACTGAAGGGCATCTTGGTTCTTTCCACAGTTTGGTGACTGTGGCCATTGCTACTATAAGCATTGGGGTACAGATGGCCCTTCTTTTCACTACATCTGTATCTTTGGGGTAAATACCAAGTAGTGCAATTGCAGGGTCATAGGGAAGCTCTATTTTTAATTTCTTGAGGAATCTCCACACTGTTTTCCAAAGTGTGTGGCATGCCTCTTCTTATTTTAACTAGGATTCTAGTCTTTTAGGTAGTCTGTCTGGCAGGAAATACAGGCATATGGACATCTCAGAAAATTATTCCACCAGATTGGTCAAGCTTCTTAAAAACAATTGGCCTTTGTGTCTTTGGTATATTTTGCCCTTTATTATTTGCTCCATTCTTCATTATAAAAGAATATTACATCCCCATCCATTACTATAAAAACTGCAGCGCCCTGTACATGGGTTACATTTCCCTGTACCATTATAAGACTTCTCCAGGTGACTGGCTTTGGCCAAAGATACAAGAGATGACAAAATGTATAGCTACATATAAGCAAAAGCTGGAAGACACATTGGCTGCTTCTGAAAGCCCTGTTGTTCTTTCTCCCCATCATAAGAAGTGTAGAAAGAATGTATATAACAGAGCTGAAATGGAGACAGAAAATATACAGGTTGTTCCCTCCGTATGCATGTCAGAATGTGAAGACATGCAGAGCAGCCCGGTGGCTACGGATCTGCCAGCTGACAAAATGTAATGAGACCAAGAAATGAACGTTTGTTATTCTAAATTAATGAGATCATAGGGTCATTGCTATTGAAGCAAAAACAAAAAATATAAAAATCTGGACCAGACAAATTGGTACCAGAAGTCCAGTGATGAATTAACTATAAAGTATGAGTTACTGGTCTTGGAGCCAGGTGGGTAGATTGTGAGAAAAATATTATTCGAGTATGAGGAATACTTGTAGCTTGGTATTGATTTAAAATATCTTCTGTGATAGCATAGAAGTCAGCTCAACAATCCATTGAACTCGTGGCTTCAGGCAAAGAGATTGCAAAGCAAAGATTTTGCTAGGGTGCCTGGATTTTATTATTAGTTGACATTGACAAGGTAGCAACATGAAAAAGGACCTCAAAAGAAGTTGGAAGAAACTATAGAGGCTATAGAGAATCCAGAAACTCCAGTTCTAACAGAGTTGAAAGATGAAATTATTTTTTTCATCTATAGCTAGTAAAAGAAAATACTGACAAATACTTGAGCAACAGTACATTGTATATCTCAAGGTATATCTCTTCTATATCTCAAGTCTTGGGTATGGTCATCACCAACTTGCTTAAACATGGGAGGTGTTTTAAGATAGCCCATAGAAAATCTTTTAGTTAAGACGAAAATGCTCAGAATACAGAGAATATATGTGTGGGTCACCTAGAAGACAATAAACTCAAAATAAATCTACAGAAAGTATGTCTCAAAAAAGAAAAAAATTCTGGAAGCTGTTTGGACCCCAGTAAAAGTCTGACAGATTGTCTGGCAGAGGTAACACCAAATTGGATTAAGAAAAAAGATTAAAACAATTTTTGTGGCTCCAGAATTTCCCATGAGTTCTTACACTGATGAATCTGCTCCATACCCAAGACGACATATTCTCTAGCGTTTCCTGCAGATATGGCCAAAGAAGGTGGGAGAAAGGGAAGAACATCCCAGGAGATGAAGCCGAGGGTATAGAAAAGAATGGAATGAGAGCTATCAGAACTAGTGTCTGTCAAGGAATTTCTTTTTTCTTATAGCGCCAATGTTGACTGATAATTTGGCCTATTTATGGGAAAATAAAAATACAGCTATAAAATGAAATAATTATGTGTATTTCATAATTAGCTTTAACAAAATCAAAAAAGCCCTGGTTTGACCTGATTTTGCTTCAGTAATAGGAATTTCATTAGAGTTAAAAGCATAACAAAAGTACTGTATCTATTTAATATGATTAGATATTTATACTTACTGAATGAGTGACTTTTTTCTGAGTGTTTTCATTTTGGAAAATAGAGCACATGATTTAAGAGAGCCTCGAGACTAAAAAAAAAAAAAAAAAAAAAAAAACAGACTAAAATAGGATTAAATTTTCCATGTACATGGTATATATGTATGTATATATGTATATATGAAGTTTTATTGTTTTATCCTAGTCTAATTTTGTCTTCTCAATGCAGAATTAAATCCAGTTACTTTTAATTGCTAATACCTTTGGCTTAAATCTATCATTTTTGTCATTTGTTTATATTTGCCTATTATTGGGTTGCCTGTGTGGATTAGTGTCCAACTCTTGATATCAGCTCAGGTCATGATCTTAGGGTTGTGAGACTAAGCCACATGTTGGGCTCTGCACTGGGCGTGGAGCCTGCTTCAGAGTCTCTCTCCCTCTGCCCCTACCCTACCTCTAAAAATAATAAAAAATATATATTTGTCTATTATTCCATTATTTGCACTTCTTGGTTTCTTTTGAATTAACCAAGGATTTCTATTACTTATATCATTTACTGTTTCATTATTTGATAGTTTACTTTTCTTTCTGCATTTCTGTCCTTCGTCCCGGGGAAGATATCCTCAACATCCTTTTATAAAAGAAAAAGAGAATTTTTATGATGCATTTGGCTTGACGTGTTTGATCCACTTTGTCTAATTCTATAACTTTTTTTTTTATTTATTAAATAAACCATTTCCTCTCTCCTCAGATTTCAATTACATGTATGTTAGGTTAATTCACTGTTTTCCATGTATCTATCATTTTCTATATTTTCATCCCTTTTCTCTCTTCATGCCTAGTGTTAATAATTTCTTCTGACTTGCTTTAAGGAAAATTCTGTTTGAAAAAACTAGAAATAGATCCACAGATCTAGTGTTCTCTTGAACTATGTCTAATCTGTTGTTAAATCCCCATATCCACACCTTGACTTCAGTAATTTTTTAATACTTTTTTCCATTTGCTGCAATTATCCTTTAGTTTAGTACATAATTTCTTGAATATTTTCAAGTCCATTGTCTGAAAACTGCAATATCCGCATGACTTGGTTTTTATTTATTGCTACTTCATCTCATTTTTTTCAGTTTATCCAGTCCTCTGGTGTACCCCATTATTTTTTATTATATGCTGGACATTGTTTATAAAAAATTAAAGAGAACATTTGAGGCTCAGAGAGTATTTTCCTATGTATGGATGGAATTTTGCTCCTGGCAATCAGGGAAACTAGATCACTTTTCATCTGATCAGGTATTTTCCTAACTTGAATCTGAATTTAAGTTGACCTATTTGCCCAGGGTTAAGACTGTTTACGTTCTTTTCATTTCTCTTCCTCTTGTGCAACTCTTTTAAGGTCTCAACCAACAACCTGGAATTTCTCCTAGGGCTTTAGCATCGGGGACCCTGAACATGACCTTCAGTCTCCTCAGACTGGGAAACACACCAGAGTTCTGCAGTGTCCCATGCTCAGCTGTTGCTTGAAATTTCCATGAGTGTTTTTGCTTTTTGTTTTTGTTTTTTAAACAGGAAAAGCAGCCTCATATATGGGGGTTTACCTCTTCACAGTCTCTGGTCTCTAGGATCTTGGGCTAAGCGCTAGCCCCCCAGAATGAGAAAGATCCAATTCCTCCCACGTTTCCACTTCCAAATCAGGAGGAGTCAGAATGTAACAAGGTAGTTTTAGCACCTTATACTAAAGGCATGAACAGCATCACTTGGAAACACAAAGCAAATTACGGCACGTTACTAAGGGATTCCTAAAGGAGACAGACTGTAGAGTTTTAACTAGAAATAAGATAGTCATTCCTCCTATTTACCCATGATAATTTCAGTTTATGCCTGGGGTTCTAAACAATTAACCCATGCCTCCTTTCACTCTCAAATATGTCCCAGTTTAAAAAGCCTATAATAAATTATAAATTATGTCAGTTTACCCTGGCCATGTTATTATTTAAGCCATCAAGAAAAATGGATGAGGGTATATAGGGTTGAAGGCATTTTAGGAACCCCAAAAGGCCTCACCAAAGACCCAGAAATGAAACGCCATGTTGTGTTCACATACTCCAACTTGAACAGCAGTACTGGAGATACACATGAGAGCAATGAGTAGCAATGGATCTGAAAATATAGTAAGGGATGGTACAGGAGAGACAGCGGAAGGTCTTATTTCTGTGGGCAACTGAAAGTCACTGACAGGCAGACATATGGCCAAAGGAGATTCTGCAGGTCCGAACAATAACTCACGTGAGAGATGCTATTGACATAAATAAAGACATGGGGGATAAGGAAGAGATTCAAGAAACATATAGAGAGCAAAATCAAATCACATTTAGTGACTGAGTAGAAGCAGAGAACCGGGATGAGTCCACACACTCAGTGTGGCCAGGGAACAGCGACAACAAATATTTCTAAGAAATTTTACAAAATATTACATGAAATGTACGCCGTCTGCTATGAGCAATCATCCTACTATTGTTACACAGATAAGAAAAGCCCACGGTGGAGGTTTCAAAACACAGGAAAAAAAAAAAAATGGATCCAGTCCTTACTTCTAAAACAATTGTAAAATGGTTTGAGTATTCCAGAACATCTGTTATTATGGAGAAATTAACACCCTCAACACATGGGCATTGTTCTTTTTCTGGAAGGACGTTGTATTAGTCAGCTCAGGCGACCATAACAAAATACCACAGACTGGGTGGCTTGAAAATTAAAAAAAAAAAAAAAAAAAATTATTTCTCCCTGTTGTGGAGGCTGGAAAGTCCAAGATCAAGATGCCAGCTGGGGGCGCCTGGGTGGCTCAGTCATGGTCCCAGGGTCCTGGGATCAAGCCCCACATTGGGCTCCCTGCTCAGCAGGGCGCCTGCATCTCCCTCTCCCACTCCCCCTGCTTGTGTTCCTTCTCTCTCTCTGGCAAATAAATAAATAAAATCTTAAAAAAAAAAAAAAAGAAAAAGATGCCAGCTGATTTGACTCCAAATGAGAGCCCTTTGCCTGGTTCCCTCAGACTTTCCTTCTAGCTGTGTCCTCACACGGGAGTGGTGTAACTGAGAGAGCTTTCTTTTCCTTTAGGGCCGTCCCATCGAATTAGGGTCAAACTTCACGAACTAATTTAACCCAAGTTACCTCCAAAAGACCCTACCTCCAGATACAGTCACATGATCGTGGGGTAGGGGTGGGGGTGGGTCAGGACTTTACCATATGCATTTGGGGGAGATGCAGTTCAGTCCACAGCAGACACACAACACTCTTCCAGGATCCCTTGTGGTACTTCCTGTCTGTGTTCAGGTAAGCCAGTGAGGGGTGAGGATGATCTAAAGAACCCATAGGAGAGAAATCACCCAGAACCTCTTTTGTTTCCATAGATATTCATTTTTTTTTAAAAGATTTTATTTATCTATTTGACATAGAGAGCGAGATCACAAGTAGGCAGAGGCAGGCAGAGAGAGAGGGGGAAGCAGGCTCTCCGCCAAGCAGAGAGCCCGATGTGGGGCTCGATCCCAGGACCCTGAGATCATGACCCGAGCCGAAGGCAGAGGCTTTAACCCACTGAGCCACCCAGGCGCCCCATAGATATTCATTTTTAAGATGGCATTGAGAGTACATAGCTTTCTTCCATTTAAATTATTTCTCCTTATATGACCCAAGGAAACCAAGGATAGATCTCATTCCAACATTGTGGTCTTAACCCTAGGAGTTTGCTCTTCCTAGGAGGGATCTCACAGGTGCATGGGGACGGAGAAAGACACCGGTGGGTTAGCCCACTGCTGAGGGTTGCTATTTCAGCTATAGCTCAGCGTAATGCTACTCCCTCAAACTGAGTGCGGGGCACCCCGCAGAGGCTCTCATGGCAAGGCCAATGTGCTAATTCTGTTTATCAGGGCAAATGAGAGGCCGGTATGCTAGCCCTCTGTTTGTATTTGCCAAAATGAAAAATCAGCACACGAGAAGAAAAAGAGGGAAACAGGTCTGGGAGAGCTGCCTCTGTGGCACTGGATAACCTTCTCTGTCCTTCCCCCCACGGAATAAAATACACCTGTGTCTCCTAGTGTCGCCACCATAAATCTACCTGCTGCTGGAAGCAAGTTCGTGACAGTTCAGCTGAGCTGACCACAGTTCAGTGCCTGGTTAACTGTGTAGTTCTTATGGGTGGTTGTTTTTCTCCAAGCCTTATCATGCTTTTCCTATTTTGGTGCAAATGTTAATACTTATTCAACACTAATTATACATGAGATTTTAGGAGAATAGTGAAACATGGTCATCACAACCTCCACCAACCAGGACCTAAGGTAAGATATTTAAATCAGTAAAGCTCAGTAAGGGGCACATGGATAGGTAGTTGGCAGAAAGTACAGCGGAGTCTTGAAGGGAGTGCGCATGTTCTGGAGGGAAAAAAAAAAACCCGACATTATAATTCCTATGATCCGTTTTAAATCATAGGAATCACTGTGAAAATTGAAGGAATATTTAAGAATGAGATTTTTACATTAATCTAGCACACACATTTAAACATGCATCACTTGAATAAAGGGCAGCATAAAATTCATGCTTGAACTGCTGGAAGCAGTAATGCCATGAAAGCTCAGAGAGATTGCGTGGATAGCTCCGGAGGGCTTCATGAAGGAGGGGGTATCGGAGATAGCTGGTGAAATCTTGTGCCGCATGGGACAGGCAGGCATGGAGCACAGATTTGGGAACCCAGGGTGTGTTTAGGGAGAAGATGGCAGACCAAGTAGGAAGCTTAAATCACACAACTTCCAAAGGCAACATGGCTTGACCCAAACGGCCGGGGACCATGACCAAGCACCTGGGTGGAGTTCATGGCAATTCTACGAAACGGCACCGAGGATTAAAGAGGCCCAGGCTTGGTGATTTTGCAGCAAGGAGACTGTCTAAAAGAGCAAAGGGCAAAGAAGAGAGATGTAAGAATGACACCCTTTAAATGACCTTTGTGGGGTGCCTGGATGGCTTAGTCGGTTAAGCTGCTCACTCTGGCTTCAACTCCGGTTGTGATCTCAGGATCCTGGGACTGAGCCCCCGTGCTGGGCTCTGCTCTCCGTGGGGAGCCTGCGTGAGATTCTCCGTGTCCTCCTGCTCACCCCCTCGCCTGCAGGATCTCTCCCTCTCTCTCTAATAAATAAATAAATAAATAAATTGTCTTTATAAAAAAAATAAACGACTTTTTCTATGCCTCTTGTTTTACATATCGCTTGGTGGACTATGCATCCTGGTCGCAAAATTACAATTACGACAAAAGCAGCTCTCTAATGGGAAGAACCAGGGTTTCCTTTTAGACAGAAGGGGGTACGAATAGCAGTTCCACCGCTGAGTTTCACGTCCTCGACCCTGCTTTCTCACCTTGACAATGGAATCCTAAATTCAATGTCAGTGTGAGGATTAAGCATTTAAATAGCATAGGTAAGGGCACCTGGGTGGCTCAGTGGGTTAAGCCTCTGCCTTTCGTTCAAGTCATGATCCCAGGGTCCTGGGATTGAGCCCCGTATGGCCCTCTCTGCTCAGCAGGGAGCCTGCTTCCCCCTCTCTCTCTCTGCCTGCCTCTCTGCCTGCTTGTGGTCTCTGTCTGTCAAATAAATAAATAAAATCTTTTTTAAAAATAGCATATTTAAGACACCTGGCTTAGTTCATGCAGCCTAGTATGTATTTTCCTCTTCTTAAGAGCACAAAGCATAACATCGAAAGATGAAACCAACACTTTACTGTGGGCTAAAGAAACAGGTTGGTGAACAGTACTAAGCTAGAAACTGGAAACACAGAACAGAAGGTTCCTAAATACGAGTGGCATCAAGGGTACTGATTTTTTTTTTAAAGATTTTATTTATTTATTTATTTGAGAGAGAGAGAGAGAGAGAACACACACAAGCTGGGGGAGCAGGGAGCAGGAGGCAGAGGGAGAAGCAGGCTCCCTACTGAGCAGGGAGCCCGACATGGGGCTCAATTCCAGGACTCTGGGATCATGACCTGAGCTAAAGGCAGACGCTTATCCCACTGCAGCCCCCAGGTGCCCCAAGGATACTGATTAGTAGTCTGGACACTGAGCTCTATGCTGTTTCTGGTACACGGGTATGTTTCACCACGCCCTGGAGGATAAGGAACTCTTCAAGGTCAGGCCAATCACTGGGGTCCGCTGGATCTCAAGCACCACCAGTGCAGAATCACAGCCCTGGAAGGCATTGATGGGAACTGTGATAGCAAAATACCACACAGGCTAGGAGTGACAAGCAACAGGAGGGTATTTTCTCGTGGTTCCGGCAGCTGACAGCCCAAGATCGAGGTCTCATCCAGGCTGGTTTCTTCCGAGGCCCCGCTCCTCGGCTTGTACACGTCCTCTGTATACATCTACGTCCGAATGTCCTCTTCTCATGACGACACCTGTCATCCTGGGTTAGGGCTCCCTCTCAGGACCTCTTTTAAACTGAATTATCTCTTTAAAGGTAGAAACTTCCAGTTACAAAGTAAAGTCACGGGTGTGCCACGCGCGGCACAGCGACTACAGTCGGTAGTATTGAACTGCATATTTGAAGTTCCTAAAAGAGTGGATTTTAAAAGTTCTCATCACACACACACACACACGTTTGATTTATGTGTGTTGATGGGTGTTAACTAGACAGTGTGGCGGTCATTTTGCGATCTCTACAAATATCAAATCATTATGCTATACAACTGACATTGATTCAATGTTACACCCCTCAGTTAATGGTGGGGCGGGGTGGGGGGGGACGGACGACCGTATCTCTAAACCAGTCCCATACTAGGGAAATGTGGGCATTAAAACTTCAACATATGAATTTAGAGGGGACGCAATTCAGCCCACGCGATGAGTCTTTAGCACAGAATAGCTTTTTCTGGTTTGCAAGAAAGTGATCTGTTACTGCTCCTGTCATCTGCCATTCAAACGACCCAGAATGGCAGGTGGGACAGTCACCAACTCCATTTAGCAGGTTCAAGGGATAGTCCGTGGAGGTGGGATTCAAAGAACCAGGAATCGGAGTCTAAATATAGTGCTCCTTTCCTGTCACGCTGCCTCCTGCGACGAGGGGCTGACAGCAAGCTCAGAGAAGGCACCGGTGACCCGCTGTTGTGTTGGACACGAGACCAAACGCTCCACGTTCCGTTTCATCTCAAAGCTCCGGGGGCTCTCCTTTCTCCCTCACCATTTGGGCACACAGCACAGTGCCAGACACACAGTGCTGCTCGGTACATTTGGATTTAATGGAAGCTAATTGAGCTTCACCATGCAGACTACACACACTATCCGCTGCCCCTTAAAACAGCCGAACTCCTTGTCTCCAGGCTCTTAGCTCGAGAGATCTCCCAGCACTGTGCTCACAGATCCTTAACACCGCGACGTGGAGTGCGAAGATGAAAGGTAACAAACTGTCCTTCTAATGGGTGCTCGTCACCAAATGAGGGCATCCTCTCTCCGCGCCTCTTTCTCTCTGTCAAAACTTTAAACGTGAAGAGCAATTCAATTTTATGGAGAGAGGTCAAGGGCTCGCTTTTGCCCCACTCCCACGTTTTAAGGCCATCGTTTAAAATGCCTAAGTAATTTCCATTAAACCAACCTGGGAAAGTAAACAGTGCCGTACAATACGAACACGAATCCTTGGGGACCAGAGTGTCCGTGTGGGTTTCCTGTAACCCACATGAGCTCTCCCCATAATACATACCCGAATACGGCATGGTGTTTCCTGCACCGAGTTTCAGATCAGAAATATAAACGGAGTTAGAGAGTGCGACCTGGCCGATGTAAAAAACCTGGGCATGATCAGCTTGAAGGAAAATGCTAAGTAAGGAGAGTTTATTTGCCAAAGGAGCATTTCATTTCATCTCCCAAATCTTTTCTGCATTGGGCTTCTTGGAACCTCAAGATATCCTCCAGGACCTGAATTCCCTACATTTTCAGGGTCTAGAACTTTCCTTCATCTTTTCTTCTAGCCCAAACCCACACCAATGGGGTATATACCTGATTTGAAATAAAACTGGAATAGAAATCTGAATAATTCATTCACTTCTTTATTTTATATATATATATTTATATGCTATATATATTTATATACTATATATAAATATATAACATATTGTATATTTATATATAAATAATAAGCATATATATTTTAGATATATACATTTTTTAAATTTTTTATTTATTTTTATTTTTATTTATTTTTTTTTTTGAGAGGGAGAGAAAGAGCATGGGAGGAGTTGAGGGGCAGAGGCACAGGGAAAGGCAGGCTTCCCGCCGAGCAGGGAGCCCGATGCAGGGCTGGATCCCAGGACCTTAAGATCATGACCTGAGCTGAAGGCAGATGCTTAACCAACAGAGCCCCCCAGGTGCCCCTATTATACATTTTTAAATGAGACACGAAGAAGGCAATTGCTAAACAGAGAATTTCAGAACTAATGAATGACAGAGTCAGAACTTGGACATGGGACTTGTATTTGCTATTCAACGCCCATCTCTCGATCGGGGGCTCAGCAATCACTTAGTAGCCAACTAATACAATGAGGTCTGACCATTTGCCGTTGAGTTTGGACCCTGAAGATGAGTTGACACTTTAACCAGAGACGTAAGTCTATTTCAGACAGATATTGTAATAGCCCAGGCAGTCAATCAATAGGAATTCTTAAGTCTACCCAATCATGAATTTGGCTCATTATTCTACCTATATTGACTCCTCTTCTGCTGTTTCCAAAGACAGGAGGGCTGACAGTAACTATGGAGGAGAGGCTATGTTTCAGCCCCTATAACAACACCATTACAATATAAACCATACTTGTATTTAAGGCAGAAAAAGATTTTGTAATATTAGACTACACTCCTCGACCCGTCCCCATTTAATCAGTTAAAGCAATTTTTTATGTGTTGATTCAGAGAAGGCAGAACCCAGCAGAAGGCTGAAACAGAAAAAGACAAAGGGAGTCAACCTGTTTTACCACCATAGACCTCAGGAAGAAAGGGACAAACCTCAAATAAGCAATAGTCTTCAGAGTATACGCAATAGCCAAAGACAGGCCATCGGACTCCCACGCTGGAGGTCTCCCCCACAGAGAAGGACAGGAGATTGGAGGAGAAGCAAGGCTGTTTAACCTCTGTGGACTTCTGAGAAATACTAGTGAGATTTGGATGTTGGAGACACCCAACTAATTGTCACGTCTAAAAGAGCTAAAGTCCTCTTTTAGTCCTGGAAAGGGGACCGGAAATAGAAGGAATATACCAGTCAGGTGCATTTAGACAAAGAGGGTCTCAAAGAACCCCGTACAGCATCTCACGGATCAACCTGCTGTAGAAGGAACAGAAGGCTCTCCAAGGGATCAAAAAAGGCCTGAAAATTCTTGAGGGCAAGTCAAAACTGAAGAAGCCTCAAGATAGGAAAGAATGAAGGATTAAATGTAAACAAAACAAAACAAAACAAAACAAAAACCATCTCTGTCCACGTCAGTGTGGATGGGTGCCAGCAGAGAACAGGGCTGCGTAATACCCAGGGGGAGCAAGCCTCTCCCAGCCTCCACCCTTCTAATACCCTAACCCTACATTACCCCTTAAAACTCAAGCACCACCCTTGGGAAAAGGGACACATCCCTAAAGTGAGTTAAATTAACATCTGGGGATCAGAGGCTCAACGTGAAATTAGGTTTAAACTAGAGAGAGAATTTCCATTTCCTGCACCCCTGAGTTGGTGTACTAAGGTTGCTACCTAGTAGGCATTTCTCACTAGTGTTGTTTTCATTCACTTCTGGTTTTTGGCATTTACCTCAAATAAAACCATTGTAATCACCCTACTGAACTTGAAGTTAAAACCCTCAGGCAAATAGAATTATAAAAATAAAGTTATTAAATATTAAATGGAGACAAGTAAAACCAATTTATGTTTTCTTTATTTCACTAAGAAGCATAATTTTGCAATCACATAAGTAAAGAGTGGTGGGTTGTTTTTTATTTTGGGGGGGAGCAGGGCTTGACAAGCTGCTTTTTCTACTCATGACATTCCTTTCGTACAAATATATCTGAGGCCCCATTTTTCTCTTGGTCTCTAGAGACCATTCCTTGTCTTTCTTTATTAAGTCACAGCCTGTCGTGGCACACTTTTTTTCTTGTTAAAATATTTATTTTTGTTCTCAGGTTGTTGAAGACAGTTGAATATTTGGATTTTAAAATATTAGGATATACTGGAAATGATATAAAATGTCCAGAGTTTTCTGACTAGTAAGAAATTTTGTTCAGTTTTGTGAAAAAATGAACACCTGTGTTCATCTTCAACAAGCTCTACGTTACAACAGGAATATTGCCATCGTAATGAATATACATATACCTATATAATATACATACATATATATATATTTTTTTCCCGTCACAGGCTGGTAATTAGGATAATGTCCTAAAGATATTACCTCTCCAGTCCCTGCATAAACACAGAAGGTGTAGACACGGACTGCTATCCCTGTCAAGGTGCTGTAGGGTTACACAATTCAAAAATATCCCTTCTCTAGTTACATAACGAGTCATTCAACAAGGTCATGAGCCTCTAGATGGTTTCACTACCTTGGCCATGAGCGGCAAACACCAACAGCAAGTAACAAAAACCAGAGGACTGGGGGGAGCTGGTCTGAGAAACAAGAACCAATCCCAAAGGAAAGGAGACGCAGGAACAAGAAGAAGCTGGTTCTGGGATTTTTGTCTCTACTTCATGTATCAGAACATCATTTTTTTTAAAATTTCATTATGGGAAGCTTTGAAATGCTAGGGCATGAGCCTTTTATGCCAAACATATGGGCATTACCAAAACAGCCATGAAGCCAGGAGACGATTTTCTCATTTTTAAAATTCTACACGGCTGAATGGCAGAGATCTTTTTCGAGCCTCACATCTTCTGGTGCTTTGTGACACCGTCTGCTGCCATTTCACTGCATCGTTCCTTTCCTCACACTCCACAGTGGAGAGGAGTCTCAGACCCCTGTATAGACAATGTATGCCGTGGAAGCCTCGCCCCTTGCTACCTGGGAAGCTGCCAGGGTGCTCCGGTCCTCCGAGTACATAAAAGAGACACTCTTTCAATGGTAGCATGCATGGAATAATGGGGCATTTTTGAATCCAGCTCTTCTTAATTGAGGAAAATGACTTTGAAGACCTCTAAGGTTGGGCGGGACGTTCACTATGGGAGGAGGCGTGCGTTCAGCAAAAGAGAAAAGGGAATTCCAGGACATTGAATCGTGTGTTCGGGAACATTAGGAACAAAGCCAAAGGGCCGTCAAAGAATAAACCTTAGCATTCAAAAGGGGGTTTCAAGGATGACTGGGTCCACGACCATCACTGTGAAGACGAGAAGACGAAATTCCAGAGGTTTATTCCTGGGACTAGAAATACGCATTCCTCCAGAGCACGGTTCAGCCAATTTTTTTTTTTTTTAAAGTGAAGGACCAGATAGTAAATATCTCTGTCACAATTACTCAACTCTGCTCCTAAGCAGCCATAGACAATGACTAAATGAAAGGCCTGCTTGCGTTCCTATGAAAACTGCAAAACAAAAACCAAAAATGTTGCGAAAACAGGCTGCAAACCAGCTTCAGCCCACGGTCCCTACCATATCAAGCCATGTGCCCTAAGGACATTCTCTGACATGACAGCTCACTGTTCCCCTCATCACCGACAAAGGAAAACAAAATAACTCTCCCACTATAGCCAAAGTAGCTGTTAATCGCTTCTCTGCAATGGCTTGAAATGACCCTTCACAGGGGGAAATTTACTTGTAGGTAGTCTTTGCCTCCATATGCAAGGACATTGACCTGGGGGAAAAAAAAGACACACAGACAAAATATCAGGCATCCCTAGCATGTTCCCACTTCCGAAGCCTGAACCATATCAGGGACTTCCCAGGTTTGTGGCTTCCCCTACCTTTCGTTGGGTTTCTGTCACCTGCAACCAAACATCTTGAACAACAGTCTAACTGACTTACCTAGGACTGACCACCTAGAGCAATATGATGGATGTGTTTGGACTACCTTTAACGTAAATCCTTCCCAAATTTGTCACATACTTCTCTGTGGGCTCAAGTAGACATTAATGTACCTACTTAAATGTAACTTAAAAACACAACCAGCACTATAGACCCGTAAGAGAACGCCACCTTACATCTGTGTGGAACTCTGAGTGTATGATACACTTTCATCATAAAATTGTTCCTTCCTACAGTTGCAGGAGCTACTCAGCAAGGCTGTTATTGTCCCCATTTTGTAGATGTAAAGAGAAATCATCGAACTGGGCAACTCCCTAAGGTCTCCCATAACGAACAAGACTAGAGCTTGAGTCTTAAGAATCTCCATTGGTGATCTCTTCACTACACTTCCCTTCTGTGGACTGTGGACTTAGGCATGTCCTCATCCACACTGTCATTGTTCCCTTAAACAATGTTAGTTATGACTCCCTCATGTGCTTCCACCATCTTTCAACCACACACCAATTTTCTTACAGTAAGGCTATACCAAAAACTTACTGCTTCTTAGATGGGGGCTCTGGAAAATCAGATAATGGAGCATGCTGAGGACTGTAGGTTAAAAGCGCTGAACCCATCCTCAGTGACATGACAACTCAAGACAATACAGGGTAGTGTGGAAATATTTTTATACACACATCTAGGGTGACCTGTGCTGTTTAGACCGGGGTTGCTGATACAATGGCCTATGGATATTCAGAATCCCTAGGACTATCACTGCAACATGAGTAAGTGGGATCCTCACATGACTTCCCTCAGTACAGATGACATGCTGTGAACTCCAGACTTTGGAAAACACAGGCAAAGATCTACCTGGAAATACTGAAACTACATTGGGATTTATTTTCCCCTTGAAAACTGGAATGAGAGATCCCATCTTCCAAAACTGGCTTTATAAAAGGATCCTTGGCATGCTTACCAAAAGCTCTTCCAAATCTATAGTTCAATGAATTACTCCCAATACTCCAATGCTGGGACAATTCACGGCCCCTTTCTCATATCTGTTCCTCTTCTCTGGTTATTGGAAGAAGACTGACTTTTTCACTTTCATGAAAACAATTTAATTTTACGATTCCCAAGTACTGAATTAACTGACAAAGTACTTTTCTTTTCTCTGTTGACTAAGAAGAATATAACTTAAATTTCCCTCTCAGTTTAACTTGATTAGACTTGGGGTAGATGGTTTGCTCCATATAAATGCAGAACATTTGTCTTCCAGAATCCAAGGATATTAAGTAGACAGATGTCATATAGACTTTCCACGTGATTCTTTAGTCCTTTTCTTCATTATGATCATCACAGCTGAAATTAAGGAGGGCTTACTCTGCTCCAGGAATGTCCCAGGCAATTCCTATGTTGAGGGGTTAACACCATCTGATGTTCAGACCCAAGTGTCAAAACAGTGGGTCCATTTCAGAATCACACCCGGCAATGAGTTTTCCATTCCAGACAGGACCAATTCCCTAGTCTTTCTTTGACTTTCACACTGTTGACATTTTTGAAAATCATAGTCCATTCAGGAGAATGTGCCTCACAATGGGTTGGTGAAGCTTCCTCATGATTAGATCCAGGTTACTATCTATAGTATGGTATTTCTCTTCCCGATCTATCTGGTGACACCTTGGATGGATGCCATGGAAAGACCATGTTCGCTTTGATCATGTAAGGGGACAACCACCAGGTCCCCCATGCAGAAGTTATTCCTTCTCCCTTTGACATTAGGAAGTATTTTGTGTGGGTATATTTGCAAATATCTAACTACCCCATTCATTAGACCTTTAATGTACTCGTTCATGTACTGAGAGTACTCTGGACTGAGGATACTGTATTTAATAGGGTATAACAGATGACTGTCACTTCTTTTGATGCTCAACTTATTCCCAAGCTGGCCTCTGGGCACAACTTGAAGACAACTTCTGTGCCCTGTTCACATATTTCCATCATTCCCTGAGCACTTCCACACTTTCTGGCAGAAGATGCTCCAGGCTCCTATTGTACATCCTCTATCCAAACTGAAATTAGCCTTTTTTTCCCCAAGAGGTTCTTTCTTCTGTTACTTGTCTTAGACCATTGGAAGCTAAAATATGGCGGCAGTTGCAGGGCCCTGATCCCGGGCCCCTTCGAAGGGCAGGACTGGAGGCTATCCACACACACACACACACACCTACACACTTTACCTCCCCATGCATCACCAATACAAAATCGTGAGTTTTCACTGACACCATCAATTTCAATATATTCTCTTTTTCCCTATTTTTAACTTCCCTGACAAGAAAAAACTTGGCTTCCATTACCCTTAATATAGTTACAGACCTATCTGATCAGCCCAGCATACACAACCAATCTCTCATGTCCCCTTCTCCCCTGCCCCAAGCAGATGGCCTCTTCACCCCACTCCGGATCTGATACCCAGGCAAGATCACCTACTTGGATTCTCTCCTATGCTGCAGGAGTTTTGCTCCCTTCTGCCCCCTGGTCCCATGCAGCTGTCCCCCTATGGGGATGTCCTTCACCCTCCTCTTGATCTCTGACTCCCCAAGATAAGCCACCCCCTGCCATGTTATAGAAAGTTGAATTAGTACCCCACCAGAAGATATGTCCACCCAAAACCTCAGGATGTGACCCTATTTGGAATAGGACTCTTTGCAGATGTAACTACGGCAAGAGATCATTCTGGATTAGGGAAGGCCCTAAATCCAATGACAAGATTTCCTTATTAGAAACAAAAAAGGAAATGACACAAAGACACAGAGGGGAGAGTGTGATATGGAGAATGGAGTCAGATATCGGAGTGACGTAGCTACAAGCCAAGGAATGCTAAGGGATGTCCACAGCCACGCGAAGGTAGGAGAGATGGGCTGGGTGGGTTTTCACTCAGAGCCCCGAAAAGGAAACAACTCTAACCATACTTTGATTTCAGCCTTCAAGTATCCAGAACCATTAAAAAATTTTCTGATTTATTAAGTCACCAAGTTAGCGGTAATTTGTTGCAGCAGCCCTGGGAAATGAATACAGAGTTTGGTGCCAGGAATTGAGACTTGGGTATATCCATTTGGGGGGTCTACATTTCAACCCACTATACACGTGGAGACCCCTCTTCATCCTGCTGGGGCTTCAAAACCCCACTGCAGGCTATGCCATGCATGAACATCCTTTTCACCCTGATGAAGCTCTGACACCCTCCTCCAGGCAGCCCGCCTACCAACACCTACTCACCCCCGTGATCTGGACGTCCTGCTCTGAGACACAACTGCCCCCTGCCCACACCCCAGCCCCCATCTCCCTCTGCAGACACCTACCGTGCTCTGCCCCACACTGAGGTTCTTAACTTAATTTCTGAGACAGAATGAGGAAGAGACTAGAATTCCATTCACACCTTACCCCACTGTAAACTAATTTTGGTGATGATCAGCACTGCTTCCTTTTTTTTTTTTTTTAAAAAAAAACCTTTTATCTAAGACAAAAGCATAAAAGCCCTTTCTAAAATAATGGCAACATTGTCCAAATTATGCCCATTTCCGGGTGTGAGGAAAATGGACATTATATCCTCAGACAGAAATTCTTTTTGAAAATAGTTGTCTTTCTTATTTATAACACAGTCCTCCTTCCGCTGATCTAAGTAAGCATGACATTTTAAAACAATAAATTGAATACAGAGATCGATCACTTCATTGAGGAAAAAAGAAAGTCGGTGGTTGACGATGCTGTCTCGCCTTCCAGCATCTGACTTTCCTCCCCGCCCCCATTCCAAAAGATACAGTGACGATACAGCAACAGGATAAAACACAAGGTTGTGGCAAAGCCATCCATAAAGCATGAGAGTCACAGGAGATCTTAGGTTTACATTATCATATTCTGACAATGCAGTCCTTAATGAAAACACCCTGTAAGTTCCCAGCTATTAAAAGACCCTTCTGGAAGCCCAGAAACGAGGGAGAAAATGGAAAATGGAGCCTGTCCCATCTTCATGGCTTCGAACAGAACCTTGGAGGAGAGCTTTGAACATGAGCCGAAACCAGTAAAGCCTTCAAAAAAACCAGGTCCTTCTGAAGTTTCATTTTTTAAAAGGTCTGTTTTTCTTTACGTCTGCCGTGAATGGCATTCCAGCAGAGAAGTTAGCATCTGATGCAAGACTGGAGCAAAGTTTACGGGTCCCTCTTGTTATGCAGCACTGAGCTACATAGGAAACTTTATTGCCTGTTTGCTGCCTTTGGCTTCCCTGGATTGTTTAACAATTCTGTGCTTCTGTGACATAAAAGAAACCTGAGACCACACTTTTCAGCTCCAGATCGAACACGACATTACATACTGACAGCCTTTGACAATTTGGCTTGTTTTGTTGTTGTTGTTTTTAAGGCAATCAGACTGCACAATGACCAGGATGCAGGATAAAAAATAAAATAAAGCAAGCAAGTCTTGGTGAGACAATATTTGTAAATTGTAAAAATGTGATTCCCATTATTCCCTGGCAAGTTTTAATTACAATTAGTGACGATTAATATTAATGAAAACTGCTTGCAAAGCACGCAAGAGGGACGTAGCTCATTGGGGAATAATTCTGTACCAGACGCTCTGCTTCATTATGTTGTAGATAGAGGATCTAATGTGAAATCACCCCTCTCCGGTCTATTTGGACGGCACCAACTTATACCCTTTGCCAGCTTTAAAGGACTAAAGAAAATCTAAAGCTACAACAGTCAATATAATCATTTCTCAAGTGGATCTCTTCATCTCTCATCAAAAAGAAAAGACAAAATGAGAGAAGAGCTTTTTTCTGGGGCTGAATTACCTTTAATACTCTGGGAGATACAAGGATGCTGAAGCCTTAAAATCTATAATGTTGCCTGCCGTGTAGGACAATACTAACTTGAGCCTGTCGAACAAATTACAGCAAAAATCCTACATATTCAGTCATCAACCAGAAATTCCTCGTGACTAGCAATTCCAAGCTTTGCAACTACGGTGAAAGTGGTATTCACGATTATGGCTGGTTGCAAGGTCCTACTCCTTCTCAAAGGTTACATTGTGTTGGGCATTTTTACTGTGTATCTCTTTTGCTCTGGAGCTGTGAAAATTGGTGCTATCCTACAGCGTGTGTGTGCTATGAACATAACCCATCGTAATGTAGTGTACGTTATTTTAAGCTTTAATGTATAATTCACATTACAGGGTTGTGTATATATATATTTAGTATACATTTATTTTATTATATATATTTTATAGAACATAAGGATTACAGAATCATCTGATTTAGTTTATATCCTTCATATTTTATCCCTGGTTCTGTTAACTTTTCTGTCGCTTCTTTGTCTTTCAGGATGAATAAATCTGTAGCCCTCGCCTCTCAGCTTTATTATAGTCTCACGTTTCAATGGCCCGAGGAGTATCGCTTCTTATATAACCCAATACTGGTTCAGGGGAAATTATAGGGATCTTGCATGTATACTGTGTACATATATGAAGGTACACCTCATACACACACACACACACACACACACACACACACACACAATCACCAGCTATTTCTAGAGCAGCTAATTCGATTCCAAGTGTCACCGTATTCTACCAGAATTATACCTATGTATACTGCCTCATTCAATTCTAAAAATTAACAGACACTTCGACTGGCATTATTTTAGAGATGAAGCACAAAGCTTGTGAGTTGCCAAAGAAAGTCACCGAGCCGGGACTCAGAGTGGACCCCACGAGTCCCCCCAGGTGACCGTTCTTCCATATATCTAACCAGGCTTCTGAATTCTAGACCAGACACCGTCAGGGTTGATATCAACTTTTACTTCTTCATTCCTATGATCAATTTGAAAGCAAGTCTTCAATTTTTTTTCTTTGCTTAATTTCCAACCCTATTCCCCATTTCTGCCTTTTCCCTCATTACTTTGAAAGGTTAGACTACTACAAGATCCTTATAGTACAGCTAGTCTTTTTTTTTTTTAAAGATATTTTTAAAGTAATCTCTACACCCAACGTGGGGTTCGAACTTACAACCCTGAGATCAACAGTCATATGCTCCACTGACTGAACAAGGGAGATGCACCCCTCCCCCACTGCCCCCAGCTAGTCTTTTGTCCCTTAATTACATTCTGTGTATCAATACTGGAGACACTGTTCACCATGCAATTCCTCAGTATTCTTATTATATAGGGCAATATTTCTTAAAAAAAAAAAGTTTTTGCTCGAGGTCCCTGGGTGGCTCAGGCAGTTGAGTGTCTGACTCCTAGTTTCGGCTCATGTCAACATCTCACGGGTCATGAGATGCAGCCCAACGGTGACTCCCAACATAACTCCCATTGTGCCTCCCCTACTTGTGTGCTCACACTCTCTAATGAATGTCTTTTTTTTTTTAATGTTTTTTGCTTGAGAAATACATTTCATGTAATGACCTAGTAAACATACTTACCTACATATCCACACATCGTCGATCTGCATTATTCAGACTCCATATTTGCAAACCCACCCACTTGCTAAAACTGAATCTAGCCCCTAGATCAATACTCACAACACTGTTTGATTCATTCACAGACCTGAACGGAGCATGGAGTAACGCGGAGGAACATTAGCTGCTGAGGCACCTGTTCTCAGCTAAGCCTGAACAAGATGATACTCTGCCTTCTATGAACAAGGATCTTTTTCGCAGCCTATTTCCTGCCACCGTTTCTGTGTTTTTGAGCTTTTTGTTGGTTGGTGACTTTTAGAAAATTTAGAATGGCCCCTGAGCATATGCTAATGAGCCAACTAGTGTTCCAGAATGCTAGATGGCTGTGATGTGTCTAATGAAGAAGAAATATGTGTCAAATATGCTTTATTCAGGTATGAGTTGCAGGATTATTGCGCAAGAGTTCAATGTTAAAGTATCAATAATACATAATTAATAGGGTGTCTTTAAACAGAAATACACATAAAACAAGGTGACGTATGGACCAGTTGATGAAAATCATGGAACCAGAGGCTCAAAGAATCCTAATCTTGTATTTCCCTTAGGAGCAATGGTTCAGTATTCACTAATTCATTATTTTCACTGACTCTATAGAATATACCACAAATAATGAGTATCAGCTATGTATAACTGAAACCGATGTTTCATAAAGACCCTTATTAAAAGCAAGACACTTGGACTATTTCCCTTCTGCTCTACTCTGTCCATTTCATTAAAAAAAATATGTTGATTGTGACCCAATACTTCACAACCTACTAAGGAGACAAGATACAAAGTTTAAAGGTCACTGATCTAGGACCTAGTAGTAGAAGACAAACAATTATAATTCGCTCTTAAGGCCCATCATGATCCTACTTCATTTTCTCTCTATTCTATACTGAGAAACATGTATTTCTAATGTTCTATCCCAACATGCTTATTTCAAATACAGGGAGGCCACTGAACTATGTTCACATTCTTACCACGATAGTTCTACCAACTTGCAGTCTTTTGTTGAAACCAGGCCAATGCCATAAACAGGCAACTCAAGAGCTGTTATTTATTTAAAACATAAAACCTTCTCAGGTTACCCAAGGTCACACGGTCTTTGGCTACTTTGAAATCTCCTGGAACTAATTATTTTAATGTGTAAACTTTCCTCCTGGATGAGTGGGCTGAATGGAGGAGACTTTGAGGGATGGTATGTATCTTCTAATCGAGTAGAAGGGTTAAGAAATAGGGCCAACGTACTGAATTCAAATCATTCTTCCACCACAAACAACGAAGTGGGCTATCATAGGCAGGTTACTTCAATACTTAAAGCTCCATATGTTCTCCCCCGTAAAATGGGGTAATACTACTAAATACTGCATTAGGTTCTAGTGAAAAAGAGAGACAGAATGCATGGGAGGTGCTTCAAACAATGACAGGGAAACTAACCATTAAATACCTTTTACTTGTAATCACAATTACTGGTTTTATTTTTTTAAGTATTTTTTTAAAGATTTTATTTATTTATTTGACAGAGAGACAGAGATTATAAGTAGGCAGAGAGACACGCAGAGAGAGAGAGGGGAAAGCAGGCTTCCCATTGAGAAGAGAGCCCGACGTGGGGCTCAATCCCAGGATCCTGGGATCATGACCTGAGCTGAAGGCAGAGGCTTAACCCACTGAGCCACCCAGGAACCTCAATTACTGGTCTTATTAATAGTATCATTAATATTATCATATTAATATTTTGTATATTACCATACAAAAATCAGGCAGTAAATATTTGTTTATAACTTCTTTGCAAAATCACATGAATTTAAATCAGCTTCTCTGCGATGAGGCCTTCCTGGTTTTGTTTTCATGATCTTTCCTGAAAGAGTCAACTATCAGCTCAGAAGAGAGAACACTTTACACAACCTTATTGTGTGATGAGTGTTGCATGACATTTTACAAATGTATCTGTGGTCTCGTATTTACAAAAGTTTCTAAGATGTAGATGGCTTAAACATTACTCTATCGGTAAAGAAACTGTGAATCCACACATATTAAATAACTCGCTCAGGGTCACACATTTCACTGTAACAATGGGCCACATGCCTCAGAAGAGATCAAAGAAGAATGCCAAGGACAGCGATGTTGTCTTTTTCTCTCCAGGTTTTAATCTTCCTTTGGTCATCCTATTCCTCCTAACCTGCTGTGTTCCAAGGGGTTTTAACCAGTGCTATACAATGAGAAATATTAGAAGACTAAAATAATAACTTATAATCAAGTCAAAGATAAGGATCAAAGGGCAAGGAATTTGTGTCGGGCTTTAGGTAATTAAAAGATAATATTCCTCACAACTTTCAAGACGTACTGTGAAACAGTCTTTCTGGACTATTTGTTAACTGCTCAATGAGAAGTATTTTATATCTTATCCAAAAACTATTTGGGTGGCTCAGTCAGTTAAGCATCTTCCCTCTGCTCAGGTCATGATCCTGTAGTTCCAGGATCTAGTCCCACATCGGGCTCCCTGCTCAGCGGGGAGTCTGCTTCTGCTCCCTCTACCTCTCCCTCTGCTGGTGCTAGCTCACTCTCTCTTGCTCTCCCTCTCTCTCTCTCTCAAAAAAAAAAAAAATCTTTAAAAAGAACTATTTTAATTTTTTAACATTGAATATAGTCAGTTTTTGCCTAGCACCGTCTCAGTCATGAGAATAACTGGGAAACGGGAACATGGACAAATCCTTCACTCACGTGAGACTTAGCACACTAAGTATTTGTTCTTAACAACTGCAATGAAAATACCCTTGTACACGCTGGATAATTAAAATCACTGAATTCTTCCCTTGATGCTTGAAGTTTATGTTTTATGGTTATGTACTGGAAAGGTGTTCTAATATGGTAGCCACTAGACACATGGCTATTTAACTTTAAATTAATTAAAATTATGTTATATTAAAAAGTCAGTTCCGTGGCTCAGCTGTTAAGTATCTGACTCTTAATTTCGGCTCAGGTCATATTCTCAGGGTCATGAGATCAAGCCACATATTGAGCTTTGTGCTGAGCACAGAGCCTGCTTAGGATTCTCTATCCCTCTCCCTCTGTCTCTCCCCTTCACCTCACTCTTCCCTCCCTTAAAATAAAAAAATTAGTTTCATGTATCCAACTAGTCACATCTCAAGAGTTCAACAGCCATATGTCAGAGGTGACAATTGTACCAGAAGGTGCAGACGGAATTCCATCACTGAAGAAAACTGTAAAGGACTGTCATCAATCCTTTTAAAAACACCAACTCCAGTGTAGTACTTGTTTCACACTGTTACACCATCTTTACTGAATGAGGAATTCACCACCTGCTTCCTGAAAAAGTCTGTGTAAGATTAGTATTCTTTATTTCTACTATCTTCAGCAGAATTTATCAGCAAAGCCATTGAAGCTTCTAGTTTTTCTTGTTGAGTACTTTTTAAATTCTGAGTTAAATTTCTTTTATTGATATTCAACATCAATCTACTCAATTTTCTTATTTATTTTTAGGTCAGCTCTCTTCAATTCTGTCTTTCAGTTAATTTGTCCATGTCATCTTACTGGTCGCATTTATTGATTCTTTTGTATCTATAGGACCTGTAGTGATGCTCCTCTTCTATTCCTGACATAGCCAATTTGTTCCTTTTCCTGTATGTTTTGATCAGTCATGAGATGTGTACCAATTTCATTTTTCTTAACAAAGAATGAGCTCTGGATTTACTATATTTTCTTTACCATTTCCCTACTCCTTTTATTCAGTGATTTCAAATTTTTTCTTTATAGTTTCCTTTTTTTCTTCTTTGTACTAGAGGTTTAATTTTTACTTTCATTGCCTAACTTCTTACAGTGGGAACTTAAATCATGGATTTGTAGAACTTGTTTTCCATCTGAAAAGAAAACCTCCTTCTTTTGTTCATATACTTCTAACAGCTAGTCTATGCGTTTTTCCCTCATATTATGTAATTGTATAATTTACCAGATACCAACTGGGTATCCTAAAATACAGTTATGATACTCACTAGCTAGGGTTAGAACAGACCCTATAGGTCGAAGTCTTAGGCCCACAAGCCTGCCACCCTCCCCACTTTAGACAACAACCACAAGCCCCAGGTTGTGACCTATTCTCCAGAACAACTGGCTATAAATCAGGGGTGCCCATGATCGTCTTCTCAGGATCGGTAATTGGTTGGACTCACTCATAGAACTCAGAAAAGCAGGGGCACCTGGGTGGCTCAATGGGTTAAAGCCTCTGCCTTCGGCTCAGGTCATGATCCTAGGGTCCTGGGATTGAGCCCCACATTGGGCTCTCTGCTCCATGGGGAGCCTGCTTCCTCCTCCTATCTCTCTCTCTCTCTGCCTCTGCCTACTTGTGATCTCTGTCAAATAAATAAATAAAATCTTAAAAAACATAAATATATAAAATATAAAAAATATATAATATATAAAAATATGTATAAAAAATATAAAATAAAAAATATATATTTTTTAAAAGTACTATATTCCCTGTTACTACTTTATTATAAAGGCTATAGCTCAGAAATAGCCAAATAGAGGATGTACATAGGGCAGAGATAGGGAATTGTGGCATAGAAAGCAATGTCCCAAGTCCCCATGCCCTGTCTGGCTCATTGGACTTTCGCTATTTCCTGTTTAAGGATATATTTACCATCTACATACTTCCAATGTAACTTTGTTCTTATATTTGAAATAAGTGCATCTTTTGTAAACATTTCATATTTAATATAGGACTATGTAAATAGTACATAATTACATTTTGCCTCATTTTAGTTAGAATATTTGTCCCAACACTATTTATGTATTTGTATGATTGGGTTTGTGTCTGTTTCTTATTTGTCAATTCTATTTTTTATCTTATCTTCATTTCCTTTTTTGAACTTGAAATTATTTTTGAATTTATTAATTCAATTGACTAATTGAAATTATTCCAAATTTGAATTTGGAATTATTCTTATGTGAATTTATTTGAATCGATTCCACTTTACTTTTCATACATACACACACATACACAAACCTGAAGCATCATTGATTAAGTGACTTCAGTAGGCAAAGAATTTATAGGTATTGTCATTAAAATCATTGTATTATACATATCAGTGGTTTTCAACCACTATTTTGGTCCCCAGGGGCTGTATGAGGACATTTTTGGTTATCACAACTGGGGAAGGGTCAGAAAGAATTATGACATGAATTCTTAAATTTTCACAGTCATCTTATAGTTAGTAGAGCACAATTTCACAAAATAGCACTCTTCAACTACCTAGGTTCATATCATCACTCCTCCTTTTCATTTATTCTTTTGTTACAACATATACTATAGCTATATAGGTTATGAATACCATAAATACCATGTTACAATTTATCCTTTAAATAACCATATGTATTACAAAGAAATTAAATGGAAAAGAAGTTTATTTCCCCAGATAGTGCCCATTTCTGGTAATCTTTATTCCTTTATTAGGGTCAAAATTTCCATCTGGTATCATTCCCCTTCACCGAAGAACTTATTTTAAAATGTCTTGCATTGTAAGTCTGATAATAACAAATACTGATAACTTTCCTTATCTGAAAAATGTTTTTCATTTCAAAAATGTCCTAATTCTTAAAGGATACTGTTGGTGAATATAGAATTGGAAGGTTTTTTTTTTTTTATTTCTACATTACAAAAAGGCTGTTCTACATTCTTCTGCCTCCATTGTTTCTGAAGAAAAGTCACCTGCTAATCAAATCAGTATTGCAGACCTTTTCCTTGCATTAGCCATCTTTCTGTTTATTCTGCTCAGTATGTAATAGCATCCTGTCTTCCAACAAATTTGGAGAAATGTTGGCTATTATTTCTTCAAACACTTCTTTCTGCTCCATTGTTTCTCTATGTCTGACTCAAAGTATATGTAAATTCATCCACCTATTATTATCTAACCGATCTCTAAACCTCTCCTCATTTTTATTTCAATCTGTTCTCTCTGTTCTTTACATTGAATAGGTACTATTAATAGGTCTTAAAGCGAATTTTTTCCTTTGTCAACTCTATTTTGCTATTAGGCCATTAAGTGCATTTTTTTTTTTTTCAGTTCTAGGATTTCTATTGGTACTTTATCTTTTCTATTTTTGCCTGAGATTTCTAATTCTTCATTCACTGAGTATGTTGTATTTACTTCATATCAGATGGTTATGATAACAACTTTAAATACTGTCCATTACTTCAAATACCCACGTCAACCTATTTCCATCAGTTAATGTTCTTCTTTTCTCATGAGGACAAATTCCATTGTCCTTATTACCTGTAGGTCATGCAATTGTGGATTGCATGCTAGACATTATGAATAGTAAAATACTGAGACCCTGGATTTTGTTATTTTTCTTCTATGAGTGTCATTCCTTTTGTTTTAGCTTACAATTACCTTGCCCAACTAGAAACTGCTAATTTTGATTTTTGGATGACAGTTCTGGTCCAAATTAAGATATTTTATCACTCGCTGAAATGCTTTGAATCTGTTCCACATATGAGAATCACAGAAGCCAGATATATACAGAGACAAAATATGAGAATCTCGCCTACAGCTCTGCCTTTTCTGGAATTTCCTCTGATCTCCAACGGCTGAAATTTCCCCAGATTCCATTTTCTGGCTCCCTGTCTAGAACGACTAGAGATTTCTTCACCAGCACCCTGTCCCCCTATGTGCCATGTCTAAAGATTAAAGTCATGAAAACAGGAATAACTCCATTCAATTCTCCTCCTTCAGGAATACTCCTCTGTTAGAGCCTGCCTACTTCTGTTTACTCTCTAAGTGCCTTCAACTGACTGCTTTTTGTGTTACAATCAGAATTTATAGTTGTTTTCCAGCACAGGTGTCCATCCATAGGACCCTCCTTAGTTATTTTAATAAAGCAAAAGATGCCTTTCCTTTTGCTTTGATGACTATTTTCTGTTTCAAAAGCCCTGAGCTCAAGAGTTACTGTGAGTTGGTCAGTCAACGTGTTCCTTTCTTTTAGTCAGCTAACAAAATGTTTTTAGAGTTTTCAAAGTGTATTCAGTTCTGTTCTGTTACTTCCATGCTTGTGTATCAACAACTAGCTTTCCTAGAGGGTGGGGGGGTGGTTCTTGATAGGTTTTGCTGTATTTTATATTCTGTGATTTAAGAAATTGTAGAGAGCTTAAAGAGTTTGTGCTTTAGTGATGTGATTACAACAAACCAGTAGCTTTAATTTTTACATTCCCAAGGTAATGCAGAAACAACTACTTGACTCTAAATTGAGAGATGTGAGCCCCAAGTCCAGCACCACCCAATTGCTTACCACGTCTGTACCTCTGTTTCCCCACCACTAGAAAAAAGCCCAACTCCATTCTAGAGGCTACAGTGAGCTTTCAACCATATGAGAAAAGACACTGAGCTATAAGTCTAAGTATCACAATGCAAGCAAGCAGTCACGCTTCCTCAGTTTAAAGCAATATTGAAATACACTAAACAACGTGAACATAATCAGTGTTCTATTCATTCTCTCTCTAAACTTAAATTCAATACTCTTTTCAAAGAGCCCCACAGCTTGTTCATGATGATGGTGGTTATCCCACAAGCTTACAGTTGTTATTGCCCAAATGTTTTGTTATTACAGGCGAAGTTATAAAACCCCTTTATGATCCTTTGGGGCATCCATTCCATCTATTCTATTCCAAATTCCATAACTTCCCTATTATCGTGAGTCCTATGGGTAATTATATGCCTTTTGGCATTGTAAGAACCTCGGATTGAATCCACTTGAAGCCTGCAAGCTGTATTTAAAAAGGAAAAATCCTTCAAAAGCCAAGACATCTGGCACTGCAGAGATTAGAAGGGTCTCAGAAATTGATTTCAATCAGTGGACTGTGAATTGGTGACTGACCACACCCACGGCTAGGTAACATAGGAACATCCCAAGTGAGCTCAATGGGCTTAAAACAGGAAGGTCTGAGCACAGCTAAGAACTCCCAGAATGAAACCTCCAGCCCATCTGTGGGAATTTCACTTTTTCAAGGATTTCAGAGACATGCAGTCTTCCCAGGCTCCACATCGGCTCTGGTAGGCACAGGCTTCTGAGACTTAAAGAGTTTCCACATAAAAAGTGGCAAGTTGCATCAATAGACAAGCGCTGCCTAACAGAAATATAATGTGAGCCACATATACATTTTTAATGTTCTCAAATCCACGTATTGAAAAGTCAAAGAGGGACTTAACTTTGATACCATTATGAATCCAATATATCCAAACTATCATTTAACATGTAATCAATATTTAAATTAAGTCAATGTACATTTTACATTCTTCTTACTGTGCTAAAGCTTCTTAAAAGTCAAAAATGTATTTATTTTATCCTTATGGCACAGCTCAACGCATACTAGCCACATTCCAAGTACTCAACAGACATATGAGGCTCCTGGCTACCATATTGGATACACACCACCCAACAAATACTCTCTTTATTTGCTACTTTTGCTATGTATTTTTAAGGTAGCCATACTATTATATTCCAGAGATTAAAAATGAGTACAAATCTGATAAAATCTCACACCTAGGACTCTTCTTTTATTTTAATAGGGGAACACCACCTGGCAACAATTCCTTATGATACAACTTTAACTGTGTCATGTCTTTGGAAACCAACTTCCTTTAATTCATAACAGAGTCCACAGACCATAGCTGACGAAAGAGATACTTTGGTCACAGCTTCAAAAACATAGCGATCACTTTCTCTGAACACTCACAATGTTCAAAAAAAAAAAAAAAAAAAAAAAAAAGAAAAGAAAAGCGGGGGGCAGGAAATAGGCCCCAAATGGACCTTGCCCCCCAAAACAGCAAACCACAACTTAATTGCAGGAATGTAACCTTTAACCAGTCAATCTGGAATTTCCCGATCAGCATGAGGTCATCTGCAGGATGGACCACCACCCTTCCCCCAAAGAAGGTGACTTTGCCTGAAACAAACCTTTCTTTTTCACTAGTAACTTGCTTGTCTGGTCCCATTTCCGCCTCTAAAAGTCTTCCATTTTGTACAACTCCTTGGAGTCCCTATCTACTGGCTGGATGGGTGCTTCCCAATTCACAAATTATTGAATAAAGCCAATTAGATCTTCAGATTTACTCAGGTGAACTTTGTTCATCTAACCACAGACTATTAAGGGACAGAACTAGAGGGAACTGGTTATCACAGTGTTGTCTTCTCACTGGAGGAGCCCGTCCCTCGGGAGAGGAGTGATTTGCCTAAGCTCACACAGCTGGTAGGCAGCAGATCCAGGCTGGAAATCCACATTTCTAGCTTTGTAACCTTCTGTTCCAGTATGCTGAATGCCCACACACTGGCTCTGTATGAATTTCTATCGCACAACATCACAGCAGGATTCCCCCTAGTTGTCCTATATGAGCTCTTAGTAATACATCTGTTAGGTGTGAACAAACAAATGACTTGGAAAATGTAAGCACTGCAGACTACTTCTAAGGTCGAAGAACGGGGACTCAGGTAGAGCAGGGTTACAGAAACATATACAACGTCGAAATCAAGGTAGGGGTGTGGTGAGGAATGAGCGCTGGAAAAAACTCACAGTGTGACCTTGAGAAAATCTCTTCACCTCTCCATGACCCAATCTCCTTATCTGCAAAATGACTGTCAGTGGGAGGATTAGATTATTTCTGAGGTCTCTTCCAGTTCTAAGACACTTATTCTAATTCCTGCTAGACAAATGATTATATAATAATAACCTTTCTAAGTTAGTCTTCTGCTTAGAAGAAAAAAGAATTCTGCCACCTGTTCTCTCGGTGGATATTTCTAAGGATTGGCCAAATAATATTGAAGACTTTATCAAGAAATTAAATCTCAGGGTATCATGACCACGATAAGAAAGAGCCTCCTATAACAGAAAGCTTCATACAAAGCAATAGCATGGCTAAAATTACACTTTTCTTCAGAAAATTTCATTGTACTTAAAAGTTGTCAAAAGTTGTAACAATGTTGCATGGAGTTTCTTTTTTTTTTTTTTAATTTCTAACTGGAAGCTAATCATTTACATTGGGCATTTTGGCTTAAACCCTGTTAACATCCCTTCCACTGTTTTCAATTCATTCAAAAGATGAATATATGGCACTTCCTCTGAGCCAGGCAATGGTGAGCTAAATTGATACAAGACTTGTTCCTGTGGAATTGGAGTCCAGTGTATGGATCTGAAGGAAATTAACTTACTCCTCCTTAAAGGACTGAGTCTGTGGTATGGTTACATCAACCTTTTATATTCCAAACTGATCTTAAAAAAGCAGCTCTCACAAAACATAGACCTTCATCTACGCTTACCTTTCTGCCTATACTTGGGATTTTGATGGGAGAGTCGGGAGGACAGTGGCTCCAACCAGAGTCCTGGACATGCGGATTCCTGGCAATACAGTATAGTCCTACAGGATAAAATGGTTCCTCAGGACACCAAAGGCTTCTGGGATTGGGTTTCTGTTGCACAGCACCATCAGATTTGCTCTTCAAGGAATCCATAGTTGTCCATCCTTCCCATGCTCCCCAGGAATGAAGCCAACCCCTTCTCAACTTCTGAATCCCAGCAATTAGTAATACAATTGGTGGAAAGAGGGATGCAAATATTTGAACTCCATTTGCTGGCCTTCACTTGAATTGGCTGTACGTTATTAATATTTTGCTGCAAGACTCTTTCTATATGTATATGTATATGTTCTCTAAATATATATATATATATCTATATCTATATAGATAGATAGATAGATATGGGGATATATATATATATATTTATGGGGGGACAGAGCAAGCACAAGCAGGGGGAATAGCAGGCAGATGGAGAGGCAGGCGCCCTGCTGACCAAGGATCCCAATGTGGGGCTCGATCCCAGGACTCTGAGATCATGACCTGAACTGAAGGCAGACACTTAACCGACTGAGCCACCCAGGCACCCCCAGCTTCCTTAATGCCTTAATTAAGAGTCCTCAGATTTTATAAAGATTAATGATGGTCAAACATTACTCCTGCTACTGATGTTGTTTTCTGTTTGAAACAATGTGAAATGCAAAATCCTATAGAATATTTTTCTAGTAAAAAAAAAAAAATGTGAAGAGATGTCCTCCTTAAAATTATAAAAATTACAAATTCTGTTATGCCCTTTATTCTGAAAATACCATCAGCTGAACGTGCCAGTGGCCATTCTTGGGAAACAAGGCTGGTATCACTTATTCTTAAAACTAGAAACCTAAGCCAAAGTTGGTTTGTGGTATGAACTTTCAGTCTTACGGTCCTGGAAAAAAGATGAAGTAAAGGTAAAAGCTATCCTTGTAACAGAACAAGGAAAACATTAAGCCGTAGTGGCTAGAGAAGGGGGAAAAAAATACAGTAAACCCAATGTCATCTACCCCAGATCTACTGAGCATCCTTTGTAAGGCTGATGTCAGCCTTTGATAACAAGAGGGGTAGGCAGAATCCCATGTCCAATATCAAACGCATTTGAAAAGAAAACAAGAGAGGAAAGACCCCTTCTATAAGGCACCCGTCAAATGCCAATTCTTATGTACCGGTCTCTTTCAAAATATTCAATCACACCTAATAATTGGCAGGAAACACAAAAAGGCTCTCACTTCCATGCTGTTGCATTCACTTCCCCTGGGGTACGTGGCCATTTGTGGCCACTAGCACCAACAAGGGGAGTTCCTCAGAGAGACGAGACATATCAGTTACCCCCTCACCCCTCCTGGCTCCGCAGCTCTCTGTGATTAATATACTTTAGTCCGTGGGTTAAGAAAGGGTCCTTAAAAGCATCAAAGTAACATTTTCCTGGACAGATAGAGAACTAAAGGATTTTTTTTTTATTAAAGAAAAATAAAAAGACAAGTCAAAATATCAAATTCCATTGATGTTTCCTGAACACTTTTCATTTAATAAGCTTCTCAATGGTTTCTTAGAACTCAGAACATGTCTCGCACCTGGAATAAGATACATGTTTTATGAAATTGCCACAAAAGAGGAATGATCATTCCTTTGTACAAAACGCTTGCTTTATAACAATTGCTATTTTTGCTACTATAAAGAAATTAGTTGCCCATCTCTACTACGTCTAAATAAAAATGTGTAGTTAGTTGTTTCCGATCACAGAAGTTTCAATAATGTTTATATTATCTCATTTACTAATTCCATAACTGTACTGATAGGACCTTTCATTTTTTGGTGATGTTCTAGGACAATGAGAGAGATTAACTCTTGAATTTCACCAGTAATGGGTACTTACTCCTACCACTGCGGCAAGATTCCGAGTGACACATTTATTCTGAATCAGTATAATATACAGAATGGATAAGCTTCTGACAGTCATTTGCTTCTCAAATATTTTCTGAGCACTTAGCAAGCACCTGTCATTCTACCGTGAGGTGATGAGAATATCATATTAAAGAAACACATGGTTCTCCTACCCTGTGGTTCTCACAGTTAATGGGGGTGATCAGAGAGATGAAAAAGCAGGAATAATGGTTTAATAAGGGGTTTGCTTGGGGACCTCGGGGTGCTCACACGAGAGGATAACCTAGGCCCCATATGAAGGCCAGAAAAACTGTCCGGGGAAACATTATTACTCAAGGGAGGCCAGGAAGGGACAGGGAAGTTAGCCAGGCAATGATGAATAACAAATGCTCTTAACAATTCGACACAAAATCAGCTTAAGACTGAGGAACCTTTGTGGACATGTGTTGCTTCTAAGCCGTTTAATCAGGATGAATTTTCTGGAGGAGATAAGCCTTGAGCGTAATTTTCCAGAAAGAAAATTGCAGCTTTAGAGTAGAAGAGCAGTTTTGTGCTACATTGGTCCTCTAAACAGACCAAAAGAAAAAAATTAAAAAACAAAAACAAAAAAAAAAAAAAGCCCTACTGCACCTCTAGGACGCTCCTAGGAGAAAATAATGCTAAAACACACCCACAACCAATTTAAAAAAGAGAAGAAAAGCAAAGAGGCTGACACAGGCAAGCACAGGATTCCTTGAGAGTTTTTTGGATCCCTCCAGACTTGTTCTGGGCTTCTGTGTCTCCATTGCTCTTGGCTTTAGGACTTCGGATGCCTGGTTCCCCACAAGAAAGAGCTAGGGGACTCCGCACTTCGCGGAGAGTCCCTGCAACCTCACCACCAAGATCTCAAAGTGTCCTGTGAGCCACACACGTCCTAGGCTGCAGAATGACTCCCACCAACGGAGGGCAGGGCGGCAGCCTCAGGACCACTCAAATTTGAGCCAACTGGTCGACATTCAGACTGCGCCAGGAGCGTTTCGGTTTCCTGAGGTCACCTCACCCTCGCAGAACTCCTATGTGGTTGGTACTCTCATTGTCCTTGTTTTATATGGGACAAAGTTCACGCACAAGGAACTTACAGGGGCACATGTCACCTAGCTGGTAGGTGCCTGCGTGAGATTTCAACACAGACTTGCCTAACACCCAGGCTTGAGCTCTTAGATGATACCTACACCCACTCACTGCCATAACGCCATTGACCAAGCTCCACAAATTCTGCCATATAACAGAGAGGGAAAGAGAAATGAGACTCAATGTAGCAAGAGAAAAGGTGAAAAAGCACAGGGCAGAACTTCTAATAGTGCAGGTTAGATATTATGTAATGGAAAAGGGACTGAGGTCGGAAAAGCAAAGACCTGACTTGGGTCATTAAAATAACGCAGCATATAAATTGATCGAACGAATCTGGAAACAATAACAAGATGCGTTGGTGTTGCGTCCAGATTTACCACTTTGCACCTTTTGATTATTGGGGCAGCAATTTGAACAGAGGTAGGGCCACCTCCTGCCCCTGGGTAAGAAGCGGCAGAAGATTAATTTGGGGAAGTAACAATCTTCCATTCTTCTTTTTTAGGTGTTGGATTATAATAGCATTATATTTAAAGAAAAAACAACAATCTTTTCTCTCGTCTTTGATTTTTAAAAATAAACTGTTTTGTGTCATTGCCAAAGGAATCAAATTTGGTGGACTAGCAATGCATCTCAAAAAATATTATTTGTGCCCTTGTCTTAATGTTTTTGAATTGTTTGGAATTCTTTAGTATCTTGATGTTCAATGTACACGTCCTGTGTAATCACATCCTCAAAATATCATAGGTAAAAATTACATCACTGTTCAGCAAACTAGAGTCCACGGACCAGATTTGGCCCATCTCTTGCTTTTATAAATAAAGTTTTATTTAAAAACATGCCATATGCATTCCATTACATATTGTCTATGGCTGCTTTCTCCCTATACCAGCTAAGTTAAGTAGTGGCTGCCTGTCTCCTTACAAAGAGGTTTGCTATGACCTACCCTGCACCACTGAGAAGTCTGCCCCTACAACACTTCATTATTCTCTACAATTTATCTTCTACATTCCCATTAATCCCCTCATTTATTCATTTGTTAATCAACTAATATTTGTGAAGCAACTTCCAAGTGCCGGGCATGTAGAAGAAGAATGGGGTTAGACACTCGTGGAGAAACAGACAAAGCACCATGTAATGATTGCTCTAATAAAGTAGGAACTCAGGGAACAGGAAGCCTGGAAGGTATCACCCCGAGGAAGGTGGACAAGTCTAACTTCGGTGTTTTACACAGGTGATCATGAAAAACACGAATATGGTTCGTTTAGTCCTTCGCTTGGGAAATTCGGGGGTGGCCACACGAGAGGGTAACCTAGTCACATTTCAAGGAGTGGAAGAAGGTTGAAGGTGAGGGGAAGAAAACCAAACCAAACCATTTACCGTGACTCACGTGGGTCCAGGCAATGTTTAGTTTGGGTACTTAAAGGAATTTGACATACTATTGTTTCAGTAATAAAGTTGAAAACCTCTGGGTTACATCAGGCTTCCGTGACTTCACAGTAGACACATCCTGGCTTCCGGATAGCTCTCCAGTATTGCAAAGTGTCCGGACGGTTCAGAAAAGAGGGAGCAACGTGTTCATGAGGTCAGGAGAACTGATCATCTCCAAGCACCCAGCACTGTCATCACCAGCGCTGGCCCAAGTTATAAGGATTACCTAACATTAGGTATCAGAACTCAGCAGAGGAAATGGTTTAAGCCAAGTTCTAAGTGTATCTGGTGCCCCACAACAACCAACTACTATTGTCCTTTTTCATCTTACCCAACAACATCCCCCTAACCCACTGGTCCAAACTGAACCTTGTAAGTGGAGAGAAGCCAGCCTCCTATGTGAGCAGAAAGCAAATACTTACCTAATGGGGAAGGGATTGACGAAATGATCGAGTGTGATCGCTCCTTTGGCTTTTTGATCAATGGCGGCGGATGAAATTAATACTATATACATGCATTATCAGAGTTAAGCTTCACTATAAAAATTAAGCTTGACTGTGGCTAAGGCCCCACAAACGACACCTAAAATAGGCTTGCTTTTGCTTTTGACCCACTGATATTTACCTCTCTGGTCATGGAGGAAAGCCACAGCAGTGAAAAATTCTTAACAACCTAATGAACCAAACAAGATTCACACTGAACAATTTCAGTGTGATCAATGAATTATTAATCAAACGACAAATATTCGATTTGACTGGGTACCTGGCTGGACACAGGCTGTACTCCACATATAAATTAGGCATCTGTTCTTAACAAATGTTAATGAACTTACACTAGCGTTTTTGCCTTAATTAAGTGATTTTAAAATGACATTTTATTTCTGTAACTTTGAACTTAAATGATTGTCCATTGACCTAAGCAAAGAAGATACCATGGAAGAATTAAGATGCGGGCTAAAATAAATGAAATTGCTTCATTTTGGAAAGAGCAGCACACCAAAGTAATCTTTTTTTCAACAAATATAAGCTGACATTTTATTCAGTTAAGAAAGAGTGTTAGGGCGGTTGAAACCCTTTACAAATAAACGTTATCTGGGGGATTCTCGAAGCGAGTGAGGGTATGAAATACCAGTCATCAGAAAATACATCCTATTTTAGCTTGATAAGCTATATTTATATGCTGAAATGTAAATACTGCTGGGTTTAAAAAAGAAGATTGATGGATTTCTTGACTCTGCCACCATTAGAGCATTTTTGTTTTGTCTTGTTTGGACTGTGGTCTCTGGTGTAAGTAGAAATCACTGTTTAAAAACACATATCTAAAGAGTTATGAATATTTCCCAAAACCTAAATGAAAAGCAAAATCCACACCTACATTTTCTTGCCTTTTGTCATGTGGCCAAGAAAGCCAGTGGTTCGAGTTCACAAGAATCTGCACCGTTCCTCTCCCTTATGTAGCCAAGCTTCTTATTTACTTGTGCTCTCACAAACTGTTCTTACAAAAATTGATTCCAAATCAAAAAGGCAGGATAATTATTACTTTCAGCAGTAAAAGGTAACTTAGGGACACTACAATTTAAGCCCAGCTAGTATATAATTAAGAACAAGAAAAATCAAAGTATTCTTGATTAGACATTCATTGCTTTTCGTTTTCTCCTGATGGACTTTCAGTTTACCTTAAAAGATCTATTAAAAATCACAAACACACAGATACTTGGAGAATGCAGGAGTAGGGGGGAAAAAAAAGGGTCATCTTATGAAATTGATTATGTGAGCTCTCTACATGCAGTGTTTACATCAGCAACAAGGAAAAACAATCTGCAGATAAATTCTGCAGCTATTCTTTCTTCTGGAGAAAAACCTGGGTCTTTCTGCACATTGTGAGGCAAAGCGGGTGGGGTAGGAGCAGTTAAGTTTTATCCATGAGCATAAACATCAGGCTGGCTTTTGAAAAATGAGCCAAACCCAAAATAACCTAGGGGGAAAAATTGTAATAAAAAAAGGGTATATATATATTTTTTCCCGTCTAAATCTGGAATCCTTACTATCTTATTTTAAACAAGCCAGAGATTGCAAGCTTCAATCTGTTTGGATAGAAAAGAATTTATATAAATGTTTTGTTCAAGCCCAAAAGGGAAAGAGTTTAAATATACAGGGCATGAAAGATGCATGCCCAACTTCAAAACAGCTTAGTGCACAGAAGAGGAAAAAATCATCTAACCTTCTGTTAGTCATTCCCAGCAGTCTTTAAGCTTAAATATCTTGCAATTTGTAACGTCGTTTCAATGACCCCAACAGTCAGAGATGAACCGAAATTTCCTAACTGTCCCGCGTCTCCTGCCTCTTGGAGGGGAGAACCTGCAGGTCCAAGAACCAATGGAAACCCGATCTGTCTTTTGCACCCTTTCTTTGCACTCGAGAAAGAAAAACGAGGCAGATAAATCTGTATAATACTAAACCAAATCGCTTTAATTCCAGTCAGCTTTTATCATTCAGTCACTGAGTCTGTGTGTGGAAAAAAAAAAAAAAAAACAAACAAACATGCTCATTCCCCCTAGCAACAGCCTCAGCCTATCAGGAGACTTCACGGACCCCGCAGCTGCCAGCCAGAGAGAGTCCCTCTAAGTAGGTCAGGCCTGTATTTCTAAAAATGCTACGGTCTAGTAACCCCACTGTCCCGTCTGTCTGCCCTGCCCCGTAATAACCTCAATTGCTTGGTGACACAATGACATACTACCCTGTTAGAGCACAATCACATCATGCTACATGATGCCGCCGCGAGCGCGGCCGCGAGGGGAAGGACCCTCCGAGGGGCAGCATTCATCAGGCAGGCATTCGTGCTCACCACCTCCCTCCAGAAATGGGGACCGCATTAATGACCAGCTGTTGGAACGAACACAAACACGATCTCGTCTTCCACCCTGTTGGGTGCACCGATGTGCTGTTCCAAGGGGGAGGGGGTGGGGGTGGGGGTCCGCTCCTGGACTCCAGGGAAGGTGGAAATTAAAAGGGCTCAGACAATGTCGGCGTTGGCAACTTCAACCTGAGTATATTTAAATTCTATGACGCGGGACTCAGAAGGCGATGGGTTTAACAGACACAGCGTTCCCTGCCCACAGTGTTCCCTAGTTCCCATTAAAAGGGGAAAGGCGCGCGCGGGGGGAACGCGGTGCGGGTGCGCCCATCGCCCCGCAAAGCCCGACCGCGCGCGGCGGAGCTGAAACCAACTTCTCTTTGGGCGGAGAAACAAAGCAGGTCAGGAGCAATCGTGTGGCGTGAACACAAACACAAACACGAAATGAATGCCGAGCAGAAGCCCCGAAAACAAGAGCAAACATCCTCAGCCTACCGACCAATCAGTTCCTCCCACCCTGTCTCTGCGGGGGGCTCCTGCTCCCACCCAAACTCTCAGCGCAGGAGTGGGGCGAGGGGGAGCAAGGGAACGTGGCCTTCAGGTCTCAGCCACAGTCCTGCCCTGACTTCCCACCGGGTCACCAACAGGCTGCTGCCTGCCTGCAAGACAGCCCAGGTCCGTTCAGGCTGGAACCGGGGCTAGCCACAGAAATCAGAACCCCACAGGAGTTTCTTGAGCTCTGACGTGGGAACTGTAGAAGGTAACCGACCCAGTGAGTTGGAATGCAACTTCTCTCCTCTCCATTTGACAAAAATCAGCCAACAGAAATTACGTGTGGATGCAGAAAGGGACTGGCGGGCGCTGTCTGGGGAAAGTACCTTGCACCGCCAGGGGCTGCCCTGATGTTCGGCTGGCACCAGTAATCTGACTCTTTCGGGGCTCCCAATTTCATTTCATGAACGTATATGCTCCCTGACAAATTGAGAATCCAGCCTTCAATTATGCAGAATTCACCAAGTCTTAAAAGTGTAATCCATCAGCATTTGATTTACAAACAGAGAAAATTCCTTAATCCGTTTGCCCTTGTTTGAACCGGGTTTGATAACTTAGTTATGACTATCTTCTTCACTCTGTGGCACACATCACATAGTTATTCTTGGAGAGATCCAGTCACTGACGCAACCGTGAGCCGCTAATTACAAGCTGCTGACATTCTGCTTGTCTATGCAGCTTTGAAGTTCTAAGTCTGTTCTTCTCTCTTATGTGCTCGCTCAGTTCCATTCTACACCCCACCCCCCGACCCCCCGGCTTGTCCCTCTTCCCCTCTTTCCACTTCAAGCCTTTCTGCATTCGCTGGTGGACTATCTGGAGAAAGCGGTTAAGAGTGATCGGATTCTCCGGCTTGTTTGCTTGCCATTCCCTCCCTGCACTCGGTGCACTCGGATCTACAGTTTGGAAGTACAGTAATGAGATCCCCACCCCGCCCCGCCCGCAGGAATGCATCAACAGCTGGCCAAACATAATCCAGCACACAGAGCTGCCTTTGTAGAAATAGTAACAAACAGTGGAAGGGCCAGACAGGCGTCTCAGGAGAGCTCCCCATGACAACTGGGAAAGCTCCTCCTCCCCAGGTCTGAGCGGACTCCACGGAGTTGGGGTTGGAGCACCCAAGCTCCCTCATCTGGGTCCAAAACCAGCCCCAAGCGCCTCCCACGACCTCAGAAGAGGCTATTCCGAGGGCACTCGCCTCTCCACACAGGAAGCGAGATGCACGCTTTCTCCACACTGGCGACTTGGCCACAGGTCACGGGCCCCTCCAAATGCGACACCACAGACCCCCACGTCTCACGCCCGGCATCCCGCACCTATCGATGCCCAACCCGTGAGCTACGAGCTGTGAGGACCACCTCTCTTCCTCAGAAAAGGATTTTTTGTTTTTTTTTAAATTAAAAGCTGATCCCGGAATACTAAACATGTAAATAGAACCCTGCATTCATCTCTATTGAACACTTAGCATCTGAAGCCGGTGGTAGCCAGCTGGTCTCAAAGTCATCTGGGATACATTTATTTTGATTAAATTGATCAGATTTCTATTTACAGGATAGAATTTTTCACCATACTGAATACAGCTGTGTTTACAGGGATTTGTAGAAGGAGAAGAAAACAAAACCCCACCATCCGTCCTAGCAAAGCACAGAGCGCTCAGAGCTCCAAGGAGTTAAAGCTGAGGGGTCTTGCTTTCCCATTAACAAGAAAATTCTGCAGGCAGCTGCTCTGGCCATGCTCTCTAGCTAGTCAGGAAATGGGTGTTGAGCTGAAGCTGAAAACACAAGCTGCAATCAAGCCCGATCCAGCAAAGTGACAGACTTCCTGTATAAAATGGTCAGAAATCTTTCTTTTTCGTGTCCCTACACGCATGCACATGCATTTAAACCCATGGTGCAAGGCGGCTCTTCTCTCTGGGGACATGGTACAGTCACCTAGCCCATCAGTTTCTTCCTTGACAGCACCGGGGACATCCAGACTACAATTTACAGTTCCTCCATCCATGTACTGGGTTATAAATTATGCCGTCCTCCCTAGAATGGGAACGCAGACCCAGCGGCAGGCAATCAAGCGGCATTCGGCTTCTCCTCGGGCTTCTCATGCGCTCCCCTCACTCTGCCGTTCTCCAGCTCTGCTTCACCAGGCAGATACAGCAGACACCTGCTTTCTCCATCTTCAGCTCCACTCAGGTAAAATGCCACCACATTTCGGCTTGGTCCGCCCCCCACCAACCCCCCCAGACTAATCGCTGGGAGCCGCCCAAGCCTGGTGCCCGCGGCCGGGGCTGTGGTCACCCTCGCCGCGCGCACGACCAGCGGGCACAGGGCGGGCTCCTCACTCCCCGTCCCCGGTCCGTGGCGTCCTCTCTATCCGTCCCACCCTGGGTCTTCTGCAGTGTCACCCTCTTGCAGCCGCGAGGGACCCCGGCCAGAGTCCAGAGCAGGTCCTTCTTCGGCACGGCGCCGACCGCGACTCGGGGTTCCCGTGCGCCCTGGCGAAGCCGATGCGGGGGCACCGCAGGAGCAGCTCAGGTAGCCAGGGGAGCTCGGCGTGCCCACAGCGATGCAGCCCCGGAGCTGTGAGCAAAGACGGTCTGGCTTCAGAATTTAAAAAAAAAAAAAAAGAAACACAAAACAGCGCAGCTCGGCGCCTGCGGGGGTAGGAAAAAAAAGGACACAAACCATAGGGGGGAAAAAGCTAGAGTTAAAATCAAATTTCAAAAAATAAAAAATAAAAAGGAATACATAGACCAGGGTACTTCGTGCGACTTTTATTTCTGCGGTTCTCGGTTTATTGGCCGCCCCGCCCCCTCCGAAATCCCGTCCGTCCCCGAACGCTACTGTCCATGAGTGCCGAGTCACAAAGGCTCTGCTCCAAAGGGCTGCAGCACCGGCATCACATGAGAAGCCACATGACAACCGGAGTCGGCTGCTGATGTGGTCAACTCCTTCACCGAGGCAGGGGGGAGTAGGAGGGAGACAAGTCTCAAGGGGGGACGTGCCCCTTGCGCGCCGCCACGGAGAAATTTCCTTACAAGAACAATGAGAAGAATGCATCTCCGAAGAAGTGCCTGTAGACTTCCCCGCATGCACAGTGACAGAGACGGAAGAGACCACGGATGCTCCAAGACATTCTGAGGATGCTGTACCACGGACACTAGCTGGATGGCAGCAATATTATTTCTAGTTTGCATTAGTCAAAGCTGATTCCACTTAAGTGGATTCCTCAAAAGCACACACCATGTCTTCGTAGCATGATCAGGCTTGGAAAACCAATTCTATTATCTCTCCCTGCAATCTGAATAATTTATTTCTAGATTAATAAGATGCTTGCCAAGACCGCTCCCTTTTCTTCGGTGAGTGGCGCAGGCAAATCTTCACCCAAGTGGGAAATGCCTGCCCCTGTGTAGGCAGGAGAGCCGAGACGGTTTTCATCGTTTTCAAAAATGGCAATCTCTTACTTAAAGGCACGCAAACCCAGGACAATAAAGTTCTCTCGCAAGTGGTCGTGAAAAACAAGGGAAACGTTTCTGCTTCATTGAGCGGACATGCCTCTGATTTGCAGTTTCGCATCTCATGCTGGCAAAGAGTGGTGATATTTTTCTAATGCTGGTCGTGCCTACAGCTAGAGCCCTTAAGCCACACCGATATTGCTCCTTCTCAGCAGGGTGAGAGGAAACAAGTGCTTTCTGGAGCACCTCTCCGCAAAGGGCTGCGAGGCCAGGTACGTTTGAATAGTTACAATAAGGCAGCTAGGAAGGAGATGCCCTCGGGATCTTGTAGATTCCCTTACTTAGGAATCAAGTTGCCTTTTGGGGACAGCTGTGCCCTTGATGCGAGAAGTGGGTCTTTTTAGAAAACTGGATATGCCGGCTAACCAGAAAGAGGGTCTATACCATGGCTTCTTTGATGGTGTAGACAGCAAGGAAGGAGGGCGTGAATTCATTCGAGCTGTGCTTCTCAGCGTCCGATTGTGTGAGGGACCAGGGACTGTTCTCAACACCAAGAATCCCGGTGAACCAGGTGGGTATGGTCCTTGCCTTCATGGGCTCACAGTCTAGTAACTACGCACATCCTTTTTTTTTTTTTTTTTTTTTCCTTTGAAGACACCTCCTTTCAACTTGAGTAGTCCTAAGTTAGCAAGGAAGCAAGCAAGCAGTCAGTGTCACACTCTTTCCTCGCCATCACCCTCTAAGAACGCCCAGGTCCTGTGGATTCCTTCCTTACAAACTGCTCCCCTACCTCCAACTTTAAGCTCTCCTCTCTGTTCCCCATTTCCAGAGACTAAGCTCAGGCACCCGTGCCCTAGCCCTCCACCATCTTCTCTCTGGTCTTCCTCTTTGCGTTCCGGACCATTTGGCGTCCCGCCACCCGAGAAATCCTGCTAAACCGCCATGTTTATGGTGTCCAGAACCCCCGTCCAGATGGTCTAGACAGTCCTCTGCCCAAAACTGAGCATGGTTCTTAGTCGATCACGTTCATCTACTACCAAGGAAGACGACTTGTTATGGGCCTATACACTATTTGCACGGACCTCTTTTCCTGAGCATCGGAACACGCCATCCATGGAATCAGGAAAAGCATAATGATTTGGGTTTCCTGTGCTTAATAACAGGGCACAAACTGCTGTAAGGGAAACTAAGACACATGGGCCACTGTCCCTACCCACCGAGAAGGTCTCATCTATGGAACCTATGGGACATATTCTATTGGCACTGGTCATATACGACCATGAACTGTTAGCTATCTCTTCAAGTTTTATTTCTCATAAAAAAGTAACTAGGTGTTAAGTCAGCCTGCTAAATGGGTATCGGGTAAATAGTGCGAGAGAAGGGCTGAGTAGGGAGGGATGACTTCTACCTACCTAGATGCTGGGAAAGGTCCCCAGGGAACCCTGAGATTTGCAGTGAGCCTGGAGATATCCGACCAGGGCAGGGGTGAGGGGTTTGGGTCCTAACAAAAACAGCAAGGCCAGTCTTGAAAATGCTAGCACTTGTTATATGCTATGTCTCCTCTGAACATTTTCCTGAGCCCACTTAAACCATGATCTTAAGAGGGAAGTATTGGTCTGTTCAAGGATACAGATCTGAAGCACCAAAGAGAGGGGAAAGAAGTTGTCCAAGACAGCCCTACAAGTGATAGCCATTCAGGCCACTGAGCACACCTCCTTACCCAACTTGCAGGACAGTCTCGGGCCTGGATACACATGGGAGGGGAACCAGCAGAGGGAGGAGACGTAACTAGAGCTGGGGGTGCGTGAAAAAACCCACATGGTTGAGGCAGGCTGTTAGTTTTGCAGAAGTGAGACTGTGTTGAGAACAAGTCAAGAGAACAACCAAATTGCAAGATACGGAGTCTGTTCATCACAGCTAAGATCCCTAGGCAGGGAGGGAGCCTGGGGAGGAGGAGGAGAATACAGAGGCTTCCTCAGTAGTCTGACTCTAAGGGGATGGAGCCTGAACTCTGGCAGTGGCAGAAGAAAAATCGAGATGGATTCCTGGAGAATGATGGTAGCGAAGTGGACTATACTTTTTTTTTTTTTTTTTAAAGCCTGGCTAGAGAAAGCAAGCAGTTCTCGGTGCTTAGGAGTCGTATCATTCATCTCTGTTTTCCCAGTAGCTAGCTCCATGCTTGATGCATTTTTAAAAAATGATGAAGGGAGGAAGGAAAGTCAAGGAGGTAGAAATGGAAAAATGAGAAGCGATGCTACCTATAAGGAAAAACTACAGAGAACGTAGCGCTTCACAGGACAGCCAAGGGGAAAGGTCCACGAGGACATCATACACAGAGACGCGAACTTTATTCTCTCTTTCCACCTTTGGCCCAGATTTTTGAAGACGATTCTCCCACCACATGCCTCCGATCTACTTTCCGACCCTACTTAGATGAGGCAGGGGTCGCTCCATTCCCCTCTGGCTGCCCCAATCCATGCCCCCCACCCCCACCTCCACACCCCCACACCCACCTCTTCACCTCTAGCCCCTAATCCAGACGTGGCACTGATTTTACCATTCTTTCTTTCTTTATTTTTTATAGGTAGCAAAGGGAAAAAACAAAGGGAAGTTGATCCGCTTTCTCATACAATCTTAGCTAACCAGAATACTAAATTAACGAACGCACCTCATTTCTTAGGCAGTTAATGGAGGTTAATATGACAGACTGCCTCTGGCTCTGGAAGTAAAAAAAGGGTGTTATTGCCTCATATTATAGCTGGAGAAAAAAAAAGTGCTAATAATCTTTCTCATCAGCAGTAAAGAATTGGGCTTTTAATACCCAGATATATTTTAGTAAAAGGCTAGTATATCATCTCTAAGTGGAGTTCAACAGCAATGTTGGGTATAACTAGGGCATTTTAAGAGCCTGCGTCCATGAGAGACGCCCCCCCAAAAAAGAAATTTACATCCAAAGCCTAATTTATTCCTGCATTCTTGAAAGAAAAAAAAAAAGTGAATTTATGGTGGACATGTTTTTATTTCTACTGCTTTAGATCAGTGTTCTGGTAATTAATCTTGAAATATTTAAAGAAAAAAGGTGGACCTTGCAAATTAATGAGTTTGAGTCAATGGGGACTAAGGGACAAGGTCATTGTTTGATTCGGTGGCTCTTGAACACGTGTGTTGCATGGATCTGCTCACGTGAGATGGTGTCTAACACACAGGACGGTGTAAAATGAATGAGACACTGTCTAGACCCTTAATGAGTCTACAGTACCCTTACCCCAGAAGCGACTTCCCATCCTTTGAGGAAGGGGACCCATTGCTTTAGAAGAGAGTAAAGAATAGCAGATATTCCTTTAAAAAAAAAAAAAAAAGTATATGCCTTCTGCAGAGGAAATCAACAGCTACTCTGAGGTCTTACCATAAAGTAAAATTTAAAAACGTAGCTTGGATGATACAAATATTCAGCTGCTGTTACTCCTAAGGTCCAGAAGTGAAGAAGAATGCTATGCTCTCGCTTGGAGATCCTGGGAAATATTCACGATGGCAGTGCTGATGATGAAGACCGAGGAAGGGTCTCCAGGCTTCCTTAGCGGGTTGCTAGAGGACGGAAAATGGCCGGCCATGTGTTCTACCTTCCCCCAAATGGACACTGAATTAAGATGAGCGTTTCAACAAGGCAGACTGACAGAGTGACTGATGGCTGGCTGCTGGTAGAGCACAGATTTCCCCTCTTTCTGTTACCCAGTATCATGACCCTGCCCCATTTTCCAGGGGCCAAGTGGCAATTTTAAGGTGGAAAGCCTGTGTTTGTTCACCTGTGAGCGGTTTGACCTTAGACTTCGCAGAGCGCTGTGAGGAAGTCAGTTTTTCCATGCTCTTTACAGTAAACAAAGACAGTGTGGCTGGGCTCCAAATGTTACAGAAGGTCAGGGACCAAACTGCCTCAAAGACAAAGACCGCTTCCAGAAATTCAAACACAAAATAGATTTAAGCACCACCAACATTCCAAACGGCGCTCCTGTCCATTCTCAGTGTTCGCTTCAAACAATGTGACACATACGCAGCTCTGGTGCATAAGAGAAATAGAATCACAGAGCCCCAGGTGCTGGGAAACACCGTAAAGGTCATCTGGTCCAAGTGCGAATCCCAATTGTGAACGCTGCCCTTTAAAACATCTCCTCCACACACCAGCCAGGCTCCCAGGGAGCACCTCCAGGGACTGAGAATGTGGTCCCCTGGAAGGGAGACAGGCCAGCCCATCTTCCGAACGCCACTGCCTGATTATTTAAAAACCCTGAGCCAAAAGGGGAAAATGACGCTGTGCCTTCCATTTCCTGGCCCTCAACTGAGAGGTTTGGGAGCTCCTGTCCTGAAGGTTCTCCATATGACGGTCCTTCAAATACTAGAGGGGATCAGAGATTCCTTCTCTTCAAGGAATAGTTGCAGCTTCTTCAGTCACTGTTATGCGACTGCTACTCCCCTCAACATCTCATTTCTCAGCCTGTAAATTCATTCTGATTGGTAGGTCTCTAAAGAAGGTGTCCCACAGAACAGGGAACAGGATGCAAAGGCCCGGGGTGTGGACAAAGCATGTGAATGCTACCATCACCTCTCTCCTTCTAGGAGACCAGAGCTCGGTGAGCACAGCATAACCTGCTCGTTCGTTCGTTCTTTCTTTCTTTCTTTCTTTCTTTCTATTTTTTTTTAAGATTTTATTTATTTATTTGACAGAGAGAGAGATCACAAGTAGGCAGATAGAGAGGGGGAAGCAGGTTCCCACTGAGCAGACAGCCTGATGCGGGGCTCGATCCCAGGACCCTGAGATCATGACCTGAGCTGAAGGCAGAGGCTCCACCCACTGAGCCACACAGGCACCCCTTGCCTTTGCTGTCACACTTTGTGAGTCACATTGGTGACTCACCGGGGTCCCCTGTGCCTTCCTGAGTACCTTTTCCACCTCATTCACAATGTAACTATTACTGGATAAGGACTCTGTACGATTATTTGACATTTTATGTTGTTTTGGGGTCGCAGCATATAAGATCCTATGGTATGGGTGAAACATACGAAGGGAAGGCAAAGTCGTGAACTCTCCTTGAAGGAAACTGGAACATGTTTAGAAATATAAAGATCTCCTTCCCATCCCCTTCCTGGGGAAGTCACACATGCCTAGAAGACAGTGAGTACACCTGCTCTTTTTCCTATATCACATCACTGCTTTGAAGGAAATGCCTCGGATTATGTAAATCAGCCTTGCCTAGCAGGGAGAATAAGCAGGGAAATCAAACGCTCTAGGTTGTGAGGCACTTGCGTGGTTCAGTGGGTTAAGCACCTGCCTTTGGCTCAGGTCATGATCCCAGGGTCCTGAGATCGAGTCCCGCATCAGACTCCCTGCTCAGTGAGGAGCCTGCTTCTCCCTCTGCCTGCTGCTCCCCTATTTGTATTCCCTGTCTCTGTTAAATAAATAAATTAAATCTGGGGTGAGGGGGAGAGAGAGGTCTAGTTTGCAGTACCCTTATTGCCAGGAGGAATTTATTTGCTATATGACCCTGTAGGGGAGCAGTCAACTGTTTTCCAACCCTAGTTTCTTCCCTTTCAAAGTAAGAACCTCAACAGCAAGTACCCCGAGCTCCACAGCAATTGAACACTGAATGTTTACGTGGAATTTTAATTAAATTTCTAAAATCTGCTCCTTAATACAAGGGCATTAAAAAAAAAAACTAAACCTTGGATCAAGTTTCCTACAGACTTTTACATTAAATGGTTTCAAAACAAGTGAACAGCACATGGACAGATCAAAAAGTTCCTTGTGGCCACAGTTGTTTTTAAAAAGATATGCTAATTAGGAAAATGAGGCAAGCCGGATGGGGGTCCTGCAATCTTTACCCTCTGATGAAATAATGGTTTTGAGGAGCTGAGACAATTACTGCGGTTCTTGGGGTAAGGAATGAAATAAATGTCATAATGTGATATCATCACTTTTCCATAATCCAAATGTCGTCTTAAAATGTCTCTAATTAACTATACAGAGAGAACCTTTAGGTTGCAAAGATCCAGTTTCTTTCACATTTTTTTAACTAGAGCCATGACAACAGAGTTGCTGGCTATCAATCAGCAGTTCTCACCATGGGAATAAATCGACATTCTTGGTTATTCTTAGTGCGAAGGGAGGCGCTGGTGGCCAAAGGACGGGACAGAAGACCAGCTCACCTGGAGATTTCACCTGGAGGCTCTAAGAGGCCTCGAAACCATCGGACATTAATGTCGCAAAGCACAAGAGTTGACCTTTTTGCGGAGTAGGTTAGAAGACCCTGCAATGTTTCGCTTAGATCCAAAGAGAAAAGTGGGTTTGATTGTCTGGAAATGGGGCCCAGCTTGGACCTCACTTTTCTCTCGGCAAGCTTCTTTCCCATTCTAGCCTCAGCCCCAGATCACTGTTAGGGAGTCAGCAAGAGTTCTCAAGACCGTACAGCTATACAGCCAGGACCACACAACACACCAGAGAGCCAGAATGGGAAGCCGCGGCTCAACAACACACATGTGACGTCCAGACAGAGGCCACGCTGGAGATGCGGACTGAGGCTTTCTGCTCCTTGTTTGCAAAATATCCAGAGGTAGCGAAGTGTTACACCATAAAGTGCCTAATGGCATCTGATAAGAACAAAGGTTGAAAACATTAGCTAATTGTCACCAACAGAGGTCCTAAAATGAAATTAGCACAGAGGACTACATCTCCATTCAACTGGTGAGGCAGACTTTTAGAGGAAGTATAAGATAATAAATGGCAAAGTTTAGGATGCCAAAGGCATACAGATATCTCACTGGCTGCAAAAGCAATGAAGTTTTCATGGGCAACACAGGAAGCAGGAACCAGACCTTCAGTATGACCGAGCATCTCCCCAGAGCAGGTTCCCCTGCACCCCTGGTCTCAGCTACAGCTCCTCGTAGATCAGGGTTATAACGTCATGATGTCTGCAGGAATGTAAAAATATGGAAGGGAAGAAAAGAGCAGCAGAATCAGAAAGACAAGAGATGTTTATAGGTCGCACCATTTGCCTGAATGCATGGTTTCCATAGAATTCATGCCCTAAGGAAAAAAATTCAATTATGCTTTTTAAAAGTGTTCTGGAAAGTAAGAGACATTCTGTGTGATTTTTTTTTTTAAAAAGTTAACTGTGGCTCAGTGTTTGACTTTTTTGTGAAAATGATTCCGTTTACATTGAACGCTGGTTCTTAACACTCTCCCGCTCAAGTTCATGCACATTTTATATGAAGACGGATGTGATGTGTATATATTTTATTAAAATTATAAAGTTACATGATTTTTGTAATGATGCAAGTACCTGAAACTAAATACATATTTAGAAACAGTGTCGACATAGATCATTTCCTTAAATTTAATGGAGCTGGCGCTCATTTTTGATCTTCTAAAAAACAAAGATTTGCTATTAATGAGCATAGTCTAAAGAACAATTTTTGCAGAACACAAAAAACATTTAAAAAAATTTTTAATGTTGACATATTGACATGAGTGTAATTCCTTGCAGTGACTACTTTGAGAGGATAAATTTACTTACATGGGTATATTAAAAAGATAAAGACAATCTTATTAATTTGAAGTTACTGAGGCTGAAATGAGGCAGATCTACCCATAAGATATATCCGATGCAGTAAATGTTGTGAAACTTAGGGAAAAGAATAATTCTAATAATACTAAACCCTTAATTATTACTTAATACATGCTAGGCAGTGCTATGAGCACTGGACATTGAAGTCTCATTAGGAAACTTAGGAGTTAGATATAACGTTATATAGTTAGCTATTCCTCCGTTATATACAGGAGGAACCAGCTATAACAGAGAGGGTAAGTAACCTGACCACGGCCACACAGCTAACAGATGAGGCTTGGGGGTGGGGCAGGATACAAACTCAGGCATTGGGGGCCTCAGACTCCATTCCTGTCCCTGTATGTCTTCCTTCTCTCTCCCCTCTCTTATCTGACCCCAAGCACACCCAACACAAATCCAGGGCAGATCCCATGCTTGGGTCTGCTCTGCTCTTCCTGTGATTATGAAAACAACAGACAACAAAATGCAAGGAAGAGAGAACAACGTCTAATGACATGTTTACACTAGAGAGGATTATCCAAATGATGTCCTGGAGAGTCTGAAAAGTGATCAGAGCAGGGCACCAAAGTTGACAAGTCTGCTCATACTCCAAACACATGGGAAGGTCGAAATGAGCTGAGCGCGGGAGGCTGAGGCACGGCTGAGTCAAGGGACAGGGAGAAGGGGCTAACTTGGTGAGTAAGTTAAATGCCAAGGTGAGTGAGTTAAACCCAATCAAAGAATCAGACTGAGGACAGTGAGCATATATTAAGCACCCATGACAGAATCAGGCAATTCAGAAGAGCCTCAGAAAGATTTAAGTGTGGGCCCCTGGGGTGGCTCAGTTGGTTAAGCCTCTGCCTTCAGCTCAGGTCATGAACTAGGGTCCCAGGATCGAGCCCCACATCTGGCTCTCTGCTCAGCCTGCTTCTCTCTCTCTCTCTCTCTCTCTGCCTGCCTCTGCCTGCTTGTTCTGAGTGTGTGTCAAATGAATAGAAATTTGAAAAAAAGAACAATTTTAACCTGATGTTGATGACAACTCTGCCAGTCTACTATTCTCATTTTACAGATGAAGAAACTGATCGCCCAGAGATGAAGCAACTGCCTCAAGATGAAATCGCTAACGCCCGTGAAGATTCACACCTCGCTCGATCTGACTCTTGAGCGTGTACCCCAGACTGATCATATATGATAGGACACATTCAAAGCATCTTCTCCTTGAAAAAAGATAAGGCGGTCTGTGCAAGCAGGTCACGTGCTGAGTATCTATCTGGGTCACATAGAATGGCACCTTTGAGAACCCCGGGATCACAGGGTCGACAGATCATGGCTGCCTGCTCTTTGGTTCTGCTCTTAGCCCTGTGCCTGCCAAGCAGAGTTGGAATCGGAGTGGCCTGGGTCATCTCAGAGCCGAACAAAATTAGCCGCTGCAAAGCCCTTTGGGAATTAATCAGTGTAAATAACCATAGAGCATAAGCCCCATCGAGTCTGAAAACAAGAGAGCTCAGACCATCAGAGAGAAATGACCAAGATGCATATGGGAAGCCAGATAGGCCAGGGCGAACCAGAGGACAGTGCCTCATCCGTGAGGGGGTGGGGACAATGGGGCTCAGACAACAAGACGGTGAATTCCAGGTAATAAGAAACATTCACGAGATGGAAGAACCACCTGTTTTATGTAAAGCTCCGAACAGTGAGATCACAGTGGACAGCCACTCAAATAATGCCTTCATAAAACAGAGTATTATTGAGAATAACTCAATTCACAGGGAGCTTACGACGGCCGGTACTAGATGGCCTGTCAGGAAAAACAGAACGATAATTGCAGAAAAGAATCATATCCTCAGAAAAACAAAAATTAATCAAACTAAGTTTGTAAAGCCTTATCTGACAGACACGTTGTCTGGACTCGTGCTCTCAAAAATACTGTTGCGTGTGTGGGGTTTTTTTTCTTTTAATGCCAATTTATTTAGTTAATTTAATGGTTTTGTCCTGTTACTTCTAAAGTGGATACACTCTGTGACTCATAACATCTTAAACTTCTTCAAAGATTGTAAGAACTTCATAATCACAAAGGACAGACTTATTTCTCCCTAAAGAAACAATGACAGAATGGTTTCTATGCCTGTGGTAGAAAAATCAACCCTATGACGGCCACCTTAAAAACAAAAATCTAAGCTCCAATCAGCTGGAGGCAGTTCTTGATCAAACACAAATAAAACAGGTAATAAGCAAACTTCATGAACATCGCACTGAAATTAAATAGGAAAGACGTTATCACATTAAAATTTAAATTTTTAAAAAATTTTAGAACAGTTTTGGATTCATTAAAAAATGGAAAAAGTTGGGGGGGCACCTGGGTGGCTCAGTGGGTTAGGCCACTGCCTTAGGCTCAGGTCATGATCTCTGGGTTCTGGGATCGAGTCCCACATTGGGCTCTTTGCTCAGCAGGGAGCCTGCTTCCCTTCCTCTCTCTCTCTGCCTGCCTCCCTGCCTACCTGTGATCTCTCTCTCTCTCTCTCTGTCAAATAAATAAATAAATAAATAAATAAATAAAATCTTTAAAAAAAAAAAAAAAAGTAGGGAATCCCCTACTCGTCCCAGGATTCCCTATTATCAACATTTTATATGTGTCACACTGAGTAACTGATGTGGTGTTATTAACTGAAGTCCACATGTAATTTGAATTTCCATAGTTTTCACGTAATACCTTTTTTCTGTTCTAGTATCCCGTACAGGACACCTCGTTACATTTGTGATATGGCCGTAGATGTCCATGGGTCATGGCCTTCTCAGATTTGTGTCCTTCCTTATGATCTTGAGTAAAGCTCAAGTATTATAGAGATGCCCTTCAGTTTCAGTTGATCTGGTCTTTTCCTTATGGTCTGACTAGGGTGATGGGTTTGGGGCAGGAGAGCCACAGAGGGGAAGGGTCATTGCCATCCGTACCACGTTAGGCTGCAGACCGTCAAAATGACTTCAGCTGTGCCTGAAGTGGGAGCACTGGGCACATTTCTCTGACCATGGGAGCACTGGGCACATTTCTCCACCATCCAGGTACTCCTGCTCCACTTCCCATACTGTGCTTCCCCGAAGCTAGAAGGCACCATGCACAGCCCGAGCTACCGAGTGGGGAGTTATTCCCCACCTTTCTGTGGGCAGGAGGGCAACACAAATTATCTGGAAATTCTTCTTCAGGGGATAAGGGTCTCTTCTCTCCCACTTATTTATTCCATCATTTTCACATGAATCTAGACCCACAGGTACTTCTCTTATACTTTGGGTTATAAGCCAGCACTAACACAATCAAGAGATTTTGAAAGGAGATTTACTCAAGTTCTTTGGCAAAAATTGGCCTGCCCACTTTTTGTCTCCCAGTCAGGGAAAGAGTGTAAGTAGAGTCAACTATCTCAACGTCCTGAACACTGTAAAGGTTAAGAGGCTGAGGATTCGCAGGAAGAGATTTCCACTACTCTGGCTCACAGAGAAAAAAGGGATATTAGACCCCTTTGTTCCAAGGGACTGTCTCACTTCTTTCTGATACAGCCAGAATAAAATACATTACATAATCAGTATCTTCAAAGTTAACCATGACTTGGTTATTGAAATTCTTTGAACAAATGCTGAGTCCATACTTCTCTGTCTTAGAAATAACTTTGGTAGGGAGACAAACCATGAGAGGCTCTGGATTCCAGAAAACAAATAGAGGGTTACAGAAGGGGGGGGGGGATGGGGCAACCAGGTGATGGATATTAAGGAGGGTATCAGTTATAACAAGCACCGGGTGCTAAAATGCAACTAATGAACTCCTGAACACTACATCAAAAACTAATGATGTCCTATATATGCTGACTGACTGAATGTAACAACAACAAAAAAATAAATAACTTTGGTGATAGAAGTATCACACAACTCAACATATTGACTATTTCACTACATATTTATAAGTGTGAAAAAGATTTGCCTTTGAAAAACTGTTCAAAATATAGGTACTATGGGGCGCCTGGGTGGCTCAGTGGGTTAAGCCTCTGCCTTCAGCTCAGGGCATGATCCCACGGTCTTAGGATCAGCCCCACATTGGGCTCTCTGCTCAGCGGGGGTCTGCTTCTCCCTCTCCCTCTGCCTCTCCCCACTGCTTGTGCTCTCCCTTGCTCTTGTGAACATATTAAATAAATAAAATTTTAAGTAAAAAAATAAATAAAATTAAATATAGATAGTATACTATGTGGAGGTACAAAAATATAATTGGGAGTTAGAAAAGTCTAGTAGATATTTACTGCATATCATTCATTAGCACTAAGTGCCTTCAGGCATAAAATGCATGACAAAACTCTGTAACAAAAAAAATACACGAAAGCAGTAGAACAGAAAGTCATAGAACACAGTATAGAAGGGAAGGAAATCAAGACAATAAAAAGCAGATTTCATTCATTCAATAAATAGTTACAGAGCACCTGCTATCGGTCAAGAACCATTATAAAGCTGGTGCGCTATGCTGGTGAAAAATAGTTACCAATTTTGGTCTCAGGTTAGTCTGTTGGGAAATAATAACAGCACTAGGGAGACGTGTACAGGAAAGGGTAATACAGCAAGGTCTCGACTCTCAAACCCTGCTCATTTTTCACATCTTCAGGAGTGGTCCTTGGCCTGGCAACTGAAATATGACCTTTGACTCCTTGGCGTATAGTACCAGGTAAGTGTCTTTGAACACCTGAGACCTTGGGCCACACAAGACCGTTTATGTTAACACTGGGATTTATGGTGGGGGAGCACCTGTTTTTGTTAAGCCTGAAATGTTGGAGCACGCTGTATAAATCTGACCTCCAGGGCGTTACAGACTGAGGAGATAAGGTACTGTATGCCTATATAAGAGACCCCCCAAAAAAACCCTGCAAACCGAGGCTCAAGTGAGTCTCCCTGGCTGGCAACACATAGCTTATGTTCTTTTTTTTTTTTTTTAAGATTTTATTTATTTATTTGACAGAGATCACAAGTACATAGAGAGGCAGGCAGAGAGAGAGAGGGGGAAGCAGGCACCCTGCTGAGCAGAGAGTCAGGATGTGGGGCTCAATCCCAAGACCCTGAGATCATGGACCTAGGCTGAAGGCAGAGGCTTAACCCACTGAGCCACCCAGGTGCCCCCATAGCTTATGTTCTTGAGAGAACAACATATTGCTAACAGAATTAAGTACTGTAAGCATCTCCAGTGGGAGAGGACAGCTGGAAGCTCGTGGCTGGTCTCTCTTGGATTCCAATTATGCATCTTTTTCCTTTGTGGAATCTAATCTGTGTCCTTTGCTGTAATAAACCATAACCATTGAGGATACCAGCTTTCTTGAGTCTTGTGAAACTTTATGACAAATCCTTGGACCTAAAGGCGGTCCTGGGAACATCCCAACTTTAAACAACAATGAAAAATGGAGGCACATACTCTGAAAGAAAAGAATATACAATTTATGGGAGCTTATTACATAGTTATCAGAAGTAGAGTAGAAGGGTCAGAGAAGGCTTTCCCAAAGAAGTGATGTTTGAGCTGAGACATGTATTAGGAAATGGGGCACAAGTGGGAAGAGCTTTCTCGAATGGGAAAGTTCATGTGCAAAAGGTTCTGGTGGGGGAGAGCTAAGTGTATACAAGTAGCTGTAAATGGAAGGGTGTGAATGGAGGAAACGGAACAGAAAGGATGGGAGAGAGACTGGAGAGTCCTCAGGTGACAGGACCAGTAGACCATGCAGAGGACTGGGGTCATTATCCCAAGAGTAATGGAAAACTAATGAAAGGGTTAAAACAAAGGAGACATCATCAGGGCAGCCTTCTGAAGTTTAATTCTTCCAAAATGGTGGAGAATTTACTGAAGGTCATGAGTTGAGAGAGTAAAAACATGGAGACCTCTTTTTATGGTACTCAAGATGAGAGATGGTAGTATCTAGCCTCGGTTGGGAGAAGTGGAAATACTAAAAATCGGAAGCTTTGAACAGAAATTCGGTAGGTCAGATTGAAAGGGATTGGTGGTAAATTGGAAAGAGAAAAGAGAGGTCGTGGGAAATGGAATTTACTTTTCTGGCTTGTGTAAATGAGGGGTGGTTGAGCTATTCATTGATGCAGGAAACACTGGAAGTGATCAGATATTTTTTACTGGGGACAAAGCACCAGAATAACCATGCATTTGATCTTGGATAGACTGAGTTTTATCTATCTTTAGAGCTGAAAGTGGAGATGTTTATAAACAATCGAATACCGAAGTATGTAGAGTATATAAATTTAGTTTTTATTCACAAATTATACCTGTAGCTAATCATTCAAGGGGCATCTACTATTAAGCACCTTATATAAATGAACTCATTTTATCCTTACAACAACATGAGACAGATATTATAATGATCCTTATTTAATATCATGAAACTATTAGATAGTTAAAGCCATTTGCTTAAGTCACACAACCAGGAAATAACCCCAGGTACTCCCTGTCATGCTAAGCTACCTCTCATAGTAAGCCAAGGGAGGAGATGAGACTAATTTTGGAGGCAGTAGGGAGTAGAACAGGAGAGAGGTTTTGAGGGTAAAATTATTTAAAAACGGCAGGAGAAACTGAAAAATGTTAATATAAAGAAACAAGAGGGCATGAAGCATCCTAGAAGCTAAGAGGAGTTACTGTCTAAATGAGGACTTCTTAAAATGCTCTTCAAAGTCGCCTAAGGGGAGTCTCAGTGGCGCAGTCGGTTAAGCGGCTGACTCCACTTTCAGCTCAAGGTCATGATCTCAGGGTTATGAGATCGAGTGCCCCATTGGGCTCTTCACTCAGCAGGGAGTCTACTGGAGATTCTGGCTTCCTTTTCATCTCCTATTGTCCCTACCTCACACTCACACCCTCTCTCACTAAAAGGAACAAATCCTTAAAAAAAATAAATAAATAAAAAGTTGACTAAGAAGATGACTAAAAAGTTGACTAAGAAGTGACAAGAGAAGGAACAGGAAATCTGTTTTGATGGCAGGATGGAGGTAGAGCTATACTGCAGAGGCAATGGAAGGCAAGGACATGAAGACAGGGCTATGATTTACACAAATCTGGCCATAAAGAGGAAGAGAGACAGCAATACTTGTGGGAGGATATGGACGCAACAAAAGATGGGTGGCTGGTTTCTATGTAAAATGAGAACACTGTAAGCTTTCAAGCCCATGGAAAGTTCAGTTGAGAGGGAGGAGTTGACAATATGGGCAAGAAAAAGGTACAAGGACAGTGTGAACTTGCTCTTTACTCAGGAAAGGACAGATGCAAAATAAATACATTCATGTACATTCGGTTAGAGCCACAGTGAAAGGCTACTCCTCATAGAATGCCCCAGAAATTAGTAACACATCCAGGCTCTGCTACTTCTCCAGTTTACTCTCCTCATCTTCCTGTGACTCTCTCTACCTTCTTTCCTTACTTCATACCCCACGTTCTTCTCGCTTCACACACTCCATACATGCCAATCTTCTGACTGAGAATGTTCTACCTTCTACCCAATGCTCCATCTCTTCACCCAGTTTCTGGTCTCGTGAAGATGGTCAATAAAGAGTTGCTGAAGCAATAGTGTTCGAAACACTTACTGAAACAAAGGACTCTCTGAAATACATGATCTGGGATATTTGTTCTAATGTGGTTCTTCCGGGTGCCAATATAGTAACTTCAACAACATAAATCTGAGTTGTATTTATGATTCCACTCATAAATGGAACCCAGGAAAAATGAATAAACAAACAAAAAGCAGATTTGGAACTATAAATAAAGAGAACAAACTGGCTGCTGCCAGAGGGTTGGGCAAAATGAGTGAAGAGGAGGGGGATGAAGGTCGCCTTATGAGTGAGTCATGGAATAAAAGCAGAGCTTAAGGAACACAGTCAATCTGTACTAGGACAGATGGTAGCTATAAGTGTGGTGAACGTATATCCTAAAGTATCAAGTTGTCAAATCACTAGACTACAAACTTGAAACTACTGTAACACTGTTTGTCAACTATACTAAAGAAAATCATAAAAAAATTTTTTACATCGTATTTAAAGAAGATGTTGAAGTGTCCCGGGCATCCTGACCCTTTATCTTTGCTATATATATATATATTTCTTAAAGTCCTAGGTTTTGGGAGGTTTTTAAAAAATGTCTGTTTGTGCTTTTTAAGTAACCTCTACCCCTTAACATGGGATTCAATCTCCCAAGATCGGGAGTCACATGCTTTCCTGACAGAACCAGCCAGGCACTGCTTTAGTCTCTTTTTTAGATCTAGACTCATATTCATCATTCCCACAAATACAGAAACATACACATGTGCCATTTTTTTATCTAAAAAGCATTGTCAAACACATACATGCCTGTCCTTAGCATATCAATGAATTCTGTACTAAGCAAGCAAGGTAGAAAACCAAATTCTAATCAGAATATCAATTTATTGGGGCGCCTGGGTGGTTCAGTAGGTTAAGCCTCTGCCTTCGGCTCAGGTCATGATCTGAGGGTCCTGGGATCGAGCCCCGCATCGGGCTCTCTGCTCAGCAGGGAGCCTGCTTCCCCCTCTCTCTCTCTGTCTGCCTCTCTGCCTACTTGTGATCTCTCTCTCTGTGTCAAATAAATAAATAAAAAATCTTTAAAAAAAAAAAAGAATATCAATTTATTAATTTACAAGGAGACGCCCCACTGACCTTTCAACCAGATATTGTCAATCTGACCAATGCCTATTTTCACCTTAGACAAGCTACAGCTCCATGTTGGTTGACCTCACATAAAAATGTGAGTGGGAACAAATAATCCAATCAAGTAATGAGCAGAAGACATGAACTGACCTTTCTCCAAAAAAGACAAACCAATGGTCAATGGACACATGAAAACACATTCAACATCACTTGGCATCAGGGAAATACAAATCGCAACCACAATGAGGGGCACCTGGCTGGCTCAGTTCTTATGCATCTGCCTTTGGCTCAGGTCATGATCCCGGGACATAGTATCGAGCCCTGCATCAGGTTCCCTGCTCAGCAGGAAGTCTGTTTCTCCCTCTCTCTCTCTCCCAGCTTGTGTTCCTGCTCTCATTGCCTCTCTCTGTCAAATAAATAAAAATCATTAAAAAAAAATTTTTTTTAATAAAATTAGGTTAAAAAAAAATACCAAAACCACAATGAGATGCCACTTCATACTTGTCAGAATGGATAACATTAACAAGCCAGCAAACGACTGACGTTAGGGAGAATGTGGAGAAAAGGAGAACCGTCTGACACTGTTGGTGGAAATGCAAGCTGGTGCAATCACTCTGGAAAACCGGATGGAGGTTCCTCAAGAATTTGAAAATAGAGCTACCCTACAACCTAGGAATTACACTAGTAGGTATTTACCCCAAAGATACAAATGCAATGATTTGAAGGGGCAACTGTACCCCAATGTTTATAGCAGCAACCTTCACAAAAGCCAATCTATGGAAAGAGGCCAGATGTCCCTTGACAGATGAATGGATAAGGAGTGTGTACACACACACACACACACACACACACACTGGAATACTACTCAGCCATTAGAAAAAATGAAATCTTGCCATTAGCAACAACGTGGACGCAACTGGAGAGTATTCTGCTAAGTGAAAGAAGTCAATCAGAGAAAGACAACTATCATAGGATCTCACTTATACGTAGAATCAAAAAAAATAAAAGAGGATCATAGAGGAAGAAAGGGGGAAATAAAATAAGATAAAATCAGAGAGACAAACAATAAGAAACTCTTAATCTAGGAAACAAACTGAGGGCTGCTGAAGGGGAGGGGAGAAAGGGATGGGGTAACTGGGTGATGGGCATTGAGGAGGGCACGTGATATAATGAGCACTGGATATTATATAAGACCAATGAATCACTGACCTCTCCTTGGAAGTATGCAAATAAGTAAGCAAGCAAAAATAAATTGGGAAAAATGTGAGTGGGACCATAAAACAGACCAGTGGCTTCCAGAGGCTTGGGGCAGGAAGGAATCTGAGGGGATGAGAAACTCTTCTACAACCTGATTGTCCTGACAGCTCCATGATTGTATGTGTTATGTAATTATTTAGAAGATCTTAAGAAGGTTCTTTGATTTGTGGGAAAGAGTTTTAGTACAACGAAGTCATACCTCACAGCTGGTGAATCGATGGGACTCGGAGCCCTTGTATCGGGGTTCAAATCCTAGCTCTCTAAATGAATTGCTTGGTAGTAAGCAAATTCCTAGTGCAAAAACCTGACTCTACCTAACTTTTATTTTCCTGATCTGTAAAATGTAGATACTTCAAAATGCAAGGGTTGCTCAAAAGTCATTTTGAGGATGTAGGAGGACAATGTAAAGTTTTAGCACATACTTGGCACAAAATAGATGCTCAATTTAGCAATAGGTTTTCTCATAATGTTCAAGTCCTTTATTCAGGAATTCCTCTCCACCAGGCCATGCTTTAATGGACATCAACAACTTGGCCTTTGAGACTTTTCTCTACTTTCTTAGTCATATAAATATAACCTCGTTATATTTATACAGCCTTTCTTAAAACAGGATGCAAAACACTGATTGTTTCTGATTAGCAAATTACAACTGTTTTCCAGTCCTGCCTCTCAGATTTTTCCCAGGTACCACCTTGATTAGAATCTATGTGCTTTGTAATCTCTTGAGTCCTGTATTTATAGAAAATTTTCGGCTAGTCCTTACTCATAATAAATCACATCCATTTCGCAGAGACTTACTCAATTTAACTCTTAACACACAACCTTGTATCCAAGTTGTTAGAGTGTACTTTCTCATCCTGTCATGAATTTAAAGCATTATTTAAATATCTTCAAGGAACCAATGTGAAAGCAGGCAGTAGCACCTTTCAATTGATCTACAGGAATCAAGACCAAAAAGAAAATAATCTTGCATAGAGATTGCTTAGAGCAACAAGCTTCAATCTGCTAGGATTGTCATTACTGTATCAGGACTTGACAGGAGTAGAAAAATGGGTAACTCATATACACACACATACACACACACACATGCATACATATATATGTATACACAGATATATACATATATTCATGTATGTATCGTATATATCATATTATATATACATACATATGCATACACATATACATGTGTGTATGCATATATATGTATGTATTTATATATTAATATGTATGTATTAGGCTGGGGTTGTTCTGGAATGCAGCTAGCAAGGGGCTAACTCTTTCTGTAAGCTCACCAACAGCATCCAGAAGGCAGAAAAGGTAAGATACTGAAAGGTCACAAGATAGTTGTAAGCAGAAGACTCAGATGTCCTCAAACGCCATAAACAAGAGTTAAGTAAAATCGGAGGAGTGGTAGTCTCCACTCAGAGCATATGCCTGATTTTCCAGAAGACTAGCAAGAATGTCTGGATCAGGGCACCTGGGTGGCTCAGTTGGTTCGGCAACTGCCTTTGTCTCAGGTCATGATCCTGGAGTCCCGGGATCGAGTCCCACATCAGGCTCCCAACTCCACAGGGAGTCTGCTTCTCCCTCTGAACTTCTCCCCTCTCATGCTCTCTCTCACTGTCTCTCTCTCAAATAGATAAAGTCTTTAAAAAAAAAAAAAAGAAGAAGAATGTCTGGATCAAGCAGTCTTATGAGAAAGTACTGTTAAAAGAAGTATTCCCATCAGTTGATGCTCACCACTTGTGAAACGTGCCCGTCAGCCCCTGCCACAGAGAGGATTAATGACCACAAAACATACTTGAAATTATGACACGTGATACCCAATAACCTAGGAGACGCAGGAGTTTATATGGACACGGTCAGACATCTCGAGACATCTCTACATTTCTCCATGAAACAATGCTTCAAGCCTTCAAAGATCCTTCCAGGAAAAAAAAAGGAAAAGAGAAATCCAGTTTCTAGCCTTAGAACATTCCTAAGGTTGGGTTCCATTCTTTTACCGGAGAAAATACATAGGACTTAGCCAAAATGAACATGAATCCGTTTCAGGGAGTAGAGAGTAGACTCATGACCAGCCTGAGCAGTTGGTGATGAGGTACAAAGACAGAATTTTGATTTGTAGGTTTTATAACAGGACCCATTGTAGGATGAGAAGAAATGTGAGCAAAGATGCCAATAAGAGAGAGTGGCTTAGATTTTAATTCTATTTGAGCCCAAATATTAAACTCTCGGAAAAGGAAAGGAAGTTTTTAAGTATTCAAAAGATAACAAAAACCCAGAATGCATAGCACCGAATTAATCTACCTATCACAACCCAAGAAGCAGTTCCCTTCCTGTAAGAACATTTGGAAGGAGAATCCAACCGGAAGAGATTAGAAAGAAAATTAACTTTCTGTTCCTATTTTCACCTTCCTTCCTTTTTAGAACTTTCACAAAAATCTGGCTAAGAATCTCTATCATGTCTTTTTCTTACGTAGATATGGAGAGCAAAATGAAACAGAGATGAGAGCTCAGTAGGTCGGAGGGGAACAAAATACTAGGACTTTGTCTAGAATTCATAGTATCTAATAACTATTTACCAGGTTGACTGAGAATAAAGGATTAATACAGATTATGAAGCACCACAAATTTTTTAAAAGAAATTTTTGTGACTTTTAATGATAGAACACTTGCAGTACTCTGGAAAAGGAGGAAAAAAAAAGTCATGGATACTCATTTAGCGTCTCTGTGATCCAGGTTTCTCATCAGCAAAAAATGTTACTGAGATAGTAAGAGGATTCAAAATATATTTCCCTAGGACACATCATGTTATAAATTACCCAACAAATCTCAGAAAAGAGGGGGAAAAATCCATCATTTTTATTAAAGCACAGCACTGTAAAATTCAAAACACTGAGAGATGTCAATGACTTTGGTCTGGGGATTGTCTTACCCATTAGCCAAAAGTGGGGGGGATGAGACCTTGGGGGAGGGGAACGGAGGAGGTCTCTGCCTATATGGTAGACAAAATGGCTGTAAGCTTCAAATACCAAATTTCCATCATAAACTTAAGGAAGTCACATATCCATGGAGGCAAAGATGCTGTCAGTATATTAGGAATTTACTTTTTTATAAGTATTATTAGAGAAAATATATTTTGGGTCTATATGTGTTCATTTTATTTCATAAAACAGATCCAAGTGTCTTGCCTACTATAAAACGTGTTATAATAAACATCACAATACAGATTACATGGAATGAGCATTTGTGCATAAGGGATCGTGCTGGGAAATTCAGAGATGATACCTGGTTTAAATCACAGGGGTTGGAATCTCTCCCAAAAGGACTTCAATCAAGAATGATGTGTTCACCTTTTACCAATTGAACCATAGTGTCTTTTTATACCTTCTTGCCTAGCTGAGGGTGAGAGCTGATGGTCCTTCAGGTGAGATGACTGGACTCTCATGCTATTGGGGAGAGGAATTTTTTTTTTTTTTAAAGTCAAGATACAGAAAAGTCAATGCAACAGTAGAGTTCAGGACAAAGGGGAAACCTTCCATAACTTTACTTAAGGCCAGGAAAGACGTCATTGACAGGCTAACAGCTGAGATGGATCTGGAAAAAGAAACAGAAATCAGCCGTGTAGACTAGAGAGGGGTTCCTTGTTTCCAGGAGAGAAAACAGCACCGTAGCATACCTGGGGAATTGCAAAAGGTTCAAGGGACTCTTATAAGTAAGGGACAATCCATTGGAGGGTTTCATGATCCAAGTGACTAGGAATTTAACCTTTGCAGGGGGAGGAAAGGACTCTGCTACAGAAAATTGAGTGGGGGAGAGTAGTAAGAGCAGGCTTTTTATTTTAGGATCCATGAAAAGATATTTCTGGAAATCCTACTCAGGTTGGACCAGGGTGATGAGAAATAGGTGACAGAGAATCTAATTAGAACAAAACTGTGATAGACCAATTACAGCTGTTGAGTCATAAGTGAAGAATCTGGCATATACCCAACGTGTAAGAGAAGACGCATGAAGACCACTGGACCTAGGTCAAGAGCAAGGTCCCTGCTTGGGAGACGACAGCAGAGTAACAGGAGTGGCCGGGAGCAGGACACCACAGAAGATGATGCGGTCATCCAAGAAGTGAGTTTATTACCATGTTTTAAGTCTTGGACACCCTTGAGAACCACATAAAAGCCATGAATTCATCTCTCAGAAAGATGCACATACCCAGACCCATACTATACATGGGGTCCATGACCTCAGGGCATTCAGAGCTCACTTCTGAAGACTCTTTCAAGAACCTCCTAATAGAGTAAGAAAAGCAACACAGAAATGCTGACAGTAACTGTCACTAAAAGGACTGGCCACAAAGGACAGTCCAGCCAAAGAAATGGAGGATGAATAATCAATCAGACAGTCAGGTGTGAAGCCAGGAGAGAATGATGCCATGGCTTCAAGAAGGTTGCACATTTCCAGGAGGAGGAAACAGGCAGCCATACCAAATGTTATTAAGAGGTTACGGGGAATGAGAATGAACCATAGGCCATGGTACTCACTGGTCCGTGGACTCGCTGGTCCAGAAGCCAGACAGTTGCAGAGAGACAGGGAAGAAGATGCAAAACTCATTCAGACGTGCTCTTGGAAACTGGCAACCGGGAAGTGGGAATGGGCAACGCAGGTGAGACAACAGATGGTTATTTATTGTTTCTGCGTAGGATGGAGGCAAAGCGTGAGCACGTTTTCCTCAGTTGAAGGGAAGGAGTGAGAAAGACTGAGACAGCGGAGAGAGGACGACAATGAATTCAGTCACTTCTTAAACTTAATCAGCTCCTTGTATGGAGCAGAGAGACATTTTCTATCAGGTGAAACCAAAAGAAAAAAGTAAAAAACCTTCATTGGTGGAGAGTAGTAGATAGGGAGGAGAGAGAACATGGAGACAACAGTCCCAGACGGCCTTTCTCGCTCAGTTATAGGGAAAGGTCACCTGTGGGCGGGGGCAGGATGTGTGGTTCACAGCGGAGAGCAGAAAGGTAGGCTCATGTCACAGAGACTAGCACACGATCCCTCCCTCACCACCGTACACACCAAACATCCCGAACAACCTAGGGCATACAGCGGGAGCTCAATGAATGCACACACAACGACGGAGTGCAGTTTGAGGGATTTAGGCACATGACATCATAGAACAGCGGATGTGCCTAATATAAAAGCTAATAAGCAGGGGAGAGTAAAAGGCGCTCCAATTTTTTTTAAGGTGTCCGAGAAAAGAAAGCCCAGATGGGCTGTTAGTTATTTATATGTCCTTCCCCGGAGTCTCACGAGGAAAAGACAGAAGACCTTCTCGGGAGCCACCCAACCCCGCCATCCTTGTCCATCCCTACGACACAGTTATCCGTTTAATGAATAAGTCATCACAGACAGCTGGCCGATAAGATGGGCGGCGTTCTTCTCCAGCACCCAATATTCTTCAGCAGAGGCGGACAACACAGAAAAATTAGCTAATTACGCTGTCAGTTGGTCACCTGGAGCTGCAGACCACACAAAAGAAAAAAAAAAAAAAAAAAAGCGAGCGGGACCAAGCAGACATCTCGGCAGCACGCAGCAGTCCAGATAAATGAGAGGACTAGGTAATCTGCACTCCGTTGTCCAGGAACGAAATCTTCACGTCTAACACCATTCGCATTTGAAAACAACAATCCCTCTCTAACCCAAAGCAGCGGCCAGGGAACAACGGGAAATGGGAGGCGTATTATTAAATCCCTTCTGATCAAAGGCTGTTGGGCCAGATTCCCAGGGACTTGGGCTCATGATGGGTTAGAGATGCTGTGTTCAGGTGTCATTTGAATTCACATTATATCTACTAAATCACAGTATGTTCACTTGTCCTATTAAAACTGTATTCTACCTTACCAGGTCTGAATAATTTGTATAAAATTGATTGCTACAGTTCTCACTAGAAGCTCTAATTGCATTCCTGGTATAACTTAAAATGATAACCTTATCTTAATTAGTAGCATGATGCAGAAATGCTTTTGAAAGCCTCTGAGAATTAACCTGCATTTTTAAACAGGAGCCCTGGGGCTTTAAAAAACACAACAACAACAACTTAAAAAAATATTCCTGTTGAGTACGAGAGGCGATGTTAATTTATCAGAACTACAAAAGGAAATAATCACATGGTGAGAGGCCAAGCAAAGCAGCGAACGCCGCCACTGATCAAAAAGTCTGCATTTCTCTTTGCAGAACGCCACACAATAAAATTCTAGGGCCCGGATCTCCTCGGCTCATACCAATTCTCGGTGCCCACAGGAGTCTCCTCTCTCTGGTTATTCTGATGAAACTCACCATTGATAATAAGTGGGATGCTACCACCGTGGAAGGGGGTGGACAGACTGGGCCATGTGGTGACCTCACACGGGCTTCATCACCATGAAGGTCAGCTTTAGTACTCCCTTGGGTTCTCAGGTTAGGCTTCTCCCTGATCAGGTATTTCTCCCTTGCCCAACTAATTCCGGCCTTCCTCGTCCATCCCATGCTGCCTAGCACCACCTTCTGCCTGCCCATATTTGCAACGTCTAAGCCAAGCTCTGGAAGCCAAGTTTCCCCCATGCAAGAGGACGGACCGTGTGCCTCTCTTCCATGTTATCGCTCCGGTAAAGAGATCTACATTGGCTCACAGGATGACTGTCATCATCTAACAGATGGCACCAGGCCATAGGAAAATTAACATTTCAACCACCTTGAACTCAACAATGGCAAGATAAAAAGACTTCACAGTAAGTCACCATTGTAAAAACACCAAGTAGATATTAAACATTCTCCAGTGCACTGCTTGCAAAAGAGGGTCTTTCTAAAAAAAACACGCTGCAGCTTGACCCATATTCTCAATAGTCTACCCGAAGAAATATACTGGGTAGATCTTATGATCATCCCAAACTATAACTGTAGCCACCCCCAGAAATGTTAAATACATGTTATTACAAGAAGACGACTCTCTCAGGGTTGGCCTCTGAGGTCTGTGGTGTCTTTCCGTAAGCAGGTACCACTTGGGGAATAATTATCGTCCTATAACACAGTCTGGTATTTCCTTATCTGAAAATGAGTATGGGTTCAAAAAAATTTTTTAAGAAGTATTTTCTCCTTACTAGAAATTAATGAACAGCTTTGTGTGGAGAGGTTAGAGCTGGTGGAGAATATCGGAATAGGCTATCATCACTGGAGCTGAATATAAAATTAGACAGCAAAGAGGTATGAATACTTCTCACATTTGGGACTGCGGTAGAATGCAGTTCCATCTCCCTTAATTTCTGAGCATAGAAAACTGTAAAATCAAACAGGAGACAATAGGCAAATATGGTTAGTTCGAAAGCAATCTTGCTTCGAGTTCCTGGTACCTTCTTTAATAGCACTAAAGCACAATTTTATTTTATTTTTTTAAAGACTTTATTTATTTATTTGACAGAGAGGACACGGCTGAGAGAGAGAGAGCACAAGCAGGGGGAGCGGAGAAGGGAGAAGCAGGCTTCCCGCCAAGCAGGGAACCCCATACAGGGTTTGATCCCAGGACCCTGGTATCATGACCCTCACGAGCTAATGACTGAGCCACCCAGGCGCCCCCTAAAACACGATTTTACAAGATCTACTATATGCAAGGAGTTACGTGTTATGGATGTGGGTGCAAACTGCTTCTTATTTTTATTTTATTTTATTTTTATATTTTATTCTTATTTACAAAATAGTAAAGCATTCCTTTATTTTACATGCAGCTTCTCTTCAAGAAGATAGGGCAGTTCAGAGAAGTATTATCACATGACCTATATGGGCACAGATTTCCATAAGCCAGTTGTCCATACCTGGAACCGTACAGAGGACTGGGCTCATTGTCTCTTATTTAAAACTATCTGCAGGCTTGAGAGAAGAGATCAAACTAAACATTTATTAGCACTGTGACAATTCAGCCTGAAAAAACCCCAGTGGAAAAGACATGTGAATCAACCGACATTTCAAATTGAGTGACCCCAAATCTGTTTAACAAGACGTGTGTTCTAGAGAAGAGAAGCCCCTCAGATCATTTCCCTTGCTCTCAGGCTCACCGGTGTGACAACCAGACACCGACAACATCTTCCCACCGCAGCTCGAGTTGCACTCACAGCATTAACGTGCTGAACTGAACAGGGGCTGCGGAAGAATCTTCCATTACCTTCCGACGGCCTCTGTACCACGGCGGCGAAGTCTAACGCCCAGCAAGAATCATCATCATAATCCTTGCTGGGATCCCACCAAGGATGGTTCAAACTCCTTCTAAATGCATTAATCACCCCTATGAAAGTCACTGCATGCTTTTAACGAACAAAGATAATGTATGTTCCTGGGATTATACCCCTGCATGCAGAATCATTAGAGAAAGAGAGACCAGAATTTATGATTAAGCCTTTGGACGGCAGGGCACTATTTTAACCATAAAAATCACAACCTGCTAGGAGAGTGGCCAAAGCGGAGGAACCATTAAAGGCTTATAATTAGCATCAATCAAGGTGTCACTACTGTTGACATCTTTATTACTTTAAATACACTAATCAAATACTTCTGCATGGAGATGGAAAGACGGATAAGGCAGCTGGATGTAGAAAACATCCCTACGGAGCACAATTTAAAATGATCCGTTCGCAAGGTAACACAACACAACAAAACAAAAAAGCTTTGGTATCAGTCAAGTGGGATTCCGAGACGGAAAACCTCCAAATGGACCTACTGGGTTGGCAGGGTTCTCTTACGGATGTTTTCTTGCCAAGCATTACTCTGAATAAACCCATAGCCACGTGCCCCTTCTGTGCAACCCACTGGAATTGCTTAATTTAGATGAAAAAATAACTCAGGGGAATATAAGCTTCAGGCTACTGTGTCAGGTAAATAACTAATGGAGCGTTCCTGCCTGGTACGTACTGCCTAGCGCTCTTCGCACACGGGCACGCGGGAATGAAACAGAAATGGAAAGCTCGACTCGGTGCCATTTACATAATTACAACAGGGCTGTCAATATTATCTAATTGCATCAGGGCTCGATTTCATAGCACGCAGACTCTAAAATATACTGTTATTATTGCGGCTCATATAAATATTTCGATCTTAATGAGCAAGAAGCCACGCAGCATCTTTGCCACCTCTTGAGCCCATATGGCATCATTCCTTAATGACTGCAATTTTGAAAAAGGTGCTCTTCTCCAAACAGTTTCTGGCTCTTGCAATGCTCACAAACTGAATCCTTGAGGTGAAGGGATTAGATAAGAAACAACGTGACACGCTTTTCAGGTAAGCGTCTGGCTTGGAAACAATTCAGAATTACGGATGAAGATTTGGCAAGGCCAATTATCCCAAGGGGACAATTTCAGCTTTGCCAAAGGAGATTATAATGGAGAACTTTCAGGAGAGAGACTCTGGAGCCCAACAATCGCTGTGGCTCCAAAGTTCAACTTTACTTGTAAGTTCCTCAACTGGTGTATCCACGGCAAGGTTTAAAATGCAGATTACATTTTCTCTCTGAATTGAAAACAGGCTCCTTAAAAAAAAAAAAAAAAAAAAAAAAAAAGGGTCTGTCCATCAAACACCAGGCAGGAAAAGTCGAAGGAAACTCCCCATTGTTTCTTTCCAAGCAACGATGAAAGAACTGAGGAAAGGGAACAGGGACGGAGCTAAAACCATTGGAAGGAGCACATTACTCAAGCTACACTGCTTACAAGGCACTGAAGGACTATCAGAGAACTCAAGCCCACTTCCATTGTTAAGTTCATGGTTACGGGAAGAATGTTCTCCAATACAGCATGATAGCCTCACAGAAGCAAGGTAATAAGAAAAACACAGCAACTGAGCTACTGAGAATCCCACTAGTTGAAGCCAATATTTATCAAATCACCCCTTCAACAACATTATGCCACAATTTCTAGAAGGTTCCAAGACGCTGACCTCCTCTCAAATGATAATAGCAAACCCTTCCGGCTCTTAAAAGCATAGTGGCCTATTTCATGTGAGTAGGTTTTTGCAATTGACAAAGTTATTTTATACACATTAAATTATGCATGAACTGTGAGGTAGATATGATTCTTTCCATTGTACAGATGAGGTCAGAGACTAGGAGAAGTTAAGGAACCTTTTAATGGGCACCTAGAGGGAAGGTCTGCTGACTCAGGGCCCGCCTCACTTTACTCTGTTGACCCTGAGTTACTATCAAATGTTCCAAAACCTAATTAAGGAGATAAATCACAAATTACAGATGCTGATTACCTACAGGAAAGACAAATTTTGAAGAGTATTTTAGCAAGAGAAAGCGGTTTCACAGAAAACCAGTTAGATGCACAATAAACAAGAAAGAATCTCCAAGTCTGAACATTGGTTTGCTTTGTTCACAGATTGGTCATCTTTCTACTCTACTCCAAGATTTTGTTTTTCACTGGTAAGAGTCATTTGATTCTCACTGACGCACAAGGAATGGGGAAGGTTGTGTAATATTGTAGGAGGCTGACCTTACCACTCTGGAAAAACTGCCAGCCAGACAAAAAGTGTCGGCTAATAATGAGTCAGGGATGGGCTCCAGAGTATCAAAGACCTTTATGTCGAATCCTTAACAAAGAAGCTTGGTATAAACAAGACTTCAGGGCTGGGAAATGACACAAGAAGAGGACAGTCACTTCCTCATCAGAGGACAGAGCTTTTGCCAAAATGTGCTGAAATGTGTACACAGCACTTGCACATAGACATGAGTGAGAGAACTGCTATCAATGAGTGCTATGTTCTAGATCCAGATGTGGAAATATCTGAGGTCTGGCAAATTCTCTGTCCTACCCTACTTGAAGAACTCAGAGCTATTTATATATGTTCCAGTTAATGCGATTTTTATCAAAAAAAGGAAGAGGACAGAAAAGATAACACTGGAAGGGATAAGTAGAAATGGAAGAACCAAGGAGAAAATAATTGCAAGTAAACTACATGACAGATTAAAAAAAGAAAAAGAAATGCTCGTCTAACAATAAAGGCAAGAGTAGTTCCTTATCAACACAGCCTTGCGTGTCCCGTTGCGTTGTCTTCCATGATGCTTTAAGGCCATTCACACGGTGTTGCCCAAGACCTAGAGTTTCAGTCCTGGACTGACACCACCATAAATCTATATAAATCAAATGGAGGGCTTTTTTTCCCCAATTTTTTTAAAAACAGGTAGGCATATTGTTCATTTACATGTTATACAATGGAACCATGGTAAGTAGAAACATGGCACTGTGGATAGTAAGGACATTGAGTTAACAGTATGGAAAACTCTGACAATACAATGGGCTTATTATCAGAAACATCCTCGCAATCTAGCCAAAAATATCCTAACAAATCATTTTTTAAAAAGATTTATTTATTTGGGAGAGTAAGCAGGCAGGGGAAGGACAGAGGGAGAGGAAGAAAAGAATCTCAGGCTGACTCCCAGTTAAGCCCAGAGCCCAATACTGGACTCAGCCCCAGGACCCTGAGATCATGAGCTGAGCAGAAATCAAAAGTCAGAGGTGCAACCTAGTTGGGCCCCCCAGGCACCCCCCCACAAGAAAGTCATTTTAAATTACATATGTGTTGTATTGTCATTTTCGTAAAGGGATGGAAAAGCAGATTTATTTAACTTGAGCATTTTTTAATATGTTGTCCACTATGTCAGATAATGATGGATATACAGTGTGTGACAAAGAAGTTCACCATTGTGGGCACAAAAACATGGGTTTGCTCATCTCATGTTGTGCATCAGTGGTAATCAGGAGACACGGGCTCGAAAATTCTGCCTAGTGTGAAGATTCTAAAATATGAATATAAAAAGGATTCCAAAGGAATTTCAGATGTGAATTTACACTACTCTAATGGCAAATCTGATCTGACAAAACAGAAATTATATAGAAAGGACCAACACATTCTCTTAACATCCTAAAAGAAACTGCTTAAAGGGTAAGTTGTGTGATTGGAAAAGGTTCTGCAAGACCCACTCAACTCCGATGGAAAATAAAAACTCCTGAATGAGGAAAAAAACATTCATTGGTGTATCTGTCTCAGAGAAACACACAAACAGGGGTTTCCATAAACCCGGCTAGGTAAAAATACATTAGCAGTGACAAATATCCTTGAAGAAAACCTTACAGGTCTATTTCGATAATCATGAACGACAGCTCAACAAACTCAAATGGACTGAATGTTGAGAGTAAAAAGTTTATGGTGAAAGGTTGACATACAAGATGCAAACATATATAAAAGCAAGAAGTTCTGGAGCATCAAACTACAGTCTCCCTCCCAATTTTGATAGCATCCACCTGCTTGCATTCCTGAAGTGGACCTGTGAATCCGGGCAAAGGCATGTTGCGCTTCAAGGCTCTAGGTCAAGGCCAAAAATATAAGCCATGAATTCACTGATACTAAAGATGAATGAATAGTCAAAGAGACGGTAGTCTCTATTACTTTGTATTGAAGCTCATAAGAGGTTTCCAATTATCTTACAAAATATGTTTCCTCTCTATCCTTTGTATTTCTCTTTGTTTCTGTCCATTATATGGCTAAATCTACTATACATCAAATAAGAGTGGATCATTTCTAATTTAATAGTGACACAAATCCTTTGGTGCTCATACACTATTGACATTGACGTAGAATATTGACCTTGAATTTATAAAATATTGACTCACTTTCATTGTTCTCTGCTTTTCTCCCAGGATAAGAAATGATCAGAATGAGTTTTCCATAGGCTGTTGTTTTGTTTTGCCTAGATGTACTCATAAACTATCACACAGACTATTCTAGGAAAATTTTGACCACGACCAAATCAAAAAACTGAGTTGCATGCAAGTAACAAGTGATTATTTTCATTTCAAATACTTCCTGATTAAGGTGTGCAGCAATATTTCTTTAAATTAAAAAAAAAAAAAAAAGGGTGTGTAGGAGATCCTAAGAATAACCATACCATTGCAGAGACTAGGGCTCTAGAAACGAAATGAAACCCAGAGGAGTAGCATTTGTAGGGATTCTTCAGCACAGAAAGCAGCCCTGAACAGTCACCTGTTTTGGTTTTTTTCTCTCTCATCAGCTCTCTGCTCCATTTCTTCACATGAACAGAAGCAAAGTAATACTGACATTACCTCACCCTGTTATGGTGAGAAACAGACGAGAGGGTGTGTGGGAAAGCATTCCCTACATCACCGAAGGTTACAAAGACATAAATTATAAATGAGACCATGATACATACATATGTTATAAACAAAGAGGAAGGCAGACTACTGGGGTTGATTTGAAATTTACTCATTATGACCCAGAGATACAAAACCCAATTTTGCAAATCAAATGTTTTCCCATCACAGAACTGACCTCATCTTGCCCAGAAGTCTCCATTCCCACTTGGTGACCAAACCAGGAGAACGAAACAAAAACTTCAAGCTGATTCATTTGGTATAACTCGGGTTCCTCAGAAAATAGTCACTGGGGAGTACATTTTTAGTCTGTTTTTTTTTTTCTTTTTTCTCACTTGCCCCTTCTTCTGAAATATTGGCATCTCCTCAAGAAGAATTTTAAGTAAGACTGTGGTGGCAGAGTGGCATGTCAACTGTGATCACTGCCCTTCCTGGGTGGGCGTCCTGAGGAGGGCGGAGCTACTTGGCCTGGTCTTTGGGTTTGGGTCTCGCCCATCGGTATGTCTGTTTCTGAAGCCTCTGGGATGCTTCTCTCCACCTGGCTGTGTCCACTGTGGGGAACCTGGGTGGAGGGGGCACATTGCACTATCTGCCACAGATCCCCCTTGCTCTGGGACACCTCTCAATTGTGCTCATGCTGACTTATAAGCGCAGGTCTCCAGCTCTGCCCCAGATATGAGTCACCCAGATAAGAGGTGAATAGAGTGCTGTCTTCCCAACAGGGCACTTATCTACTCTACGGCCCAAAGCTGCCGGCAGAGGCAGGGGTTAGAAGTCCCCAGGAGGACTTTCCCAGGGTTCCAGAGGGGAAGGGAGACAGTTTCCTTTGTTCTCATTTCCTTCCTCAACCTCCCTGTCTTCCTTTTAAGTCGCCTTGCCCAGGCTCCCATCCCCCAAAATCTCACCAAGCATCAAGCTGCACCACTGTAGGGGGCCTTCCCTTCCTGTGTGGTTGGGTCTCACTTTTATAAGCTTTCATCTCAGGCCTTCAGACTTTCTCCTCAATGTGTTAATGGAAGCTTTAGCATTTCCACCAAACCCTGGCTTATGTAAGAACTCCTACGACAAGTGCACAATGACACAACTGTTCCACCGTCTAGGCTGTATCTGCCCTATTCCTAAAGCAAGAAAGGCCACTGATTCCATGACTGCAGAAGCTGTAGGGCAACAAGATTTATAGGGAAACTTTTAAAAGTATCATTAAAGGTTTCAAAAATTTATCCTTATTAAATAAGCTACGCCATTTAAGAATATGAGAGATTTCAAGGGTTTCCTGAATAAAAAAGCAACTGAAATAACAACCATAAAGAGTAGCTGTAATTAACCCATTTTACAGATGAAGACGTGGAAGCTTGGGGAAGATAATTTTCCCAGGGAGACGAAGCATGTAAGCAGTGATGCCAAAATTACTATAACTCTAGAGTACTTTTTACTATTAACACAGAAGTTCCTGGACAACAGTAGTCAACTCCAGGAGGGAAAACATGAACATGAATCCTTGCTACTTACCTATGAAAAGAAAAAAAACACATGACATTGAAGACTGCAAAATAAAGAAATCAGAGTAAGTTATTAACTTACTTGTTCAGCTAGCTTGGTTAAATACTTCCAGATATAACAAACACTACACTAGGGATTGGAAATGTAATTATGATAAAGAACTTACGTAACCAAAACAAAGAAAAAGAAACAAAAAACAAGCAATCTAATTAAAACCTGGGCAGAGAAAATTTTTCCAAAGATGATTTACAGATGGCCAATAAACACATGAAAAGATGCTCTACACCCCCTCATCATCACAGAAATACAAATCAAACAGAGAGAGGTACTGCCTCACACCTGTCAGAATGGTTAAAATCAAAATGACAAGAAATAACAAGTGTTGGTGAGAATATGGAAAAAAAAAAAAAAGAACCCATTTGAGAATGTAAATTAGTGCAGCCACTGTGGAAAACAGTAGAGATATACATAAAATATTAACAGAATTGCCATATGATCCAGTAATTATGCTACTTGGTATTGGCCCAAACAAACAAACAAACAAACAACCCCCTCTAATTAAAAAAGATATATGCATTCCTACATTCATTGCAGCATTATTTACAATAGTCAAGATATGGAAACAACGTAGGCATCCATCAATAGATGAAAGGAGAGGGGCGCCTGGGTGGCTCAGATGGTTAAACCCCTGCCTTCGGCCCAGGTCATGATCTCAGGGTCCCGGGATCAAGCCCCGCATCAGGCTCCCTGCTCAGTGGGGAGTCTGCTTCTCCCTCTCCAGCTCCCTCTGCTTGTGCTCTCTCTCCCTCTATCAGATAAATAAATTAATCTTTAAAAAAATAGATGAAAGGATAAGCAAGTTGTGATATATATGTATATATCCACGTGCACATGGGTACACGCACACACACATACACACAACGGGATATTACGCAGCCATGAAAAAAGAATGAGACCCTGCCACTTGCAACAACATGGATGGAGTTAGAGAGTATCATGCTTAGTGACTAAGGAGGAGAAAGACAAACACCATATGACTTCGCTTGTGTTTGGAATCTAAAACTTGAATCAACAAAAAGAAGAAAAAGACCTATAGAGAACGAATGGTTGCTAGAGGGGAGGAAGGGGAAGGAGTCAAAGTATGGGCAAAAGGGGTGAAAAGGAGTGGCAGATACAGGCTGCCATTTATAGAATGAGTAAGTCACTGGGATAAAAGTTACAGCACAGGGAATACAGTCAAGGTATCATAGTAGTGTGTATGGTGACAGATGGAAGTGAACTCTTCCGGTGAACAACAGCATCTGCACAGAGTTGTGAAATCACAATGCTGTACACCTGAAGCTAATGTAACATGTTTGTCAATTACATACAAATTTTTAAAAAAGACTTTAGAGTCTGGTTAGTATTACAACCACCCCCCAAAAAAAAATTCAAAAAAAATAAAAATTAAAAATAAAACTGTCCCTGCTCTTAAACTGGAACACAGTAGTTGAGACATATAGAAGTAATTATAATACAACTGAACAAATTTAGCAATGTAGGATTTTAAGTATCCTGGTGCTCTTATGTTTTCTAAACCAATTTTTCTCATACATCAAATGGTCACTGGGAAAATTACAATAATTTACAATAATTTTACAGGTAGAAGATTCATTATACATTGGGATGTGAGAAATTACTTAGTACAAAATACCTGTATCAATAAACCTTTCTTTTAAAAAAAAAAAAAATTTTAGAGAGTGTGAGAGCCCAAGTGGGGATGCAGAGGGAGAGAGAAAATCCTAAGCAGGTTCCATGCCTCATGCAGAGCCTGATGCAGGTCTCCATCTCATGACCCTGAGATCATAACCTGAGCCACCCAGGTGCCCCATCCTGTCTCAATTATCTTTTAAAGATCTTATTTTTTATTTTTATTTCTTTTATTTGTCAGAGACAGAAAGCAGAAGCATGAGAACGGCAGGTAGAACAGGCAGAGGGAGAAGCAGGCTCCCCGCTGAGCAAGGAACCCAATGTGGGACTCAATCCTAGGACTCCAGGACCACAACCCCAGCCGGAGGCAGACAGACACCTAACCACCTGAGCCACCCAGGCACCCCCTGTCTCAATACATCTTAATCACAAAAGGAAAGACCAAAATGTAGCATATGTAACAATATGGAAGTCATGGGAACTAGCCATGTTCACTTTTTGTCCACTTATCCCTGGTGACTTCGTATCTCAACAGCCTCAGTAGACTATGAACGCTTCCTCTCTGGAGCAACAGCAGCTGTCCAAACACACACATACACGAGCACGTGCATGCACACACGCACACATAGCATTTAAAAATAAAATTTGATAAACTTCATTAAAACATCCTCCATATATGTGACATTTTCCGGTAATCTGGGAAGAACTACCAGGAGCCTCCCTCCAGAGGTAGGTCATGATTTTTCAGTTTGAGTGTAGGTGTCCTGTGACGTGAACGTTTTATGAGACCAATCCAAGGTTTCCTTTGTTAGCTAAAGAGTGACTAGAGCATTCACATGTAAAACGGGGTGAAGGGGAAAAGTACCATAAGTGTGTCGGAATTCCATTTTTTCCAAATTCTGAAACCCAAATAGGTGCCCTGAAATATTAGGGTCATTGCTTACAATGTAATTATAACTGTTACTTTTAATTTTAAAAAGTACAGTTATCCCCCACTACCAAATAGTAGTGAGATGTTACAGTAAGGGAATTTAAAACCCAGGCTCATTTTTCCTCTTTTGCGCAGGGGGAGCATTTACATATCCCCATGTAATTATATACTACGACGTAATGATAGAACTATGGAATTACATACATGCACACCACAAGCTAACAAAAATATGACAACATATTCTATGAAAATTGCAACTTGAAGAATTACCAAAAACATGCAAAGGCAAAAATAAAAAAGAAATCTGGAAAACAATTTCTGCCATCTTGCTTATTCATGTGTAAACATCCAATATGCTCAGTACTTTGACATCTCTATTCGTTTTCAGGTCTGAATCAGCTACAAACATATGACCTTTGATTGTGTGATTGATTTGTTAAAATTTCTGAAATATGTTACATAGGGAGCGAATTTCATATGAATACAAATATTTTTGTATCCTAAGGGACAACGTCTATAAGGCACTGAGACCCCTGAATAAAAGAATGTATTTATTCAACTCAATTGTTCAAACATTTGTAATTTGTACCTAGAACTATATTTTTTCACCATTAAGCATTGTAGGGTTTTTTTTTTTTTTGTAGTTGTGTCACCAAAAATACTTCACAAGAGCATTCTATAAAAATCCTCTGTAGCTCGTGAAAGGCAAAAAGAAGCCTCTTTCTATTTATGTTCCTCTGGGATAACCTGACCTCTCTATGTAAACTCTCAGCAAAAAGAAAGACACCCAGTGGATTAAATGGCACAAGTTCCAAGCACAAGTTCCTCCAGGTTTCTGTGCCCTGGAGCAACAAGCTGGCTTTTGCATCTGGCAAACATATGCAGAAAACTAGGCCAAATATGGTTGATAAACTTGGCCAAGTTCTTCCATGTGACCTACTGTGACAGCCAACCTAAAGTTCCCATTGTCGATTCAATTTCCAAAGGAAAATGTCATTTTCTTATCCATATGTGTCAATATTTAAGATATGGATATAAATAAACCTGTCTCACATGTTTGGAGTAAAAAGTAAAGCAGTGTTAAAAATAACAAATGTACTGTATTTGTATTATTGGAAGGGGTGAATATTTAGAATAAGATGCATATAATGGAAACGAGTCTGGCCAAACAGTCAAGCCCCACAGTTCAGGACTGAGAAGCATAGGAGAAGAATGCTGCCAGTGTTTCTGCCAGGTACAATGCCTTCTACATTGACCAGAGGAATTGGCTGCCATGACTAAAGCTCTAACGCCAGCTGAAACTTCATGACTTCAACCACTGTTGAAAGCCCAGGATTTCTAGGGGTTCTACTAGACATCAAATAACAGGATTAAATATGCTCAAATAGTCATATGCTTTAAAATGTTGACAACAGTACTGCCTGGGCAGTTCAGTCAGTTGAGCATCTGACTCTTGATTTTGGCTCAGGTCATGATCTCAGGGTCCTGAGATGGAACCCCTCGTTGGGCTCCACACTCAGTGCGGAGTCTGCTCAAGGATTCTTTCTCTCTCCTCCTTCCGTTGGCCCTCTCCTCACTCATACATAAATAAATCTTTCAAGAAATAAAAAAATAAAACAAATGTTGATAATAGGACTTCCATCAATGTTACTCTCTTTCAATATACTTGTCATTGTGGAGGCATCTTACCATCCTAGGAACAATGATAAGCACATGAATGTTTGCACAGCCCTTGCCCTCAAAGACAGCACTGCCCTGAAACTCATGCGACTTTGGAGTTTCAAGCCGCTTCTTTGGGGTCTTGTTTTCAAACCATTTTCCATTATGTCAAGCAAGATGGAATGATCATCTGACTTACTGTGTCTGTTACATATTACTCCATCAGAGTGACACTGGTTTACTGCACCATTACCGAAAAGCTGGCTGTTCTCTGCTGAGCAGAGAGCCTGATGCAGGGCTCGATCCCAGAACCCTGGGATCATGACTTGAGCCGAAGGCAGAGGCTTAACTCACTGAGCCACCCAGGCGCCCCCAAAAGCTGTATTCTGACAAAGTGCCTATCAACACACAACAACGCAGTAAAGAGGAAACATTTCCCTGCTACCCCATTTAAGAAAAAAAAAATTATCAGGAAGATATAGATGGCATTCATATATAGGTCTCTAAGCATAGATAAGTTATTATCTGACATAGGAAAATATTAAAACTCTACAAACTGTCTTTTAATGTTGCACGTAAGGGTATGTGCACTACACCAGGAACCCCTCAACACACGTCCCAGTCCCAACCACTAAGCTAACACCACTCCACTGGCCCTTTCTCTTCAAATGACACATTTTCCCATCCAACTGACATCTTCCACTGGTCTTATAAGCAAGCTCCAATCATTTTTCCCCTTAAAAACCACTCCTATTCCCGTGTCACTACCTATGCACTAATCCTTCTCTTCTATCCAAACATCTGGAGGAAATAAAGTATTTTCACTGGCCCATCTTCTTCATATCATATTCATTTCCGAATCCAGTGGTTTCTAGTTTCAATCTTTGCCAGTCCAACGAAACCACCTCCTGCTAATGCTATAGGTAATTTTCCAAATCGCTAAATACAATGGACATTTTTCATCCTTCACCGGGGCCAGCAGCTTTGTTACATTTGCTCACGTTGACTGTACCCCATTCTTTCTTATTAAGATTTTGACCGGGGGGGGGGGGCAGAGGGAGAGAGAATCTCAAGCAGACGCCCCACTAAGTGCAGAGTCCAACACTGGGCTCAGTCTCATGACCCTGAGATCATGACCTGCAGGTAAGAATGAACCATGAGGACTCTTGACCTATCACTCTTTTTTTATTTTTAAAGATTTTATTTATTTGACAGACAGAGATCACAAGTAGGCAGAGAGGCAGGCAGAGAGAGAGAGAGGGAAGCAGGCTACCTGCTGAGCAGAGAGCCTGACTCGGGGCTTGATCCCAGGACCCTGAGATCATGACCTGAGCCGAAGGCAGGGGCTCAATCCACTGAGCCACCCAGGCGCCCTTGACCTATCACTCTTACGTATATTTTATGCATCACTAAGGAATGACTACAAATTCCATTGGTGCCTACAGCTCCCAGAAGTTTTCCCTTCTCTTGCTACCCCACACTGGGCTTTAGACAATTTGTCACCCATGTTAGTGGCATTCGGCCTGTCAGCATCTGGACACATAGGCCTCTGGTAAGCCAGGACTTGTACTCATCTCTCCTCAGAGGCACTCCTCCTTCCTTGGCTTTCAGGTCACTTGGCTGCCTTGGGACCCCAGCCCTCTCATGGGTTGAAGAAGTGTTATGTAGTGACAATTTTTTTTTTTTTTTTTACCATTTTGTTGTTGTTGGAAGGCTGGAAAAACTGTTCTTTTCATATTTCTACGTTCCAAATAGAAAAGTAGTGACTTTTCAACCAAGAACCCAAAGCATCTCTAAGGATAAAGAGAGATCCCACAACCAGCGATGCTACAACAACTGGTTATTTATGGGCGGCTGGAGGGGAGGAGGTGAACTTTGACCCACACTTCACATCATACATGAAAATGTACCTTAGATTATCACAGATCTAAGCAGCAAAATTAAACGATAAAACTTTTAAAGGAAAACATAAAAGCATATCTTTGTGATCTTAGGGAAGGCAAAAATTTCCTAGAAATGCAACAATGATAATTAAAGGAAAAAATAATAATGTGAACCTCATTAAAATGAAAACCTTTGTCCTCTGAAAGAAGTCATTGGGAAAATAAGCGGATAAAGCTACAGACTAGGAGAAAATGATCACAGCACACGGATCTGACAAAGGAGTTCTAACTGTTACAATTCAATAATATAGAGACCAACAACTCAATTCAAAATATGGGCAAAATACTTGAATAGGCATTTCACAAAGTGATATATGTGAAAAGCCAATAAGCTCAAGAAGAAGTGCTCATGGGGCACGTGGGTGGCTCAGTGGGTTAAAGCCTCTGCCTTCGGCTCAGGTCATGATCTCAGGGTCCTGGGATCAAGCCCCTTGTCAGGCTCTCTGCTCAGCGGGGAGCCTGCTTCCGCCTCTCTCTCTCTGCCTGCCTCTCAGCCTACTTGTGATCTCTGTCAAATAAGAAAATAAAATCTTTAAAAAAAAAAAAAAAAGAAGAAGAAGAAGAAGTGCTCACCAACATTAGTCATTTTGGAAATGCAAATCAAAACCACAGGTGGCACCATTAGACACGGACTCAAATGGCTGAGATCCAGAGACTGATACCAACAAATGTCGATGAGGACATGAAACGGGGCAAAAAAGAAAAGAACAAAAAAAAACGGACTCTTACAAATTGCTATTGGGAGGGGAAAATGGTATATCTCTTTGGGGACTGGTGTGGAAGTTGTTTTTAAAGTTCAACGCCCAGTCTTTGGTATTTACCAGAGAGAAATACAAACACACACACACACACACACACACATATATAAATATAACAATCTGGTATAAAAATTATTCCTAACCACTTAATGTGTAATGGCCCACACTGGAAACAATCCACGTTGGAAAGTGGATTAAAAGAAATTTATGATAAACCCAAAGAAGGGAACATGATAAATAGGAAGAATCACAATAGAGCAAGAGCATGAATAAACGTCAACAGTCTTTTCCTTTAAAGATTGTATTTATTCATCTGACAGAGAGAAAGACAGCAAGAGAGGAAACACAAGCAGTGGGAGTGGGAGAGGGAGAAGCAGGCTTCCCGCCGCACAGCCAGTCCGTCCCGCCGTACAGCCCAGTCCTGGGACCCGATCACAGAGACTCGATCCCAGGACCCTGGGATCATGGCCTGAACTGAAGGCAGACACTTAATGACCGAGCCACCCAGGCGCCCCAAACATCAACAATCTTAAGAGAAGGAAAGATCCAGCCACAGAAAGTATATAGTGCTTGACTCCACTTCCAGAACTGGCAAAACTGACCTATGATTAAATAATCAGAAGAGTGTTTCCCTTGGGGAGTGGAGACAACAGGTCTGACTCTAAAAGGGCAGGGGTGTTCTTTATGGGGATAAAAAGAGTCTACATATTAACAGGGGCACAGATTATATTCATCAAAACCCATTGGCTACATGCTTAAAACTTGTGAAATTCTCAATCTGTGTATCCGTGAAGACTATCTCAATAACAAGACAACAGTGACAAAATGTGCGCGCGCGCGCACACACACACACACACACACACACACGGGCTTTCTCTGGCCCCTCCATGAAGAAGCACACCCCGACTCCACCTCAGACACTGGGGTCTGCTTTAGCATTTGTGATCATTTTCATTCAGATGTGGAATTTCTGCATATGCTAATCTATTCATCATCTCTACTGCCTATGACCATGGAAGCTTCTTGAAGGTAAGAACCTTCTGGAAGTTTGTGGTTATTGATTCCGTGTTGATGGCGGGGGCAAAAAGGCAGTAACTGATCCAACAGGAAGCTGAACTTCGTTTTGTACTCGATTATTTAGATAGATTTCTTCTCCACTTGCCCGTGAGGATTTTTTGAAATCAGAAGAGATAAAGCTTGGGAAACGCCCTTTGAAACCCATCAGGCACGCTACAACATACGGGATGACAGAAATAGGAGACCTCAGTTGCTTATCAAAGACAGCGAACATCAGACAGCTTAAAACTTTATGTAGAACAGTCCGTTATGCTTGTAACCTTTCCTTGGAGAGTCACCTTCCAAAAGCAAGATCGAGTCTGAGGGAATCAGGCGGCGCGACGGCTAGCTGTCTAAACCACGGGGACTGCTCACTTTCCTCAAGTTCATGACTTTGCCTGAACGCCATGACTCACGGGCATTTATTATGAGGCCGCTTTTTGGGATTAGAGCATCACAGCACTATCGGTCACATGGGGACTTTCGACCTAAACCTCTCCTCCAACGTTTACAGATTCATAATTAATTAGAACCTGTCCACACCTCCCCTGAATTCATGTTAGCAAGACCCATGTTAAGGTACATTTATTGCTGGCAGGGGTGTGACAAGATTTTTTTCAATTTCAAGATTACTTTAAAAGAATCAATGGGTTGGTTTCAAGGAGGCCACAGAGTACCATGGTTCCAAAAAGAAGGTACCTCAATCACCTATCAAACATGTAATCTGATGGATAATTACACACACAGAGACATGCATACACAATCTCACCCGAGGACACAGCACAGAGTTCTTAAAAATGGGCACCGTAGTTCAATGTAGCCCAGAGTACAAGGAGGGACTGGAGTGTTCTGAGGGTCTCCTTGAGCACTGGGCACACTGCTGGCTGAGAGACGGACAATGTTCAATACTCAGGACGGATAATTACCGAAAGATTAGTAGACTCATTTTCTTTACATAAACTCTCTTCTATTCTTACCAAAGTGGAGATTCAGTTCAGCTGAAGAAAGGGCACAATATGATCTTTGTGAAGTTCTCAGTCCAAAGAAACTAAGGGAAAAACCCCCTCTTAGCTCAGCACACAATTCGACTCGTGACGGTCTTTTATTCACGGTCACTGTCAAGGCTTAACCACCATCATGGATTTACTCAGCCTTGTCTGTTCCCTCGAATCTGGTTTATACCTACAATGAAGCAAGTCACTTTTAAAGCAACAAACTCATGCACAAATTAAAAACAGTGCGTGTTTAATAGTCTGGAATAAAAAGAAAAAGAATAAAAAAGACTTTCTCCTCTGCCCTATAAAAACCAGCAATCTCATGAAGCCTCTTTGAAGGCTATGGCACAAGCATTTATTGTTACTGCATTCAAAATGTTATCATTAAGCCAAGTTTTAACCTTCCATTACCTTTAGGAATTCTGGAAGATGACAAGTCGTCCAACAATTTGGACAAAAACATTGAAGTTTCAAGCCACTGTCTGTCCATGTATCTCTCCTTCTCGCAGGCTTCTTCACGTGCTTTTACACAGAAACAAAGACTTTGGGCAAATGGAGTTAGATTTTAAAAATACAAAAAGTCGTGTATTATCATAATATTTTCCTAAGAATGCCATATTGAACTTGAGAATGGACTCTGGGGTCCTGAACATCTAACACACAGTGAGACAGAAAGAAAACGCTTTTGTAGATTCATCAGGTGTCCCCCACCCTGTTAGTAATTAACCATTAACTAGTCACAATGACCCGTAACGCTGATCCAGCTCTGTGTCGCTTCAGACCCGTGGCTGGGATGCCAAATACGGTTCTGGAACCCACAAACTGTGAGGACAAACTGACAGTCGGTGACAGTTTCTGCCTGGGCCAGGAGCTGAATCAAGAGGCAGGGCAAAACTCCCATCTGCTGTCCAGCTGCCATCCTGCCCCTATCAGAAAAGGTTACACCATGAACCACTGACAGATGGGCATTGCAAAGATCTATTAGGGAAAAAGAGAGGTCTGAGATGATTAGAATAATGACCTTTGATTCGACATAGAAATCCCAGTAGTAATGAAAATCATGCATAATTTCAAGGTCTTTTAATCGTGCTAAACAGATAATGTGTCTTTTGCACATTAAAAAAGGAAAAATGAGGTTTGCCTTCTACCACGAAGTATAGAGTGCACCAAGTACTATATACCTTAGGAAAAAAAAAACCTTAAGAGTCTATTCTTTATCTCTGTATAGGCACATGTATATACAGTCGTTACCTGCAGTTGTTTTTCCTCAATGACACATCAGTGAAGTTTAGTATAATGTAATTAGACTAATAAAACAAACATTTCATAGGTTCTTGGTAGGGTGCATTTCCATCAAAAGCCTACTCTATAGAAACAGGAAACTGGGGATAAGTCAGCTCATGTTTTAAACAAAAGACTAAAGACAAAGGGAATAATAAACGCCTGAGCTAAAGCTAAGTGTGTGTTATGTTTCCATAGCAAAAACAGCCTCCGCAAGGCAAATAAACCCCCTAGACAAAAGGTAGCTATTCAAGTCACACAAGACATAAAGTCTACCTACCATGCGCCAGGCAAAGTGCTAGATTCCAGGAATAGAAAGATGAGTAAGACACAGATGGCCTTGGTCTCCAAGGAGCTTGTAGTCTCATGGGGAGATGGACATGTAATTGTTTATTATATGGTAAAGTCAAATAACATAGCAGGAAAAAGACATGCTACCGTGTGGTTGGTCTTCGAGGGAGAAAATAATCATATAAGTTGTTCGGAAGAAGAGAATCTCATAGAGGTGGTATGTTTTAATTTTCATATGCCTTTTATAGATATACAATGCTTAATTTTTCTTTACAGTTTGTATAAGAGAATCGAATATGGAGAACCCACGTTTCAAAAAAAGGGCACCTAATCTTTCAAAAATATGAACATATTTTAGCATAACTTGTACATCTGGGGCCATTTTTTTTCCTGTTATAGCCAAGTATCTTCTAAAAGTTGACGTAAAAAAGGAATAGAGAAATTGCTATAATAAACACAATTTATAATGAACTTGTATCCTATGAAAAATGTGAGCTATCTCCACAAAAAGATGTGTATAAGAAAATTCTAAGTGTTTTTAGTCATAAAGCCCAAAAATGGAAGAAAGCTAGCGAGAGAAAAATGGATGACCAAACTAGGACATATTGATAAAATTAAATACTCCTCGCCAGTAGAAATGCAAGAACTATAGAAATGTATAACACGTGAATCTCAAAGCATTATGGGATTCTGCATGATTCTATTTACATACAGTTTAAGAACAGGTAACTAACAAGTGCAGACAAACGTCAAAATGATTAGCTCTGGCTGGGGATGGAGGATACTGAGAGGGAAGGGGAATGAAAAAAGTTCCAGGGATCAGGGCTGAGAGCCAGGATCCAGATCTCAATCTGGGGTTACACATGGAGACCGTGTATTTGTGAAAAGCTCACCTGGTGCTTCCCACGAAGATTTGTGCATGGCACCCAATGTAAAGAACCTCTCAGTTTTTAAAATGTAAAACACTGCGGTAATTGGACATCATAAAATAGAGATTAAACACAAGTAGTTTCTACATCCGTGTTGCCATACAACAAAATGCTGCATCATTTTACAAATAACGATAGAAATGCAGAGAATTGCTATTTTGATACTAACAATTTCAGGGAGCAAAGAAGAAGAAATGCTTGGGAAGTGCACATTACAAAATTCTTTCACCTGAAATGCAATGTGCTTCTCCTCTGAACCCTATTCAAATAACTTGATCTAATGCGGGGTCAAAAGGGTATCTTATGCATATGGAAAATCCTATGCTTTATTGCATGTTCATACACCCTATGTTTTAAGAAAACAATATAATTTCATTGTTGCATAAAATGGCCTTGCTGCCCTCATTCTTCATTGGCTTAAAAGTCTCACTTAATCACTACCCAAAAAGCAGAAATATTTAATACACAATATGCACCAGCCTCAGTTTATTCTGAGAAACAAACAAAAAAAAGAATATTGCACTATTTCCAACATACACGTCATTCAGACATAATAATTTATCCTGATTTTTAAAAAAAATTTATCGTTATATAAACTCACTTTCGTAAGGAAGTTGGCACTGACCTACTATATGCATTTCACAACAGGAAATGTCACCAGTGTTAATTCTTAAACTCCTTATTCTTAACTGAAACATATTTAAATCACTACAAAGTATCAGTCCTAAGGGGCTTGAAAAAATATACCTAAAGATTAGTTGTGCAATTGAGTTACATGTAGATTGATACTGATGTCTCCAAACACATATAATCTATTTTATTTTTAACAATCCATTGGAGGGAAAAAAGCCTAGTACTGTGCTCCATGCCCTTTAAATAATGATAAATGCAAAGATCAGCTGGAATGCAGAATGTGAAGTATCACAGGAGCTGTTTTCTTAAATTGGGTTTGTGTGTGTTTGTTTTGAGCACAATTTGCCTATCACCTCTGCTCTTTTCTGCACAACTCCCACCAGAAGAGAACTTTGTCACAATGGGTTTGCTAAACAGAAGACTCCATACTTTGACATAAAGTCGATTTTTTTCTGGGGCAAAAAATTCAATATGGGTTCTGATTCCATTGGGGTAGAGTGAGCCCACTATCACCCATTCCTCAGGCAGGTTACAATTAAAAACTGCAAACTTTACATATATATAGTTAGATAGATACAGACGTCCATATGCAGGTGACACACATACTTTTCCATATCTGCCTCAGCCCCCTGAAGACTCTCCCTAGCAGGCAGATGAGTTCAGAGAATCAAAACTTGGGAAAGTGACTTGTACAATGATGAGTTTCTCATTTCAGTTTTTCTTGGGCAGTATGACCCCAGTTGCAAAGGTACTAGCAATGATAGCTGTACAAGTAGGTAAAACCTCAGATAAACTGTTTCTGGCAAAAAGAATCAGAAGTAAGGGTTCCAGCAGGCCAGAGAGTTTAGAGAGAACCCCACAGATGAAAGAGTGAGAGAAAGGGGATCCCTTAATTCTGTAAATAAGTATCACTTAAATTCCTGAGCCAAACACGTACAAGGACAGTCCCGGTGAAGGTATCAAAGGCACTGGGAGCTGAACGGAGATCTGAGACTTCTGACCACATGCACAGAGACACAGCAAACCAATACAGCCATGCCCGAGAAAGACGAACTGAGGTCTGAATCACCTCCCAAAGGTGAGGCACCACTTACAGCCCAAAGCTAAATGGCCCAATAGCCGCTAAAATAAACATCAACATCTCCAGATGGTTATGATAGAAATATTATGATAGACTCTGCACAACACAATCGTCAAACTACCCAGAATACAATCCAAAACTACTCAACATACCAACAAACAAACAAAAACAAGAAAATATGGTGAATTCCCAAAGGAAAAGACCAAAAAACAAACAACAAAAAGAGGGTCTAGGTGTTGAAGCTGTCCAAGACATGTACGCAGCTAGGATAACTAGTAAAGAAAACCAGTAAAGAAAACTCTGTGGAAATAAATGAAAATATACGTTGTTGACAGAGAAAAGCAAATAATTAAAAAAATGAAATTCCTGGAAGCAAAAAAATATTTAAAAGGAAAACCTCACTGGGTGAATTCAATAGTGGTATGGAAATAATACAAGGAAGAACTAGGAACGTTAATACAGATCAGCTGAAACAATCCAAATCTAAAAATATAGTGGGTGAAAAAAAAAAACTAAAAAAGAAATCCCCCAGGGACCTGTGAGACATTTCCAAATAGGTAACACACATACCTGGAGTACAAGGAGAGGAAAGAGAAATTAAAAAGAACTTTTTTTAATGAAAACTGTATATACTTAAGGTGGGCAATATGATGATTTGATACACATAAAGGTAATGTAATGATGACTAAAGTCAACACTTTGCTGGCAAATCAATATTCAATGTAGTATTACTGCCTATATTATTATGCTATACATTAGAACTCTACACTTGCAACTTTGTACTGCCTAACCAACATCTCCCCAACTCCCCAACTCTATACCTCTTATAACCAATATTCTAATCTCTGTTTCTACCTATTCAACTGTTTTAGATTCCACATGTCACATCATGGCATTTTTGAGAAAACAATTTAAGTAACTGCCTTTAAGTTTACTAAACATAGTTACATACATAAATTTCCAGATCTGAGCACAAAGAAATCCACATCCAGACATCATAGCTAAAATGGTGAAAAACAAATATAAACAATTTTTGAAAAAAAATCTATATCTATCTGGCCCATTGCACACAGGGGAATGGTTTGAAATACTGAAGATTTCTCATCAGAAACACGGCAAGCCTAAGGACAGAACATTCATCTTCATAGGATAAATGGATAAAAACGTCAAACCCGAATACTGTAGCTAGTGTAAATATCTCACAAACATGACAGTGAAATCAATGCATTTTCAAATAAAGGAAAAATAAGATAATTAGTCACCAGGTGATATGATATATAATATTTGCTAATGCAAGTTCTTCACAATGAACAGAAGTGATAACCAGAAGGAACAAAGAAAGAGTAACAGAAATATAAATTCTTGGATAATGTAAAAGATTAATTTTCTTTTTTAAGTTCTTTAGAATGCATATAATTAAAAGAAAAACTATTTTATTAGCTGGCAGGATTTTCAGTGTACATAGATATGATACATATGAAAGCTAGAACATAATGGTCAGTGAGGGATAAACTATATTATTATAAATTTTCTACGATTCATGTGAAATTATACAGTATTAAAATAGACTGAAATATTTCATATGTAAAATGTGATTCCTAAAGAAAATACTTTTATAAAAGAAAATACAAAAAGACTTTGCCAAAAACACATACATTAAACTAAACTGGAATAGGAAATACTACTCAAATAATATAAAAAAGATCACAGGGAAGACGGAAGTGAAAATATATAATGTAGAGTGTAAATTAGTGTCTGAAGACACTAATTAAATGGCACTGGTTAACAAAAGGACTATAAAATCTTGAACAACTATACACTGAATGTAAGAAAGACAATTTAAGCATAAAGAAAATAGATTGACAATAATGAATAGGCAAATAGGTACTAAGCAGTTAGTAAGCAGAAAATGGAACTTTAATATCAGAGAACACAAATTTCAAGACAAAAAGTATTTCCAGAGAATAAAAGTAATATTTCAGATGACAAGAGGGACAAATTATCAGGTAAACAATTATCAGTGTTAATCTTAAAAATATATAAAACAAAACACTGACAGCACAGAGGGAAGAAACAGACAATTCTACACTCTTGGCAAAAGATTTTAATACTCCTCTGAGTAATTCTTAAACTAGATTCTACCCCTCACCAAAATACAGAAGATCTCAAAAACAGCACTATTTTGATCTAGTTAAAGAATCCTCACCTACGGAATTCAGAATACACATTACTTTCACATATGCAAAGTACATTCACTGAGATAGATCATATTCTGGTTCATAATGAGGTCAATATTAAAAATTATTGTATTCTCTGACCACAACACAGTTAAAGTAGCAAACAAGAACACTGAGAAAAACACCAAATATCAGTAAATTACACTTCAAAATAATACATGTATAAAAGACAAATCCATAAGGTAACTGGAAATGATTTTGAATATACAAAAAATTGTGGATTGAAGCTGAAAAAGGACTTAGAGAGTAACTCATGACTATAGATTCTTATATTAGAAAAAACGAAAGAAATAAAAAGAGCTCAGATTTCCATCCTAAATAACTGTCAAAAAATGAATTTAACCCTGAAGTGACTAGGCGGAAGAAAATAGTAAAAAGAAAAAATCAGTGAGGGGGGAAAAAACAGACAAAATCTAATAGTTATTTCAGAAAAAAAAAAATCAACAAAATTGACAAAGCCTTAAGTAGAATGTTTAAGAAAATGAGAGCGGGACAGAAATCGACGATACTAGGAATGAGAGTTCATCATATAGATCCAACAGGCTTTAAAAAGGTAAAAAATACAGTATGACAATAAAATATGTGACAACGAAAAAAACTGATAAATTTCTTGAAAAATGTGACTTACCAAAGATGACGCATGAAAACAAAAAGAATAATTATGAAATTAAATTATGAAGTACCTTTCTTTAAAAAAATATTTTATTTATTTTGACAGAGAAAGAGATCACAAGTAGGCAGAGAGGCAGGCAGAGAGAGAGGGGGAAGCAGGCTCCCTGCCGAGCAGAGAGCCTGATGCGGGACTCGATCCCAGGACCCTGGAATCATGACCTGAGCCGAAGGCAGAAGCTATAACCTACTGAGCCACCCAGGCGCCCCTGAAGTACCTTTCTGTAAAGAAAACTCGAGACCAAATATTTTTAGTAGTGAATTCTGGCAAACTCCCAAGTCACTTATTTTTTGTAAATATTTTCGGAAAATAAAAAATTGGGGGTCACTACCCAACTTTATTAGGCCAACATAATGCTAATACCAAAATCTAAAGGATAGTTTATAAAAAATAAAGTCACACTTCAATATCCCTGCAATAGATGTAAATATCCTTAACAGAATGTTATCAAGTGCAATACAATGTGTGTGTGTGTGTGTGTGTGTGTGTGTGTGTGTATCTGTAAACAAAGTGATAGCATAACCAATGAAACTTTTCTTAAAATGCCAGGTTTAAAATGCAGAATAGGATAAAGAAAAATATAGTCACTTCAACAAAATGCAAAACGAAAAGCATTTAAAAACTACAACACCTTTCATGATATTAAAAAGAAAGAAAGATAGATAGATTGGTCTCAGCATATTAGGAATAGCAGAGAATTTCTTTAAACTGATAAAGAACATCTAGGAAAAACCAATACAATATTACAGTTCAAGAGTGAAAGACCTAATTTTTCCCCATGAGGTAAGAAGGCAAGAATGTCTGCTTTCAATATTGTCTTTCATCATTTTACTACAAGATCTACCCGTTGCATTAACAGAAGAAAAGAAATAAGTAACAGTCAAAAAAGCATTTGTAAAACTGTCAATATTTGCATGCTTCTAGGATTGCTTATCTAGAAAATACCAAAGAACCCATAAAACCTAATGAAAGATTTAGCACTGTGCACACGAAAGTTATTATTTTTAAAAGCCATTCTATAATAATATATTAGTAGCAAATATTGAAATGAATTTTTTTGTAATTCCTTTTATATTAGTGAGGAAAAAAGGAAAGCCTGGGAATGAATCCAAGAAAAGATGCACAGTACCACCATACTAAAAACTACAAAACATTACTGGATTAAAGAAGAAATAAATGGGAAGATGTACCATATCCGTGGATGACAACTGTCCCAAACTGATCTTTAGACTCCATGTAATTCCAAACTAAATCAACAAGGCTTGTTTTGTGGTAGAAATTGACCACATGATTCTAAAATTTAAAATTTCAAAGATTCTAGATAGTTAAAAGTTGGAGAATGTGCCTTACCTTCTTTCAAGATTAATAAAGTTCTTCAAGAATGTGTGTTGCTGAGGTGCCTGGGTGGCTCAGTGGGTTGGGCCTCTGCCTTCGGCCCAGGTCATGATCTCAGGGTCCTGGGATCAAGCCCCGCATTGGTCTCTGCTCCACGGGAGTCCTGCTTCCTTCTCGCTCTCTGCCTGCTCCTCTACTTGTGATCTTTCTCTGTCAAATAAATAAATAAAATCTTTCAACAAACAAACAAACAAAAAACTGAATGTGTGTTTCTAGCAAAAAGATGCAGATCTACATCAATGAAAAAAAGAGTGTGTCCAGAAATAAATCCACATATAAATATGGTCAATTTTTGACAACTGTCTCAAGGCAGTACAATGGGGAAAGAAATGGTGTTCTCAACAAGTGAGGCTGGGTCAAGTGGAAATCAAAATTGAAAGAGAAAGTGCAATGATCTATACTGCACATTCAACAAACATGGATTCAGAAAAGAATCTAGACCCAAACATACAACCCAGAATGGTAACACTTCTAAAGGAAAACATACGAGAAGATACATGCAATCTCATAGTGGGTGGATTTTGCAGAAAGAACGTGCAGGCACACACAAAAATACAAATAACTGAACCTAAAATGGATAAATCATACTTCTTCAGAACTTAAAACCAAGCCATATTCAGCAGGGAAATTTTCTCAACACCATGTGAGATGAAGCACTTGTATTCAAACTCGTCAAAAGATCATTTACAATAATGAACAGCCCATTTAAGAAAAAAAAAAAAGAAAGAAAACAGATAAAAGATTTGGAAACTTGACAAAAGAAAATATCCAAATGCCAAAACATGAAATGATGCAAACATCGCTTTTCTTCAGAGAAAAGCAAATTAAATGCACATCTTTTTGATTGGCTAAGATGAAAAAGACTGACCATAACCAGCACCGACCAGAACTTTGAGCAAACAGAACTCCCACATACTTGTGGTAGAAATGTAAAATGAGGTAACCACTTGGGAAACCATTTGGTGGCTTCACAAAATGTTGAGCATACCCCTCTGTCCTACGACTCAGCCATTTCAGTTTCTAGGTATTCACCCGTAAGAAAAGAGAACAAAATGCCCACACAAAGATCTGGCAGCTTAGTCTGCACTGCCATTAACTGGAAATTAACTAATGTCCCAGAAACAGATGAACGGAAAAGAAAATTATGGCATATCTGTCCACATAATGGAATAGCACAGGGCAAAGACAAAAAGGAAAAAGTAAATTCTTGTACATACAATAGCACCTATCAAAAACTCACTAAAAACATGCTAAGTGAAGACAGTTGGCCCGAAAAAAGTGTATATTTATGATTCTCTTTATGTAAAATTATAGAAGATGGAAACTACAGGGAAAAGAAAGGAGCAAGTCTATGGTTGCCTGCAAATAGGGTTGGAAGGAGGAAAGGACTGCAAAGGAGCTCTAAGGTAAGTCTGGGGAATGACGAAATTATTATTTATCTTGATTATGAAGATGTTTTCACTACTGTATAAACATGTCAAAATGGATCACATTGTATTTAAATATAGGGAATTTTATACCTCCGTAATGATGTAGAACAAGTATGTAATGGTCTTCCATAGAGTCTACAAAACACAAACACAATCAATATTCAAAAGCTGCCAAAACGTATTTGGTTTAAAGAAATTTCATTTAACCTTTTTTGGTTTTCCACCTCAGAATCGTTTTCAGCTTTTTAAGAATAAAAAGTAAATAATATATTTGAAAAGATGGTATTGTATTTAGTTATACTGTTGCAAAGTCCTATTACTTCAAATGCAAAACTGTACAGTGTAGCTTTATAGAATTTGATTCCAGGTCCCGGTGGGACATCTACAATTCAAATACTGAATCTCATGATTTATTATGTATATTGACTATTACACTTCAGAATAATCAATAAAAGGATCCAATGTAATAATCAGAGTAGGAACAGAAGGATTTATTTGACCAAAGAGACTACTTCCCTAGTCATATTGTCTATGCATCATTATATAGTTAAAGATTTAACATAAAATCTTAATATACATATTATAACCCCAAACACTTATTTTCTAAGTAAAAACACGCATGCCATATTTACAGGTATCTTAAGAGAAATACTGATAACATTTTGCACTGCCATGGTGCATTTACCTGGGGCGTGCCTTCATCAGTGCTGAATGGAGGGAACAATGATGAAACTATTACACTAAACCCTAAGTCAGGAAAAAACTGTTTACAGCATGGTTTTGCTTCCTTTTAGCTCTGTTACCTTAACAACTCATGGGCTTCAAATATCAAAGCAATAAGCTAAGAAGGTTGGGTCTGATGACCTTTTAAAATTTTCTTTTGGCTTTGAAATGTGTTTTGTTCTTATCCCCACACTAGCAAGGACAGCAGGCTCAAATGCTGGCTAAGGGGGCTGTACAAAGAAGCAGGGGCCATCTGACCTGGGATGAAAGCACCAGGTCATATACCCCCAATACTGTGTTCCTTCTACCACTCTGTAAGCCCACTTCTGGGGTTTTAGGAATAACAGACAGGCTCAGCATCTGCAAGACTGTAGAAGTTCTTTTTGAACAAGAAAAGACAAGACACAGAGCATGTGCTAACGATTCTAAGATACTTGTTCTTTTATTTGTTTATAAAAATCCTAGTATGTGAGATGAGGAAGAAAAATAATTTGGGGAGAAAGTAAATTTTAATACTGATTTAATCTCAATATTTATTTCGCATAGATCTTTAATAAAGGTGAGCTCAATGAGCTGACCACCAGCATCTCTTCTCTCAAAAATAATTTTTGTTGGAAAAACACGAAGTCTGGGCTCCTAGGAGACTCCGTCGGTTAAGCATCTGCCTTCAGCTCAGGTTGTGATCCCAGGGTCCTGGGATCAAGTCCAATGTTGGGCTCCTTGCTCCATGGGGAGCCTGCTTCTCTCTCTCCATACTATTCCTCCCGACTCACTCGTGCTTGAAAGAGATAAATATTGGATTGCAGGATTAGAGGCACCAAATGAATACCTGTTGTTTCTATGTTTATTCTTCTTGATAAATGTATTAATTTTATTAATTTTATTAAATTTTATTAAATTTTATTAAAATTTCTCAAGGGCTTCATGAACAAAATTTAAATACAGGTAAATACATAAATTTTAATGCTCCATTCAATTAATTTTGGCAAACATATATACCCATATTAACACAAATCTCTATCAAGATAAAGAACATTACCATCCCCCCCCCCCAATTTCCCTTATGAGCTTCCTGGTCAAGTTGCTGCCCCCAACCCTCCTGTTTGGATATTTTCACCACAAATTGATTTTGCTTGCTCAAGGACTTGACATAAATGGATCCACAGAGTAGGTATTCTTTTCTGGAAGTTTCTGATGCAGCATAAAGGTCGTGCAGATTTATCAATGTTGTTGCATGAATCAGGAGTTCTTTTTTATGGCTGAAAAGTGTTCCAGTTATGAATCTCACCACTGATCTACTCCTGTCTTGATATGGAATGGGTATTTCCACTAATGGCTATTCTATTCTGTTATTTGACAGAGAGAGAGAGAGCATAAGCACAAGCAGGGGAGCAGAGGAGGATGGAGAAGCTGAATCCCTGCTGAGCAGGGAGCCCAAGCAGGGAGCTTGGCTGGATCCCAGGACGCTGGGATCATGACCTTAGCTGAAAGCAGATGTTTAACCTACTCAGCCATGCAGCTACCCCGATGGCTCTTCTAAACAAAGCTGCTATGAACATTCTTTTCCAAGTCTTTTTATGGACACGTGTTTTTATTTCACCTTGAAAATATACCTAGAAGTAAAACTGTAGGTCCCAGGGTACATATGTGTTTAGATTTATAAGAAATTACCAGACTTTTGTCCAAAGAGGTTGCACAATTGTACATGTCCACAAAAGACTTCAAAAAGCTCTAGTTGTTTCATATGCTCACTGAACTTTGTTGTCAGTTTTTGTAAATTTAGCTGTTCCCTAATTACGGTTAAATTTGCATTTCCGTGATGATTAATGATGCTTAGCATTTTGTGTTCCTTATCGATTTGTACACCCTCATTGGTGAACCATGTGACCAAGTTTTTACCTCTGTTTTTATTGAATTGTCTTTTTTATCACTGAGTTGTAGAAATGCATTATATAATTGGGGGCAGCAACCCTCTGTGAATGATATGTACTTTGTCAATTTCTTAATGTTTTCTCATTAGCTTGAACTTTCAATTTTGATTAAGTCCAATTTATCAGTTTTTAGGGTCCGTGTTTTCTGTAACCTGAGAAACCTTTGCTTGCCCCCCAAAGATATTTTCCTCTAAAAACATAATGTCAGTTTTAATTTCGAGGTTTGTAATCCACTTCAAATTAATCTTTGTTGGTGGCGTAAGGTAGACATTGATATTCCCATGTTTCACGGTACCTTTTTTTTTGGTTAAGATTTTATTTATTTGTCAGAGAGTTGGCGGTGGGGGGAGAGAGGAAGCACACACATGCATAAGCAGGGGGGGTGGCAGGCAGAGGGAGAAGCAAGTTCCCTGCTGAGCAAGCAGCCCGATGCGGGACTCCATCTCAGGACCCTGGGACCATGACCTAAACCAAAGACAGATGCTGAACCGACTGAGCCACCCAGATGTCCCGCAGGACCATTATAAAAAAAAATAATTTCCTCTCTCCATTGGAATGTTTTGGCACCTGCGTTGGTAACCAATTAACCATATAAGTATGGGTCTATTATTGGGCTCAATTCTATTTGACTATTTGTTGATTTTTGTTTGTTTGTTTTATGAAGCCATCACAAAGTTTTGATTCCAACAGTTTTATAGGGAGCAATGAAGTCAGAATTTGTTCTTTTTCAAGATTTCTTTGGATATTCTAGGTCCATTTCATTTTCATATATATTTTAGAATCACCTTCCCTTTCTGCAAATTCAAAATCCCAATAGGACGTTGGCTGGAATTACAGAAAATCAAAGATATCCGTCTTGAAGCAGAGATCTCAACTCAACGTGCTACATTAAGTGGAATTTTAAAAAATTACTTTTCCAGGGCACCTGGCTGACTCCACTGGTGTAGCAGACAATTTTTGATCTTGGGGTTGTGGGTTCAAGCCCCGTGCTGGGCATAAAAATTACTTAATAACAAAATCTTTAAAAAATTATTTTTCCCATTCTTTGTGTTGCACGCAAAAATACCTTTACGTTTGTATATCAACAACATACCCTGCAACCTTGCTAAGTTCATTAATCCTTGTGTTGCAGATTCTTTAGGATACTTGGTACTATCAGCTATGTAATCTGTAAATAGTTTCACTGTCTCCTTTACCATCTGTATCTCCTTTTCTTCTCTTGTTGTATTATGTAGGATGTCTGAAACAATCAAATGAAAAAGAGGAGTGTGGACACCCTTGCCAGTTTTAGCGTGAAAACATTCAGCATGTCACCATTAAGTAAAATATTAGTTGAATATGTGTCATAGATGCATTTAATCTGGCAAAGTTATCTACCATTCCTACTGTTTGAAGTATTTGTTATAAATGAATGGTTTAAATCACAAATTTTTCTGCATTTATTTAAATCATTGTGTAGCCTTTCTCCTCTATATTGTACCTTTGGGTGAATTGCACAGATTAATTTTCAAATACATAACTTTGCATTTGAAGGGATAAACTCGATTTGTTTGTGATATGATCATACTAAGCCTTGCTGCATTCTACTTAATAATATTTTGCTAAGGTCTCTACTTTTTGAAAAAAAAAAAAAGATTTTTTTTTTTTTGTTTAAAATCAGGATTATAATAGCTACATAAATTGTGTTCTTGCCCTTCTCTATCTCCTGAGAGATTTTGAGGAAGATTGGTATTATTTCTTCCTTAATTGATAGAATTCACCAGTGAAATCATCTGGGCCATGATTACCTTTTAATAATCACTGTGTCCCAGGCACTATGTAAGACATTTTATCTTAGGGCTTTAACAGTTCTTCAAATGATATAATACATCATTTTACACATGTCAAAATTAAGGACTGGCAAAAAGTAAGTAATTTACCCAAGGGCATGTTGCTATGATGTCAGATATAAACACACAGCTATGGTTAGCTCTCAAGTTCTCCCTGTACCACAAAAAATCATGGTAGACTGCAAGTTACACAGTTAAGTACCACTTAAGAAATGTTATCACTTAAGAAATGGCATTCATTAAAGAAGCAAGTGGCTCTACTGGTCATGGGTGCCTTTTCAAGACAAAAAGTTATTTCTCTAAACTATATTAAATTCGAAGTTCAATTTCAGACATGTCACTAATCGGAATCTTCAAAAAAGGTATATTAGACAGGGAAGATCGTTACATTTACTATTAATCCCAGATCACATTCACTCCAAATACACTCACACACACATTCATTCCCTCCATCCCATTGTTGTTTCAAATAGGCGATGATGTAATTGTGCTTATCTTGAGCCTACAAGAAGGCTCAATCAGAAACTGGCTATGCTTTCTCCCTCTCTAGTAGCTCAACAGCCTATAAAGGACCTGAGAAGACTTTTTAGAATGCATTAGACAGTGGAGTGCTAATTAGTAACTGAAAGAACCTTATACATAAATCTCATTTGTGCAACATGAATCATAAAAATAAATAAATAAATAAAAATTAAAAAATAAAAAACCCGACATTGAAAACAAACACCCAGACCTTTAGATTCTTTATGGTTCCCTGGTAACCCAAAAAAGGTAGATGCTATTTGTTTCTCAAGATATTTCATTGCCTAATGGGTTTAGATCATGAGTCAAAAATGAAAAACAACAGCAACAAACCCAACACACACCAGTGGTGCCAGGCATACTGCTAAGTTGGTGTATTGATTTTTCTCATGTGTGAAAAGAATTTTAGAAAGAAGATGCAGACACACAATATACTTTCTAGTATTTCTAATATTATTTCTTTCACTTGAAATTACTAAAGAAGCAAAAAGGAGCAAGCTAACTATCCAGTCTCTCTATTACCCGCCACAATTTATTGCATTCATTTTTCTCCACATCACAAATGCAGATTCAGAGTGCTGCGGGTTTCCCAGCACATGGGACGAAGGGAATTAATGAGGCTGATGGCGTTCAGTCTTGACAGTGTATGCAGCTGTTCATAGCTTTTCATTTTTTCCATAAACCTAACCGGTATCAGTATGTGTAAAGTTTCTAACACTTCCAGCTAGGAAATACTTCACATAAGAAAAATGCTTTCCTTGGAGTTTACAAATGCCATTTGGTCTACTTTTTCAGCAAGGGTTTGTCTAGTTAGATTATGAGATTTTTCCTGGAGAGCGCCAACAAGAGAAGGTCTCCCATGCTGTCAGGAAAGGAGAGTTATATTTTTGTTCCTTGGAAGAAACATATAATGTGTAATGGGCAAAATGTCAAGTGGGTGGGGAGCTATTAGCCCACATAAATCTCCAGAGAGGGCTCGAAGAAAACAGAATTCTGAATACGATATGATACTCGCATATTTGGTTGTAGAAATAGTCCAAGAAGGCAGAAGGGGGCTGGATGTTATAGGAGCAGGACTTCCAGTGAAGCTTCCAGCCCAGATAGCAAGAGAGTGTGAGGGTCTGAGGGTTGACCAAAGACAGAGGTTAGTTAGGGAAAACTGCATTTCAAACACTGGAGACACTAACAGCAAAAAGGCAAAAAGGCAAAAAGGCAAAAAGGCAAAAAGGCAAAAAAAAAAAAAAAAAAAAAAAAAAAAAGCCCAGGGGGTCAAGGCAGGATCAACACCAGAATTTAAAGGCTGTAAGTTGGGAGCTAGTTCAGAGAGAAAGTACAGGAAGAAAGAAAGAGCTACTTGGAGCATTCCTAGGAGACTTTTTCTACCTGAATTTTTCATCTATCAGATGGGTGTGTCTATGGGAATTGTCAGAATGGCTTAAAAAGCTAAAAGCAAGACCTCAGTTAAGATTCAATCCTTAATTATGAACTGTACATTGGACCAACTATCCTGCCACAGACTATTCGATCTTTTATTAATTTAGTTAGTTCTTACTTCGTAAACTCAAACACTTTTCTACAGAGGACTCCTATTTTAGGTAAGCCTGATATTTTTTAAAAAATTAGATTTAAAAACTATTAAAATTTAAACTAATGCCCCAGTGGGATTCATTTTCATACGGCTTCCCTGGAGGAATGCATTACATTTCAACACCAAAGCATTTGAAATAAGTTGACTGTATAATATTTATCAGTTACCCAGTGATCCTGCCCATGTGTCTTTACTTCCTAGTGTGATTATAAGAGCGAGCACCAGGGAGTCAGGCTGCAGGCGTTCAAATTCGAGCTTCCCCAGTCCCTGGCTGCACGATGCTACGCGAGTTATGAAACCTTCTTGGAACCACTCTCCCTTGCTAATGCACTGGGAGAAAGGGGGATACCTACCTCACATGCTTGTTGTAAGAATGAGCTCTCCATAAAGAATTCTGAGATAATGCCTAGCCAGAATACATGATACCTAGAAGTCAGTGGTTGCTTCTGTTATGCTATGAGAATACTTTTGTTTTTTTTTAAACTGGACACAAAAACGTTCTATCTCAAGAGATTCCAAAAGACAGGTGGACTCCTCCATCTTAACATCTGCCCAACTCCTTCCTTAAAGAAACCGAAATCACCTGGCTTAAGGTCAAATTTAATGAGTAAGACTGTTTCTGCAGATTCACAAAGACATGGAAAAGGAATGATCTCTTTATAACTCAGTTATGATTTCAGTTGCCTGGTTGTACCTGAAAATAACTAAGGAAGATCTAAGCACTTACACGTATACCTCGAAGATACCCTCCTCATAAAATCAGCTGTGGTTACAGAAACTAACGACTCAAAATCTTCCCAGCTCCTGTCTTTACCTCCTTTGCCAGATTCTATAGCCAATTCTCTCATTCCCTGAGGAGCCCTGTCTACACAGCTGGAACTCCCACTATGGTCTGGAATCCAAGGTGATAAACCCAAGATAGTGGTCTCAGGCCCAGTGAGGAAGGCTGCCACTTTCCCTGGCATCACAGGCCACAGAAGGAGCCAACAGCAGAATGTCCAGCCAACCTGCCCTGAAGGTTTTTACTCATAGTCTTTCTGCTGTTTCCCCCAATTCCCAAGTTCTAAATATCTTTTTTTAAGATTTTATTTATTTGAGAGACAGAGAGAGTCTGAGCAGTGGGGAGGGGCAGACAGAGAAGAAGAAGCTGACTGCAGAGCCTGATGCAGGGATCGATTCCAGGACCCAGAGATCACAACCTAAATAAAAGAAGGACACTTAACTGACTGAGCCACCCAGGTGCCCTCCAAATTCTACATTCTTACAGGCCCATTAAAAGAATTGTGAAATTTAGATATTTCTGTACTTTATATAAGACTCTTTTAACTCAAGCAATTTCTGGAGAACTCTGTCACGGGCAGGATCAGTTACAGGTGAGTGAATGTGCACATATCTAAAATGTGCAGAACGCGTATTACTGAGCTGTGTCGGCACATTTGGCCTTGACCAGCCTCCACCACGGAAATCTGTCTCACAATGAAATAAATGAGAGAGCACAGGGAAGACTCCCCTCTTGCAGTCTGTGGAGTTCTAAAGTCCTTGGACTCAGTTCTTGATCCGGCGGTTGGGAATGGAAAGTGGCCAAGAAAGTAGACTTTTGTTCTTTTTATATTTATAACCAGTTAACTGAGTGCACAGAAGAAACTTACATGGAGAAAACAAATTTGGAATAAGAGAAGTGCACTAAAAATTCTAAGTCCTGCTATGTCCTACTTTGCTATTAACCATTGCAGATTAACCTCACAGGACTTGAGTCAGCATTCCTAAAGTGGTCCATACCTATACTCCTTCAAGAAAAAAGTCATTTCACAAATTAGCTTTAACATTACTAGGTTATTAGTGTTGTTAGTGCTTTCATAAAAGGTCATTTATCAGCTGGAAAAGCTGAGTTTTGAACCTTCTTCAGTAGCTACAGAACTACCCTGTCCAATATGGCAGCCATTAACCATATGTGGCTATGGCGTTTGGCTAGTTGGTGGTCCAAATTGTGAAATACACATCAGAATTGGAAGACTTCATAGGAAATAAAGGATGAAAAATATCTCAGTGACTTTTACAGTGATTACACATTAAAATGATAATACTTTAGATATACCACATTAAATACAACTTTAAAATTAATTTCACTTGTGTCTCTTTACGTTTTTTATGTGGCTACTATAAATTTTAAACGTCTTGATGTGGCTTGCATTTGAGGTCTACATTCCATTCGGACAGCACTGGGCTGACCCAGTCAGCAAAGAGTAGGAGAAGGGGTAGCTCTGAGCAAGCAGGCTCAGAACAATTACCAAAAGGAATTAGTGTTCGTCTCAGCCCATTCCTCAATGTGCTATTGCAACCTTCAAGCAGAGAACTTATCTACCGCTATCTTTACTTTTAGAAGAAAAGACTCTCTAAATCCTCAATAAACATTTATTAAGTTATATCTATGGCTTCAAGGTGATAGGAAATGAATTGTACAGCTAAGGGATATGCACGAGAGTTATCAACTGGCCCTGGTCTGTAGTGGGTGTGGTTCAGGTGATAAGTGATACAGACATAATCCCCTTCTTCTCACAGCCTCAATGCAAAACCACATGGCAAATGGTCTGTCTCAATGACAGACTAACTATGGTAGGTAAGCCACCTGTTTTATTAAATGAAGTTCTATTAAATAAAGTCCTTTGTGTACATATTGTCCATGGCTGCTTTGGCATGGGGAAAAAAAAAAAAGAAGAAGAAGAAAAGGAAAAGAAAAAAGAAAGTCCATGGTCAACACTCAAATCAGTTCTCTTCCTCTACTTAAAAATTCTCCAGTGGCTTCCCATCCTTCTTAGAGCAAAAGCCAGGGTCCCCATAGCAATCAGCTCCTTGCTCTTCTTGCTGTTATACCAGACAAACTCTTGCATCAAACCTCTGTCCTTAATGCTCACCCTACCTAAAGGTTCTTCCTCTACAGATCTACCAAGAACCCTCCCTCGCCTTCAGGTCTTGGGCATAAATCAGTAACCACTGGACATAAATTAATTTTCTCCTTCCCTTTTCTGCTTTCTATATCTACAGAGCCCTTATCATTAACTGATGCACTATATATTTTACCCGCATGTTTGCTGTTTTCTCCAAATAGAAAAAACCTCCATGAGGCCACTTATTCTTCTATATTTAAAAGATTTTATTTATTTATTTGACAGACAGAGATCACAAGTAGGCAGAGAGGCAGGCAGAGGCGGGGGGGGCAGGCTCCCCACCGAGCAGAGAGCCCAATGTGGGGCTCGATCCCAGGGCCCTGGGATCATGACCTGAGCTGAAGGCAGAGGCATTAACCCAATGAGCCACTCAGACGCCCCATTCTTGTACATTTTTGCTGCTGCAACCTTAGCATCTAGAACAGTGCCTGGCCCATACAAATATAAAAGAGTGACTAGGGAGTTCATTGTTATTCTAACTGCATATAAGACAGTGAAGCACAGGCAAGATGGGATTCCTGCCCTACGTGGTAAGAAATATAATCAAATAACTTATAAATACACACATGGGCATAAAGGAATTAGACAAATGGAAATCACTGTATGCTTTCCTTCCTGTCCTCCCACTGATGCTTACATATTCATCCGTCAACCTAGCCATCCATCTACCCAGCAGCAGAAACATTTATAACACCAGGGGAAGCATGATAGTGTGAAGAACAGAGTCAGCTCCGGCTACAGTTACTGTCAAAATGCTTTTTGGGAATGTGTTGTACAAGACAACACTAGTATCTTGATCTTATCAGGTTTTTTATCAGCTGCCCTCGCTGGGAGAATGGAAAAAGGAAGGTGTTTTAGGATTTAGGATGCCCTGGACCAATGGTTCTCAAACTTGGCACAACAGATATCTAACAGAAATTTTACAGAACTGTAATTATATAATTTGAAAAATCTGGCTGAAGTCTTTTCTTTCTGAAAAGCCCAGAGGAGTCATTGCCTGTGCCTTTCTTCACCTCTATCTTCTACGGCATCGGAGACATCTTGATACGCAAGACAATTTAGAAGGCAATTTGAAAAGTGACCACCATCTAGAAATGTGAACTCAAGAGTTTTCATCAGTTTTATGATCTCAAAAAAAAAAAAAATTATGTAAGAAGCTAGAACAAGTTAGGAAAGCAAAAATTGGGAATCTGTCTTGGAAAAATAAAGCATTCTGGTCCGTCACAGATTGATGTGTGATGGGTGAGACAGATTCATAGACTAATAAAGAGATACCCATTCTCAACTGCACTCCTGGTCATTTGTCTCTCTTTTTTTTTTCCTTTTCCTAATTAAATGGCTGCCAAGGTAAATGAAAATGTAGCCATCAGAAGCAATAACCGGATAAGGATCAAGATACTAGCGTTGTCGACAGAACAGAGAGAGAGGCAGACATGCAAATGGGTTCTTCATTCAGTTCTGACCACAGGAATGCTTCTTGAACAATCCTTATACAATTTTCCTCCCCCTTCTTCATGACCCATTGCTAATACTTAGACATAGGCTTCTGGGAGAAGAGAGGGGTCTACTTTTCTGTTGAACCATGGAGTTGCTTATCATCTGAGCCCATGTAATAAGCACAGTGATATATCAGTCATTTATTACTATCAATCAGGAACAAAGCAATCGTGCAATTTATCAACACAATCCTACAAATGACCCAAGGTGACATGAAGTATACGAACATGTTTACACAACATTTGGGGGTCCCCGTAGTTTACAGACTACTTTAATCCAAGAAATCCAAAGACACATGGCGTTTTATATAAGGCCTGATTAATTCTGTGTCTCTTTGTTTTGAAGGACAAACTGAATTCAGTCTCTCTCCGTGATTCTTCCTGTCCGTACTCCATACATTGTGCCAGATGGTGTTTTAGGAACCAACAGCATTATATCCAAGACTATACCTGGATGGGCTGTGCCCAGCAGCAAAGTGTTTAAATGTTATTTACCTACAAAGCTTCAGGTAATTCTATTGGGTTAAGTACACAAACCTGTTTTTATCTCTTAAATGTGAAGCTCAGGTATAAAAAAGTATCATAACATAATACACAGCTACTAAGACTCAACAATAACATAATAGTTAGCCGGACACTCAAGCTGCAGCCTGCTTTCTCACCCTAAAAATTGTACTCAAATAGCTTTACTCTAAGAATCAGGTAATATGCATTTATATTTGCAGAATTAATTCACCAAAGAAATTAAGTGTTTCCTGGATGGGAAACAGATAAACATTATGCTGAATTCTAACTGGCACAAGAGATCTTGAATTTTCTTGAGCCAAAATATACTGACAGTCAATTTCAAAACTTAAAAAAAATAATAAGGTTGGAAACACATACTAAGTAGGGCCAATGATTGTTCCTCTATTAATGACATTGTTAGACCCTGTACATTTCAGTATAGAGCTTTCAAAACAGAAGTAGCACCATGACAAGCTTATGGAGTTAAGTCCCTTTTTGATGCCAGGTTAAGAATTCAAGTCCTCATATGGTACATGGTTCTCCCACTTAACATCAAGATAGTCCTTTTTTTGTTGTATTTTTAGAGATTTTATTTATTTACTTATTCATTTATGAGAGCGAAAGTACGTGAGCAAGTGGGGAGAGGACCAAAGGGAGAGGGACAAGCAGACTCACCATTGCACACAGAGTCCAATATGGCCCCGATTCCAAGACCTCAAGATCACGACCTGAGCCAAAGACCAAGAGACAGATACCCAACCTACTGAGCCACCCGGGTACCCCACATCAAGATAGCGTTTAAAGAAGTGATGGAAATAGTGTTCAGGGAAAAGTTCAAGACAACGAAGAAATGCCCCCTCCTCTCCAATTCAAGTTTTAACTCAACAAAAGCCACACTTCAATTTCCTACCGTCCAAGAAGAGGTAGCCTTCACATTATTAATAGAACCAACACTACCCTGTCACTAAAAGTACATGCAATACACGTGCAACCCCTTCTTCAGGAAATCCTCCATGGCCTCACTGGACTGGGGACATGCTTGTATCAGTACTAGAGGAGAGTAAGATCAAAGAAGTCAAACTGGAAAAGAGAGAAGATGAGGGGGAAGAGGAAGAAAAGAAGGAGAAACAGGAAAATAAAGTATCTTTCGCATTTGGATATACTACAATTTATACATAAATGTCAATGCATAATAAAAGGTAGAACAGTAAATCATCCAAGCTAAAATAAAATGGCACTTTTCACACATAATTCTTTAAAAATTACAACATCCATTGCTAGCTAGATTTTGGTATATTTCATCTTGTAACACATAATGGGTAGCCTTATCAAAGATATATGCAAATATCTATCAAAAGCAATATTCTTCATCCAATAGCTTACCTTTCCACATTTCTCAATAAATCAAAAAATTTCAAAACACAGAAAAAAGCTACATGTACAAAAGGGATCCTCTAACAATGAAAAAAAAAAAAAAAAACCCACAACACTTCCCCCCACACCAAAACAAAACACCACCTCTGGCTTAACCACCCACCCCCCTAATCATAGGGCAATTTTTATTCTTAAGATGTTTCTGCTTTTGTCTTTTCTTTCCACGGGACCATCAATTCCCTGGGAATGGCAACTGTGTGTTTTTCACTTCTCATTGTGTCTACTGCTGCTGTCCAGTACTCATTATTAATAAGGTAAAAGTCAAATCAGATGGCCAACGGGCAACCGGCATTCTTTTCCTAAGCAGTCAGATTATGAAACTGGAGGGTAATTCTAGCTGTCTCTTTAAACACCCACAGGGAATTTTTACTTCAAAATGCAGATCTTTATAACAGACGAATTCCTGGCAGTATACTAGTGCTTTATACTATTGTTTTTGTGTATTTTGAAATACTGTCCCCTGAAATAAAAAAAACGAGCTCTTAGAAATTAAAAATTTGACTGCTACCCAAAAAACCAAAACAAAACAAAAAAACCACACACTAAAGGAAAGGCTGGAAAACAGTCAATGTCCCACAACCTAGGGGTAGAGATCGATGAAAAACATGAAGTAAGGGTAAGACGTGCGGAGGTTCACGCCTGAGGACCCAACTTCTACTTGCCAGGAGCTCCCTAAGAAAGAACACAGACAACCAAAGAAAAACATACCGAAATAATAAAAGAAATGCCTCAGGCCCAACAGGGGATGTCATTTCCGGATTACTCCAAGTGCCACTCAGAAATTAATAAGACCCAAACATCATTAGGAAATTTGAGAATACCAAGATTAAAAGAGATCCCAAAAGCTTAATGAGAAAAAAAAAAAAATTGAACCCAGAAAAAGAAATTCAACTTTCCCTTGAAGGCTGGTACGTCTTCTCTCAGCAAGAAAAAAAACAAAGATCAAACAATTCAGGGTTAATAAATTGTGTAAGAAGGTTATAGGCCAAGTTTGAGGCAAATGCAACATTATATGGTTTCAATACATGGACAAAATTAAGTAAGGGGTCTTCCTTTGACCCTCTGCATTTGACCCCTTTCACCGAGGTCATGAAACTGGAAAAGAATATAATCAGAGCATCTTAATTGGCCCTGTAGTGAACATGGCTTACATAGATCTAGCATAGATACCAGTTACTAGTTTTCAATTTTTAGTATCAGCCTGAATATGTGACAGGGAGACTCGATAATAAGTTATAGAACAAAACTGTTAGCAACTTTAAGCAATGTGAAAATAAATGGACACTTTGAACATGATGGAAACCAGAAGGGGTACAGAGAAGTGGAGAAAATGATGAAGTGCCCGTATCTCTATCTCATTAAGTAGATCATTAAATACACTATTATAAAGCTATCTAAGGAAACCAGAAGTAGTTTGTTTTTGTCTTTTTTAATTTAAGTGATACATTTAAAAAATTCATATTGAGGGGCGCCTGGGTGGCTCAGTGGGTTGGGCCGCTGACTTCGGCTCAGGTCGTGATCTCAGGGTCCTGGGATCGAGTCCCACGTCGGGCTCTCTGCTCAGTGGGGAGCCTGCTTCCCTCTCGCTCTCTGCCTGCTTCTCTGCCTACTTGTGGTCTCTCTCTGTCAAATAAATAAATAAAAATCTTAAAAAAAAATTCATATTGAGGACATTTTTAGGACACGGAGACACTGGCATCCATTGGGATTGGTGTTGGGGTGGCGTTTGATTTTCTTCCTTTTCCATTTGATTCCAAGTCCCTCTGCTGGTAATTAACAATTAAAAATTAAGCAAAAAGAAAAAGCTCGCATGCTGTATGTGAGTCTAGTTCATAAGAGGCACTTCTTAGAAGCAGACCAACTACCACTGGGGGACACATTGTACAGGAGACAAACGGTGCCGTTCAATTTACAGGCCAGACAAGATCATTTTCAGGACAAAAATATATCCCATGAGTGATCTCTGAACATCATGGAGGCCACTTTGGGCATGAGGTCATCTTAAGTGTGCCTCTGGACTCAACATGTACTTTCTTATTTCAAATTAGGCGGAATAACTGATGTGAGGGCGATGCCCAAGGGTACGCCTCGAAATGCTGGCTTGCTGGAACAGGACTGGTTCTCAATACCTCATACTGCCTGGCCAATTGAAGGAGTTGACAACCCTATTTCCTTTCAAACTCTCTTGTAATTCCATACACACGGTCTTCCTCTACTTCCATCTCCTTTTCCTTCCAAAGGACTTAGACTACTCGCCTCACTTTGATTGTCCTTTTGAGAAGAAATCATTTTGCACCTCCACGAAGAGGGAAAAGGTGAGCCCCATAAGTCTCATTTTTTTTTTTTAAATAGACAAACAGGTATGGAAATTAAATAGTGACATTATCACAAAGACGGGAGGATCTACATTCCTGGTGTTGGGTTTCCTACACAGCTTCTTCTGGAATCACAACAAAATTATCTCATGGCATTTCCGTTACATTAGGATAGGAGTTCACAAATTCAGATCAGAAGAATTATACAGGACCCAGAGTCAACGGTCATGACGGATGTCCAGTGCTTAGCTAGTTTAATTCCACCAGTTTGAAAAGTAAATGAACAACTTCCAAATTTAAATATGCCTTCCTCTAAGTTGCTCTCGAAAGAGAACAATTCTTTTTCAGTAATATTTTGTTGTTGTTGCTTTTCTCAGTTTTTTTTATTTACAGGCAAATTTGTTTTTAATAAAGGAGTCAATGTTTCTTTCCATTCCTTATATTAAATAATAACAATTCAAAACTTCATTTTCAAAAGTAAAGTATTTACATATGAACAGGTAACTATGCAAAATTTACATGAAAAAACTGGAAAGACTGGGAATTCCTCAAAGACAAAATAAAGGGTGTAACAGTTTTCAGGGGGAAAATGGCTGTGTAAACTGTAATTATTTTGCTACGAGACTGTAAGCAAGCTGTGGGCCAACTTCACAATAGCCAGAGTAGGGCTCCTTCTTTAGACCTATTTTTTATTACAAATATACTAATTGGTTCTTTATATTTTCAGAGGGTGTTCTTTCTATTAAACTGTCTATCAACAGTAGTTTTGGGACTGTAAATACTTTGGTTTTCTCCCCATGAACTCTCACATCCAACCTTAATTCACAGGAGTGTCACCCCGAAGGCTGATCACGGTTTTTCTCAGTAGCATTTAAAGTGAAGCTGTTTTTGCACAGATCCTGAGAAAACCATGAAGAGAGAGGAGGGGTGGGAAGGGGAAGCCCCTCACATATTTCTGCCGGATTATGGTAAGCAGCATACTGCAAAACTTCCTCAAAAGGCTTTTCCACGAATAACTCCAGGAGATCATGAACTCATCTTCACACGGGTGGGCGGGGGTGGGGGTGGAGTACATTCGCAGGCGGTGAGGAAACAAGGAACCTTTCAGTGATGGAAGTACAAGTCATTGAAAGTCTTTCTGGATTCCCTGAATATTTGTCCTTCTCACAGTTCCAAGGGCTACAAAACCTTTAAGGGCAAACAACAAAACCCAAATGGAATGATGGGGTTTTCCTTGGGGGGTCGGGGCGGGGGGGGGGGGGGGGGTTTAATGGTAAACAGAATTGTGAGGGAGGAAGAACAAAAGAAAGTTGAGGCAAGTGCCTGAGAGAGGCTCTCATGAAGGAAGCATGAAGTCACCTTCAGAGGGGCCCCGGGGGCGGTCCCCATCTTTCCAAGGGTCAAATATGCCTTGTCTAGCGACTCCTCCCTGCCCTAGGAGCAGGCCCGCCCCAGTACAAAGTGCAACCTGGGAACGACCCCCCCACCAGCAAGCAGAAGTGGGCTCTGCTTCCATTTCTGACCAGCTAGCAGACAGGAAGCATTCGCAGCCGGACAAAGAGACCAGCAGAAGCCCAGAGTAGATTGCGTTTCTGAGGTCCCAACATTGAAAGAGCGGAAACCACGTGGGAATGACTTTACTATTCCAAGGAAGCCTTCAGGTGGCTTTAAATTAAAGGGAGTACTGTCAACCGCAGCCCTGGGCCCTCCCAACTCCCTTCTCCATTCTCTCCTCCTCTTTTCAGATTTTACAAGCTCTGTGATTTAACAGTGGAAATTCCCTAAATATAAATTAAGCATTATGTCCACCCAAGAAATTCTTCCTGGCACTCAACCAGTAGTTTGGCATTAAAATCTTTCATGTGACTCTGGGGAGATTAAGTTAGAGAGAGAGAGGGAGAGAGAGAGAGAGTGTGTGTGTGTGTGTGTGAGTGAGTGCATACAGATTTTTTTTTTCCTTCTTGAAAATTACTCTCCATTATGTAAAGATGCTGGTTGAAAGTATACATACCCAAGTCAGAAGGGATGGAATCTTCCTGACGAAATGTAACAACTATACTGAAATGTAAGTCACAAAGCTAAGAAATGGCAAAATATTTGTGAGGCAGTGACTGCCACGAATACAGATTTCCTACTGCGGGGCACCATTGCCAGTGTGGCTATCTCCTCCACAGACTAGCCCTCATGTCTTACCTCTGAAGAGATAATCCTACCGAGTGCATGAGTCAGGATAAGATGATAACGTTGCAGCAAGACACTCTTTCCAAATCCTTCTAACTTGTAATAATCAAAGCTCACTTCTTGCTCACATTACATGCCCAACCTCGGTCAGGGTATCATTCCATGAGGATCCCTCAGAGACCAGATGGCAGGCGCCATGTCAGTGTGTGTTTCCACCAAGGTAAGTGGACGGGCGTGAAGTAAATCCCACAGCGACCCTTACAGCTTCATCTGGGAAGTAACATATGGGACCTTTGCTCACGTTTTGTGGGCCAATTCCAGTCAGAAGGTCATGCTTAACCCAAAAGAGGGCAAGAAAGCACCTCTATACTAAGTGTCCCTAAGGAGGGCAACTGATTTCTGAGCATCCTCGATGACCACGAGAGTCTCACAAAGGCTTAAACAAAGAAGCACTGCTTAGGACCCATAAAGGTGATCATTTGTGATTCTTGAGATACATATAGATCTCCTCAAAATGATCCCCGGCCTCCGGGACAGGGAACACAATGGCTGCTTGACGAAAGAATAAGACCGGACACTGTGTTATGACAATTCTGACTCCATCGAACCCCTGGGTTAATACATCAGGTTAAGCAAAAAGGAAGTCTTTTTCGCTGTTGGTAAGAAAGATAACAGGAAATGGATGGATAACGCCATCCGTTTTCCTCAAGCACATCCTAGCTTCCGTAGGAGGCAGGAAAGGGTTGCTCAGCCTCCAGTCAGCTTGTTAAGACAAATTCACAAAGATATATGGAAAGAATTTCCTTGCTAGTCATTTAAAGAGGACCAAGAGAATGTTCCATCACTCACCTAGCCTTAATGCACACGCAAATCTTCCCCCCATTAAGCACTCAGGGACAGAGCATTCCATTTCAATGTGGGCAAGTCTCTCTCCACTTAGTACATACAGACTGGCGAAAGAATGTCGGCATGAATCTTGCTTTCCCAAGAAAGAGTCCAAAAACTATGTTATCTGAGAGAGAAGCTGAAGGTCAAATGAGAAAGAATACATAGAAAAGGAACCTTATTTTCTCTAGCTCTCAAATACTTTCCTAGCATTCCTCCTCTGGTACATGAACCCTGCCCTACACCCTGAACTTTTAAATGGGGAGGAGTGAAGGCAATTTATTGGAAGGACGCTTTTAGTCATGTTGGAATACTGCTTACTGTTTACTAGCTACATGGAGAGACTTAAATAAAAAATTCATGCCAAACAGTATCTGTACAAGAGACCAGCTGTTCTCATTTATTCCAACAGCCGTGGTTACAGGACTCCGAACTCTATTATCCAGGCTCAGCAAACTACTCCAGCAACAACCAACCACACAGACTTTGAAGCATTTCGGGTTGCAGAACAAGGCCTTCATTTTAGACAGAAATGCTGAGGACACTTATTTCTAAGAAGAACTCTCAATTCTACCTGAAAGCTATCAAACATAGCAAAAAAAAAAAAGAAAGAAAACAAAAAAACACCTCACTGTAATGTAGACCCAGCTCCTAAATTACTTTCTTTGTCCCCCTCGAGCCCAAGTCCAGCCCGCACCCCCCTTCATGCCTGCATTTTCATGCCCCTCGTCGATGTCTGACACCATCACTTACAGGGTAGTCTCTGTACAAATTTGTTGTGGTTATAAAACAATTAGCAAAACAGTTTACATTTGTATGTATTTTCTATTCCATGCCTCTGCCCCATGTTTTTCCTCCTGATATAATGGACTCGATATAATGATTCTGAGGTACAGTCTTTCGGGGGTAAATCTGGAGAGCCTTCGAATACAGTCCTCTCGCTGAAGAGGTTTGTAAGCGCTCTTCTCCCTTATTTTTGTATTTTGGACCACATCAGTAAGTGGCTGCGGACCGTGGACCTGCACGGAAAAAGCCTGACAGACTACTAGCTTTCAAGTATTGAAAGGGACAAGAGCAAGAGCAGCCCCTACAGTAACAATGGACTTTCCAGAGCGTTTTCAAACACCCTGTGCTGCCGTAAGAGCTTTATCATCTCATTTAAACCCCAAAACAACCCTATGAGCTATAGTGACCGCCTTCCAAAGACACAGTTTGGAACGAGGGGAAGAGACAGTCATGTTGCCCTGGAGAACCCCGGCACCACCTGACCCCATCCACGTGATCCAGCCCCCGTGCATGGGTCCGCCCTTGACCGGAACTGGGGAGAACAGTGACCCGCCTCTGCAGTCTTCCTCTCAAAACCTACAACCTGGTCTCCCCTGGAGAAAAACATCAGAGGGAAGCACAAAGCAGGGACCGTCTACAAAGTGCTAACTAGCGTGCCTCAAAACCATTAAAAACAAGTCTGAGAAACTGGCCCAGGTCAGGGGCGTCTAAGGAGACATGACTAAATGTCACGTATCCCGGAGGGGATCCCTGAACCCAGAAAGGGCACTGGGAGGGATTAATGAAATTCAAGTAAACTCTACAGTTTAGTTAATTATAAAGTGCCAATGTTGGTCCCTTAGTTTTGACAAACACACCTTAAGAAGGTAACACACAGCGGTGCCCGGGTGGCTCAGTCGGTTGAGCAACCAACTCTCGGTTTCGGCTCCGGTCGTGATCTCAAGGTCATGGGGTCAAGCCCCACACTGGGCTCGGTGCTCAACGCAGAGTCCACTCAGATTCTCTCCCTCTGCCCCTCCCACTCATGCTGGCTCTTGAGCACTCTCTCTCTCAAATAAATAAATACACCCTTTAAAAAATTTTTTCATAACAGTAACGACGACGGAAACCAGATGCATTCTCGCTCTCTTTGCAACTGCTCTGTAAATCTAAATAACATAGATATAATTAACTTAAAGATCCAAAATAAGTTCTATCTTAGAATATCTATGAGGTTGGAGCACTGGAAGGGTCAGTCGATTAAGCTCAGGTCATGATCCCAGAGTCTTGGGATCGAGTCCCGCATCGGGCTCCCTGCTCAGCGGGGAACCTGCTTCTCCCTCTGCCTCTGCCTGCTGCTCCCCCTGCTTGTGCTCGGTCTCTCTGTCCAATAAATAAATAAAATCTTTTTAAAAGAAGAGAAAAGAAAAAGCAAAACTATGACATTAATGTTCTTTCTCTCCCTTCTGGAGATAGCCTCCCAAAGTTACAAGCTAATGAGCAAAAAACCCCATCAGCTACGTCTACTCCACACTGAAGCAAGCCGTGGAACAGGGCTGTAAGACCCGCCCTTGCCTAAGATCTATTAAAACGATTTCATGCCGGACACATGCTAAGAAACTTCCGCTAAAGGAATCTATTTCACTTACGTCCCTCCTTCACTTACACAATGAACTTGAATCTTAGCACACACTTTTAAATAAAGAGGCCACAGCATCACATTCTCAGTATCTCATCCTGACGTTCATCACGAATTTCAGTTACTCAGTCAATGTCATGTGATGATCACATTTAAACAGAATTAGCTTCAGGCTTTGCCAAAAGTTGGTGCTTCAACATTCCATAAGAGGGGGAGGGGGGAAAAGCATTCGCCGATGGACACTTCACCCCTGGAGCCCCATCACCTACTCTCACTTGCTAACACCCACATCTTGTCCTCTAGATCCTGGCTATTCAGTGCCAGTGAGCTCGGCGTGTTGCCCTCACAGGGTGAGGGATGACAGGCCGGGGTACCCTTCCCGAGGAAATGAGCGGTCAGCAGAAGACCAGAGTATATTTAGGGTTTGGGTTTTATCAGATCCTGAGAGACAGAACAGCCGCAGCTGCTCCAAAAACCTAAAGAAATCGGAACACCCTCTCAAAGACAAATGCTCATAGTGTTATCTACTAAACCAATGTTTCCCACAATGTGAAGCCAGCCTCTCTGGGAAAACTCCAATATCTTCCCAGGAAGGCTCATGCAGTCCAAGACATATTTTTTTTTTTTCCCTTGGAGTTTGCCAAAATCAGACAGTAGGATTCAACAAATATTTCTAAATACTGTACTTAATATATTGTTCCCTGCGAGACTATAAAGTGGAAGTTATCCAACAAGTAAGAAAACAGGCTGCCTTCTGTGTGTGATTAGATTAGGCTGTCTAAAGACATGTTTTTCTCAATCTTGTTCTATTTACAAGGGTTTTTTGGTTGTTGTTTTTGGGTTTGTTTTTTTTAAAGGCAAGTAATTCCTCAAATTATTGATTTTATCACTCTGAGTTTCAGGAATAGCTACAAACTCCCCCCCCCCCCAACCCAGACCCTTCTTTATGCTTTAAGGTATCCCGAGGCATTAAGTTAATGGCAGCATATCTGTTTTAAGAGGGTCGGGCAGGGGGATACAGAGAAAAAGAGGCTGTGAAAATGACCAGTCTTCCCACAATATCACAGAAAACCAGCAGGGGGTGACAGATGGAGCTTGAACTCTCCTGATTCATCTGACAATGGGAAGAGACCCAGACCCCAAGATTGACTTATTCCCTATTTTCCCCAATGGAAAAGAAATGAACAAAACTCAAGAAGCCAGAATCATTCCCCTAGACACACACACAACGACTTGGCAAATTGGTCCTCATCCAAAACAAATCCTCCTTCTCAAGAATCTTTGCTATTTTTATAGCTGAACTCATGAAAAATCTTCTCATTTGGGAGCCTTGGGTGCTTCTGGCTGGAATTTTAAGATTTCCAATCTCATACTAGTAGAAGAGGTCAATGTGCTGAGAGGTCACAGGGAAGGTGACACTTCTAGGAGCAGCCATCAGAAGACTGCCCTTTGGGAAGATTCTTGGGGACTCAGAAGCATTTTAAGCCTCTAAATGAGTCCCTCATCCTCTCTCAGACATTCATATCCTCCACAGTCTGAACATTCCAGAAGGACAGACACCACATTCACCACACTAATCTCTCCCCCTTCGAATCCTGTCCTGCCACCCCAAGGACACCTGCTCAACATTAAACTGAGATTGAATTTCAAAGCCAAAACCCTACAAATAAGTAGAGGTCAGATTTTTCAAAGCACTGGCTTTTGTGAGTCCTTTAGAAGTCTACATGAATGGTGTCAGGTTTGCCCAGTGATTTCCTTGCTCGCTTGACCTGAAGTCCCCAATTATCCACATGGTAGGAAAAGTTGAACTGTGTGAGACAGTCGAGAGCAGATAGAACACATACGTGAGGACATGAAGCAAAAGGTCATTGTTTAATCTTTGTGTTTGCATGTCCATTGTAGAACGTGAAGATTACTATTATTAACTCTGTTGGTAAAGTCACATTTATGAGTATGTCAAAGTACAACCGATTCAGCCATTTGCCATGGGGAAAGCAAGTAACATTGTCACAGAGCCTTGTACAGTGCCTGGAACGAATATATTGCTGAATAAATCAACCAACAGTCTTTGGTATCTTCTGCTAAACAGTTATTGGGGGCGGAAGGAGCGAATAGAAAGAAAAGCTCTTTTTCTTCCTGATCTTCAAATGTATTTCTGGGTAACTTTTACTCTTAAAATTATATTTCTGTGATTCCCTTTTGCTGTTTTTAATGTGTAGGTAATACATACAAAGATTAAATTATTATTAAAAATGGATATGTAAAAATATATATATGTATACATATATATGTATTATACATATATATTTTACTACCTTCAAGGCACCTAGAGATAATAACTTTAAGGTTTATACATAAATCTCTCCCAAACTATTTCTAAGGCCCAGATATGCATGTAAGCATGCAACTCAGTATTTTTAGTAAGGACACAGAAAAAGCTACATTATTTTAATGCTTCATTTCACATTATGCATTTCTATGCATAGAAATATGCATTTCTATCATAATTTATATGACCACCCTGATACTAGTGAGACAATTATGAAATTCACATCAAAAATAAGATTGTGATAAAGAAATCTTGTAGTATACCCTTTTACATACGTTTGATAACAGTCTTAGGATCAATCTGCCTTGGAGCTGTACTGTCAGAGCTATGAATAAGAACACTTTGTGGCTTTTGATTTTATATATTACTCAACAGCCTCTAAATCGTGTATAAAGTTCCCTCCTCTGTAGAATCTTTTTTCCCCGTGCCTATAGTGGCATTGGATTTCTAATCATTCCCAAACTTAGCCAGTTTTGATAGTTAAAGAATGAGTCTTATTTTACCTTACATTGCTTAAAGGGTGATTATTCTCATAGTTAAATATAAGTAACATGCATAATATTTTGAAACAGCAGCTCAACATGGATACTGATAAGCAATAACTTACACAGTGGCCTTGGTAGAACCAGTCACTGTTTAAGAGGTAGAATAAATATTGAAGTCCCAGTGTGAAATGTTTTGGTTTTTTTGTTTTTTGTTTTTTTTTTTTGAGATCATTCAAAACTGTTGTAGAAATTTCCTACAGCTCAATACATATCAGAGTGATTTGGCTGGAATGAGATTCATGATTTTTGTTTATTTTTAACTAGTACCATCACCTTATCAGATACTTAGAAATATCATACTCTCTTTAGTTCATGGCCCACTGGAGTTTTGCTCTAAACTGTGTATGGGCACCTGGGTGGCTCAGCTGGTTAAGCATCTGCCTTTGGCTCGTGTCATGATCCCGGAGTCCTGGGATCGAGTCCCAGATGAGCCTGCTTCTCCCTCTCCCACTTCAGCTCCCCTGCTTGTGCTCTCTCTGTCAAATAAATAAAATATTTTTTAAAAATTTTAAAAATAAACCAGTTTGCATATATGTATGTATACACACACCTGTGTATATGGACACACATCTATACATACGCAGACATCAACATACATTTGATATATACCGATGCATATGTACACACACACACACACACACACACACACACAAACCAGACCTTGCATTTTCCCTCCTTCCTCTCCCTCAGTCAGCCCCTGAGATGCTATGAGCTCTACGTGTTCTGTTCCAACAAGACAACAGGCCTGTCTTGGCTCTGTGCTGAGCGAGCACAACCCCACACAGCCATCATAACTGACATCTGCGGGCAGGACACCGAGGTCCACCTCAGTCACACGCGCCTGTTGGAGAAGGCTCACTCACACACCTGCTTCAACGGTGTGAGTTCAGCCTGTGGCTTCTCCTTGATTGATGTTGGTGTAACTGCTTCATGTTCTCTGCGGGTGAAGGGAAGTGGGCTCTGCTCAAAGCAGTCTGTGGTGCCCGCACTTCCACTTGATATTACACAAGGAATAGCAAGTTACAGAGGCGGGAGCGTGTGCCCGGAGGCTTTCCATGCCCTCGCCGACAGACCAAGGAGGCACCCAACCTTAAAATAAAACTATAAAAAAAGCAGCTTTAAAAACCAGGAAACATGCAAGCAGAGGAAGCATCTGTCGCCCTCTGCACAAAACTCCCACCATGAATCACACCCACACACGCACCACCATGGTCAGGAGACCACTGACACCCCTACACCCAGGACGGCTTAGAGATTTTTCCCATTTTTCTTCCCTAAGTGAACAGGTTTGTTGCCCAAACTCTAAGAGTATTCCATGAGTCGTTCTGACCCACAAAACCAGGGGGTGAGTTGGGCAGGAAATGCCCAGAAAAGCCAACGTCTAAACTCTGCAGAAGGCTCTACCCCTAGGAACACATTGTGATAGGGCATGGCCATGAAGGTAGCTTTCTGTCTTCTCATGTCCATGTCTGTTTCCAAATAAAAGTCTGCTAAGGTTAAAATCCAGTTTGGATCTGGACAGCCAAACTGTCCGCCATGCGTGTCCACAGATGGCTCATCGGACAATACTCCACCAACCCCCCATGCTGTGTACTCCTTTCAGACTTTCTTGCTATGAGATTTAAGACAGTAACTGTCATTTTAGGGGGGGAAATGGTAACAGGGAAAATCCAAGCAGAAAATACTTCTATATTCTAGACAACTATATGCAAAAAAAAAAATCACCAGTTGGATGACAAAACATTTCTGGCTTTTTGGACCTTCCATACTTCCAGTCAGAGCACCTAGAGGAATACTAGCAAACACATAATAATTTTATTTGGTTGAGCTATGTAAAATTGCCATTTTTATACAACTACAATCCCGACAAGTTCTTAAGAATCAGCCTGAATATTTCCTTCAGTTTTCAACGTGCCACCATCCTTGTGGAGACTTGAAGAGAAAGTTCACAAAGGGCAGAAAAACAATCATTTTCTTCCTCCTCCCACCTTCAGCCATGGTCGTCCCCTCTTCACCTCCTCAACACCATCAGGGGGAGGTGGGAACTAGAACCAAAGCTAAGTAGTCGCCTAGAACCAACTCTGGGTCAAGGACCACGTTCAAGGACCGGAGGTACACTTATACTTCCACTCACGAATTTTTTTTTAAAGCAAAGATCTAAAAAATGATGTTTTGTCCTCTCACTTCTTCTATTCAGGGAGCTTCCATCCCAATAACGACATTCACTCACCTGAGGAGGCTTTAAGACAACACACGCTGTGTGGTTTGATTTGGGGACTCTAGAAACTGAGTGGGTCACAAATCATTTGTTACCTCCCATATCTCTTCTCTCCTACTGGTCCTAGAACTGCCTCAACATTGCGACCACCCTGCCTTCTTTCTAAGAGGCTTTTCGCTGGAGCACATGAGAGTTTTCCAGAGACCTTCACGAGGCACAAGAAGAAATCCCTGCGCTGTTGTTATCCTTTTGAGACAAGCGTAGGCACTGAAGGGAAATATCCACCCCTAAAGAAAACCCAACATTTCCAGGAAGAAGAAAAATCAGCGGAAAACCCTGTACGTCCTCACCACACATATAATAACAAGCCCCTCCCCCACCTGGTATGGCAGCAAAAGGTATGCTGGAACCCTCTGACAGATGTCAACGGTCAGGTGTTAGAAAAGATACCAACAGAATATGATAACATCAGGGGGGAAATCCTTTGGAATCTTAAAGAATTGGAGTCCAGAATGCTGATAAAAGGCTGCTTTCAATACACCTCCTGCCAAATCAAAACTAAATTTAACTACCACTTTTAAGAAAATATATTAATTGATGCAGTGGTCTCGTTGTTGTACCTCTCCCTCCATGACAATTCCAAGCCATCTTCAGTCCCCAGGGCTGTCATCAACCTGAGTGTGAATGTGACGGGGATACCGATGGTGTCACGATGAGGAGACAGAAAACTCCAGGAGTTTATATCCAAAATTACAAAGTCGTGTCCCAGACCAAAAAGCAAAAGACAAACAAACCAAAAAACCCTCAACCAAGTGTCTACGTAACATGAACTAAATCATAAACGGTTCCCTTTCTCAGACAATGCCACCTTGAGGAGCAGCGTCTATTGTATTATCCCCTTTGAGACCCGGTCACTGTTATATTGCCAGACAGAAACAGAAACACGGGAGGTCGAGACTCAAGTCCCCTACCGTCCTGAGTAGCAGAGAAGGGTATCCAGTTTTATAACATGATCGACCAAGGAAGTGTCGTTTGTGACACCTGGCACCCGAAAAGGACAGTGACAGCTCATGTGTGGAGCAATCACACCAGGGAAGGACCCGCCTGTTTTGGGGGTGTAAGGCATAGCACCTCCATTCGTGGCCTTAATCCCCTTCCCAGCACCTGGGGGAGGGGAAGAACCATATTCCCAGCTGATACACGAGGAAACTAAGAGTCAGAGAGGTAAGTAACGTGCCCAGGTTCAAGCTGGTGGTGAAGCGAAGAGTCCAGCCCAATTCGTCCCCAGCCCGGGGCCTCCGTCCGCTCTCTGTCGCACACTTCGCCGGCAGGGGCCAGGCAGGAAGCCATTGTGGGGTGGTCGGTGGGGGCGGGGGGGGAGGACTCCAGGAAACTGCACACTTTGCTCCTTGCCCACAGGATGGGTATCAGGTAGCCGGTTACTTAGCCTCAGCTGGCAGTCACCACGGGAGACTACAGCTCCAAGGAAACCCGACCTTCCAGCTTCTTTGGGAAAAAATCCTCAAATTTATATATGTATTATATATACATTTTTTTAATGTTGGCAGCTAGTTCTTTAAACACACACACACACATACACACACACACACTTCCTTGTATGGGCAAACACAACTACCCGAGGCTGGATCGGGTTCCGCAGGCCACCCGTTCATGAAGCCTGTCCCTCCCCACACTGATTTGCATTTATTACATCCACCGGGAGGCCACATGCTATCGCCCAAGTCCAGAAGTTCCAACAGAGCCTTTCTTTATTCATTTATTTTAGGGCTCTGTCCATTTTGCAAATCCAAATTCTCCTTAACACTGCAAATAGTTTCAGTGGACGGAAAAGAGGCACAGTTTCAACAGCAGGCGCATCTGTTTTATCACGTATTCACGTATTTTCACCTGAAATCGAGCAACAAAATACCATCGGAGCCACTAAAAGCAGGCTGGTCCGACGGCAGTGATGGCAGCCCCTGGGTTCCGTTAGCCTGCACTTTGCCAGATCCACGAGCCAGTGAGAATTGCAACAAGGTAGATCGCAAAGGCAAAAGGCACCTGCTGGAAGCACTATCCCCGTAACCTTCCGTGTCCTGCTTTTCCCCTTCAAGTGTGATGATTTGGCAGTTCTGGAACTCTTCCGAGAGGAGTCGAGACTCACTCTGCCAGCCCCAGCTGTTCCGAGCTCAGCCCAATCTGTTCCATACAGTTGGCTGTATTATAACAATAATGTGGCAACAAACAGTTCACCTTCATTTGCTGCAAAGATCATTAACTATCCCTCAGAGAGACCCAGCATTAAAGAAACAGAGCGCCCAAGGCATAGCTCATGGCAGTCTCTGGGCAACAGGGTTCAGAAAAGGGAAGATGATGCCACCCGACGGTTCGTGTGGTCAGAGAAAAGGGAAGGTCAAGGACAGACGGGAGGGACGGACGATCAGAAACAGAAAGGGGGAAAGCAAGACGGGGCCTGGCAGAGGGGGGTGTTCGTGTGACCAGAGAAGAGAGAATACAAGAAAGTGCGAAATAAAGACCACAGCACCCTGCGCATTTCAATCAGAGTAAAGACAGGATTCTACTGGTCTGACGACTCCCGCAGTCTACTACAGAGGTCAGAGTCAACGCCGAGGGAGGGGGAGCAGGGAGAATGAATCGCAGCCCCACATTCAGGAGAAACGCCGTAGTCCAGACGGGTTTTAGGACGCTGAAAATGGAGAATTCGGCAAAACCAGGCTTCGGACCACCTATTGGACCTCCCATCCATAAAACGGCTCAATGACAGCGTAGACTGAATGTGTTTCTTCATTCCACTCATGCATTCAGTTATTAAACGCTTACGGGAGCCTCGTTGGAATCTTGTGCTCCTACCGTTCTGTCTACCCACCCAATCAACTAAGAGATCGGGGGCGTTCATAGAAAGTGCTGCACACTTTAAATATATATATATATATATATATATATATATATATATATATATATTTATATTATTATACATTATATATATTATCTATATATATAATACACACACGCACACGTACGCACACCCCCACCCCGGAAATCCTTTGATTGATAGTAAAAACGTCAAAATCAATACTTCCAACAGAATCGCAACTGTATTAATCTCAAGCACGTTCCTGTCAATAATGGAGAGACCATAGGTGGTAAGTGAGAATTCCACTGGCGGACCTTACCCTCCAAGAATGTGCATTTTTTAGACCCACATAGGTAATAGATTTAAGAAGCCAAAACTAACTCCACATTCTCCATCTTCACTGTTTTCTTGACCTTGTTTTTCCTTAGTCACCTCCAGGTCTAGGGCACCAGTTCCCAACTGGGGGCAATTTTGTCCATGGGACTTTTATGGTTACCTGTTGGGGGCAGGGGGTGCTACTGGCAATTAGTGGGTAGAAGCCGAGTCCTAATAAATACTATAATGTACTAGAAAGTCCCATACGATACGGAATTATCCAGCTCAAAATGTCAAGAGCGCAGAGGTCGAGGAACCCCGCCTGAGAATTGTTTCAGGGATTAAACTCCCTCCTGGGTTCATATTCCATTTGGATTTTAGGAGCAGGCATTCAGAAGGCATTTCTAAAGGATATCTTGCTATCAAGAAAATACCTCCTCGTCACATCATGGTAGCATGAACAGAAATGAAAAGGAAAGCAGGCTGCAGAAACTGAAAACTAATTTAGAAGCACAACGGAACCCCAGCAAATCCTATTGTGGCACCAAGTGTGGCAAAAGACGCCAACCAGTGAATTCATTACTAAAATGTTTTTTCTTTTTTAAGGTTTTTTTTTTTTTTAAGGTGTAATCTAATTCAATTCACCTGGAAGGTAGCTTCAAAACACATGTCCCAAAGACAGAAGAAAGAAAGAGAGAGAGAGAGAGAGGGGGAAAGGTGGAGAGAAAGAGAGAAAGAAAGAACAAAAGGAGGGAGAGAAGAAAGTAAAGAAGGAAAGAAAGAGAAAAAAAGAAAAGAAAAAATGAGATTAATAAAGAGGAAACACAACCTTGGCCACCTCTTGTGGATACAAACACACACACACACACACACACACACACACACACACACACCCCACCATAAGGACCAAAGCCCAGAGACTCTGTATTAAAGCTTTTACACTGGCTTTGCACAAAAGAACCTCACCTAAGGGCTGACAAAAGTTCGGCTTTAACCCCTTCCTGAAAGCAGAGAGACAACCCTGCCCAACCACACCTGGAAACTAATTAGTCGTCTTTGATGTACTCATCTGTCCTCAGCCCAGGAGTCATCCTCCCCTTTATAGCGCCTGGTGAGAAGTTATTTGCTGTGAGGCAACTTAGTGTAAGCTCAGGTCATACAACAATCCTGCCAAATACACAGAACTGCCAAGGATCCCTTCCTGTTGCGTGAGCCCGCAGACCGACGTGGTTGCTCACCTGGTTGGCGCTCCCTTCCCTCCCATTCCTCACTCATCTCCCCGGGATGCTGTAGGTGTGTGTGTGGCAAGCTGCGGGAAGGTCGGACATGCCCGGGCTCTTTGGCTTTTCTGGATGCGTCTTGGCAGTCACACTTGGACTCTACAGCTCCTGGGAAGGAAAAAGCACCGGGGAGGTGCGGTCTTCAACGGGGCTGAAGCTGTGACTTCCCAGCCCCAGGAGAACATGCCCTGCCCTGTCGGGATGGGGAAATCGCTTTTGAAGTCGAGCCCAGGCCTCCCCACTGCAGAACGTCCATCACCTATTGTTCCAAGGAAGAGGTCCACTGGACAGTGACAAAGACATCCCGTCACTGACTGGACCCACGGTGCTGGGGGCAGGGGGATGGACAGGGTGGTGGGGGGAAATAGTGCAAAGGAAATTTTATTTGGACAATTTGAGGCAAGGTGTGCCACATGAAATTGGCAGTTTATGAAATGGTCCATGTATTAAAACACCACCAGCACCACCACCATGGACCTGGTTCTGTGAACCATCCTGGCCACGCCCCAGATCTCACCCCAAAGTTGCTTCTGTAACCCACTGTAATGGAGATAACAGCCAACTTACTAATCTCTGGTGTTGCAAAGGAGAAAAGTCTAGGATCCAGGGGACAGGATCATTTCTACCATAACCAGGTCAGTTAAGGAAACCTGGAGTAGCCAATATTCTTATACCCACTGGAATGTACTAAAACACCAGAATCCTGTCCAGTTCAATCCCAGAAGGAAAACATGCAGAGAACGGCAGTATTCAGCAATGGGCATTGAAACTATTTTCAAGTCTAGGCAGAAAGCTAGAAATGACTAAATCCACCAATGATGTTACATTGAACTCTCATCCTAAATGTAATGACCTTACAACTCCTAAAGATTTTTTTTTTTCTCCTTTGATCAAAGGAGGTTAGGCCAAGGGTTAAGGGGATAGACAGACAGGGCACAACGAAGAACAGGAAGAAAGGGAAAGGAGACTCATGAAAACCCCATCTATAGCCTCAATTCCGCACTTTGCTTTGTAAAAGGGAAGATGATTCACACACTTCTAACTTCACAGCACTCAACTCACCATCCAACACTACCTTGTTTATTACATATACTGAATTATAAAAATTTAAATCACAAAATGAATTGTATCACAGAATGTGGCTTTTCAGTCCATGCCAAGAATGTGTTTTCTCCTCCAGTGACTTTCTCTGGAACAAATACCAAGTTGATCAGAATGCCTCCCACTCATCTTCTAGTTTCCCTGGATCAAAACATCGGGAACAGTATACTCAATTGTACCTGTGTGTGTATACGCATATATTTATTTTTGACATCATGTTCTTACAAAGTTTTGGCACGGTGCTCTTTTAACTTACACAATCCTGTTTGGGACACCGGTTGGTTTCCCAAGCAAATGAAGCTATCGGATTTGAGTTGCTTAACAACGCCAACTGGGGTCGGGGAAATTTTACTGAAATATGGATTTTTCTGAACAACTACGATGATATGGTATTTGGGGGAGTCCTCTTGGAGAATGTAAACTCTCAGCAGAGACCTGTCAATCATAAAATCTGGAGTTTATGGTATTTGGGATTTACAACAGGAAAATCATCCACTTCCCTGATGATCAAGGAGAAGTCCCCATTTTATACGAGGTAATTAAAGAGACAGTTAAAAAAAAAAAAACCACGTAAAATACCCCCTCGTACTTATCTTAGCCATCTGCAAAGTTTCTTACAGACACAAACTATTTGACATCACGTTGGACAGTTTTATGAGCTCTCCAGGAATCATATGCCATTTAAACAAGAACGTTTTGCTGTCCCGATATAAAAGTCCAAATTAGCAAATTTAAGGAACTCAACAGAGGAAGTCTCCATATTTGCACGCCACACTTCTCCAGGAGGGCTCACAGAAAGCCAAAGGAAACAGTGGAGGGGCACGTAGGTTGTCCTCAGACCTATTCTAACAGCATCACAAAAAATACAATTCCCCGAAGAAAACAAATAGGACAAGGACACAGAAACAAGGCACCAAAAACGTTCTATTTTCCTGGGTCACAGCACGTGGCTTGGTTTCTTCTGGACTCCCTGGGTATAATTAAAGTCCGACATCGACAACACCGACACCTACTTCACATCTATCAAACCAACCAGAAAAAGTGGAAAACAAAAAAAGAGAGAAGCAGCAGCAGCCCAGTTTTACCCAAGAATACACGAAGAAGTGAAGACTGGCCAGGGAGATCCTTGCGCCTGGGTGTTGGTGGCCAGTTTCTGTCCCAGGTACACTAGGCTGGTCACGGACTCAGGTTGGTAGCTGTGAGGTGATGATTGTTATTCCTGTCCTTTCGGTGCTCTGGGCTTTTGAGCAGTCCAGTGTCCTACACACACAACCCCGGTTTTCCTTCCCACCCCTACTATTCACAGATAGCTCCAATGTCTGCTGATAAACATGGGAAGAATTACTTCCTCCCTCCTTTGCGCACTTACAGAACTTTGCCTCCTGCTAGCAGAGTGTTTCTTGACGTGCCCTGTGATTAGCTGAGTCCACAACAGTTTCTCCTACCAAACTCCCTGGAGACAGATTCAGCATCTCCCCTAGAGTTCATCTAGAGTCCAACAGAGGGTCTGTCCTATAGTAGGTGTTCAATAAACATCTGTTCAGTAAGTGGGCCGGTGAACAAAGGAGCGTTTAAATTACACAAAAGACTAAAAGGAAGAAAGGTAGAATGAAAAGAACCTCCAGCTTCCAATCACTGCACTTGAAAGGATTCTAAAGACAGGATATTTTAAAATATAAAAGACAAATATATTCTCAAACACAAAACGATAAACAGTCCCATGTAAATTATCACAAGGGCAGAGGACATTATAAATTATGGCTATGAAACTCTAGTCCTTTGAAACCTATGTGGTATTTCCTTTAGTTCTACTCTTTGATCTTTCCTGAGATTTATTTTTCCATCCCAGAGTGGTTCAGGCTGCAGACCAAAGGGATGTGGGGACACCTATGTGCAAAGACACAAAATCTACCCCTCTCTCCAAACATCCGGGGTCCTCATGTGCAGCTAAAACTTTGATTTCCAGGAAGTGTGCCCAGAGAGCTTTGCTAACCATTCCAAGTGACTTAAACCTCTCCCACCCTCTAACTCTGCCTTGAGCTACATTTTGCAACCACTTATAATTAATGAGAAAATACGATGGCTTGGTAAGACATACATAAAACTATTTCCTGCGTCAACCGAGGCCAAGTGGAGCTCCTCATGGAGCCACCGTTGCTCCCTCCTCAGAAGAGGAGGCAGCACTGTAGAGTGGCCATGGAGCCAGTGGACTCGGGTTGGAACCCACACTAGCTTTGAGCCCTTGACCATTTATGAATCATGTTGTACCATAGTTACTTCACATGCAAATGGAAAAATAATGGTACCTACCCCAGGAGCACCGAGCAGAGCAAAAATGTCAACACATATAAACAAAAGAGACAAAGAGGGGGCGCATATTAAATACTTAGTAATAGCCACGGCTATATGCTCATCATGAAATGGTCTCATCTTTGGTAGAACATTCGAGAAGAGGGGAACATGCTCCTTCTGAGCAGGTCTCTGTGGCAAAGCCACCGCCATTTTGAGCGTGTGGCACTGATAGCAGCATGAAAATCTGATCCTGAAATACGTTCCTACAGGGCATGACATCAAGGAAGGTTTTAAAAGGATACATAATTGTAGTATTGATTTTACACCAACCCATATGATTGCACAAAAGACATCATTTTGAGCCACATACCATAGACTGGAGAAAAAAATTTTTTTTAATTTTTTTGATGCTTACTAGCAATGTTTTGGGCCAGGTTACTTGCCTTCCCAAGCATATTTCCTTTTCTGTCCAATGAGATCTGTCACGTGTCACCAGAGCTAATGCTTTTGAGAAAACAACACATATATACAATATATACATAAAAGTATCTAATTATAGATGACCCACATAATCTTTATATCTTTATTGCTCCCAATTTGCATCTAAATCTGTGACTTGCTGTGATTCACACCATTTTCCAAAATTCTCTCATTACTTTCCTCTCTTCCACACAGGATCATGTCTGAAGGAAGAATAAAAAGAAAAAAAAAAAAAAAAAAACCTAAGGCAATCAAAACTACTTTCTGATTCTGAAAAACCCAAACATTCCTAATGAATGAGTTCCCTATTTCATTGAGCCAAGAATATCTGTTGTAATAAGTATGTGAGGAGGCCAAGAAAGGGTGAATGGTTACCAGAAACCTATACCAAGAAAGTAGGTTATGGAATATGCAGTGTTAGTATCCAGCCAGTTGTACGTGATAGCGACCTCTTTCCCCTAAGTTTGGAATAGTGGAGGATAATCAAAGTATCACGTGATGCTCACTTTTCACTTCGAAAACAGATGGTGAGCAGTATCTGAGAATACTGAACTGTATATCCTCTGGATATTTCTGGGATTAGAGAAGACAAAAAAATCGTCATGAAAATAATCAGATTTCATGTTCTCTCTCCTCTTCGTAACTGAGTAACACAACAAATTAAAGATCGGATGTAAACTTCAAATCGATACGTGGACAGTCCTTTTTATTTATTAGTTTTTAAACAGCTTGTTTGTGCCCCCCAAATCTACCATTAAATTATTGCTGGTTTGTGACTTAAATATTTTGATATTAAATGACAGGAAAAGAATAATTCACTACCTAAACAGGTAAGAAGGAGAGGAAGTATTTCTTAAATTCTGGATTCCCCATGTTCGTAGAGTACAAAGTCAAATCAGCCACACTAAGGAGCTGAAGGAATAACTAAATTTCTGATCCTGCATGGCATTTACTTACATGCTATCACAGATGAAAACAGATACACCCACACACACTTTTAGCCTTCAGCAGACTAAGATTCAGAGGGGTGACATTATTTGACAAAGGACATATAGCTAATGAATGCAGCATGGGGATTTGAGCTACATGATCTAAATCCAGAACCACTACCCCCTCTTCCAAAACTGTGCCTCCTCTGTGCCTAACCATTCACAAAGCAGAGTTCCACTAAGGGAAAGCCAAACTGAATCCAACTGGCAGTGGTCATTAAGTGTCTGATTTACCATAAATGTATAAGGAGCCACTGAAACTCTATTAGGAAAATAGGAGGCTGAAGAGGAAGGGAAACAGGATCTTTCATAGATAGATGAAATTTAAGAACTGAAACCTTTCTTCCTGTAACAGTGCTTTCTGGTCAGATGCTGATGTCTTTAACAGTTGTGGATTCACTGTTTCAGGAAAGGATGGTCAACAAGTCACTCTTTTCAAAATTCCAAAATTTCTAGAATACACTATATTTATCATGATTAAATCCTATATCCAGACACTCCATTTAAAAAAAAAGGTACTATATTATAAAAATCCAAGGTCCACTTTTTTTTTTAAGATTTTATTTATTTATTTGACAGAGAAAGATCACAGGTAGGCAGAGAAGCAGGCAGAGAGAGAGGGTGAAGCAAGCTCCCTGGTGAGCAAAGAGCCTGATGTGGGGCTCGATCCCAGGTCCCTGAGACCATGACCTGAGCTGAAGGCAGTGGCTTAACCCACTGAGCCACCCAGGTGCCCCCCAAGGTCCACTTTTATGAACTCCACTAAAAGTATAGAAAGAAATAACTCAGGGGCTCCTGGGTGGCTCAGTGGGTTAAAGACTCTGCCTTCAGCTCAGGTCATGATCCCAGGGTTCTGGAATCGAGCCCCACATTAGGCTCTCTGCTCAGCAGGGAACCTCCCTCTCTCTCTCTCTCTCTCTCTTTCCCTCTCTCTACCTGCCTCTCTGCCTACTTGTGATCTCTGTCAAATAAATAAATAAAATCTTAAAAAAAATAAAAAGAAAGAACTCAAAATACCAACCACACTGAAGCAGAGCACCATAGTTGGAGGACTAAAGCTACCCAACTTCAAGACTGACTATAAAGCTACAGAAATCAAGACAGTGTGGCACTAATGAAAGAATAGAAAAACAGATCAAAAGAAGAGAACAGAGAGCCCAGAAATAGACCCATATAAATACAGTCAACTAACCTCAGACAAAGAGGAGAGATAATACAATGGAGCAAGGGCATGCTTTTCAACAAAGTGTGCTGAACAAATGAACATCCGCATGCAAAAAAGTGAACCTACCCTTCATAAAAATGATCTCAAAATGGATCTCAGATCTAAATGTAAAATACAAATTAATACAACTATGAGAAAATAACATGGGCGGAATCTAGAGGAACTTGGTTTGACAATGACCTAAGATACAACACTAAAGACACATTCTGTGAAAAGAGTAATTGCTAAAATTTTTAAATTAAAAATTTTGACTGTGAAAGATATTATCAAGAGAATGAGAAGTCACAGACTGAGAGGAAATATTTGCAAAAGAAATAACTGAGAATGGACTCTGTATATCCAACATATACAAAGAATCTTTATTAAACTCAGTAAGGACACAAACAACCCAAATAACAAATGAGCCAAAGACCTTAACAGAAACCTCATCAAGAAAATATATACAGGGGAGCCTGGGTGGCTCAGTGGGTTAAGCCGCTGCCTTCAGCTCAGGTCAGGACCTCAGGGTCCTTGGATCGAGTCCCGCATCGGGCTCTCTGCTCAGCAGGGAGCCTGCTTCCTTCTCTCTCTCTCTCTCTGCCTGCCTCTCAGTGTACTTGTAATTTCTGTCAAATAAATAAATAAAATCTTTAAAAAAAAAAAAGAAAATATATACAAACAATAAAAAGGCATGCAAAAGGATGTTCATCATATGTCATCAGGGAAATGCAAGTTAAAATGACATTTCACTGAATACCTATTAGAAGGGCCCAAATCTGGAACACTGGCAAAACCAAGTGTTCGCATGGATGGTAGGAATGCAAAATGGCGTAAAAAATTGGAAAAGAATTGCAAGTTTCTTATAAAACTATACATTCTCTTACCACACAGCAATCATGCTCCATGGTATTTATACCCAAAGGGGTTGAAAAATATGTGCACAAAAAAGTCTAACCACAGATGTTTAAAGCAGCTCCATTCATAATTGTCAAAACCTGGAAGATATCCTCAGTAGATGAATGGATAAAGTAACTGGGGTACATCCAGACAAGGGACTATTACTCAGTGCTAAACAGAAATGAGCTAAGAAACCACAAAAAGACATGGAGGAAACAGAAATGCATATTACTAAGGGAAAGGCTAAATACCGTAGGATTCCAACATTACGGCATTTTGGAAAAGGCAAAATGATGGAGACATTTAAAAGGCTAATGGCTGCCTGTGTTGGGGCGGGTGAGGAGCAAAGAGCAGGTGGAACACAGGGTATTTCCAAGGCAGCAAAAATATTCCGCATGACAGTAAATGATGCATGCACAGGATCACACAATTGTCTAAATCCATAAAATGTACATCACCAATAATGAACGCTGAAAAGAACGATGGACTTTGAGTGATAACAATGCATCCCTTAGGTTCATCAACTGTAACAAATGTACCCCTCAGGTGGGGGATGTTAGTAATGGGGGAGGCAATACATGTGTGGGGCACGGAGTACATCAGAAATCTCTGTAACTCTTTCTTTGAACCTAAAGCTGCCCTGGAAAGTAAAGTTGATTTGGAAAGACAGAAAGAGGACCAAAGAAGAACAAAATATAGTCATGCTGATATTTATAATTTTAATCTTCTAGGAAAAAATGTAGAGCATTCCTCATCCTCTTAGATTTAGTTAACACAAAATGTATTCAAGGACAGCCAAGCTCCGTGAGATCTACAGAAGCAAACTCTCAGGTGGAGAGTTTGGGTAATACATAAATAAGTTAAAAAAAAAAAAAAAAAACACCCACTTCTTAATTCATCAATATAGGATCTATTTAAAGAGTATATTTGTACACATAGACAATTGAAACAGCTTTAAAACTCACTGTGAGCCCTGGTTATTATAGAACAAAAAGTGTTATCCCTTGACAAGTATAAAATAAATAATTTTGACTCATGCCAATTTAGAATGTAAAGAGAAACTAGAAAACCACTGTCAGGAGATATGAATGTCTACATTAGCAATCGAGATCACACAAAGAGCAAAGAGGAAAAGCTCCCACATGATGTTATATATAGACTAATATAAAAATGATTTACTTAAGAGATAGTGTCAATGTTGGCAAGGAATACAAAGTTATAAACAACCTTTATTCACTTGACTCAACACCAATGCAAAGCTCATACCTTAAATGGCTCCATGAATGGTTCACAGGTGCCAAGTCCAAGTTCAAAAATACATTGATTTTGAAACAAGAACAAGGAGAGGCTGGCTCATGGTTCATACAACATTCTGAGAAAAAATCTTTCATATAAAGCTTTCTGAATGAGCACTACCTTCCAACTACAGTTTTGTTGGCTTTCATACACACTTAGGTGTATTTTTTCTGCATTTCATCTGAAAATAATCCATAAACTGTCAACAGAGGATTATGTTAAAGAGAAGCATCTGAACACAGGCTAAGGTTGAAACTCGGGTCTTTAGAAGGCCAATTAAAATTCTCTGGTCTTCAGAGAATACCTGAATAAACTAATCTGCTCATTCCATTTTTAAAGTTTCCAAAAGGAGGGATTCTAAAAGTAATGTCTACTCTTGAACTCAGGTTTTTTTGTTTCTTTGTTTGTTTACTTTATATCAGACTCCTCTCCAATGACCGACTAAAATCTATGACACTGGGTCATTTTTACATAAGTTTCTTTGCTTGGTTTTATGAGAAAAGTCTTCTCCACTGGGTGAGGCAGACTAGTCAGAGTCGTAGAAACCTACTTCCAGTGTGCTTTGAGCGTTAAGCACACAAAAGGACATGACCAATCTTGAATACCATGTCATATTCTTTAGGTAATGTAAAATGTAAACATTTTACTACAACCAAAAGTACTGGACTTAAAAACAGAACTACAATGCTGAGTGACGTGTTAATGGTAATTCACTCTAAAATCTTAGCTCATAAGTTAAAATGTGACTTAACTTCATATTTGGATACAAGGTCCATAAAAATCAAGTTACTCTACCACCTTTACAATTCTAGTTAGTGGCAAAACCAAGACTACACCTCCACTCTTAACGCCTGACCATTTCTTATAACTGGAATGAATTTTTATACCATGTCTAATATATTTAATCAGACCACCCATTCACTCCTTTCTCCCAGCTGGATGTTAATAACTTATGCTCAGAATTTACCAAGGGTCATGGGATCACAGAATATGAGCTCAGGAGTAGACCAAGTACAAGGCCTAGGAATGCTGAGGGGAGTGTGGAGCCTATGGGTGATGCTACGCACATGCCACCAGCACCACACTGAAGAGGCAGCTAGCTCTCCTATACTGGTTTCAACCAAAATCAATTGAGAGAGCATCAAATTGTCCATCCCCATAATCAATGAAGAGAAGGCATCATCAAGGAGGGAAAATTTTAAGGAACATTATCTGAAGAGTCATTCCTGCTAGATTAGGACAGGGCAAGGATGATGAAAGGTACAGGTATATTTTCCTTACCTAACTTCCAGGGAGAACTAAGATAGAAGAGAAACTTGGAGCAGAGATAACGCAAAAGCTCTGAGCGTTCAGGTTTAAGCAAATCACCACTATTCCAGACTTCTGAATTTTGTTACCTCGACTATCATCAAAAAGGGGGCTAGTATTGGAAAGAATTTCCCAGCTCCCACAGCTTAGAACATTGAAACTAGTGATACAGGATGTACAGTATAAAGGATAAAGGAAAAAGTCATTAAGCCAGACCTGGGTAAATGGCCCCATGGATGTCTTGGATGGATGGATATCATGGATGGATGGGTGGGGATGGATGGATGTATGGATGGATGGACGGGCGGACGGATGGAGGGACGGACGGACGGATGGATGGATGGATGGAAGGAAGGATGGATGGATGGACGGATGGATGGATAGATGGGGAAGGGTAAGCAAGAAGAAAAAAGATATGGATCTCGTGTCTTCCATTTTTGTCTTAACAGCAGCTCTCAGGACTGGGTCAGTTACAACTGATGGTGGTCAGACAATGGAGATTGTTAGTTCACAGTGTACTCCTGATAATTTAGGGTGAAGGATATAAAATATTTACTCAGGCGACTGGTTGTGTATGCCTCCTCTTCCCCCATCAGGTAAGACAGGTTCAGAGAATGCGCAACGGATTACAAACGGTCAGACATATATCTCATCTAATAGAACCACCACCAAAACACAAAAGCAAATACCACCGAATACTGTGACTACCTCCATTTGACAAACGGGGAAAGGAGAACACCAAAAAATGACACATATGGCCCAGTGCTGAGTAGGTAACTGTAAGAAGCTGGTTTCTAAGGCAGAGTTCCAGTCATCAAGAGTCCTATATCTCCTCTCTCTCTCTCCTGCCCTACGCTTACATGTAAAGAGCTGAGCACAAGAAATTTTTGAAAGCTGGGTTTTTGGGAGAATTTAAAGATTTCAATTCTCCATGCACTTTCTACCCCTGAATTTTTATTGGTAATACAGAGTTGGGCCTATACATGACCTCATGGGTCTTTGGAAGTAAAAATAATTTTAAGAAATAAAACAAGATATGAGCTTAACATTTGGGCTTGGGAATGGAAGCTAATAGTTTTATCTGTTTTTGTTGCAGGACCCAGAGAGCCAACTCTCCAGTGGAAAAGTCAATTCTGTGTTCCAGTCAAATAAATGAACTCTGATACGTCAATCTTTATGAAAGGGATACAAAAATACAAAGATAAAATTTATAGATGCTGGGAAATGACAACACTTGGTCACTCAAAGCTTGTGTTTTTCCTTCTACCTAGGCCATAGGAAATTAACATCTATCTTTTTTGAAGGAAGGGTTAGTAATCTAAAATAATGTTCTTTTCACTTCCCAAGTAAAACTTTCTTCAGATAATTGGGGTTTGGAAAGAATGCTGTAGCTTTTTACATCCTGCACCACTGTGAAGATGGGATAATTAGCATTCACTATTCAAGGTATTAAGTGACCCCTGGCCGTGTTATTCAGAAGACCTGGATTCCAGTTCTCGGGTTATAATGAAGACCGAGAGACTGAACTTCAAATACGTCTGAACGTCTGTGGGCTGTTTACCCTACAACCAACAACTTCACCTCGAGTCCCAGCTTTTAAACTGCTAAAACCATGGAAACATTAATAATGACCCTTCATTAAACCTCAACTCCCCCTCCCACTTGCACTTCTGACCAATTTACTCACTTCAAAGCAAGCGACAGCATCCTGTTCAGTTAGTCAGTAGGACCTATGTATCTTCACCCAACACCTTCAGCCAGAAGAAAGCCAGAAGCCACAAAAAACTTCATGATCTCTACTCTCCTAGGCCAGGCACAGCAATTATGCAACCCCAGTGGTTTTTTTTTTTTTTTGCTTTCATTTTTCATTTTTTCAGTTGCTATGGGAAAAATCGTATTGGGCAACTCCATCTGCAAGAGGTAATTACTAACCTCCCACACACGTGCACACGCGCATACACACACACACACATGCACGCACGCGCACACACCTGAAATACTGCGAAGAAAAAGTATACATAATTAAAGAATTTTTCAAAGAGGCCAAACAACTGTTATCCAAACAATGTATTGCTTAGTTACCGGCAAAAATAAACAAGGGCAATTGTATATTGTCAATTAAACTCAGCATTTTCAGAAGAATTAATAGCAATTAATATTTCCCCATAATTCCATATTTGTCAGGCTCTACGGGCTACTTTACACAGACCGTATTTGCATAGATAAGCTCCACAAACATAAATCTGTAATTCTGATTTTATGGAAAATAGATCAGAGTAAGAAAGGTTGAGTAACTCGCACAGGGCTCATTGGTTGTAGACCCAGGATTCAATCCATGAGCCCACAGGCTGCTCATAGCTCACAGTGCCTGACCATGTCCCATGGAAGAATGACAGCGAGCTTCTGTTGACCAGTCCAAGGGACTCGAACATAGCCCTCAATCCCAAGAAACTAAGGAAAATGCAAAATCCATGCCCTTCACCTCGCCCAGGTGCTGCCACCCAAGGAGTGAGGAGGTGCACCTGGCAGACGGACAGTCCCCCAGACGCTCCGTGAGTGATTCTGCCCATGAGAGCCAAAGGCAGGCAGGGAGCACTGAGCCGGGAGCTGAAATCCCGGCTCCCAGACCAGGGGCGAGAGTGGAGCCTGTAATCAAACATAAACTTGCCAGCAGCTCTCAACACAGGAGGCAAAAAGTGAATGTCTTGTGGACCGGGACGCATGCAAACCTCAGTGCCCAACCCCAGGGGACGAGTTCAAAGGGACAAGGTCTAGAAGTGAAAGAACCATCACACCTGCTGCCAGGCGCCCCTCCTCTGGGCTCATGGGACCCTCCAGGCACGTCTGTTGCCCTCGCTGAGCACACAAACCCCGTGTTTCTTCTTTAGGGAGGCCTCTTGCCCGCTAGACAGAGCTCAGGGCTGACCTCTGTGGGACTACATGTCCTTGACCAAGTCTGGACCACCCTCTAAGAGGATGGGTCCACCACCTAATAAGGTGACTCTTAGAGGTGTGGGGCTCTTGAGCACCTGACAGGAGGCCAAACCAAACTGAGAAGTGCTATAGTTTGAAATGCACAGCACATTACAAAAGGCAGGATGAAAAAGTCAACAGTCGCATATGTTTTTATATTCATTACATATGAAAATAACATTCTGGATCTATCATGTTGAATGATATATACTGTTAAATTAATTTTCCCTGTTTTGCTTCATTTTTTTTCACATGGGTACTAGAAATCTTAAAATCACCCACATGGCTTACATTATGTTTCTATTCTGTATGAACAGAAATGGTTCTTTAGCCCATTAATACTGTTGAATGAATGAGTACATGGATATTGACAAGGTTAGCAGTAATCTTTTTATTTATTTTTTTCTATTTATTTTAAGGATGTTCACTTCTAAGTAATCTCTCCACCCAATGTGGGGCTCGAACTCATGACCTCAAGATCAAGAGTTGCATGTTCCACCAACCAAACCAGCCGGGCACACCCAGCAGTAATATTTTAAAAACAACAGACAAATAGTCAGTAGGAATGGTTAAAAGGCAGTGAGGCATCGTTGGTTTCTGAAATAGCTTCTAGCTGGAGCTACATTTCATTCTGAGTCATTTGCTGCTGAGAAAATGCTTACTAATCACCCAGGACTCAGAAAGGATGAGCGGGCGACAGACTGTCTGTCGGCCAGGCCACACCACGGAGACCCAGCTCAACCTCCAGTCCTTCAGGCGAGATGGAGCCGTGCAGGCGACCAGGCAGACACACTGCAAGCAACTGTCCCAGGGAGATGAAGGAGCTCGTCTGGGAGGCTGCTCCTTGTGCCAACCTCCCTACTCTCTCAATCCAACTATGGGCTTTTACTACCTTCTTTCAAACTTTTTAAGAAGATTCACTGCAAATCAAAACCACAACATCACCTCACACTTATCAGGATGACCCCTCTAAGAAATAAAACAGCAGTTATTGAGGATGCGATTGAACTGGAACTCTCTCGGGCACGGTTGTTGGGAATGTGAAATGCTACAACCAGTATGGAAAACACATGCAGGTTCCCCAAAAGTTAAAAATAGAACGACCGTACAACCCAGCGACCCCACTTCTCAATATACATCCAAAGGGGGGAAGGAGGACTGAAAACAGGATTTCTGAGTTATACACGCGCCCCCTTGTTCAAGTTCATTACAGCCCGAAGGTCCAGCCATGGATGAACGGATAAACAAAACGGGTAGATACATACAGTGGAACATTACTCGGCCTTAAAAAAGGAAAGTAAAGCTGGAGGACATTGTGGCCATGACAAAAGACAATCTCAAAAGCACAAAGACTGTATGAATCCATGTGTACGAGGTCTCCAAAGTAGTGAAACCCATAAAAACAAAAAGTAGAAAGGCAATGGCCAGGCTCAGGGGAGGGGGAAGGAAGTCCTTGTTCAATGGGCACAGAGTTTCAGTTTCACAAAATGCCAACGTTGTAAAATCTGTGGCACGACAGTATAAATAATACTTCACATTGCCAAACTGTACACTTAAAAAGGATCAAAATGACTAATTTTATGGTGTGTTGTTACTACAGTAAGACCAGAAGACAATGGATGGCATGAGGAATTCTACGGCTACCGAAGAATCCACAAGGGGGATCCAACAGCAACAGAACACTGAGTCACCGTCTCTGACCAAAATAAAAGCAGAAAATGTGCTGAAATCGTTGCGCACCAACAGCAGCCATGCGCTCCACAGCGGAACGGTGGAAACAAGCCAACGCCTGCCCACACACGAACGGGTAAGCAAAACGCGGCACCCACATACAATGGAATGCTACTCAGCCTTAAAAAGGATAAAATTCGAGCACCTGCTCCACGGTGGGTCGACCTTGAAGACACTACTGAGTGAAATAAGCCAGGCACAACAGGTCAATGACTGCATGACCCCACTATTATAGAGTATCCATCTGGAGTTCACACAGACAGAAAATAGAACAAGGGATGCTGTCCGTGGCTTATGGCGGTGCGGGGGAAAACAGGAAGTTCTTGTTTAAAAGGTAGAAGTTGAGAAGTTTCAGGGGTGCCTGGTGGCTCAGCCAGTTAAGTGTCTGTCTGCCTTCGGCTCAGGTGGTGATCTCAGGGTCCCAGGATCGAGCTCCCCATCAGGCTCTCTGCTCAGCGGGGAGCCTGCTTCTCCCTCTCCCTCTGCTGCTCCCGCTGCTTGTGTGCTCCTGCTCTGTCAAATAAATAAATAAAATCTTCAAAGAAAAAAAAAAAAAAAAGAGGTGGAAGTTTCAGTTCAGGAAGAAGACAAATGTTCTGGAGCTGGGCCGCGTTGCTGGTCGCACACACTACGAAAGCACTTACAAGCGGTTCCAATAATGTATTTTAAGTTGGGTCTGTTGTACCACAATAATAAAAAGCCAATCTGACAGGAAAAGAAGGGCAAATCAAGGAGGTGAGATTCCAGAGGCAGGAAGGAAGATTAGAATGGCCCCCGGGTCCTGGAAAAGGAAATTCTCACACCCCCGCCTCCCATCAGTGCCCGGAAATGTAGATGCATCATCACCCCTCTCTAAAGAAGACGGTCTCTATGTCAACCTTTTGTCTTCTGTTAAGTGTACACACTTTTCATTTTGTTGCTCAAACCTGCAGCGAGATTCCAAAACCAGACTCAGGGTACACACACGAAGGAGAACGAGAGACAGCGCGTGCACGTACTCTGTTTTTGGAAAGAATTATCTATCTCTTCTAATCCACCATTTATATTCTTAGCCAGCGTCTATCCTCGTCCAAGCCTAACTCAGCAACAACAAATTCAGTAGTACTGATGGCAAAGAAGATGCTTCCAGATGCTATAATGTTATTTCTAAAAATTATCTAGCAGGGCGAGAAAAGACATTACGCAGCAGACAAGGGGCAACATGCTTTTTAAATTACCATATTTTTAATGGCAGCTTAATATGATTAACACCATTTCCCAGATGAGGAAACTGAGTTTAACAAAATATGTCCAAGAGAAAGGTGAACTCTCTTGGACTACTGGTGGGAGTGAGACTGGTGTAGCCACTCTGGAAAACAGTACGGAGGTTCCTCAGGAAGTTACAAATAGAGCTCCCCTACCACCGCAGCAATTACCCTACTAGGAAAACAGCACCACCAAGTATTTACTGAAAGAATACAAATATACTGACTCAAAGGGATATGTGCACCCCAATGTTTATAGCAGCATTATCAAAAACTGCCAACTTATAGAAACAGCCCAACTGACCATCGGCTGATAAATGGATAAAGAAGTCAGGAGTGTGTATGTTCCTACATATACACAATGGAAAGTTACTAGGCCATTAAAAAACGAAAACCAATGCATTCTCAATGACATGGGCAGAGCTAGAGAGTATGATGTTCAATGAAATAAGTGAAGAGAAAAACAAATACCATATGACTTCACTCATTTGTGGCATTGAAGAAACAAAACAAACAAAACACAACAAAACAGACTCTTCCGCTCTAGAGAACACACTGATGGTCCCCAGAGGGGAGGGGGGAGGGGGAAGGGTGAAACAGGTGGTGGCGATGGCGGAGGGCGCGTCTCCAGATGATGATCAGATGAGGTACGGAAGTCATGATTCGCTAAATTATACCTGAAACTAACACGACACTGTTCACGAACTGGAATTTAAATAAAAACTTTAAAAATATATGCATCCAAGAATACAAGGGACGGGAGGTTTTTCACGCAGGTATGGTGGATTCCAAACGAGGCCTCCTGACTGCTATCAGGGCACGCTTTGTAAGCTGAGGACACCTCCATAGGAGGAAAATTAGCAAATTTGAAGCAAGCAGAAGAGCTAGCAGGGTTAAGGCTGAGCAGCCGCTGACTAGCCAAGTCCAATGCTGTCGCACGGGTGACCCTGATTCTGCCACATGCAGGTTTGAAACCTCGCATCCTAGGAAGACTGAGCATCAGGTCAAGGTGAACGTCTTTCTTAATTTCAAAATCTTGGCCTCATAAACAGGAATCAAAAGAAAACTCAATCTACGGCTAAGGAATTCAGTCTGGGAAGGAAGGTTAAGCTCTCCTGCAAGGTCCTTTTCCCCAGGTTATGTATTAAAGGAGTTCTGTAAGAGCAGGGAAGAAATAAGGGGAAACAGAAACCGATTCCGGCATGTGTATCATCCGTAACGATACTTTCCACAAAATTATTGGTGCTTTCTAAAATACCGTACGTTATATGAAAGTCAAGCCATGGTATAGGCATCGTCACCAGAGGACGTGATTGTGAACACACACCTGTAACTGATGGCTGCCCTATACCCAGCTTCCAATCTTAACGTGTATCCCATGGGCCACAGAGTATTGGGTAATTTGCTGAAAATGGGACAGAAAACCCACTAAGGAGCAACGGCTTCCTGAATCTGTTCTCTTCATTCCCAATCTCACCTGAAAATCCAGAAAATTACCTTCAGACATATCCTTGAATCAACGCCTTTCCTTGCACGAGAAGCTTCAAGCTACACAGACTTCTCCATTTCCTCTGCTCCTTCCTTTAAAGGTTATTACTTCGGAAACTCCCAAATTTCTACCCCTCCCAACAGCGCTTTCTCACACATGACACCCTCCCCACCCCCAACTCTCTGTATCCATTTTTAAGCGCCCAGAAAACACAAGACGGGGAAACAAAGGGCAAATGCCAGTCTGTGACCTCTGTCTGGACTTAGCCAAGCGTGATGTGTGAATCAGGTGTATGGAATGGAAGTTTCCATGGCAACGAAACTGCAAGGCAGGCCGGAGAGTCACATACTCTTTCTACCCAGGTAAGAGAAGCAATGAGGCCACCTCAGGGATGCTGAAGGGGAACAGGCAAGTTCAGAGCTCTCCTGGGACTATAAGGACCCCAGCTTACAGGGGTCCTATAAAAGGGCCTTAAAAGGACCTATACGCTAGGGTCCTTACAGTCCCATTATAGGTGGAGCTCCTTCCTCCACATTCCAATCTTAATTCCTTCCCACCAGCCCTTTGGGATAATCTATCATCGCTTTTATGGAAAGACAGGGAAGGACAAATTGAAGAATTATTCTCTAAAGGGAGTTACTTGTGAGAAAAATGTAGAAAGGACTACAAGAGGCAAGAGTTTTCCTTACACAGAAGAAAAGCAGCTCTCTTAGACAAAAGTCCAGCTACCCTGGCCAGCCTGACTTCACTGTCTGTCAGAGAGAGACACATCTGTCTTCACCAGGCTGCTCTGCTTGACCTTGAAGCTTGACCTTGCAGCGTGCTCTTACTGGTGAATCCCATCTATAATGAAAAGCTCCTGAGCTACATGTCATTTTATAACTTTTTTATTAATGTTAGCTGTATGCTGGTACTTTCCCAGGATTCTAAACTTTAAGGACAATATTTTTTTTAAAAATTAAAAAAAAAAAAAAGGCTTGCTTTTTTAGACCCAAGGCTTGAAGACAAAGGAAAAAGTATGCAATTTTAAAGAAATCAAAGTCGCCCTTGGTTATCCATCTGGAGAAAGGTAGTAGCCCACATGCCAGATGTGCATGGACAGTATGGCTTCTGAAGCCAGTTTCTTAACAGTGGACTCACAGATGTTATAAGGAACCAGAGCAAGGTGTGAGCATTTGTCTCAGAATTGTATAAGACAGCAAACTACCCTGCTCCGCACTCCGTGATGTGTAGCTTTGCTCTAGAAGATGTAGCTTTGCTCTAGAAGAAGGCTTCTGATTCCGTCAAGACACTATTCCAGAGACAGAAGAAAAGGTCACCTGTTACCCCTGCTAATGGCTCTTCTTTGGCAGACCATCCTCCATCGCTTCAGAGGAACCTTCTCACGTGGCCAACCTGGACCTGTTCCTCAGGCTCTGAACCATTCCAGGGGTCCTTCCTGGTGCTCTGAGAAGCTCGAATCTCTAACCACGGATTCCAACACCACAGATGATCTGCCTTCCTTTTGACGTTCATCTTCAGCCATTTCCTAATTGGCTCACTAGTTTCCAGGCAAATTCAACAATTTTTTTTTTAAGATTTTATTTATTTATTTGACAGACAGAGATCACAAGTAGGCAGAGAGACAGGCAGAGAGAGAGCGGGAAGCAGGCTCCCTGCTGAGCAGAAAGCCCGATGTGGGACTCGATCCCAGGACCCTGAGATCATGACCCGAGCCAAAGGCAGTGGCTTAACCCACTGAGCTACCCAGGCGCCCCAAATTCAACAATTTTTGAGCTCCCATATACACCACCGGCCTCTCTCACCTTTGGCCTGTTAGGTCATGAATTCCTGCAAAGAACACTGCACTCTCTCCCCAGTATCTAAGCTAAGACATCCTTCCCCTCCGGGAAGGTACCTCCATGCCAGAATACCAGCCTTAAAGTCCTTCGAGGTCTATCCATAAGGAGATCATACAGGCAGCTTTGCATCTAGAACCCTATCTGACTGGGAGGTGGAGCAGGAAGTGAGCTTTGCTCACCTTTGTCTCAACATGGGGCCCAGCCTGCCCGTAGGAGGTGGTCCGTCGAGATCTGCCCAAACTGAGTGAACCAGTGAAGGAGCACATGAGCCAACAGAGAGGACCTAAATGGCAGGCATGGCGGGACTGATCACAAGGAACAATGACCACATCTGAGCCCGAGCCTCAGGGGCCGCGTCTGCTGTTAGTCCATGAGTTCTCAGGAGAGTTTCTTAACTTCAGCGAACCTCAGACATACACATTGACGTCAGTGTGGCCATGCCTGTCCGAGACTATTTAAAGCATCAAAGGAGAGCGCGTTTGGGAAATTCATTGTGAAAGTGTCATCTGTGGATAACGGCACTTCCAGGAGAAGATGAAGACAAGAGAAAGGAGAGCGGGAGTCAGGAATCTGGAGGGATCCGTGCCATCGGTCTAGCGAGGGGCTACAGGAATTCAAGGTGGGCCTTCTCGGACAGCACGTGCTGAATTCGCAGAGGTCACTACGTTCCCCTTTCACCCACTGGACACAGACATCCTTATGACCCTCAAGTTTGCACTTATATACCATGTTCATGTCTACCAAACACTACCACTAATAGTTTGTAGGTCTTTGTTTATTGCCTTTCCGATTATTAAATACCCTCTCTTTCCCTGTGCTACACGTATATCCTGCCATCCTTTTATAACTACGCTAACTGTCACCTACAGCAATGAAGTTGCCTTTCGTTAAAGTAAGATGGACGCCCAACATGAGGCTCAAACTCAGGACCCCGAAATCAAGAGTCACCTGCTCTACCGACTGAGCCAGCCAGGTGCCCCCTCTGTGAAGCCTTTTTTGAGTAAACTAGCTCACATCCATCTTTCCCCTCCTGATCTCCTAGTGCATCAAGAGCCCACATTCCACTGTTCAGTGCTTGACCTCGAAAATCTTCACAAATATAGGCCATTTCCCCTTTCTAAAAAATGGGGAGGACCTCCCACAAAGAGGAGAGCCAAGTCTGGGTTATAAAATGTGGAGCTGTGGCAAAGAAGGAAAGACGTAAGCAGCATATTGAGAATTAGAAAATAGCACTTGTGAGGCTAGCAAGAGAACAAAAACGTCCCATGAGAAATGACGGGAAAATGTCTGCTTGCTGATTCGTTTCTGAAGACTCTGAAATTCTGTGGTAGTGGAACAGGATACAATGTGAGGAGGACATGGGGTCGTGTTTGAGAGAGAGGGCGGCAAGCAGGGAAATTGGGCTCCACAATGAGGATACCAAGTGATCTTCAATCCTGAATAAGAAAACGAACAATAAGATAGAAAAAATGGAAAAGCAAAAGGAAATAGAGACAAAACAGACAAATTACCACCAGTGAGATCAATCGACAACATTTTGCTGAGCATTCGGTTCCCGGTGTTCTTCCTGGTATTACTTAACCTGACATAATAAACCACCATGACCACAATTAGCCCAGTGGAAAAGTCATGGGGAAATTCTGGGATGAACTTATCAAGAATTACAACAGGACCATTAAATACCATGTTTATTATTATAGAAGAAAAATTAGAATTCAAAATGCATATACAGTGAGATCCTACTTACATAAAAATGCATACAGACATAAGCACATAGAAATAAATACTAAAAAAAAATCCAAATTCTCTCTGGTTTATATAATTATAGGTTATTTTTATTTTCTTCTGGAGGTCTTCCTGTATTTTCCAAATTTTCTACACTAAGCATGGATTACTCTGTAATTAAAAATTATATTTGGATATTGAAACATGAAATAGACATTTTAATTGGAATTCTATTTAGATTGTGGTCCATGGAAAGTGAACATAATCCCCACCCTCAGCTGCCTAGTAATGGAGCTCCAGTTCCCCCAGAGAAGAGCACATTTCCCTTCTCAACCTTGTGACTACGTGTGACACTGAAGATACATAGGCTTGTTCCATCTACATTTTATTGTCCACAGGAAATGACTTGTAGAAATCCCTTCACCACCGTTTCTTCCATAAGAAGGTAATTATAAGAAGAGTAAATGTCTTTCCAGAAGGCCTGAACTCCATGAACTACCCAACTTCTGCTCTTTCCCTGCTCTGCCATGCCATCTCCATCTCTGTCTCCTACCATGCACAGGTGGACATCTTAAATATTGCCCCCAGACCAAGATGGCGGCATTCTCTTTGATTTCTTATGTACTTTCCATGACGTTCAGATTAGCACCCTCGATTCAAACAGAACTTCTGAGTTTCACAAATACAACTCATGTTTTGTTGTACCTTCAGCATATTTACAAGCACCCCAGGAAACAACTGCCAGGTCAGAAGTCAGCACAGTCATTCCACATGACATGTGATGAACCACTTTCTCAGGGCAACTCTTCGGCCCACGCTAGGGCTGGTGGCAGGAAGCAGAGGCTGGCATCAGCCCACCGCTGGAGAGAGGGGGGAAAGTGGTGGTAACTTTAAATGAAAGAGAGAAGCTTGAAATGTTTCTATTACCAAACCAGGCAATTAAAACATTAAACGTGAAATCCGAGGCACTGTAAATTTCCTAATATGGTATGAGTACTGAGTTTCCCAAATGATGCTTTCTCATCTTACAACATATCAAAGAGCATGCCAAAACCCCAAAGAAACATTTCCATTTTGAAAACAAAAATAAACCACACACATCCACATGCTATTAATAGTGTTGTCTTGCCTTAAAGACCCTGTATCCTCAGTCAAAAGAAAAAAAAAAAAGTCCCACTGCAGTTTACATAAATGTTAACATTATTGAAAACTCCTGTCCAAAGTAAACTGCACACGGGTAGGTGCGTTAGGTGGGACTGAGGCAAAAGTAATCAAAATCCCTTCTATATTTTCATTTCTGGAGACCAAATGTTATGTTCCTCATCGCCACACCTAAGGACTTTGTAAATATGTTCTACATCTTTAGCAGCATTTCTTAAGAGAGTGTAAAAGAAGGAGACCTGGCAGGAGATACACAGGTTCAAGCCAACTCCACAATATTTGCAGACCTGCGAGAAAGGGTTACAAGCTTACAGTGGAAACTGCAGAAGGACGTGCCAGTGGAAGCAAAGGACATGTCAAAGATCCCAGAACTTGGACGATAAACTCTTGAACCTACCACCATGGAAAGGAAAAATGCTGTCCCATGGAATATTATGTTTAGAGACAGGAAAAGGCTGTTCGATGTGGTGCTCTCCTTCCTTAATTCACATATCCCCGAGCTGCTGTGTATGTGCTCAGCAGTAAGTCAGATGCTTGGGGTGAGTACCATGGGACGTCTATGACACAGAATCTGGTCATGGGATGATTCCATGGTGGAGGGAGGAGAAGAACCAACACATAAGACAACACCGGATTGTTGAATCCATCCCAACAGCTTGACCATGCAACTAAAATGGCCAGTTCAACCCCAGGGTCTTTTGGAGAAAAGAGCTGTTAACACCTGCGTCCAGGAACTACCTTCAAAGCTTAAGCTCTAGTTCATGGGTCCCAGGATGTCCATACAAGACCAAACACATGGGAAAACCAGAATGATATAGGGAACAAACCCATCCTTGACCAGGCGGGGTGAGGAGGAATGAAGAATACCAACTCGAACAGAACTAGGACGAAGAAAAAGGAACTATGGTGAGTGGTGAGATGGAAAGATCACTTCTTTCAAGCCAACAGACCCAACTTCTGACCCTAACCCGGCTACTTCCTTCTACAAACCGGGCACATGAATCTCTATTTCTATCCCCTTAGTTTATGAAACATTCACCTACAGCTCTACGGGAGGAATTCTTCTAAGCACTTTACATTACCGTATTTAATCTCTACAACCAGCAACTGAGGCGGGCACTGTATTATACTCACTTTACAACAGGGAGACTGAGGCATGGAGAAGTCACATCCTCTAAGAGCGGCAAATTTATAATTAAATCCTGGTGGAATGGAGCTAAAGTCTGGAGCTCTAAAGCTCGACATTGCCTCACTTACAGAATACTTACTTTTCCAACCTGGGGTGTAGAGTCCATGAAATGCACACAGAGCACCCAGCAGAGTGCCTGGCCCTGGCAAATTTAGTAGAAGCCGACGGATAGACCTCCCTCCTCCCACTTCTCTCTACACTCTCCCCACACCGTGGGAGGCTGGCGGCAAGATTCTGCACACAGAGAAAAGCAGCTATGTCCATCAGCAAAGGCTCAGGGACTCCAGGGCAAGCTAGAGAGCAACCCTCTGTCTTTATCCCCCGAGGCCTGGAACAAGAGCTCTAACTCAGGCGGAGATGTCCAGCATTTCCAGACAGAGCCTGCCTCTATTTATTATAATCTGCATTCAAGGCACAAGCACTGGAGACAAGCCTTAGGGAAACCAAAAGGTTTCACGAATTTTGTACTTCGACCTCTCCATGTGTATGTCAAACACAAACACACCACACATACACACACAACACACACACCACCACCACCACCACCTAAAACGTACATCGTATCTACCAGAGGGAGACAATGATCCCCATTCCAGAACCTTCCATTCCCTGGAAACTGGCAGAGTGTCTGTATCGGGCTGCAGTGTGCTTTGAAAGAGCCTGGATACGGATAGGGAGCTAAAGGACAGAGCCCCTTTTGAAAATTACTCAGGATAAATGAGGCCCAGGGTCCCTGGGGACCTGGGTTGTAAAGCATGAGAAAATTTTGTTTTCCAGCCCTTTGGTGGTATGTTCATGAACTGATGATAATAAAATAGAGGAAAGAGATTATTTTTGTATGTTGTTATTCCTCTGAATAATCATGTTACCAGCTCAAGGACTTACCTACTCGGGCAAGAGCCCACACAAAATAGGGGCTCTAAAACAATTAGAACTTTCTATGTGTACAACCGGTCCACGGTGATAATTACAATAAGTTTTCACATGCTCCCAAGTTAGGAGTGCTCTCTCTATCCTCCCCCCCCCCAACTTCTTCCTCAATTAATGAAAAGTCTTCTTTAATGCAGGAGAACAGCCTAAGACCATGACTTCACTGCAAGGGGGGAAAAAAAATCACTGCAATGAAATCTTGATACTGACCCTGAGAATGTGCCGACATGGTTTAAAAGTAATTAAGAAGGAAAGCTGACTTTCTACGTTTTTCAGCCTCAGTCACTGTGGCTACTGGGTTCAAGGACGCCTGCCAAATCTTGCAAAATTACAGCACTCCTATCCATGCGGTTTCTAAAACTATAAGCTTCTATTGTGAAAAGGCTTGATCTTCTGCTTTAGAAATCCAGCAACTGCCGGGCCACTCTCCATGGCGGGTTGCTAAGAGAGACTCCACAAAGCGCCCAGGTGCACACACCAGGAATCAAGCTCTTCATTCATGTTCATTACAGTTCAGCACAAGGGAGAGACGGTGGCCAAGGAGGCGTCTTTGCAAAATGCTCGTTAGGAAGGGCAGTTTTCTGTCGGGCCAAGAGGAATGCAATCCTCGAACTCGCTCGTCTGCAAAAGTACCCCCGACGGGAGTTAGGGCCCCTGAAATCACAGGCCAGCCACAACCAGGCTCCGGGGCTCAGCCCGGAGCATTTACAAGAGGGGAGACAGGAACAGAATAGGAAGTAGTTAGCAGCTCCAGAGGAAGACGAGGATTTTCAGACTCGGAGGACCTGTGTGAACAATTCCTCCTCCCTTCTGACTTCAGCCGGTTACCCCCTCGCCCCGGGAGATCTGTTATCTTCTGAGTCATTGTAAAAAGCCATTAAATGGGGCATGAGAGAGGGTGGGAGGGACCGACTCTGGGAGTCCGCGGAAGCCGGAAGCCTGACAAACCAGCTGCAAACAACAAAGCTGGAAGGGCGCACCATAAGCTCCCACCCCCCAGACAGTGAGAAACTGCGTTATCCTAAGGGATCCCGGCCACCCATGCTCAGCCCCGATAAGTGAGAACCTTCTAAGCTCTGGCCAATAGGAGACCTGCCGCCACCGCCGCTCACAGAAGCCCTGGGTGGCCTCCGTCCCAGCCGCTGCAAATGGTGCCAAGGCAGAATCGCTGCGGCTGGGTGGAGCTCAGCAATGCCGTGGGTGGGAGAGAGGCGGACAGAGGCAGGGGGGCGGTGAAAGCTGCCCCCTCCACCACCACCACCACCAGGGGCTCCAGTCCCCCGTCCTGGGGCTTTAGGAAAATCCAGGGTCTCCAGGCTGATCCCTAAGGCCACGGGTGGCAGCTGGCCTCACCACCAGTCCTCAGCCAGAAACGGACACTGTGCCTTGGAGATTCCAGAAACTGTGCGGATATTTCCCCACCTGGCAATCCTGAGTGCTCTAGGAGCACTGGTATAATTAATGCCACTTGGTGAAAGATGGGGGTCATTCCAAATTCGGTCCCACAGAAGAAGGGAGCCTTGCCACACACCCTCCACGGCAACACAGAGCCCCTCAAGACACTCCCTTTAAAGACTCCGGCAAATCCCATCGAGAACTTCCATTTGTAGTAGCATTTCCAAGTCAAAAAAAAAAAAACTGTATTTACTCTAAGTGAAAAAAAGAAAGGCTTAACATTGGAGGAAACGTATATGAACGTTATAGTCTGAACCCACTCTGGGGATCTTGTCGTTTGCATGAAGAATTATCTAAGTAGCGGGGCGCCTGGGTGGCTCAGTGGGTTAAGCCGCTGCCTTCAGCTCAGGTCATGATCTCAGGGTCCTGGGATCGAGTCCCACATCGGGCTCTCTGCTCAGCAGGGTGCCTGCTTCCCTTCCTCTCTCTGTGATCTCTTCCCTTCCTCTCTCCTACTGTGATCTCTCTCTGTCAAATAAATAAATAAAATCTTAAAAAAAAAAAAAAAAAGAATTATCTAAGTAGGAAACATTCGTTGCCGCTAGGACCTACTGTTACTTTCTCACGTCTCCTATTGTCACGAGTTGTGTTTTGGAACGTTTTCGGGTCTGTAGCGGATGCCGATGAGGCACATCCCATGGACAAGAGAGACAATCAAGAAGTTATCAGACCACGAAGCGTTCGTTCGCTCCCAGACCACGCAACCCCTTTGCCGAACCCAACTCCGTACAGACGTGCTTTTGAAAGAAAGTATGTAATTTTTTGTTGACGCGCGCACACACGCGGGTGTCAGTGTGAACGTGCGTAACAAATGAGAAGGGACACAAAAGCTGGAAAATATCCCACTAAAACTGGACCTCTCGCTCCTCGAGGAGGGCTGCCGACATGTCGAGCCAAACCCGAGTAGGCATTGGTGGTAAAAATTAAAATTAAGTCGTCTGGCATCCAGATGAGAGAAATGGAGGTTAAAAGTCGGGGAGCTGTTTTGCACTTGGCCCTTGATTTGCTGTAGGGCCTACATCAAGCTGTCCTACACCTCTGTTGTAACATCTGCAAAATGGAGATAACACTTCACGCTGCCTACCTCAGAGAGTGGTTAGAAGATTAGATACCAAAAAAGAAAATCCTCAAAGCCCTTTGAGTTTCTCATAAATATAAGACATGCAATGTAATAAAATACCAGCAGCCCTTTACAAACGTCCTAAGACGCTCAAGCCTCGAGGAATAGGAAAGAGACGCAGGCAATTCTGTGAGGCTGATGCCTCCCTGGGCATAACATTTAAAACCATGCCGGCGATGCGCAATTCCGTCTCCAGCTGCCAGGGAAAACATGGGGAGGATACCTCCAATTCGGATCTACTCCGACAAACAAAACACCCAGGGAAAAGAAGAGAAAAACAAAACAAGGTGTTGTTCGGACAGATCAACAGAAAGTTGAAAGAACTGACCCTGACAGACAGAATTCCGAATTCCCGCCTCAAGGTCTAGTTCTACAAGACGACGGGGCCTTGACTATGGTTTCAGGCCCGGTCAAGTCTCATATTAAGGCAAACTGGTTCCACAGAGGAGTACGTGTTATGACCCCCTAACAATGAATAAATATTAAGTGCAGAACACAGAAATTAGAGTATTTTTAATCAATTGGGACTGGGAACAAAAGCCAAAATGGGCGGAACAAAGGCAAAGCGATTATGGGGGTGGACACCGAGTGGAGCAAGCAGAAGCCAGAGAACATCAGTGGCCCCAGAAGCCAGAAGGACGAGGAGCAGAAGCTCACCTGAAGAAAACGATCACTTCAGAACTCATAAAACAATTGGGAAAAGACCCTAAGAGACTCCAAATTATGGAACATTCGACATTGGATCTGTATCATTAGGCCAAGCACGTGTTGTGTGTCACACATCATGAACTGTACAACATGAACAACCGTCACCAAGTACAGAGGAAGGGAAGAGTGTGTGCTGGGTTGGCTAACGGCAGCTCATGCCTCCCCGGATGTCCAGATACGTCCTAGTTCACCGAAGCATTGCGGAGACCATCCAGGAGGCCCCGAGTGGCAAGGCCTCTGCGGGAGATGGAGAGGGAGCAACAGCGGGTGATATTTCTGAAAGGGGACTTGATATTTTCTGTCACTTGATATCCGTGACTGAGGCCAATGGCCCAGGAACAAGTGAGGTGGATAAAGGAAGCAGAGAAGCCAAAGGCCAGGTAGGCTCAACCATGACTCAGAGATGCTCGGGAGCGTGGTTTCCAGGAGAAGGAGCCAGCCGACATTCGGTGGATAAAAGACAAGGTAATAGTCTGAATAATGGCCTTTGAACATAACAAGTCCTAATTCCTGGAAACTATACATGTTCCCTTCTGCGGCAAAGACTCTGCAGATGCAGTGAAACACCTGGAGATGGGGAGACTATTCTGGATTAGCCAACCGAACCCTAAATGCACTGACAAGAATGCTCACGAGAGGAAGGCAGAAGGAGAAGACAGTGTGGTCAGGGAGGTAGATCCTGGCGTGAAGGTACCACAGGCCAAAGAATGTCAGCAGCCACCAGAAGCTAGAAAAGATAAGGAACAGATTCTCCCATTGGCCCCTGTTGGAAGTGTGACCCTGTGAATACCTAAATTTCTACTGTATGAAGCCACTAAGTTTGCAGAAATTTGCTACAGTGACCATAAGAAACAAGACACAGAGAGCAAGGAGTTATTCCCCAAGCACTTTTGGGAATCACAATTACAGGTCTTGGTACGAATGACTCAGATGGAAGGCACCTCAACGATCAAGAAGTTGAGGTCAAAGCTGGAGCCACATAGGAAGGCTAGATAACGATACTAAGTAGCTGGCCAAAAATTAGGGAATGGGAGCTGGGTAAAAGCCCCAAGTGAGTCAATACAAAATGGATGGAAACATTGCAAATCATAACCACTAAACACTGACACACAAGGGAAGGAACTGGATCTAAATAGTAAAGAGACAAGAAGAGATACAGCAACTCGGAGATAATCACTGAGGACCCAACCTTCTGGCCTAGGATAGACATGTAATTTTAAGTGCCCAGAAGGATGGAAAACATTTACATGCATGCTGTCACAATCAAGATGACCTGGGACTAGAACTATCAATCAAAGACTTCAGTGGACCCAGATACGGGACATGTATGGAAATGCAACATGGAATGCTAAGAAGCTGGCCACGTGCTCTTCAGTCAAGACATCAAACTCAGTGAGGTCCATTTTAGGAGGAAGGTGGAGGCAAGATGTGATGTCCACAGTAACCTATACAACCCAGAAAGAAGGTGACTGAAAGTGTCACACTTGAAGATGATCACGGGCACACAGAATAATGAGGGGATGGTGGCAGCTTGGTAAATATTTAGAGGACGGAGCAAGTTTCTTGCACAGGGGAATGAGTGACTGGTAGAGCATGGGGCAGCAGTTGAGGGACAACACCCAACTCCGAACACCAGACAGAAAGGAAAAGGGTGTAGTAGAACAGACAGAGTGAGTGTGTCTCTAGCTCCTCTGAGCTCAAGGCACTGGTGGGTCATGCCAGGGTTGATAGCCAGAAGCCTACAGAATGCTGGGCTCAGAATTCCGATGCTCAGAATGTTCAAAAGGTTTGCACGTTTGACAGAGCTAGGTCACGTGCTCTTTCGCCTTCTTCCGCCTGATCCAGCACCATGAAAGAAATCCAAGAACAATCACAAAAATTTTAATAACCAAAACCAACACTTGTGAACTGTTCTCATACCCTGCACGTGTGAGAGAAGTCTCACTTTGACGGCGCTTGAAAGTAAATGAGTTTTCAAAGAAGAGTGGAAAAGAATTCTTACCGTTAGCTTTTCCCCTTTCCTGCCGGGTTTGAGGGCGTTCGGTGGAAAGGACAAGCAACAGCAGCAATCTGTCAATCAGGGCCGGGGGAGGATGCTCGGTGGTGATCCCGGGTTGACCGGATGATGATGGAAAAGATGGCCCATTTGCTAAATCCGCGGATGACATCAAGTTGGACACTACTGGAGCAGCAAATGCAGATCCTACAAAGAGAAAAACAAAACAAAACACTATGTTCACTAATATGGACCACCTGGGAAAAGAAAGGGGAAAAAAAGACACGGATTTATCTGCAAAAGACAACGTAGGCTTATCAGGAGAGTGCGCGCACACACACATAAACACACACGACTCATTTGTGCCCTACAGCGGTAGACGCTATACTCCTCCTCACCAAAATGCTCCAATGCCCAATGCTCTGGGCAGAATACAAGCAGCTCCCCCCTGCTAGCCCAAGACTCATCGGGATAAGTACCAGCCATGGGATGGAAAGACTTTGGAACTTCTCAAACACATCACAGCTTCTGATTTTAATAGCCAACTCTCAGGAAAAATCCTAAACCAAAGAACCTGGAAATACTTCAGAGATGAAGTTGGGCTTATATAGCAAATATACTTCTCAAAATAGTTCAAAGAGAGACGTCTAACAAGCAAAAGTCATCCTAAAATATCAAGCTCAATTTTATGGTCAATAATGACATCCAGTAGAGTTCTGTGGAATTCCAATTCCACTATGAAAATAAATTATGGCTACCTAACAATTTCATTTTAGTCACTAATGCCTGACGAAAAAATAAAAGTGGAGTCACCCACAGGTACGTAGTCTTATATTTTTAGTGCCTACCCCTCCATGACAATGACAATGAAAATAATATTTACATATATATTTTTTTTAAGATTTTATTTATTTATTTGAGAGAGAGCATGAGAGGTGAGAAGGTCAGAGGGAGAAGCAGACTCCCCGTGGAGCTGGGAGCCTGAAGCGGGACTCGATCCCGGGACTCCAGGACTGTGACCTGAGCCGAAGGCAGTTGCTTAACCAACTGAGCCACCCAGGCGCCCTACATATATGTTTTTAAGGTTTCTTAAGACCCTAACCATGGGGAGCTTCATGTCAAAGAGCCAAAGAAGGTTTCTGAAACTAGGAAAGTAAATCAAACATTCTCTTGGGTTGTTTTCAGCCCCGGGTAAGGAACACAAAGCCAGGAGTCACTTCTCTACAACTGCAGACGCTGAGAGTTCTGACGCGTGTCATTAATGGCAAGGGCCATGATAGGGTTTCTGCATACGTGTCAACAACACCTGTAACAATCGAGTCCTATTTCCCCGCTGAAGAGGTCGCAGCCATCATATTACACACACACTACTGCTCTCCTATCTCACTGCCTCCTCTGCCTGCAGGAACCCGCTAAAACTAGAAGGAAAACCACTTTATTTAAAAAAAAATGTCCAACATTTATTATGAACTTATTTAGTCATAATGGCCAACATTTATTTAATATTTATCATGTGCCTGGTCCTATTTAAAGCCCATAAATATCCTCACAAAACTATATGTAGTAGCTACTGTTATCACCAAACCCGCGTTACAGGAGAACGCAAGGCACAGGGAAAGTGAGGTAGTCACCCAAAATCACATCCTTAGGATATCGTGGGGCCAGGACTTGGATCTAAGCAGTAGGATTCCAGTGTCCGACACTCGATCCGTGTGCTCAATACATGTGCCAACACCACATCTCCTATTTAAAAAACAACAACAAAAGTAAACTATTGTTTAAAGACAGTAAACACTGTCTATGACCTAAGTGTTTTTTGATTATTTCAAATATCTCCAAGAGTACCAGATACAAACAAACTAAAATAGCCACACAGACACATACACACACACACACACACACACACACACACACACACATTTTCTGAAGACAGTTTAAATCAAAAAGATTCCACTTGGATGTAGAAACTTTTGACCATTTAGGGTGACAAAAAATAATGAAATGAGCTGTACTGAAAGACAAATTGTAAGCATCCACTCCCAAAAAAAACGATTCTCCTAAAAGACACGCTTATCTGCATTTTAGAGTTTGGAGTAACTACACTTTTGCTTCTAAGATAACTTCGGGATTTATTTTGCACGTTATACTCTCCTGATCTTCCTCCCATCATCCCTGTTTGCAGTCTAAATCTGAGTTTAAAAGAATTACACAAGATCCAGCACAGAATCATGATCATACACGTTGAAACATCAATTTTTAATGAAAGTTGTCATGTATTTGTGAAGAATAGATTTTAACTGAAGCCCTTCACTTGTAATAATCCAATTAATTGTATTTTTGATTTTCCTAACATTTCTCTGGATCAAATACTCTCAATTGGCTAGTTTTTTCTAAGACATTTATTTGCTGCCTTATTTCAAAAACTTAAAGGAGAAAATGCCGCCAAACATAGTTATTGAAAGGCAGAGAAAAAAAAGCAACCAAGGATTTATTGAAGAAATGCAATTTTCCATGTGTTCTATTTCAAATATGGGCAGAGGAGGAAATGATTTTCGGATCCAATCTTGCAGGATCCTGTGATAATCCAGAACTGACAATATAGAATACAAGTATTAGATCACATGGCTCTACCAGGACAAATCCAAATGGAGTTTTAGAAATGGGGCGCTAGAAATAGCATTAAAAGTTTTATCAACAGCTACTGGAGAGACTGGAAACCACCATAGCCCCACCATACCCTTATCCATTAAACTAGGTTCTAGAGAGTCCTTCCTTCAACAACACGGTGGGTGTGGGGATAAAACAGGAAATGTGTATGGCCATGTTTTTCTCTTTCAGATTATACACCCTCTAACAGCGTTAATACTAACTGTAATGCCAATGTAGTTGAATAAATACAATCGACAAGGAAAGAGTCTTTTAAACTCAGTGTCAATGAGAACAGCAAAAGCCAAAAATTAGTCATTAAAAAAAAACAAACTTGAATTTATTAAAATATACCTTGAAATTAGTTCTTCTAAGTGACTTTGGGATTCCATAAAATCTAGGGATTTCTCTACTTTAAAAATCTTAGGGGTGTCTGGGTGGCTCAGTCAGTTAAACATCTGACTCTTGAATTCAGTTCAGGTCCTGATCTCAAGGTCCTGAGATCAGGCACCACATCAGGCTCTACACTCAGTAGGGCATCTGCTTGAAATTTTCTCTCTCTCTCCCTCTGCCCCATTTCCTGCTCCCGTGAACTCTCTAAATAAATGAGTAAATAAAATATTTTTAAATCAGTCAATCAATCAATCAATCTATCAAGCTCTTAGCTGCTTAGATCTATGCCAACAAAAATTAAAAACAGCAGGCCGGCTTATTATAATATTATAATATTTCATATTATGGTCCACTTCGGAAATGTTTCTTTTTTTTTTTTTTAAGATTTTATTTATTTATTTGACAGAGATCACAAGTAGGCAGAGAGGCAGGCAGAAAGAGAGAGAGGAGGAAGCAGGCTCCCTGCTGAGCAAAGAGCCCAATGCAGGACTCGATCCCAGGACCCCGAGATCATGACCTGAGCCGAAGGCAGAGGCTTAACCCACTGAGCCACCCAGGTGCCCGGGAAATGTTTCTTAATGCCTCATCCCCACACAGAACAATCTAAGACCATCTTTTCCAAACAGCATAAAACAGGAAATTAGCACACAGGGTAGCTGGTCGTGGATTCTCTATAGGAAACAAAGATTCTGTGCTCCAAGTGGGAGACCATAACATGCTATGATCCTTCCTTCCTGGGACTACACCATGTACACGAGTAAATTTAAGACTCTGGGAAGTCCACGGAAAGTTTGGGGGAAGTGCCCACATTTGTATGATCACAGAATGTATTTCACCTAATACTTTACAGGGGATCAAGAATTCAGTTTCAGAAACTTTGTTCTAGATTTCTAAGCTTAGCATTAAATGTACAGATCCATCCCCAAACTACCCTTAGTCGTAACATACAGCCACAACTCCGATGAGCAAAGTAGATCTCACATCTCAAGACTCCTTCACAGAAAATTCTCCTCCAGTGAAACTAACGTCTTCATTTTGTTCAGACCATCCCCAACTGTAGAATTTCTGCCTTCAATCATTTTTTTCAATTTAATCCACCCAAATCCCTCTTATGTCTCTTCCACATAATGTCATCTGTTCTTTCCCCTGAATAGGTTATCCAAAAAAATGAGCACATGCTTGGGACTACCTACTACCTGTATTATGAGTATATTTATTCTATATTTACTATACAAATTACCTGTATATTTATTATACAGATATCTGGTCACCCGACTACCTAAGGACTGGCTAAGTAAGGCTAGGCTCTAAAAGGTCTTCGTTTTTTTTATTGTACTTAACATTGTCCCAACAGAACAGATACCCTATATGTAGATGTTGATGGGTTAGAAAACCCTTGAGTAACCACTCAAATGGATTGCAAAGCTACACATGGTTTCAAGCATTAGTTAACAGACAGACACTAGAATGACTCAAAACACTTAATTGTGCTTGTTTTTATTCTCCAGAAAATCTTTTGGCCTGGTTTAGGTATTACCAAAAGCATATCAACAACTTAGGTCTGCAAATGGACATCTAAAAGGAATTCCTTAAAAATGACTTAATATACATGGAACATGCACAGACCTTTAAAAAAAAAAACAGGTAGTAGCATTGGGATTTCCATCCCCTATGCGATACTTAAGTCCATTCCCTACTCTCTACTCTGTACATCAAAATACATAACTTCAGATATAGTTATGCTGTATATACACAGATCTTGTTTTATTTCCTATCCACGATATCTACACGGATTTCTCCCTTTCAGGGGACCTCGGGTGACACAAGCCCAGCTAAAGATGTAGCAATGATATGCCCATCTCTACAGAAGAAATAATTTCACTTGTAGCACTATCCAATTTTATCAAGTCAAACCAAGGAAGCTCATTGATCTCTGAGGTGCAGAGGATTCTCAAAGAATACTGGATTTCAAAGTAACTGGATAATACACCTGAAGAGAATATAACACGTATTTACCAGGATGACATCTGAAAGCCACTCGGGAAAATGACTACCCTAATAATCAACTATTACATTTTCTTAACCAGGTAAAAAGATCAATATACCATTAAATATAGACTGGTTGAAACACTGTAAAAGCAGTTCATTATGTAATTCCGAAATTAGAATCACAGTACTATGGCTTCCACAGTACTTAAGGAGCATCCAAACTTACACAGGAAGCTGTAAGGACTGATTAAAAGTCCTGGAGCATGTGACCTAGATGCAAACCCTGACTCCATTTCTCACTCGGATATGACTGGGGGCAAATTTCTTCTGAGCTTCACAGAGTCTCCTCAACTGACAAATAGGGATCAAATAATGACCTATTCCATTATGTTGTTGTGAAGTTTCAATATGACCATCCCAGGACATACTTACAACATTGTATACACAGTATACAATATATGTTAACACTATTACATTTCTATGAGATAAAGTAAAAGATTTAACCTGAAGGCGGGGAGCATAATAACTAAGTTATTAGCACACATATAAACCTTCCCTATGCTGCCCTTAATGTTAGACCATGCTGTTGTGTGGATTACTTACTGCAGAAGCAACAGAAAGGGCTTGCTGTGGGGGTTAATTAGTAATAAGTATTTGCAATCTCTAGGTCCTACCTACCACCTGCAGAGAAGGTAAAATCAGAACTTTAAGCAAACGTCATCACTAGGAAACTCACTAGGCAATCTACATTACAACCTTGCTCTGACCTGTAGAAGCTGTATGTTTGCACTGCACTATCATTTATTTACAAACTATCATTAATTTACATATATCTACTATGTTCTCATGTGGTTTTAGCATCATGTACAAAACTTTGAACATTTAAGATATCAACATTTTTCTCTTTCCTTGATGAAAGGAAAGTCACAGAAAAAAAATTATGTTTTAATGGTTCTTTCATTTAATGCGTTAATGAATGCTTTGTGCAGAAAAGGGGAGCATACATTTTCATCTTATTACAGCTGAAAAACTCTTAACAATACATTCACAAGTTCTTCCATTATATATAAATGTAAATTACTTTACCAAAGTCTTAATAGGTGTCATTTGAGGAAAAGATCTCAAATTCAAACCTACTTGGTAACATTTTCAGTTATTCATTATTTATTCCATCTTTCGCCATCTCTATTTCTTGGATTTTCTTTTAAAGAATTGTAAGTAATCTCTATATCCAATGTGGGGTTCAAACTTACAACCCTGAAATCAAGGGTCTCATGCTCTATTGCCTGAGCTAGCCAGTGGCCCTGGATTTTATTTATTTATTTATTATTATTTTTAAATAAACTCTATGCCCAACACGAGACTCAAACTCACAATCCCAAGATCGAGTCAAGAATCACATGCTCTCCACACCGATGAAGCCAGGCACCCCACACCTTTATATCTTAATTCTTTCCCATAGCTCACTATCCCTCAAGATCATATTTTTTTTTATCTTTAAATCTCATACTTCCTTCAAGTCTTAACTTGGTTGTAGTAAATGTTGTGTATCCATTTTCAGTACTGTGGGTTGCTGTCTATAAGTCTCATTTCTCCCCTTTTCCTTTGAGAAGAATAGCTCGTTGGTGTTTAATGCTGACATAAAGTAGAAAGGCCAGCGTAAGTGGCCAGTGACATCCAGCCTCAAATCAGCTTGTTCAAGCCAATGCTCTCCATGAGGACATGGTCTCCCCTCCACGGATGGGAAGACTTAATGTCCACTCACTGTATTCTCCCCACCACAGGGTTAAGGAACAAAACAGATTAAATGGTAAACATGCAAAATGGAAACAGTTTTGGATTATGGCCTATATTGAAAATTTTCTCATTATACATATAACATATAAAGCATAAGTTCTCATTATATTTGTAATGACACATGCAATGAAATGTAAGCATTTATTCACATATAGAGAACCCAAAGCAATCTTACATCTTCTGTAATGCAATCTAGTGGTAATTCTATTATTTAAGAAAATGAAATTCTGAAATTCTATTTTGGTCTGATTAGCACCTTCTTAGTATTCAAAAGCCACCTGAGTTTTGCAGGATGCCCGTGCACCTTGTATACCAATGTCCTAAAAGGCCCCGGAATCATATAAATCCGAACGTTGTGCTATCATGGCCATTTCTACATGGTAATATTTCTTAGAGGTAATCAGCAATATGTTAACTTTCCAAACAATGTTTGCTTTCAAAGACCTTGGTATTTTTACTTGGACTTAAGAGTTACAGTTCCCGCTTAGAAGTGAGCACAAGATCATTCAGCGAAGTTTCTCTCTAATAACACAGATCAAGCCCAGCAGCACCTGGGGACATGACTCCCTTTCCAGAATTTGATATCAAGCTGGTTTCATCTTTGAATCCACCTAAAAGTAGGATTAGTTAATGAAGAACTAAAAAGGACACAGACACCATTTTATCTCAACAGCAGTATAAACACGGCGGTCGGCCTTAGCACGAGGCTCCGCCAAGTAGGTGGGGAAAGGCAGTCGGCGCTCTCCGGCTGTCTCTTGCCCCTCTGCTTTCCTGTCTAAGGGCTGCTGGCTCTCCATTTGCTCACTCAACAAACAAAGGACCCCACAAATGGCCTGTGGACGTGCTGGTAGCTAAATGGACCGGGTCTGACACCACTTCACCTTTCTTTCCAGAGGTCACTGACCTCAATTTTCATAATGAATCGCTTTAGAAATGCCTTTGTTTCTAAATACTCCAGAAGAGGTCAGATTTGTCTGAGATAGCTCTTCCATTACTTAAAACCCACCCAGAGGGCCAGCTGTAGGTCAGATTGCCTGTTCCCCTGTCTTCCTCCAGGACACCTGCAAAATGACCTCCCAAATCCTCTCCAACTCCCAAGTATCCAACGGAGCTTAACCTCGTCCTTCCCACACCCCCAAGGACCCCTCAGTACAGACACTCACCCATCCCAGCTTTCTTCCTCTGTGCCACCGCAGATCAGCATTCCTTAAGCTTGAAAAATGCACAGAAGTCCACTCATCCTCCCAGTTCTAACACTTTTTAAATTAAACGTTCAAAGTATGAATCCAAACACCACTACAGATTAACTCCTTAAGCCTGTATACAACTCTCAAGCCAAAATAAATGTATAAATCAGAGTCAAGAAAAGCTATCAAACCAACACAATGTAACAGTATTCACTGACTCAGAAAGAGGAGGTTGTGTTACAATTAATTTGTAACTTCCAGCCTGATACCAGGCTAAGGCTACCACCAAGAGTCTCTCAAGTGGAGAGGGCTTGCCTTACTCCAGGCAGCAGAGGGGCTCGATTCTCCCGCCACTTTTCCAATGAACCTATATCAGAAAAGGACGTCATCCAGCCTAATCATCGTAGAAACTCATCACATATAAATCAATGGTTAGCATGAAACCAGGACTGCTACTTGGGGCAGGCACAAATATGAACACAGGTGCTGAAGTTCCCCAGGACGGTTTGTTACATTACCGTTCAAATGATTCCACATGGATTTAGACCAGTTGATCATTCTTACTGAAATGAACACATGGAAGTTACCGGGAACAGAAGGAAATCCCTAAGAGTATGTGCTCGGGACCAAAGACTATACAGCCCTCCTGACGGACACTCCTCCATCTGACCCTCAGTGCAGCTACCATATGGCAAAGTGATAGAAGGAGTCGATCCGTCACCTGGAGCCAAGCCTTCCTTTCCAAGAATATTCATCATAAAGAAGGAGTCGATCCATCACCTGGAGCCAAGCCTTCCTTTCCAAGAATATTCATCATATGAAAAGAAATTCTTGGAAAAGACTGCAACGACTTGAATCCAAAGAGGATGTTTTTAACTCTAGAATCTCAGCATGATGGGGACAAAGAGAAAGAGGGAAAGAGGGAGGGGGAGAGAGAGAGAGGGGGAGAGAACACAGACCTGTAAAGATTTATTGAGGGGGACAGTTGTTAGCACAAAATTACTGAACTCCCATTGGTTCCCTAATAGACGCACATTCCATATACATTTCTTTGCTCATCAATATCATTCCTATGGTGATTGCCAGCCTACGTACACCTGATACTTCTTATAATCAGGTAACAGTGTAGCTTGTGCCCCGACTCAGCTCTACACACTTCGGTCTAAAGCAGTTCAAAAGCACCAGCCCCTCCCTCCTCTCCTTTTTCTTTTTCTAGAAAAGTACACAGGGGTCCTCAAGGAAGAAGTAGCCCTAAAACAAGAAATCTGTCTCTCATCATCCATTGCCGACAGCCCAAAAGGCAGAACCTTGTTGAAGCCGGAGGCAGAATTGTCCGTCTGTCTCTCCCCAGGAGAACATGCGCAATCTCAACAATTTTCCTCTGTGTTTTCAGCCCAGGTCAGCAGGAGGCTGCTCCCTTGTCAACAAACAGAACTCACCACCCCTTTCCCAAGATCTAGCACACAAGGTTCGTTTGGAAGCCGACACATTTCAAGAAAACCCAACCACGATGAAATCAAAATCAAGACCGGCACCAGGATCGAGAGCTAAAACGCATCACACCCGGCGTGTGTTACACACGGGTCTTTACCTACATTTTCACACTCAGCCTCACAACTCAGAGGGATGCGAAATCACTACAAGCGATGCTGCTGTCTCAATTTAAATATTTACACACAGCTACTCCCCTGTGTCGGCACATTCAAGCTACTGGTCCCTAAAATGTCATTAGCATGCCCAGATACAGTAGGGCAGTATTGAGGCTCAGTAGGATATTATCCAGGCATTCATCTGTAATTGGCATGTGGTATTGAACAGATACCAGAATATTTAAGACACATGCAAGAATAGAGAAATGTTAAAAACTATACAAACACACACACACACACACACACACACACATACTCCATCAGTCTGCCAGGATGGCCAAAACAAAATACACAGACTGGGTGTCATCAACAACGGAAATGGATTATCTCATGGATCTGGGGGTCCAAGATCAAGGTGTCTGCAGGGCTGGTGTCTTCTGAGGCATCTCTCCTCGACACATATACAGCTTCCCTCTTGCTGCCTCTGTCTCATGGTGGTCCCTGTGGTTTTGCTTCCCTGGTATCCCCATTGTGTGTCCAAATTTCCACTTCTTAGAAAGACACCGGTCAGGTAAGATTCAGGCCCAAACTAAAAACCTTATTTTAACTTGGTATCTCTTTAAGGACCTCGTCTCCAAACAAGGTTACATTCTGAGAAACTAGGGGCTGAGACATCAACACTTGAATTTGGAGGAGGGTGGGAACACAGTTCAAACCATAACTGACACCCCTAATTCCCAATCTACATCAGTTCAAGAAACTGTACACTGGCCCTCCAAGGTCATGATGCTTGTCCCTGAGGGGCAACCACTCCAATGGTTTTTGTTTTCCATTTCTTGATCATTTTACCATCTTCGATGTTTCTAAAACTATTCTTATTTTTTCTCTACCAGAACCACTTAAAGCAATAAATTAGCCTCTGAGGAATGCTATAGCTGCATCTCCCAGTTTTTGATACATTGGTTATGTATTATTAACACTTCAAAATACATTCTTTGGCCCATGGGTTATTTAGAAGTGAGTTGTTTAACTTCTAAACATGGTGGAATTTTCTAGATGGCTTTCTGTTCCTAAAATCTAACTTAATTTTGCTGTTGTCCAAGTACATATACTTTGTTTGATTTCAATCCCTTTTACATTAGAGAAACGTGTCTGATGCATATGGTCTTCATATTAGAATAATGCTAGTAATAGCATACTTTAACAGCTGCATTCACTGTGGCTACGTGAACTAAAAACATCAGTCACTTATAGGAATATTTAAGTAAACAGAAGCAAGCAAAAAACAAAACTTCATTAGGTGGAAGTTCGGTTGCTACTTAAGGAAAATAGACAAAGTATTTTTAGTTGCACAAATATGTCTTATCTTGGAATTATAAAAAGTTTAAAAATAAACCATACAATTTCTAAGACCAAATACTAATTGCTCTACTTCTAAGAGAGAAAATTAGGTGCTATTACTAGATCAAATAACTACCTTAAAAGTTACCCTGGGGCAAACTGAACTAGAGTAGGATTTGAGATTGTTTTAAAGGACTATCCAGAAAATGACTGTCCAATATCAAGGTTTACCTATCAAATTTATATAAAATAAAACTGTAAACCTTTTCTTCAAAAACTTCCAAATATAAGAGAAACAGGCCTACAAAACGACTTTATTTCTAAAAAAGGATGTTACCTTTAAAATATTGCAAAACTAAAAAATAAATAAATCAATAAAATTTTTTAAAATGGCGCAAAACTTCTAAAAATGAAGAACACCTTATACTTAAGGTCTTTCTTTAGCAAAGACGATGTAGTCAAGTATAGTTCTCCCAAAGCTATTTAAACAGCAAGATTCAGAAGTAAACCTCATGCACATGAGTTCCTAGCCAAGGATTTAACCCACAGAATGTAAGTTCTATTAATCAAAGCACCAAGGCAACATTTTGGAAGGAAGGGCTAGAAATGCCCTGAGGTTTCAGCCCGGGGATAAACAGAAACTGCAAGCAGCATAAAGGTTTCCTGATTGCTTTTTAGCACACAGTTAAGGAGAGAGGATTTCTAATGTCCAATTTTCAGATTTCTCTAAAAATGAATTTCAGTCAATACTATGGAAACATCATGATTAGGGCCCAAAGTAGAGCATGCTAACGACTCATATGTTTGCAATCACCTTTTAAAGTAAGCCTCTGCAGATGGGCCTTCTGGGCTCTGGGCTGCCGCCTTCCAGCATGCTATTAGTAATACTGTGTACACAGAGCTGGTGGCTTGACTGTGCTCCTACTGGTTCAAACATTCCTCGGGTGAGCCTGTGTTAATGAAAAATTCTCCTTTCCAAAGATTCTTTTGGACCATTCTTACAGAAACCTTGTATCCAAGCCAGGAAACGGCCTCATGCAGATCTGAAACTGTACATTTTTCAGGCATTACACTAGATTTTCTTATACCATTCCCTATTAAAATGGTTTAAATTCCAAACCAAGCCTTGGGAAACAGAGCAGACATGATCTTGAGCCTTTCTACAGCATCTGGCAATGGGGCAAGAGCGCTGAAAGGAACAAACAGAAGTAGTTTTCAGCTCTTAGGTTGGAGAAGCAAACTGATCCTTACTATAGGAACAAGGAGTAAAGCCTTTTGTTATCATCCAGCGTGAAACATTCTTAGGACAATTTTGATTTTACAAAATTGGGTTTTGCCCTTAGCCCGCAGGTATTTCCCTCCTGCATTCTGGATTAATCCACCTTTATAGCTAAGTCCTGTCAAAATGACAAAGGAGAATTGATTTCTTCTGGTGAGGTATCCTTATCAATGGAAGCTTGTGTGCATTGATTGATGGGGAGTGTTAGAGGGAAGGACCATTAATTGATTTATAATAAATAAAGCACAATCTCCACTTATGACCAGTGACCAGTGATTGATAAAGGCAGCTTTTTCTTCATTAGTAAATTTCTTCGTACTTAAAATGTATGAAAGCCGTCCAACTCAACCATCACTCAACTCATTAATGTAACAGCTTTATTCATACATTTCCCACCGACGTGGCCCAGATGAAAGGTCGCTCAGCATGGTCATCCTATTAAAGAAGTAAAAAATTTTAAAGTCAATTAGAAAGTGTCATTTAAAGTTACAACGTGGCGTAATAGAACCCTGTAGGTCTGCAATCAGGTGATCTAAATTCGAGTTCCAGCTTGCCCTTTATTAAGTATTTTACGAAAGTGGTCTGGGTCTCAGTTTTCTCCTTTCCAAAATTTGCACGCCCCTCCACCTTGCAGAATCATTGTAATAAATGAACAATACATGAAAAATGTCTGCTACATAGCATGAAGAACTAAATACCCCAGTGTTCCCTGTATTACTGTTTATAGCAAAACTTTAAGGGCGATACATTTCTCGTTTACGCACGTTCACATTAACAGAGCCAAGGAAAGGTTCCACTGAATGGACTCCTCTGACACTCTTCGTCACTTAGGGGAGAATAAAAAATTCCAACTTTTTTTCAAAAATAAAACCATGTGATTACAGTATTCTTCATACACCGCCTTCCACGTTGGTGGATTTGCTTTCATAAAGAAAGAGACAGTAACACTAGATTTTTAAATGCATTGATAATATTTAGGAATACCTTCTGAATTTCTTCTAATTACTTGGATGTCAACTATTCTGATTTATAAGAGTAAACACACCTCATTGCAACTAAGGGTGTAGGACAACCTGTGCAAAAATGAGATGAGGCACCAGAAAGGCAAGGTGTATGCGACCTGGATTCAAATAAAAGTTAACTGCTCTTTAATATCCCTTCTCATAAATACTGATGGAGAAACAGAATTGATGCCAGACGACTAAAGATGACAAAGACCAAAGATCCCACTGTCAAAAAGACAGGGAAGAAAAAGAGAGAGAGAGAGAGAGACAAACCCCAGTAATACACTCCACCCGCACACTTACTGGTAGATGAGACTCTTGGCAAACTATTGAAAGAATGGCTTGTGACGACTCAGAAAAGAAAGCAACACTCCTGACACACAGTGTGGGTTCAATAGGAACAAGGCAAACCTCATTTTCCTCTCTGACAAGGCTAGTGGCCTGGCACATCAGGGAAGTACACTGAACAAAATAACACTTGGACTTGAGTCAGAGACGGGACAAAAACTCTCATGACAACTTAAAGGACAAGGTATAAAAATATGTGCTGAATGCTCGGGTACTTTGTGAAACCAATAAACGGTTGATCCAAAATGGCATCAACCTCCACTCGATGCTATGATCTTCCATGGAAGATGCCCAGAGATAGGGTTTGCTCCTTCTGCTACATCATTTTTAATTTTCCTTTTTTATGTTCGATGATAAAATATTAAAAGTAGTTTCAGGTGTGCAACACGGTGAGTCGACAATTGTGTACACTGTGAAATACCCATTACTATGCTGTATTACATACAATGTTTTTATAATTTTATTTTTTACTTAAATTCAATTAGCCAATATATAGTACATCATTAATCTCATACGTAGGGCTCAACAATTTATCAGCGGCAGGTAACACTGGGTGTTCTCCACAACATACAATAGTATTGACTCTATCTCCTATGCTGTATTTTCCTTCCTGTGGCTTCATTTATAATTGGAAGTTTGTTCCTCTTAACCCTCTTCAGCGATGTCACCTATCCTGCCGCCCCTTTGACAACCACCAGTTTGCCCTAAATAGGTGTCAGTTTCACTTTGTTGTGGTTGCTGTTTTGCTTTACTATCATCGAAGTGTAAGTGAAATCACATTACATTTATCATTCCCTGTCTGGCTTAATTCACTTAGCACCTGGGTGGCTCAGTTGGTGAAGCATCCCACCTTTGGTTACAGTTCAGATGGTGACGTCAGGGTCATGGGAGCAGTCCCACGTCAGGCTCCACGCTCAGCACGGAGTCAGCTTCGGACTCCCGTTCTCTCTCCCCATTCCCACCCACCCACTCCTCACGCTCCCTAATAAGTAAATACATTTTAAAAATAAAATCACAGGGGCACCTGGGTGGCTCACTGGGTTAAAGCCTCTGTCTTCAGCTCAGGCCATGATCTCAGGGTCCTGGGATCTAGCCCTGCATCGGGCTCTCTGCTCGGCAGGGAGCCTGCTTCCTCCTCTCTCTCTCTCTGCCTGCTTCTCTGCCTACTTATGATCTCTGTCTGCCGAATAAATAAATAAAATCTTTTTAAAAAATTTTTTAAATAAATAAATAATAAAAATAAAATCACAGAAACAAATTCAGAATTCTAAGTTTTAGAGTTTGGTAGTGATTTATAAATTTAAAACATGCTCCCCACAGCCATAAAGAAATAGAATCTTTTTCATTCAAGTGATATAGCTTCTAGACTCCCTAACAGCATAGGAAGCACCAATGAAAAGTCTATTATAGCTTAGACTGTAGAAAACCCAATGACATCTCTGATACAAGGAGGTCGAAATGGTACCATCTCCCCAGGCTTTCAGCTGACGAGGGCTGGGCTAAAACCCTCTCCTTCCTGGCTCCAGTGAAACTCCATCAGGAAGCATCATCGCTCCTGTTCCTGCCCTACCATCTGAGAGTCTGGTAAAACAAGAGGGAGAATCCCAGAGGCAGTTGGCGTCAAGGCTGTGCAAATCCTACAAAGGAGCCCACTCCTCATTCTCGTTCTGACCAAGTGCCAATCAAGCCCAGACGTGCAAGATCAAAGGCAAGAGACACTCATCCAAGTCAACCAAATGGAGGGTCATGGCAGCCCACCATCACAACAGAAACCATGAGAACTTCTCCAGCTGATGAAGGAAAGATCCCTCTTTGAACATATGTCCGACTGCCTATGCCAGTAACTTCTACACTCGTCAAAGTACGTGCCCCTTGGCATCTAAATATCATACTATTGTTACAACTTTCTTCACACAGTTTTCTCCTTTCCAACCAATTCACACCCACTGGAGTTTTTGCCCCATGAGATCTTCAACTTCAGAACTTCTACAGACCACATTACATGCCAGATGGCAGTTTGCTCTTCTCATCTTAAAATGTGTCCCATCTTCTCTTTCTGACCTGTCCCATGGTTTCCTTTGTCCCAACTTCCAGTGACCAACCACGAAAGGCAAAACTCACTAGGTGAACAGCCCGGGGGAGGGGCAGGGGCTAACATCAACAGTACCAGAGTCTAATAGTCCAGGGTTTGTGGTATTCTCCCACAAGATTTAGTCTAACAGCTTACACTGGAACAGTTTAAATACCTCCTGCTCGTGGCATGGCACCAGCGCCTGCCATATGTACACATTCCACCCGCCAACCCATTTGATGCCAGTAAGAATCTGTAGATTAATGAAATTCTCTACCAGTGCAGCAGGCATGCCCACAGCTTTATTTCTTGTACCATGATATTAATGCATTTCAGGCTCCGAGTTTATGGCCTGTGATTTCTTTTTTTTTTTTCTTCCTGGATGGCTGAGTTACGCCCACCAAGACAACCTAACTTCCAGACAGCAACCCCAAGGGCAATGTGAGAAGGATTTTCTGATTATGTCATCGAACAGGAAACCTCATGGAGACTCTAGGATTAATGTATTTTCCACTGGAGCTGAAAGAAGGCAGGATGTAGTCACTACAGGGGAGAGAGGGAAGAGAAATGTCGGTAGGGGTGGAGGTGGTGTCACGAATATGACATTTCAAGAAGTCACTCACATTTATTCCCATTTTAAACCTCCAAGCAAATGAAGATTTTAAGACTTCGGTTGAATGTGGAAAGAAGCAAGTTATATAAGCGCTGCATGTGAATGTACTCCACAAAGTGTTTCTCGAGACCACGGCACCATCGCTTGCTCCAGATGGCACGGAAACTAATTTATAAATGACACAAGTTCAATGGGTGTACGGCAGCTGTTCCGCCGCAGCTCTCTGGCCACCCACTTCAGTAGAACTGAGAGCTTTCCATCAACTCTTGTCTCTCGGAGGGCCTTCAAACAGCATCAGAACATGTGGACAATATGTTCCCAGAGAGGAACTGGCCAAGTATGAAAGATTAGAAAACTGAGTTCAGTGGAAATGGAAAAGACAAATACATGCCCATTTTCTGCAAAATCCAGAAGACGCAGCAGGGGAGTAAGAACAAAGAACTTCTGGGTTTTCACAACCAAACTTTGTCTCATCTCCTTTCTCCTCCCCTCTCTTATAGGTACGCAAAAGCTTCGCTCACACCGAATAGAGTGGGTAGAAGATTTTCTCAGTACTCTTTTTAAAACCGTCAATACTGTGCTTGCCCCTGTCCCTTCCTTTATTCCTTTCACTCCTACATTGAAAGAGCCTTTCAGCTCAAGCATGAGCCAACTGCTACTTCGCAACCTAGCAGCACCCACTTCCGATTTGTGTTCCGAGCTTCCAGGCAACACAAACAAATCTTAATGTCCACCACACTGCAAAATACACACGGTGTTCTGCCCTTTTATTCGGAAAGAACGGCTCCTGCTCCGTTGCTACTCAAGTCCAGGTAAGTCATTTACAAAAACAAAAAGATGAACAGAGGGCGAATTATATTTAACTAAATTCTTAGAGTACCCCGAACTGATTTAGAAAACCAGTGGCAACCTAAGCAATTTGACGCTTTCAAAATGGCCGGTTTCAAGCACAGCAACCACAACAGGTAAGGTTACAATTGAAGCAGAGAAAAAACTTTTAGGATAGGAGATGTTATAAAGCCATCTGGTGGACTGAATCCTTGGCGTGCATTCTTGGCTGACCACAGAAGCTAAGTGCCAACCTGACCAGGTCTGAACTGGATAGAACATAAAGAAGGAAAAATAGCAGCACCCTTCGTAAGCTCCTGAACTCAGGAAACTAAGATTATATTACTGGAGGCTCTAACCCACCCATCCATTCCAGTTTCAGTGCTCTCCATAACTAGATCTCCTAAAGGAGGGGGCCATCTAGGGCCGCCAAGGTTAGTAACAGTTTGGGCACCCTGACAACATCATGGGGTCTAGTGTTTAAAAAAATTAAATAATAAAAATATAAACATTTTTAAAAAAAATCTTAATAAAGCATCAACATCATATTAAGATTACAGCAAACAATTTTAAGTGAAGACGCTTGGAGTCACAAGAGATTCTGAGGAACCACCAATGCTAGTTGTAAACAAAATTATTCTCCATGTTCATCATCAATTTCCTTTGAACCCTCAGATGTATGCTTCCCTAGTCATTTTTTATTGTCACTGAGCTAATTTTGCAGTTTTTACATTATCTTTTATACATGTATCTACTCAATGAGAAAGAAGAATTAGCAAAAAAACATCAAATATCATGTGCTTGGAGGGAACAAGATCAAGAGAAACAGTAAACCAATCAACTTCTGCAAAAAAACCTTCTTTTTTTAAACACATATTTTCTGTACTTCCCGTTCACAAGAGACGAAAAATCAGAAGTAGAGAGTAGAGTTTGTTTCAAGTCGTAGAGGCATCTGGAGAGCTGAGCAGTTGATGCAGAGATCTGGCAAGTGTTAAAATTATTCTGAAGATCCTATAAGGATTAAATTTCATAGCAAAGAAATTTTATTCACTGTGCAAAATATCTCTAGTTAAACAAATTATTCAAAACCTAAGACTGAATACATTCAATAAAGCTGTCAAAGAACAAGGATCTGTTGTCTCTTTTCTTTGCCTCAAGGAACTTGGACAGACAGCCACCAGACAGTCTGCTGAACTCCCCGAGGCTCTCAAGGGTGAATTTCTGTAGGACAATCTGCAGACTACAAAACGGACTTAAAGCAGCTCTGTAACTTAAGACTCCCTGGGTTTGGATTTTATACCAAAATTGTTTGAGTCTACAGCTGCTCAATACCAGTTCACACAGCACAGATACAACCAATCAAAACCAGCAGGGCAAGGTATCTGATAAAGTTATAGTTATTCAGAATAACAGATTCTGAGACAAGCTTTAGTGACGGCGGCCAGTGCTGTTACATATGCTGGAGCAAGTCACATAATGCAGAGCTGATTATGTGCAATTAGAAATATCTGCCAGAACTTCCAAAGCACATTCTTCATACCATAACCTCTTCTGGCTGGAAGAACTGGCTACCTTTTTTGGCAAGCACCCAATTCATAATGTTTTTAATCCAAATAAACAAATTATTAAAAACAGATCATCACTACCCAACTTCCAGACTGAGCACAGAGCTACAGTAATCAAGACAGTGTGGTACTGGCAAAAGAACAGACAAACAGATCAATGGAATAGAATAGAGAGCCCAGAAATAGACCCACATAAAGACACACAACTGGTCTTTTTAACAAAGGAGAAAGAGGCAACACAACGCAGAAAGGCGAGTCTTCTCAACGAGAGGGGGCTGGAACAACTGGATATCGACAAGCGCAATAAAATAAAATAAATCTAGGCAGACCTTACACCATTCATAAAAGTTAACTCAAATGGGCCACAGATCTAAGTTGAAAATGTAAGGGCACCTGGGTGGCTCAGCCAGTTAAGCATCTGCCTTCAGCTCCGGTCACGATCTCAGGCTCCTGAGATGGAACCCCACGTTGGGACTCCGCAGGGAGTATGCTTCTCCCTCTCCTTCTGTGTGTTTGCTTTAAGTAAATAAATCAATCTTTTTAAAAAATAAAATAAATTGAAAATGCAAAACTACATACTCCTAGTAGATAACACAGGGAAAAAAAACCTACTTGATCTTGGGCATGACTATGACTTCTTAGACAACAAGATGAAATCCATGAAAGAATCGATGAGCCGGGCTTGGCTAAACTTAAACACTTATGCTCCGTGAGAGAAAATGTCACAAGAGTGAGAAAACAAGTCACAGGCCAGGAGAAAATATCTGCAAAAGAAATATCTTACAAAGGACTGTTATTCAGAATACACAAAGAACCCCAAAAACTCAATATTAAGAAGGCAATCTGCCAAAAATCATAACAGACCCATTATCAAACGTGATGTGCAGATGGAAAATAAACATACGAATAGATGATCTACATATGTCAATAGGAAATGCAAATTAAAGCAGTGAGATACTACACATCTATTAAAACAGCCAAAATCTGGAACACCAAATGCTGGCAAGGATGTGGAACAACATGAAGGTTCCATTCACGGCTTAGAAGAATAATAATAAGATTCCCTTTACCATACAATTCAGCCATCATGCTCCTTGGTATTTACTCAAAGGATCTGAATACATTTAACCACATAAAAGCCAGCATACAGATGTTCATGGCAACTTTGTTCTTAATTGCCAAAACATGGAAGCAACCAAGATGTCTTTCAATAGGTGAATGGATTAAAAACAAAAAACAAAACAAACACCAAAAAAAAAAAAAAAAAACAAAACTATGGCACATTCAGATAATGGATGGACCATTATACAGTGCTTTGAAAAAAAATAGACAAAAAGGAGTGATCAAGCCATGAAAATACATGGAGGCGACTTAAGCACGTGTTACCAAGAGAAAGAAGCCAATCTGAAAATGTTACATAGTGTATAATACCAACTATACCATATTCTGGAAAAGAAAAAACTATGACGCCAGTAAAAAAGATTAGTGGTTGCTAGGACTGGGGAGGGATGAATAGGTAGAACGCAGAGGTGTTTTAGGGCAGTGAAAACACTCTATATATCATAATGGTAGATACCTATCATTACAGCTTTATACAAACCCATAAGAGATACACCACCAAGCGTCCAGGAGCAATGACAGAATCTATGGATTCTGGATGACAATGATGTGTCAATGGAGGTTCATCAACTGCAACCAGGGTACGACTCTGGTGGGAGAGGTTGACAATGGGGTAAGCTGTGCCTGTGTGGGGGTGGGGGTGGGGGCTATATGGGAAATCTCTGTACCTTCTGCTCAATTTTACCAAGAATCTTAAACTGCTCTTAAAAACGGTCTTTTAAAAATCATTAACATGGGGCGCCTGGGTGGCTCAGTGGGTTAAGCCACTGCCTTCGGTTCAGGTCATGATCTCAAGGTCCTGGGATCGAGTCCCGCATCGGGCTCTCTGCTCAGCAGGGAGCCTGCTTCCTCCTCTCTCTCTGCCTTCCTCTCTGCCTACTTGTGATCTCTCTCTGTCGAATAAATAAATAAAATCTTTAAAAATAAATAAATAAAAATAAAAATAAAAATCATTAACATGACCCTTGATCATCACTGTCCAACAAAACTTTCTGGGATTCTAGCGATGCTCGACATCCACACTTTCTAGCCTGGTACTCCCTAAGCATTATCTGTCTATTAAGTATTTGAAATGTGGTTATTGCAACTGAGGAACTAAACTTTTTGTTTCACTTTATACAAACGGATTTTATTTTATTGGACAGTAACTATCATAGTGGACAGTACAGTTCTAAAAGATTCAATCAGTAGAGAAAAAAGAAATCATTGGAACCCCGATCCAACAGTCTAGAAGAATTTTGCAACTGGAATTACAATTTCAACAAACCAAACATGCAATGGTCTCCCCACATCTGAAGCAGATACCTTAGGAACCAAGTTAGAAACTACTAGGGGTCACCAATCTGGGGGGGAAAATATATATATGTGTGTGTGTGTGTGTGTGTGTGTGTGTGTGTAATATGTATATACACATATATATATATTTTTAAATATTGTATCATTTTTTATAAATCATAGTATTTTTCTTCACACAGGGTTAGTATCCAAAAATAAAGACAATGAATTAAAAATGGAATCAGAAACACGAGTATTTCAGGAGGTATTTTCAATATTTACAATTGAAAAAAAAATTTTCATCCGATTCTATCAGTATTATTTGTCCCTAATTTTAAGAATGGGACGACAGAAAAACTCTTTGTCTAATACCTCACAATTTGCATTCTTGTACCCTGATAGACATAACAGTGAGTTGATTTTGTCAGGTGTAAACAGTGTTTTCACACTTCCTACAGAAGTGTGCCTTCGTTATTATTCAACATTTAATTAAGTCATAACACCAGAAAAGATCTGGTAGTGAGTTACAGCATACACGCTTTACCCGGCTACCGAACTACAGAAAGACAGTGCGGGATCCTGAACCTATAAATAAGACATCATGATGGCAGACTATTCTGGTGTTGACAGAAACAAGCACAGGGGAAACAACCAACGATCATGGTCAGATACAGACACAACTGGATGGTGGCTCCACCACGGTATGGGACTGTAGGACAGGCACCTCTCTTAAATTTCAGTTTTCTTATCTGAAAAATGGGGACAATACTCACTTAAGTCAATCCCCAGAGAATGTCCTGCAGAGAGAGTGCCAACTATAAATGTATACTCTCTAAATCTTAGTGTACTAAGACTGTCTTTGGCTATTTCAAGTTACAGAAACACTGGGACAGTTACCACCCCAGTTCTTTTTTTTTATTATTTTTTTAAGATTTTATTTTTATTCATTTGACAGAGAGAGAGAGAGAGAGAGATCACAACCAGACAGAGAGGCAGGCTCCCCGCCGAGCAGAGAGCCCGATGCGGGGCTCGATCTCAGGACCCTGAGATCACAACCTAAGCCAAGGGCAGAGGCTTAACCCACTGAGCCACCCCAGTCCCCCTATCACCCCAGATCTGACTCATTCTTGGCCATGTCTGGACAAGTAAAGTGCTAAAAATCCTACCCAGGTTTTTGTGTTTTGGGTTTCCTAACTTCTTTATCTCATTGGATAAGTGGTCCTTTCGATGCATCCTGTTCGTTCCCTAATGTCAAGACACTGCTAATTTTAAAAGAGAGTGAAGGAAATAACCACTTCATCTAACAGTCTTACAATTCTCATAAACCTGCTGTTACTATTTCCCAGATATGCCAGACATTAGGTTAACTTTTGGAAGACAAATCAATGAGGCGAGAAGTGGACAAAAAATAAACCATAGATTCTGAATGATTTCAAGTTGAGGAAACCTTAAAGACCATCGAGTATGATCCTCTAATTTTGTTTGTTGGAACCTACACTCCGAGAGGGTAAACTGGCCCAAATTTCTGAGAAAGTCTATGCATGTGTTCTTCTTGTCCTGGAACTGTGCATCGGAAGTTGATACTGAGATTTACTTAGAGCTCCGTGCTTCTGTGATCTTAGTGCCGATTACAACTACTTAAGTGATGATAATTAACTTGTAGCAAATGATCATGGGTACATAAGAAAAAATGAGTACTAACAGTGGACTACCACTACACTTAGAGAGGTTTTTCTGAGGATGTAAGTAAATGGCCTTAGTCAATCATTTGGATGAACCCATGGAAGAATGCATACCACCCCCTCCAAAAAAAGAATACAGAAGGATCTGTAACCTGCTGGATGTTAGAAGTTAAACGTACATCCCTTTCTTCTTATATTAAATATAAATCTAAAACACTTACTCACTGGAGAGCTCGTGTTCCTTCCACTCAATAAGCTGACTCCCGAGAAAGCCTAGAAGAAAAAAAGCCGAAAACCAAGTTATCTAACTTGTAAACATATCTAGTAAAAAAGTATAAGGAAATCTTAAAAACCACTGGCTAAGATACACTTGAGATGTTATCCATGATCGATTTCCCATGGCCTGATTCAAGTGGATGGGCTGCCCAGATGGAGAAGCAGGAATGAAAATCAGGGTGACTTGAAGAAGAACCTGGTGGGTTTTGGTCTCCTCAACACACACGGAGTCTTCCCCATCTTCCTCCATCTTTACTATTCCTTGTCCTTGGGAACAGGCTCCACAGTCTTCCATGGTCTTCAGATCAAAATGGAAATCTCACCTTCCTTTTCTGCTATTTATTCCCAAATTTCAAACACATACCACTTTGATCCACCATCACAGTGGATCCACCATCACACATACCACTGTGATCCACCATCACAGAAAAGGATCACAGTGGATCCTTTTCACAGCAGAAAGAACAAAGGGTTTGGAACTGGATGGACCTTCGAAGCTCAACTCCCCCAAACTCTGAGCTGGATGAGATAAATTGCAGTTTTCTCTTGTAAAATACGTGTTTTATGTCACGGGATAATTGGAAGATTAAAGGAGCTAGCACGTGTAAACCATACAGCACAATATGTGAAAGACAGGATGCACCGAAAGGGCAGGCATTATTGCCATATTCAGCAATGACAGAACAGTGACTCTCCTGACAACATTTCAGAGAATGAAGAAAACTATCTTCCTTCCTTCAAGGGGCATTCGAGTCAAGAGGGGAGGCCCAGCGTACTCAGAGTGAGGTGAGTGGTGCTACATACAGCAGAAAGCACCCAAATGAAGGGGTAGCAGGAGAGGAGGAGAAGTTCAAGGGGAGGGTGGGTTACGTGTTCACTGGAAGAACTGGAGACACTTCCTGAAGCCACCAGGACCTGAGTTAGGCACGGAGGCTCAGCGTCGGTCTGAAGCAGGGAGAGATTCAGGCAGGTCCGGAGTGTGGCCGAAGTCAAGCCCTGGAGTGCAAACGCATCTCGTGCCTGGCTAACACTTGGCCAGGGAGTCACGTAGGAATCATGGCTGACAACCAAGTGGGGTCCAGCCTGGGTAAACCTTGAACGTCAGGCTGAGTAGCCCAAGCTTATCCTAAACTACTTTTCTTAGCAGTAGAACAGTCCAGACACAGTGAGAAAACACGGAGATTCAGTGGTGGGGAAGCAGGAAGGTAGGGTGAGGACAGAGGCGATGTGGGGACCAGGTGTCACCTACACGATGGGCGGGGTCAGGGTGCTCCTTGCTACTCTGGTCTAGAACACTGGAAGTCAGCTGGGAACTCTGCCTCCCGTGCATAAAGCAGGTCCTTACTATTTACCCATCGCGTGGGGAGGCCAATGATGCCAGAGGGGCAGGCCTTTTCTTGGGTTACAAAGAAGCAGAGGAAGGAGACCAGGGATGGGCATGCGCTGGGAGGCAGCCAAGCCTTTAGCAAGGTTGCATCTGGGGTTCCTAAAAGCAGAGTCCCATGGCCTGCAGCAGGACAGTAAGTAAGAACTTCGGTCCTGGTGATGGACAGGGCAGCTCGAAGGCTGGGCGGGGTCCGGGGCAAGGCTGAAAGAAAACTGAAAGCTAGGAATGGAGTGGCCATAAGAAAGTACTTTAAGAAGGTCTCTTTGTTCCAACAAAAAAGAAAAAACCTAATTTCATGGAGCTACTCAGGTCCTTCCTTGTAATGACTACCCCTAGGGTGATTCTTCCAGGTATAAAACACAAAAGCCTACGGAGATAGATTCTCAGGCTCTACGTGGCTGCATCTCCTCCGTCTTCAGAAGGTTCTTGCACACACTGCTTGCTCTCCAGGCAGCTGCTGCAGATTCTGAACAGCCTAAGGGCTTGGTGCCCGCCTGGGCAGGCTGAGTTCCAACAACTCGTCAGCCTTGAAAAGACCTCTAAGTCTCCCTCGGTCATTTTGGGCTGTTGCAGCAAAGCAGACAGATGCAGCCTCCGCCTTTATAGGGCTGCCCCTCCAGGGCCCAAGTGGGAAAAAGGACAGAGAGCAAAATCTAGAGGAATCAATTCAAGATGATGTCAGAGACATTAAAGAGATTTTCAAATCTCTAGGCGAGGGGCTGGACAGGGATGGAGGGGGCCCTCGAGGGCCCTCTGGACTGGGGACAATCAGGGACAGTGAAATCTAATCTGAAGACGACAGGAACATTGGGCACCATCACCAAGGAGAAAGAAATCACCCTTAAATGAAATCAAGGACGCAACACAAGAGACAGTCATCGCACGTGGCAAGCCGTGTGTTTGGTCCCTACGGTCATTATCTCCACAGTCTTCCTAACAGTTCAAGTTCTTGCCATTCACACTCTGGGGATGAAAAACTTGACTTAAAGTTAAGGAAGCTGTCCAGCAGAACAGGTAAATCAATCTCACATCCAAAACCAGAGTCCAGGGAAAGCTACTGACCAGGAGGAGCCTGCAATGGAGTTTGCTAAACAGACAGTGAGTGGAAACCCAGGGTAGCAGGCATGCGTGAGAAGGGCAAGGAGCAGGAACAAGGGACGCACACAGGAGACACGACCTAGTAGTGGTGAGGACTTGGTGACATGCCATGGGGACCGACGAGCCGGCAAACCCAGGAGAATGCAGCTGACACTGTGGAGTCCTGGAAGTCAGCCCAAGACCATGAGCAGTGACCGTCTAGAACGTGTTCAGCTGATGGGGGCTAGGTAGGCAGGGAACATCCGGGTTAAGAAGCCCTGATGGGTGAGTGGGAATACACTGAACACTGGAGAAAGTCGGATCCTGAAGATACAACTCTGGGATCACTCGGCCACATGGGCACCCAACATCACTATGGTCTCCGGTGGGAAAGGAGTGTCTAGACTGGCTACAAGAGCAGATGCACAGCTCTGCAACCTTCAGGAAACATTCAAGGGTTCCCTCTGCCACCCACAAACAGGAATAGCCACAGACTCACACACCCTCACACACCTCCTTTTGTTGAAAGCGATGGCCCTACTACCCAAACTCAGACCAAAACAACATGTTATTCCGATTCAAATGCGCTGAGTTAAAATACTATGAAATCATGTGGGTTTTGACGTAAGATTCTTCAATTGATGTCATTAAAACAGAAGGAATGAGTCTGGAATGACTCCCTCATGAGCTCTGCTGTCCGTCTGAAACAAGGAAGAGCCCTCATCGCTGTCCCCAGACCAGCTTACTTGGGAGAAATCAGATGGGTTCAAGAAAGCAAAACCGAAGTTTCAACGTGCACATGGGGAGAGGGAGAAAGTGCATGTCACTATTGAGTAACGTCCCCCCCGTTGAACTCAAGCGGGACCCTGAACTCCCATTTGGCTTTGGCAGAGAGGCCACCAGAGCAGTGAGGACAGAACCCTCTCTCCTGCTCTAGCGTGAGCAGCCAAGTTCAGCAGTCTAGCCGTTCATTAACATGCTACTCTGTGACCATTATTTTGTGCGAGGACCACTGTATATCTTTTAAAGTCTCTATCAACCACCACTGGAATACAAGGAAATGACTGTTAGAAACGACCCCAATGCCAACTCGCACCATTATTAATAAGAAAACAATGTGCTGCTCAGAAGGCTTCCCCCCCAACCCCCCATCACAGGGCTATGGCAGGTGAATCATTCTTTCTGTGAACTCCAGTAACAAAGAAAGCCCATTTCTTCTGAAGTCTAAGCAAATCATAAGTCTAGGAAAAAAAACAAAACACCAAGATATCAGAAGTATATAGCCATTATGGGCATTGTTTTTGGTAAAAGGCGTGGACTAGGGAATAGAAAATCTTTTTTGAGATTCTCTCAACTCTGTACTTGACTCTTAAGTGAGTCCTTTGACCTCCCTGGGAATTGGTTTTACTTATACAATGTTGGGGTACCTGAGATTATCCTGAAGATTTCTTCTTATATGACTATTCCACGGTCAAAGGATGTTACCACCTAAACAACTGCTAAGCCCACAATTTCTATAATTATTTCAGAATCATTTTATGCCTTATTTGTATGATTTGCCTTCATCTTCTATATATACTTCTATATACTTCTGTTAACAAGAATACACTGGTATCTGTGGAGAGTAATTTGAACTGTAAAACGGTCAGATGATAGAACAGAAACACAGTTAAAGGTCTTAGATGGAACTGACTAAAATAATGTTGGTTTTCTTGGGGCGCCTGGGTGGCTCAGTGGGCTAAGCCTCTGCCTTCAGCTCAGGTCATGGTCTCAGGGTCCTGGGATCGAGCCCTGCATCGGGCTCTCTGCTCAGCAGGAAGCCGGCTTCTGCCCTCTCTCTCTGCCTACTGCTCTGCCTACTTGTGATTTCTCTGCCCAATAAATAAATAAAATCTTTTAAAAAAAATAATGTTGGTTTTCCTGCTTTAAGTTATAAATTCAATACATCCTAAATGAGACCTTCAGTTGTATTTTGAAGACACTAATAAACTCTAAAATTTTATATAATAAAGCTTCAAAGATACCTAAGTCCACCCTGAAAAAGAAGAGCAGTAAGGGGGACTTACACACAGATACCCTACGGAGCTACAATAATGCAGCAGTGCGAGTGTGGTTAAAAAAGGAAGAAACCAATGGAGCACGAAGGTGATACCATGGAGACAGAATCACCTTATTAAAAAAACTGGATTCCTACCATACATAGAGAGAGAGAGAGATGGTGTGTGTGTGTGTGTGTGTGTGTGTGTGTATGTGTATAAATTCCAGATGGCTTAAGACCTAAACGTGAAAGATTAAACTATAAAATATAACAGATAACATAAACTTTATGACAGCAGGGTAGGGATTCATTTATTTCACGGAGCCCCCAAACTCGAATCTTGATGAATTAACATTAAAGATTTTGATTCACTAAAAGAACACGATGGACAAAGGTCACAGAATAAGGACAGGCGGGACACCTAAGTGGCTCAGTCAGTTAAGCGTCTGCCTTGGGCTCACGTCTTGAGCCCAGCATTCTGAGATCAAGTCCCGCATCAGGCTCCTTGCTCAGCGGGGAGCCTGTTTCTTCCTCTGCCTGCCCCTCCCCTGCTTGTATTCACTCTTTCTCTCTCTCTCTCAAATAAAACCTTTAAAATTTAAAAAAAAAAAAAAAGAAAAGAAAAGAAAGAAAACTTGATGCTAATCATTAGTGGGAATTGTGGGTATATAAACACTCATACCGCTGGGGGAAGTGGGAGTGTGGATGGGGAATCAATCTGGAGAGACTCAGAGAACCTGGTAAAACTATACTGTTAAGGATATCTGAGCGTTACACACACAGACACTACACACCCTAAGGTCAAGCAATTCCACTATCCATCTGGATCCCAAATAAATAAATGCCCCTTGGTAGTTTCCAGGAGGGGGGCATGTCTGAGGCTTTTCACAGCAGCCCTGATCGTGGTTCGATAAGATGGAGACAGCGCAGGTGTCCATCACTAGGGGAGACTATAACCGTACACCAGGCACCGGGCACAGTAGCATCCAATGACCACTTGGACTCAGTGAGCTAGAGGCACACGTAGCAATGTTCATGCACCTTCGGACCATGCCAGGTAGAGAAATAAGAAAACAGGATATGTAACACATTTACATAAATTAAAACATAGGCACGATAAGTTCAAAATATGAAACCATGTGTATTTTGTAAGAACACGTTCGTTGGCAAGTACCTACCTACACTTTGGAAATTAGCTTCTGGGAAGAACAGAACGGGGGATGGAGGGAACCATCCCACGCCAGCATGCCCGCAGACACACCCAAGTGGGGCCCCTATGAGAATGCACGTTTACATGTGTCTACCTGTATCAAACACACGTTGAAGAAAATCACATATTATTACGTGTCACGCCTACTGTTGATATTGCTACCTATTTTTAATACTGATTTCTATCTACTGGATTGACTGCATAACCTACCAGTGGATGACAACTTTCGATTTTTCTTTTTAAGATTTTATTTATTTATTTGATAGAGATCACAAGCAGGCAGAGAGAGAGAGGAGGAAGCAGGCTCCCCGCTGAGCAGAGAGCCTGATGCGGGGCTCGATCCCAGGACCCTGAGATCATGACCTGAGCCGAAGGCAGAGGCTTTAACCCACTGAGCCACCCTAAGTTTCTAAAAACGTACTTTTTCTTACAACTTTCAATTTTAAGACACCATCGCTCTAGATGCTAATAAGAGCATTAGAGAGAACCCCTGGAAGAAAGGGGCCGCGCATTCCTTAAAAATCCAAGCACAGAAAGCAGAATGGAGCAAAGGGCCCCCCCCCTGGGCTGCCTTCTCCCAGACGCACATCCACAGGGAATTCCTGGGAGTCTGGGGCTGCTCCCGGTCACGTGAGTCAGACCCACACGGCACTTCCGGAGAGTGAACTTTTCACCCCTGCCTCAGCCCGGGCTCGCTGGCCCGAGGCCAGAGCGAAAGCAGGAAATGATACGCCACTTGCTGAAGCATAAAGGGATACTTGAAAACAGAAAGGAACGTTTTTTAAACCGTCCTTAAACACATTTGAATAATATGGAGATATAAGAAAATAGGGGCCCCCTCTTGGAAATCTCAAGTCGGCGCATGGAAAGGGTAGACGTCCTGGGGAGGGGAGGAGGCTGCAGAGCCTCCGGGGGGGACAGAGGCTAAGAGGACAAGGACATGCAGGAGAGACCCGACAAGTCCACCGGCTCCCGGTTGCAGCGCAATGAGAAGTTAAAAGCAAATAAAAATTTTTGGCCCAAAGCAACTGAAAATCCTCTTTTCAGGGGAGTGTGAGTTCCTTGCCCCAGAAGGGCTTGCCAGAAAACCCTTTCATTGGGCCAATACTGCAAACAGCCATTTTGAGCTGTTTAAATAGTGCTAGAGAGTTCTGCGCTAGAAGAGGCAAAAATGCACAGATATATACAATTAAGGGGCACCTGGGTGGCTCCGTCGGTTAAGCGTCTGCCTTCAGCTCGAGTCATGATCCCAGGGTCCTGGGATCCCAGGATCGAGCCCTGCATCTGGCTCGCTGCTCAGCGGGGAGTCTGCTTCTCCCTCTGCCTCTGCCACTGTCCCTGCTTGTGCTCTCACGCTCTAATAAATAAATAAAATATTTTTTAAAAAATACAATGAAGAAGAGAATTTTGCTTCCCCTTGGAAGCCCTGACAAGTAGAGGAGAATACAGAGGCTTATTTCCACACGCTCCCCAACAGCCAGCACCACTCTCTAACCCCCATCACAACTGTGGAAAGGACGCTTCCCGGAGGGCACGTTGCGCAGGAATACCCAGGAGCTGGCTCTGTGAGCTTGGGTTTCAAGGAGGCATCTGCAGAGAGCTATAATCAACTTCTCAGGAAACAGAATTAAGTAATTAAGAGGCATTATTAAAACAAAACAAAAACCTAAAAATAACTAGGTTCCATATACTCCACATAGCACAACAGACCCGGAGGAGAAAGAGAATTCGTGGGAGGAGAGGGAGTGATTTCTGTGTGTAGGGCAGAGCGAAGGTGGAGCAGAGCTGGAAAGGCAGGCAAGGGGGAAGAGACCAGAGCAGGTCCAGTACCAAGAGATGGACATGGAGGAACCACAGAGCTGTTTCAGGGTATTTACTAGTATCTGGTCCTCAACTCGTAAGTGTTCGCCAAGTGCCAAAGGACACACGCCACATTAAAGATAACAACCAGCTACTTCAGATTCTGATGAAAATATCCCAAGAGAACAAGGATCCTGAAAACTATCATTTATTCAAAAGGCTCTTTGCATATACAATGGCTAATCCTCAGAACCATTCTGTCAGGTCAATGATAACCCCTTTCATGGAAGAAGAAACAGACGATCACTGGTGCTAAGCAAAGTCCTCAAGGACACACAGAAATATGCAGCAAAGCCGAGATTTACCCAAAGGCACCCTGACTTCAGAATGTCTTTCCATGAAGGGTACGGGACTCTCAAAAGTGTACATCAGGGAAGATCAGGTCATGGAGACCTAGAAAAGAATTTTCTCCATTTAAAAAGACTAGAATGGGTTAAGCTCTCTTAAGAGTAAACTTACCAGTGTCAGTTACCAAGTTTTCCAAGTTTTGATGATTTTACTATGGCTACTGAAGATATGATCACTGGGGATGCTGAGTGAAAGACACATGGGAATCCTACCATCCATGCAGCTTCCTGTGACCTAAAATCATTTTCAATAAATTTTATTTATTTCAATAAATGTTTTTGAGGGGCACCTGGGTGGCTCAGTGGGTTAAGCCTCTGCCTTCGGCTCAGGTCGTAATCCCAGGGTCCTGGGATCGAGCCCCGCATCAGGCTCTCTGCTCAGTGGGGAGCCTGCTTCCTCCTCTCTCTCTGCCTGCCTCTCTGCCTACTTGTGATCTCGGTCAGATAAATAAATAAAATCTTGAAAAAATAATAATAATTAAAAATAAATAATGTTTTTGAAAATAAAGGGAATAAACGTTTTGGAAGGCTATCTCACCTCTTTTTGCTTTGGCTGTACATAGAGCCAATATATCAATAGATTTATACATGGTGTATTTGCAAAATATATAGATATACTTGAGTTATGTCTATATACATCTATTTCCTATATAAGTATGTATTTAAGATACACACTGGAGATAAATCTAAATTTCTTTTGGAAATATATTTATATACTATATTTGTATATGTATTTTTTTTTCCAAAGGCTAAGACTCAGTTATCTATAGTGGACATATATACCACAAGAAATTAAACCTTGGATTCCTCCTACTTCCATTTGATATTATTAAACTTCCATTAAATACATATTAACTACCACATGGTGTTATAGTTCATCTATACAAGTTTATGTGTTTCCACTCTCAATTTTCATTGTTTTTCTTTGTCTTCCACATTTACAGACAGAAGCCAGGGAAATGGGAGCACCTGGGTGGCTCCATCAGTTACGTGTCTGCTTGGGCTCCGGTCATACCCCCAGGGTCCTGTGCAGCGCGGAGACCCCCTCCCTCTCCCTCTGCCCTTCCCCTCCGCTTGGCCTCCCACGCTGGTGCGCTCTCTCCCTCTCCCTCAAATAAGTAAATTTAAAAAAAATAAAATAAACACACAAAAAAAGAAACCAGGGGAATGGAACTACCCTTCATATCTAAATTAAACATCACCGGAATAAAATGCCTAGTTGACATTTTAAAAAGATTGCTTGATTTAAAAAAAAAAAAAAAACTTACTTGTTCTAAGTAAGAATGATTCAGCCACTTTCTCCTTCAGTGAATAAGGCAACTTTGAAACCGCTACCATTTTTCAATGCCTTCTACGTGCCATTAAATTCTTTTACCATCACAGCAACAATACGTACGCAGTAAAACTGAACATACCCATTTTCCATATGAGGGAAGCTAGACTAAATGGACTGATTTGCAGAAGTCATGCAACTATTCTTGGCAAAATGAGAATTCAAACTCAGATACACGGGGCTCCAAAGATAAACACCTTTCACCCCCTCCAGGTTCTCCTTTTCATGCTGAAAAGGTGTCTACTCGATTATTTACCAATCAAACCTTAATAGTGAAATGCCCATTCTAAGCACATTCACATGCTCAAAGAAAAAAAAAAAAATCTCGATTTTCATTCCTGGCTCTTCTTTGAAGTTAAAGTTTGTTACTGAAGCTGAAGAAAAATCTTAGAAGTATGAAAGAAATGCAAGTGGTGTTCCAAGTAACAATATGTGTGCGCCTGAGTGGGAAACATGGGAAGAGCAGCTGCCAGATTCATTTTGGCCTCATCTGATACTATCTCACTGATCTGGGTCCAACTTACATTTGTTTCTCTCTCTGTCCCTCCCCCATTTCCTCTTCATTCCAGAAGCCTACGAAAATCCCAGCAAAGGAGCAGGATAGAGTTTCCAGGGCATGGAGAGCACCATCGAGTAAGGGAAGGGTTGTCTACTCCAAGAATAACCTTATTTCAACTAAGAAAAACCTAAGACACAAGAAACAAATCCTTATGGGATCATAAATAATAACCGGAAACAAAATTATCTAAATAGTGATCATGAAAGCAAATAGGTTTCTGGAAGAGAAATGCTCAAAAGAACTAATTAAATACGCCTTTTAATCCATACTCAAGCACGGGGCATTGTAATTTACAATGAGTCAACCTCAAGCGGGATGTACTTTTTAATTCAAACTTTTTTTTTTTTTTAAGTCTTTAATTATGTTGAATTCCACTTCCAGCTTTTGTTCCCCTGCACTGATCTCTATCTGCTCAGCTCTGAAGTTAATGAACTTCAGGGTCCTGATACTTGAAACTAAGCACCATCAAAAGGCACTGGTTCTGAAGGTCCTCAAATCTCAGGGCACTGTGGAGCCTTCCAAGGACCTTTGGAATTTTTTTAGTCTACACATGAAACCGGTAGTATTTTGTAAAAAGCAACAGACAGCTCTCAATCAGTGATGCTTTCCGAAAAGGTCAGAGTAAAAATGGTTCGTTGATTTAGATTTTTAAATTCTCCTGTTTTCTCATTACAGTGGGATGATAAGGTGACCTCTAGTTCTCCCCTTCCAACTTCTTGGTAAAATTAAGGGACTGTAATTGATTAGTACGAGAGTAAAAGAAAATAACGTAACGTCCCAGAAAACCTACACGCTAAAGGGTCCTGTTTTTTCTCCTAGACAACGAAGTATCGGCTAACAAAAAACAGCAATGCCTATTTCCTTTCTAACGTTCAGGGGCTCAGGTAATAATGCTGTCAAGGGTCGTCTGCAAATCTCCTACCCCACCCCCTTCTCCTCAAAAAGATTAGACGAAATAACTGTCAGGCACTGGGTTAATCCTAGGAGATACACAGGAAATGATATTTTAGTACCCTCCCTAACACATTCACACTCTAATGGAGTAGATAAAGGTAACAATTATAATTCAGTGTGATGAGGAGTGTTCCAAGGATAAGCACAGGGTGTTATGGAAAGATACAGGAGGAACGGTTAACATGATCCAAAGAAGGCAAGCACGGAGACCTTCCGGAGAGTTCCCCCAGAGAAAATGACGTCTGTAACAGACCAGGAGATAAAGAACCACTCTGCATCCAGCAGGGGGGCGCTAATTAAAAAGAGGGTCCATAACAAGTGTTGATAAGGAAATTTTGGATTTGATTGTCTGAGGAGACAATCGCCGGTGGGAATGGACAGTAGCCCAACCACTGGGGAAAATGGACAATTCTTCAAAATGGTCAGCATAAAACTATTCTCTTCATCCAGGAATTTCCAGTCTTAGATTTAGATCCAAGAGAACTGAAAAGCTATGTCCACAAACGTTCACAGCAGCACTTTTCCGCCAAAATAGCCAAAGTGCAGAACCACCCAAATGTCCACCAATCGATGAAGGGGAACCAAAGCAGGGGACGGTCCAAACTGTAGCATCCGTCCGTCACCAGAAAGCACTGGAATATGCTGAGAAATGTGTGAGTATGAACCAACCTTGAACACGTGATGCGAAGCCCCCACAGCCAGGTACAAAAGGCCGCAGACGGTCGGATGCCATTTATAGGAAACAAGGAACAAGGAAAGACCGTAACAAGGAAATTCAGAGACGGAAGGCAGACCAGTGGTCTCCGAGGGCCGAGGGGAGAGCGGAACGGAGAGGAAGCGCTAATGGGATGGGCTGCTTCTTTGTGGCGATGAAAATATTCTGGAGTTAGAGCGTGGTGATAGCCTTGTGACTTTGAAAATCTACCAAATGATACAAAATTTCCTTTTTAGGGGTATGAATCCTATCTCAGGGAGAAATAAGATGGCGCAGGTAGTAACAGGATTGAGGGGCCAGGAAGAAGAGACAGGGAAACCCGGCGAGAATAAAGTCCATAAAGAGAAGGAGACGTGACCCGAGAGCACGGCAAGAGGGCGGACGAGTGGGAATGAGGGGGTCCTCCTCCCGTTCGCGGCAGAGGCAGAGAGGGGGGCAGGGGGTAAGTGTGCGGGAGAGGGCAGAGGGAGCTCATGTCCAAAACATCTCTTAGGGACATGGGCAAGCGGTCAGGTCAAGGAGTCTGAAGTAAAACAAAGAAGGTAAGAACCACATGGATGAGAACAGGAGAAGGTGAGGCCTGGAAAATAAGCCAGTTCTTGGAAGTTTCCCACAATTGCTTTAAAAAAAAAAAAAAAAAATCAGCTTCTGTGTTCAACACGATAAAACAATTCACTTAGACACAAAACGAGCAGGGAGTCTCAAGAGGGATTTCCTCCTCTGTTAACCCTCTGGGATCCTCGGGCTGGAGCATGAGGGGCCCTGGCTCACTTCCTGTTGCTTTTCTACATCGATGTTTACATCATTTCTAAGCCTTTCCTAGGTTGCCCGTCAACTCTCAAACTCCTACGGCAACTAGCTTCCTCGTTCATTTGTGGTTTCTTCATATTTTGTTATTATTTCAACAACTAGGCAGTAGAGACTTTGAAAATTCGTGTAACGAGGGCCTTTACGAACCTTTTTATAAACTTAAGGGAAAACAAGTATTTCTCCTTATTTGTTGTATCTTTTTTTTTAAAAAAAAAAAGAAATTTTTCATAATTTTTAACATTAAGAAATCAGAATTTTATTTGACGTGTTCCCGATCTCAAAACATAATTTGTTCCCATGCATTAGTAACTAGAAATTCCTCTTTAAATGAACTGAATTCACTTTTTCCTTTCAGCTGGTAATGTGTACAAGTCAGACATTCAAGATCTAGATCTCGGTGGGAAAAGAATAACAGAGTAACTCTACCAAATGATTTTACTTATAGACAAAAGCCAACGAGTAGAATTGTAGGTCAAAGGTGTACTATAGGAGTCCTCAAAAAGTATTAACGTCTGATTTCTACTCAAACATATATTAGTTAACCATTTTGAGAAAGCTTCCCATGCAGCGGCGTTCACAGGTAACCAAATCTGTTTCTTACCTCAACACTATGTTACAAACGAAGAAAATGGAGTGGCCAGTCAAGGGCAGACCAGGAGTCGGACCCGGGGCCCCAGCTCCAGGTTCTGAGTTCCAGGTTCTGGGTTCTCAAACCATGACCCATAATGCCTTGACATCTGTCAAGATGCTCTACTCATGGAAAACTCTTAAAGTTTACAAGCCCTGAGCAATTCTAGGGGACTTATGCCCTGTTTCTTATGCCAATGTTTCTCAAAATATACAAATGTGACCCCCAAATTCAAAACACCACAGTCAGCATGATAGATAAGAGACCAAGTGAGCAGAAGGGAACCTGGGGTTTTTAAACAGAGCTGCAACAAATGAGTTACACGTAGAGTTACTTCCTCAAGCTCCCACATGCCCGAGTTGACTCAACTAGTTGACCAAATGTGCTTATAGTTCTGAAATTCCATACCAATGAGACAAGAAAACATACATTCTGTAAAGCCCCTCACCTCTTCCTCTACCAGTGCATTTCCCTCCTCTGATCAGTCCCTTCGTTATTACCCCTTGCTCTGGGTGTAGGTTAAAATCTGTGTTCCTGCTCGCTCTTCCAGCTGGATTCTTGTTTCATTCTATGCTTTGGTAATGCTGGTTTATCGTGGATAATTCAGCACTTGCTACAATTTGGCTGGTGTTTTCAAATCCTTTCAGCAAAGGAGCAGAGTATAAAGAGAAATACATAATACTCTGTGCTAAATATTATATGCACGAGGTCATGAGTTGGACTAGAAGCCTTTGGGGGGCAGGGAGTCCTCAGGGGCCAGGGACAGGGGGCAGGGTGCTGAGTAGCTCATGGACGACACGGACCGGCAGCACACCACCTTCCCTTCAGGGACAGTCCCTGTTTGCTAGGTCCTTCTGGTACATAAATTTACTTACATTTGCAAATACGTAAACATGTTCAGTTTCAATATGAACTTGAAATAAGACCCGGAGCCATTAGGTTGCCTAGGTATTTCTGCCAAAGTAAACGTTTTTCTTTGGATCTTGATTCTGATTCTCCAGTCTTGTTTTCTTTACAGTTTGCTTTGATCCTGTCTCCATTTCCGCTGTTCTACCTAAACATTTAAAATGTGTGCCTTCTCCCTTATAAAGCAGTAAAGGAATCCCAAAGTGTGCTTAAGGGTAGGGACTGGCTTTGAGGGTAAGAGAAGCGCCATGAAGGGTTAGTACCAGGGATGATGTCCAAAATCGATGGCCCTTCTGTCTTTGTATCACTGGAGTGTAAGGAGGGACCAAATTTCCAGCAAACAAATGAAATTCCTTTTAACGAGCTTCTCTAGTCTGTATGCAGAGTACAGATACTGTGAAAACAGGAGCAAGATTAACAGTCCTCACAAAATCTCCATGACGTATGTACTATTAGCAATTACTTTATCAATGAAATTTAAAAAACAGTCTCATTCATCTGCTTCATGTCACACATCTGGTAAGCAGCAAAGGCAGATCTGAGGCCAGTCTGACTCCACAACACGCATTCGTGATCCCCATAATCGAAAAGGCCTCACCATCATGGTGATATTCACAGTATGGACACTAGGACGCTCGAAGGTTCTGACTCGTCTCTCAGCCAAGTCTGAGTTAATTTGTACAGCTCCACAAACCATACCACACGTCACGTACGTCCCGATTTCACCAAACGATATTCTCCTCTACGCAGTTTCACAAAAATGCAAAACTAAAAATCCCGTGTAATGACCATATCTTGTAAGTTTCTTATACAAATAAAGAGACTAAAAATAGAATCCAGAAAGAATGTTTTATTTTTGTACAATAAAGCAAAAACTAAAAGCTATGCATTCCTGTACTAATAGCTTCTCATTTTATTTCGAAAGAATTCCAAACATGCAGAAAAACTGGATGAACTAGGCAAAGAACCCCCATATTCCCATCACCCTGAGTCAGCCTTCAAGTTGGACCAACTGTCCCAATAGTTTTCTTTCTGGTCCCCAAAAAAAAAGTGCCTCTAGGATCCCACTTCGTACTTGGAAACTAAAGAGAGAGGACAAGCTTCATCTAAAGCCATACTCAGTTCTTCTTAACCTTCATTACCAAAGATTGCTGGTTCGTTATTTTGAAGAAAGCCCCGAACTGGGATTACCAAGGTTCTCTCATGAGAAGATCCAAGGATTACCATTTGGGGAAGGGTTCTCCGTGCGTTCCATCAAATCACACACGATGTTAGTTGGTCCCATCAGTGGTGATGGTAACTTCGTTCCCTTGAGTAAGGTCAACTCTTCCACGTTTCTCCAGTAGAGTTACTGTGTCACCCTTCATAATTAATGAGGCTTTGCGGACGGACCCATAGAGTCGATATGCCATGCTGGTCCTCATCCAGCTCTCGCTCACTAGATTTTGAACCTGTTGATGTTTCCTTCCTGAGCCCATTCCCTGAAGATGGCCAGAAACACCATCTTTCCAGAACACACATTCTGTTATCAGATGGCTTCCTGGTTTTTTCCCCTTCCCTCACTTATTCATGCATTTATTTATACGAGTACAGCCCCACGGATTCCTGACTAGTTGGAGGGGATATCATCTCTGGTATCATTCTGATGCCTGTTTTGTCCCAGGTCTGCATAAGGCATCCCTTTGTGGGCTGCTATGTTCTTCCGGCGTCTTACCATCTTTCTTTGAGAACACCTCTATTTTCTGGCACAAGATATACAAAGCTCACGTTGCACATTCCCTGCCTCAGCCTGAGGACCAGACATTTTTTTAAAGATACGTGGTTCCTCTTAGCAGAGACTGGTGTCTCAAAACCAAGATCTGTAGGAGAAGCAAGCTCACACTGGGTTGCATCCTGGCCTGTTCCATAAGCAAAGTCAGGAAACAGGTGTGCTGTGTGTATATGTAGGTACACACTCACATGCGTGCAAATACTATAACATTTATATTTGTTTCTACACTGAAATTTCTATATGTAATTTCTACATATTGAAATCCACGAGTTCACACCAATACTCAAATTTCACAGCACGGCGTTCATTCTGGCATTGTATCTGTAACTACCTTCTGACAGTAAGAGGTCTGGCTCCCATTACCTTCAAAAGATTTGCTTATTGGCCTCCCTGGGACCCCATGCTTAGACCTGCCTAATGGCTTTTGGACTGAATTAAGGAAGGAAGGAAGCCGGCAAGTGAAGAAGGCTGGCAACACTAAATTTCTGAGACTTGATCATCTCTTTACAAAAAACGTAATCCAGGCCCCAAGACCAAACATATCAACACAACATCCCATTCCCTAGCCACAGGAGAGAACAAAGTTTAGAGCCGGCTTCCAGTGGATTCTTACAGTCTGCTATTGTGCATAAGATACACAATTGTTCATATGTTTCCAACAAAAAGAACTGATGTGTTTAAATATCATTGAGCAATAAAAATTTCAAGAACCAGGTATCATTAATTTTCTAAAACAGATACAAGAAATGCTAGTATGTCCTTTTGGACACTCCACGTATAGTAAAAGGTGGGGGAGAGAGGACCCAGAAAACTTCCAGGCTTTGCCCAAAGTGACAGAGCTAATTAGAAGGGAAGCACAATCCAAATCTTAGGGTCCCGACCTGCCATGTGACTACACCACGGTTCCTCTGAAAACGTTTTCCCAGGAACTAACATACAATTTTAAAATACATCCACTGAGAAGCATCCAGCGCTGTGAACCCTCATGAGAAAAATTTATACCCACAGATGTAGCAAGCCTCTTTCAAATAACTAGAGGAGAACAATCTCTTCCATGGGAACATTAATAAAACGCTTACTCAAATGTTGAACTATAAACATAGTTCACATAACCAAAAACAGCTCCTGATTTTAGTATTCTGCCCTTGTTCCAAGTTGTCATAATTAAGCATCCATCGCCGCAGTGCCACAGATAGGAAGAAATGCAGAACAGGGATAAATAAGACCACCTACCTCAGGAGCTTTCTGGAAGGATTAAGATAGTGCTTGCGAAAATATTATGGAAACAGGGCTGCATTGTACAGTGGTAAGTGGCTCCCCACCCCAGACCCTTGATGTAAATACAGCGTTTCTGTCACAAGCTGATTAACCCGACTTTTTGCAACACGGTGTCAGCTCTGGCACCAAACTCTTACCACACAGCACACTACCCAGGTCACCCCACCTTTTGGCGTCCAGGTGTCTCTGTTCTTCGTCTGTGAAGTGGGGAGGAGGACACCTCGCTGAGAGCTGGTCTGCAAGCTACACGAGGAAACAGAGCGTCCCAGGCTCAGTGAAGGGGACAGCGCCCGTCTCATCACCGCCTTGTCATAGCACCAACACTGGCATCTCCCTTACCAGAGTTATGATTTTTCTTTAAGATTTTATTTATTTTTTTGACAGACAGAAATCACAAGTAGGCAGCAAGGCAGGCAGAGAGAGAGAGAGAGGAGGAAGCAGGCTCCCTGCTGAGCAGAGAGCCCGATGTGGGACTCGATCCCAGGACCCTGAGATCATGACCTGAGCCGAAGGAAGAGGCTTACCCCACTGAGCCACCCAGTGGTGCACCCAGAGTTATTACTTTCAAACCTTGATGCTGTTGGCAGTGCATACATACTACCAGCGGGAAATGAAAGCTGTGATCATCACAATGTGCTGTGATCGTAAATAAAACCAAGCTCTTTTTGTATATCTAAGTAAGCACACAGACCATGCCTAAATCATGGCACTGTTTTTCCAGATCTGGCTTCACACAGTCCTGAAGGACAATGCCAGTTTCTAGCGTTCCTTCTGTGAGGGCGCTGGATGTGTCAAGTTTACCCAGATATCCCGGGTCGGAACGTGGCATTTACCTTATGGGATGTGATACTCTGACGTTTAATTAAGGATGAAATTTCAGACTAACATACAAAACTTAAAGAAATGGGTTGGTTTTAAGGCAATGTGGGAAAGAAGATAAAACCCTTCAAAGATTTAAAACAGATCAGGAACAAAAACAGTCTTCAGGCAGCCCCAAAATGGTGGCTCTCTGTTCTTAATACACGACTGCTGGTAAACTCAGCGATGCCTTATTACTTAAAGCTTAGCTCTTATTTTTTTTAACTGTTTTTTTCTTTTCTAGGAAAAAAAAAAGTCTAGTGTTCAATGAAATACCAGGTGCACTGTGCCTTTCACTCTTATTTTAAAGACACAGACACAGACACACACACACACACACACACACACAGTGTGGCTTATGGGCTTCAGCCTAGCCTGTCAAGCAAGAATTAAAATCTCTTTAAAAAGCAGCTTTGCATGGTTCATGTGTCAGGCCGACATGAGCTGGATCAGCTTACAGAAGGGGCCAGAGATAAGGCATGCAAAGGAGTTAGAGGAAATAGCCCCCAGAAAAACCCATGACTTCTTCACTCGTCTACCCTACCTTCATTCCACTGCTCCCTTCCTCTCCTTTATAAGAATTGGTACAAAACGGAGTGAAGAGTGATTGCTTTCCCCTTTATTAACAGCACAGCACTGGATTCTGAGATGTAGCCATCAAGAACAAATACCTACCTCCTCTTTCTCAAGATCTCTTTAGTTTCCTTTAAAAATCGTGAGACAAAACCACAGCGGTTTAAAGCCCACTCTCGGGCCTCTGATTTCATTAAGTCCAAATGCACAAAGCCCGTGCAGTGAGGACTGTTCAGTTTATTTTACAAGAATGCATCAAATATTAGCTGAAAATTGGTTGTAAATGGGGCTACTTAAGGCTCCACGGAAAGGAATTGCAGAGGCTTGGGATTAAAATTGCAGGAAACCAAAAAGAAAATTGAGGACGGAAATGATGACTGATGGGCTTCTTGCTATTATCTCCCAGAAAGCGAAGGACATGGAGGCTTTGAAAAAAAAAAAAAAAAAAAAAGAAAAAGAAAAATTACATAGGTGACCTTGAGCCCAAGTCCAGGCTGAGAAGTCAGCTGGGTGTGCAGCTTCCTGCAGGGATGGAAGTCATGCAGGCAGAATTCTTTATTTCCAAATGGGTGATGAAGATGTTTCAGATAAGCAGTTTTGATTTCCGGAAGAAGGCATGTCGGGTGGCCCTCACACCACGCTCCAGCTCCGGGAGCTGCGGTTTGAAACTCTTAAATGGTCCTAGAGGATTTCATGACTTTGGGACGCAGGAGATTGGAGATTAAAAATGGACTCTATCAACGAAATTACTGTACGGGTTTTCTGTCTTCATCCTCTGTCACTGTGCACAGAATGGAGGCCCCGGAGCCATCCAGCGGACTCCATCGAAACTTCGTGAACCTGCTCCAAAATGAGACCTAGAAGCACAGCCTGGATCCCAGGGAATTTAACTCAGTCTACACCTGATTTTTCAAAAAGGTAGATTATTGCTGGCACAGCCCTTCAGACCAGTGGCTTTTAGACTGGCTAATATCAAGACCCCTTTATCGATCTTAAAAATTAAAATAATTTGGAGGACTCCAAAGAGCTTTTTCCTGCGTAGGTTACAGTTATCATCAGCATGTAGCATGCTTCAAGTTAAAATACTTATGTGAGGGGCGCCTGGGTGGTTCAGTGGGTGAAAGCCTCTGCCTTCGGCTCAGGTCATGATCCCAGGGTCCTGGGATCAAGCCCCACGACAGGCTCTCTGCTCAGCGGGGAGCCTGCTTCCTCCTCCTCTCTCTCTGCCTGCCTCTCTGCCTACCTGTGATCTCTGTCTGTCAAATAAATAAATAAAATCTTTGGAAAAAAATTCTTATGTGCATAATATTTATTAATTCATGAACACACGACCTAAAAACCCGTAACTATGAACAACTTCAGTGGTACGTTTTCATAAGCAATTAGATTTTCCCCCAAACTGGAGTGAAAATAGTGGCCATTTGGCATCGTTGCCAATCTGCTCGCATCTGGCTTCACAGAACACGGCTGGTGCCCTACCGGTGGCACTCAGTCTGTTGCGATACCTTACTGTGCTTGAAATACATCAAGAAAACCCATGCTCACACACATACGTATTTGGGAAATGGAGGAAGAGCGTGATGTCCTTCTCAGGTGAATTTGGATATCCTTTCCCTGATACTACACAAAAACTCAACAAGTAGTTTCGATAGGAATCTGGACCCCCGACCATGAACTTTCCGTAGTCTCGTACATTAAAGTCTAGTGAGCTCTTATCTCTTCATTTTTACACCCATGCAAAACTATGCAACACCCATCACTGGTCACACAGAAAGCACCGAGTCCCTGAGTTGCACAGAGGTTCTAAATGTAAAAACCTTCCCCGTCCACCATGAGAGAAACAGCATGAAAAAGGCAAATAATGTGTTAGTATTACTATGAAAATAGATCTGAACAAAAAGACAGCAGGGACCCCAGAAGTCTGTGAACCAACATTTGAGAATTGCCGCTTCAGACTTATCATGTGTCCTGACAACAGGGGCCAGATAATGTGTTTAAAAAAATTTTTTTTTTTTTTTAAAAGTGTCCCAGTTGACATTCAACCAGGAATTAGTCAAAGAACTCAAAATCCAAGAGTACTCTGTGGTTTCCAGTATATAAGTGAGGAAGACAGATAGATGAACTGTTGATATAGAAGTCTGCTTTAATTTAAAAAACAACAAAAAAAAAACCTTGAACTCTCAAGTGTGTTTTTCATGATCACCTCCCCGATTTCAGATTTCAAATTCAAAGTCTTTAACAATTTTTCATTCAAAGAAACGCAGAGAGTAGCTAAGGCAAACTGAACTCCTGCTCTCCGCAGGCTGTGGTTGCAATGTCATCGGACACTCTCTTTAAGGAGAAAAACAGATTCTTCTCCTCCTCCTTTAAGGATCAACATTCTGGGCAAAAGCTGAGCAAGAAACGATACCTCAACGGAAATACCTGTGTGCCTGCATGTGTGCAGATGGAGAGAGGCCACTGATGTTCTCACTGATCGGCGTCACGGGCACATAAGTGGTTTCGCTGCTCTTTATGTCAGCACAGAAGACAAGAGCGAGGTACAGGGAGATGGACAAGGCTGGCTTTACCAGTGCCCCCGGTATTCCACAAATTGTGATCCCTGGAATTATGTAGGCGACGGGTGGTTTTATTTTCTTACAGTCCTGCTTGGGAAGAGAACGTGGGCCTTCTTGGTGAACAGAAATGACTGTTTGCACAATAGAATTGATTATCTGTTCAAGATGGCTTACGCCGCCGGACTATAAAAAATTGCAGGTGGCTTTGGTTACAAGAGACGCCATCAATCACCCTGAACTATTGACACATTTTTATGTACTGTAGTCTCAGATCACTCTCTAAGGTTACCTATTCATCCATGAAATCTAAAATTTGGAGCCCTACCTAAGGGAAAAGAGGGGATTGAAACTGAAAAGTCTTCTCTCCCTGGTCTTAGAACAACATCCCATTTTAAAGCTAGGTGCGGGGGGGGGGGGAGGCTCCCTTCCCTTAAGCTCCCCATCCGGGGTTAGTGCTGGGGCCCCACTACCAACCCTTTTCCAACGATAAGTCAGGGAGCTGGGAATCCCAGGGATTTGGGAAAAGCTACTTAAATTCTTCACAGCTTTGATTTACAACTGGCCATGAACTAATAAAAATTACAGTGAATATTTATTTTCCTTCAACAGGGTGCTTGTCACTGGACAAATTACAGATAAAATTAATTCCGGTCTGGTCCCGGGAGCTTAAAAATGACTAAGCTCCTGTTAACCTTCCTGCATTAGGAAAGACAGTCAAAGAACTGAACCGCTGAGACGGAGAATCTCTTCTCGAAAAGAGGGCTACAGAACACCGCATTGATAGCTTCCATGATTTCCCTGCCCCAGAAGAACCCGCTGAGAAGGCTCGCCTGTTGGCTACTGACCCCAGGGTCCTAATTTCTAAGCACTTAATGCCGGATTTGAGATGAGGCAGCAAGTTGCCTTATTGACATTTCTTTCCCAATACAAAACCTCTCAATCGAGATCTCAGTGAATTTTGTTACTCCTCTATTCTTCCGTTCCTCTCTTAAATTCCAAGCTCCATGCAATCCCATCTCCGTCTGCTTTCCAAGACTAGCAGTCAGTCCCTAGGACTTTGTTATATTCAACCCTAGGAAGCAAATAAGTCCTTCGCACAGTGTTTCCTTTCTCTCCTTCTACTCATGATTTGGGCATTGGAGGATTTGTCTCAACCTCTACCAAGCAGAACCTGATCGAGCAAAAACTTTGACAAGGGGTAAACTCCACTGCCAAAAGAAAAGAGGTTATCACGGAGAACAACATGGACACGTTGGTTAGTATTACGGTATACGGACATATGTCGTATATTATGGTAAAAGACAAAACGGGGAACCCCACTTGGCAATGAAGCCAAGTTCAGCTGACTGCCACTGCTCTGAGACTCGTCCACGTACACCCACTGCGGGCACCAACCTGGGGACTCACCCTTCATCTGCTCTCACGTTCAGTACGTTACGCGTGGCAGACACAGGATCCGAGATCAGCAATAAAACCCTAAAATCACAGCCCCTACACCCAAAAATCGCACAGCAGCGCTAGGCTCTCTATGCCCCCCCCACCAAAAAAATTGTTTCCCTCATTAGGCAAAAAATCAAGGGAAGTTTGGAGAAGGCATGAGGAAAGGAAGTTTATAAAGGGAAGAAGAGAAGCGGGGAGAGAAAACCCGACGACTATCCTGGAGGTAGGGCCTTTCTAGGAAAGTGACACAGAGGAACAAGCACATACTATGTGCACAAGGGAGGGCGTGGCACGAAAGGTTCACCTGACAGCAGGTGTGGCAAGGAGCCTGGAAGGACAAGAGGCGCTCGCCTGGTGAGATTGGGGGAATGTGGGGGGGCGGGGGGTGCTGCTGGGGGCAGGAAGGACAGAAGCCAGAAACAGCAGCGAGGGGGAATCTCCTGTCCCCAGGTCTGAAGCTTCCTTTAGGACAGTCCTCCCCTTCCCAGTCACCAGGTCCTGAGCCCTCTAGCTTGGAGCTTGCAAGGCTGGCCCTGGCCCCGCTGCCCTCCCCACTGACTGTGCCCTGGGAGCGGCCTCTATCTTGGAGCCTGACCTACAGCAGTAGCGACAATAGTGGTGGTATGAACACCCCAGCCCCTCCCCCGCCCCCCGCCAGCATGACTGCCATCCACACAGGCATTCCACCACTTACACAAGCTTCCAGAAACGGCACCTGGCTTGGCCAGCGGACTCCAGGCTAAAATACCAAAGCCTTCGTGCAGACTGAGTTCTGGGACCTGTATCACGGGCGTCCATGTGGCGATCAACCTTGTGCTCCGCCATATTGAACCACTAGAGGCCATGGCTTCCGTGCCTGCCAGGAGACGAGGCTAGAAAATGGGACACCAGTAGCCATCCCACAGGGTGAGAGATTCAGGGAGAAAGTACTCACTCACGGGGCATGGTGTCCAGCATTTTATAGGCCCTCAGGAGACAGCGGCGGGGGGGGGGGGGGGGGGGAGGGAGAGAGGAGCGTCTCTTTTAAGCCTCTCCCTCAAGCTGGCGCTGCCTCTTCTTCCCGTCCTTAACATGTCGCTCAACAGTCTCATTCCGCCGTAACTCTCCCTCCTGGGAGCACAATTCAGTGTTGGCGTTCTCTGTTCACTACGGACCCTGCCAAACCTTAATGCCCCTATGATAGGATCCCTTTATGGGGAAAACCACCCTGTCTAAAGTTTATTGGAACAAAATGGTCACTCCCTCCTCATTCCACAATCAGTTGGTCACCGTGTCCTTTAAAATTCTGATCCTTTTTTGTTTGTAAGTAAGCTCCGCACCCAGCACGGAGCGAGACACAGGGCTTGAACTCACGACCCTGAGAACAAGACCTGAGCTGAAATCTAGAATCAGACACATAACTGACGGAGCCATCGAGATGCCCCAAAATTCTATTCCACTCTAATACCCTCCCCTCTCCTTCCCCATTTTCCAGAATATTCATTGCACAAGATGTAAATGAATATGAACCCAGTTTCGTCACTAATTGAAATGATGTTCTCCACGGAGACAGACCTACACGGTTGTGATGTTTGACATCCTATGGCTCTTGTGAAGATTAAACGAGACAATAATTAAAACTTGTAAATTATCTTTAAATGCAAACATGTGTCATTGAGATTTTCTATCCCAGCCACAGAAAAGATTTCCAGGAACTTGATCAAAAACTTCTGACACACAGGCCAGCCAGGTTAATGGCAAGCTTTGGTATTTGAAATTTTTAGAACGTAGTATCACAGTTTTAAAACATCTAGGATGAAAGCAAATTAGACAAGTAGTCCAACTTCTTCAGTAGGATGGATGCGCTTAGAGCGGACCTACCCTCCCAACAGAGAAGTCAATAACCAGGGGGAAACTCTGTTCACACAGCCTCTGAGCGAAGGCATTAGAGGCCCAGAGAGGCCCACAGATTCAGAGGGCGCTGGCTGCAGAGAGAGGGGAGCCTGGCCTCTGCTGATTCTATTGCAGAGTCAAAATCCTGGGAGGCTGAACATTCTTACAGAGCTGGGTGGGCAAAAACGAGTTCACAGCCTGCAAGGGAATGGGGCCCAGCCACAAAGCGGACCTTCGACTGGGATTCCAAAGCCCTCAACCAAGGGAGTCCGCGTAATAACCCCAGACACCCAGCGACTCACACGGAGAATCCAGGCCCCTCTGGAGTTTAATCCCTGCCTGTCTCCCCCCCAACCCCCTGCCTCCCAGAAGAAACATAAATACCCTTCAGAGACAAAGATCACCCACCGCTAGGGATGATTTCTGTACTTTTAATACACAATGTCCAGCATCCATCAGAAAGGATCCTGCCGACAAAAATAAGAACCAAAACTCGGAAAAAAAGGGACACCGAGAATTCAGATAGTGTACATTATCAGAAGATAATTTTAGAATGACGAAGGAGTATGTGTAATGAATCAGACAGCGAATAAGGAATTTCAGTGTAAAATGAATCAAGAGGACAACTGAAAATACAACCACAGATACGAAAATATTCAATAGATGGTTTTAGCAGCAGATCTATACAGTCGAAGAAGCAGAAGGGAACTGGAGGCTACATCGGACAGAAAAAAGCAGGTCAAAGCATGGAGAGAAACGGGGAAACACCATAAGAAACCCAGATGAATAAACTTATAATTAGAATCCCAGAAGACAATGGGGTCAAAGCACTATCTGAAGAGATAAATGGCTGAGAATTTTCCAAAACCAGCAAGAGAAATCAAGCCACAGATTCAAGAAGTGATGTCTATCCAGAGTTAGGTAAATACAAGGAAATGCATGCCTGGACCATTACTGCAAAATTGCTGAAAAACATTAGTAGAGCTGGAGGGCGAGGGGGATTAAGGGTGGGGGCAGGGGGGCTGGATTTTCAAATAAGCAAAACGAAGACGGACAGAATGTCAGCGCAGTCACGGTTAAATCAGAAGACACGATGTCAGAAACGATAGCTCTAATGAAATACGAGAAAATATCTAAGAATTCTATAGCTAGTGGAAAAAGTCTTCCGAAATAAAGTCACTCAAATGAAATCAGAAGGATCTTATCACCAGGATACGTGAACTGAAGAAATTCTAAAGGGAGCTCTTAGGCAGAAGGAAAATAATCCCAGATGAAAGCGTGTTGTACAGTTCCTCCCATGGAGTATTTTTAAGTAGATCTGAAACTAGGAGATTGAAGATCTGAAGATTGACGAGGGCCTTTAGGTCTCTTGCTTGATCTGTCCCCGTCCATAATTGTTTCAGGGACTTGAATGGCATCAACAAAAAAAAAAAAAAAAAGAAAGAAAGAAAGAAATAGAGCACTGTAAATATGTTACTATTTAACATTCAAAAATATGCCCCCACAGACCACAAAATCTAACCAGATCATTTTGACTGGAAAACTCTTTTGATTTAGAGATACTTACTTGATTTAGAGAGATTTACCTGTACTCGCCTGAGTAAATACCATCCTGCTTATCTTTCCTGACCGCACACAACAGAATATACTCTCTCTCTCATCTGGAAGGAAAAACTTCTAGAACTGTGTTCCGCAAGACAGAGCCTGTACACAACGACCCACTGAATGAAGTCTGGAAAAGGAGCAGTGGTCCCCACTCACGGGATGGAGTTTCACAGAAACAAACCGGAGAAATCAAACGTGAGCAGCAGAAGCATTAGGTGGGGAAGCACGGCCTTGTGATTTGAACAAAATACCTCAACATGTTAGCTAATGGAAAACTTAAATATCTCCAATGTACACCTTAGGCATGGTCTCCCTCTGAAAGGCTAGGGGACGCTTAACGTGTATAAAGCCATCTTCCCGTCAAAAACCCACAGAAACGGACTCTCACTATGGGTCCAGAACCTGGTCTTAGAAGACCTCACAACAAAACACTAGAAGAAACAGCTGCCCAATGAGAACCAGCATTCCACACAAAATCTCTTGGCCATTTAAAACAAACAAACAAACAAACAAACGAGGCATCTGGCTGACTCAGACAGAAGGGCACGCCTCTCTTGACCTTGGCGTTATGAGTTTGAGCTCATGTTGCGTGAAGAGATTACTTAATAAAGTCTTTTTTAAATATTTTATTTATTTAGGAGAGAGAGAGTACCAGAAGGGGGAGGAAGGGGAGAGGGAGAAGCAGACTCTGCACTGAGCTGGGAACCCGATGTGGGACTCGATCCCAGGACCCCAAGATCATGACCTAGGCCGAAGACAAGCTCTTTTTTTTTTTTTTAAGATTTTATATATTTATTTATTTATTTATGAGGCAGAGAGAGAGAGAGAGAGATCACAAGTAGCCAGAGAGGCTGGCAGAGAGAGAGGAGGAAGCAGCTCCCCACTGAGCAGAGAGCCCGATGCGGGACTCGATCCCAGGACCTGAGCCAAAAGCAGAGGCTTTATCCCACTGAGCCACCCAGGCGCCCCCGAAGGCAAACTCTTAACCAAGTAAGCCACCCAGGTGCCGTTAAAAATAAAATCTTTTTTTAAAAAAAGTAAGAAAATCTCTTAGCCATTCCCAATCTGAGGTAGTTAGCAGCTCATTATACCCTCTTTCGAAGCTCAGGAATAATGCTCCTTGTGCCTGGGTTTCCACCACTTTCAAAGTGATTTTGAACTTTGTGAAGTTAAACTTCATACTCTGGTTTCTTTGATTATCTACTTCACCTTCCAGAGATAAAACTGTTTGAAAGGCAAGCCTAGATTTTTACCCTGTGCTGTTCTTAGCAGAAAAAGATTCACTGCAAAGGTCTGGGCACTAATGTTTCCCTCCTCAGCCTCATTTCACTATGGATTTTGCAGCTTTGAAAACATCCTACAAACGCTCCGTCCGCCTCGGCCCTCTGTGCTGTTATGACCACAGGACTTAATCACTGCTCCTGTCCTTTTCTTCTTACCTGAATGTTGTTCTCAGCGCTTCTACCTTCAATTAGATTTTTTTTTTTTTTTTAAACACAACTGCACATTTCCTTAATAAATGAAAGTCAACATAAGCAGAGCAGAAGAGAGCGTATGGTTTAAAGTCTGTCTCAGGCTTATACCCCAGTTAGGGTTGCACAAGTTGCCAAGAGACTTTCAACTTTCTCAGCCTCCGTTTCCTTATCTGAGGAGTAAAGAAACTGGGTGCGTTTCCTTATCCTTGTATGACGTTAATACTACCGAGATCTCAGTACTGTTTTCAGAAGAGAATCTTTAAACCTCTGAATGTGGTAGCGGATACGTGTAGAAAGTACCATGTAGAAAAACGTACGAGAGCATAGTCTTTCAGCCAGCTGGTTTTCCATTACCGTATGCAAGAAGGAGCGCCCCTGGGCTGTAGGACTAGCTACAGGACCGAGTGTAGCTCTCCAGATGAACTGCAGATTCCCTATTCCTTGCATGCAGTTTCGCTCACCTCCAGCCCCTGGTACTTCTTGTAGGGATTATAGGCGTGTTTTCTATGACGGCTGTTCCTCGGCGATCAGTCTCACTACAGTCCCCTTCTTTGCATCTTCCTTACGGCCTCGAACCCCCCGACTCCAACACAGACGTTAGCTTATAACCTTGAAGATCACATTAGTATTTCCTTTCAGTGTGCACTCTTCCTGTTTCTTCTGAGAGGCATTCCACCCCATCCACGGCTCCATCATTTTATATACAAAGTCCTGGTCTAGAAAACCAAGCATATCCTGTTCCTAGGATCATTTACAAAGGCCTTGTTCTTTGTTACAGGCTTTTTTCTCTCCCAAGTTACAATGTCAATTCTCCAGTCTTGTCTCTCAAAAGTCTGTCTGTTTAATTTAATAATGCATTAGGGACACCCATGCTATTCTAAGGCCAAAAAACAAGAAAATATTTACAAATAGGAAGGCTTTCTTTATTGAGTGCTTACTGTATGCTAGGTCGCCTCATAAGCCCTTTACACATAGGAATGTGTCCAACCTCACAGCTCTGAGGCAAGTTATTCTGCCCACATAATAAGGAAAGTGAGACACAAAAATTAACAGTGACTAGAAAGCCCCCAGCTGAGTATGGGACAGATCAGACAGACCCTCAGACTCAGATACTCCAGTGCCACCACTGTTATAGGTGACATCAGTCACAGGTGAGCTCAAACCTGCTTAGGTCACCACTGCTCCCTGCTGAATGCTGGGTGACAAGATCTAAACTCAGTCCCTTGGTGGCACACCAGTGAAGGGGATAAGGAAGCAGCATTCTTGGTGAGGAGAGAAACAGGACTCAGTAGTTCTTTTTTAAAAATTAAATTAAAGAAATTTTTTAATTAAAAAAAAAAGCCTCTTCCTCATGCCCATCTAGAGCTGAGCTCACCCTGCATCCCAGGACAGACAAGGAGACAGATGGGGGACAGTGGGTTTGCAAGTCTCGTACCCCACTTTCTCGTGTCCCTGAGAAAGCTTGAAAGCATTAGGAGAATCCCTCTCCTCTCTTCTCCAGAAACCCTGCACTTTTTTTATAGTCTGGAGGAGAAGCTCCTACACTGTGTCCTCTTCTGCCTCAGATATGCATACCAATTTGTACAATTCAGGCTCCAGAAGTGGACCTATTTCTCGGCTGGCTCTGTCGTTACAAATACTTCGATTTTGCGATCTTTCATCCAGGTGGACAATTATGTGTGGTTTCTGTATGCATGTTACATACTTTCACCATGTTGTTTAAAGGTGTGTCTGTTGAAGAACCAAGAGCACAACTAAAAACACTATTTTTTTTCCAACATTTCATCTTTCAGTTAACCCATGTGATACTAAGAGGCAGATCTTCTGGAATGTCTTTTTACACTTAAAAATAAGAACTGAGGGCACCTGGGTGGCTCACTCGGTTAAGCCTCTGACTCTTGATTTTGGCTCAGGTCATGATCTCGGGGTCCTGGGATCGAGCCCCGCAGCAGGCTCCACACTGGGTGTGTCATCTGCTCGAGAGTCTCTCTCACCCTCTGGTCCTTACCCCCACCCCGACTCACGCTCTGTAAAAAGATAAAAAATAAAAATAAATTTTAAAAAAATTAACAAAGCTACAACATGAACAGAAGCTTTCATTTTCCACTCTCCGTCAATGGCTTCATCTTCTGTCTCCCCCAGGTCACATATCTTAAGATCCGACAAACCTACCTACTTGCTACTCCCTTAACATACAGGGTTTGCACACCCAGAATGCCCTTTACTTACCTCATCTAATCATCCAACAAATGTTTGTTTAGACAAGAAACAAAGTTGAACAGAGCCTCTGCCTGGGGGAGGGAGGGGCAGGAAACTATCTTTCAAATAATCATGCAAATAACACAAGAGTGCAGCTGTGATAAGTACCCTTAAAAAAGGCAAGATACTTGAGCTCTTAGAGAAGAAAAGATCTGACTTAAGGAAGTCAGGGCTTGCCCAAATCTAGAGTCTCAACAACTAAACAGGGAAGATTGATGGGAGCAGCTTTCCAGGAAGAGAAATGTGCAAAGGCCCTGGGGTCAGAGAAGGCTGGTGGATAAGACAAGGCAAAAGAAGGCAACATCCTTCTCTTCTTTCAAATTCCATCCTCTTCCATCAAATCCTGCTCAAATGTCACTTCCTATGTGAAGCTGTTCCCTCCTCTCCATTTTCACTGTAAATGGATATGTCCCTCATACCATTATAGCATTTCTTTTATCCTTCTGTTAGCACTTAGCTCACTGTGTTACAATTATCTGTTTATACATCTGTCTCCCTCACTAGAGCAAGAATTAATGGAGGACAGCAGCAATAAACTATTACCCTTCTGTCTCTGTACAATCACAGATAAGCAAATTTCAAATGCCAAGTGTTTTATGAATGGAATAGGACAACCTACCCACACCAAGCACACCCAAGCATTTTACCTTGAAACTGCTTTACCTACCTTGTGGGTTCTCTCTCTCTCTCTCTCTCTCTCTCTCTCTATATATATATATATATATATATATATATTTGATTTTTTTGCAAAGACTCAGATGTAAAGTAGCAACTTCTTAAAAAAGCCATTCCCCCCCCACACCCAACCTTAATGAATCATGAGGTGTTATTTACTTCGGCCTCAGAAACAGCTGCCCAGACTTTGTTAGCACAACGTAATTCATTTTATAAATACCACACAATTATCTAATTTCTAAAAGCCTCTGCATGCTTTGAAAGGTGTTATTTTGGGAACAAGTCCTGGCCCATCCTAGGGAAATTCCCAAACCGGCATTGTCATGGCTAAGTAGGTCTCCAGAAAGCAATGAAAAGCCAGAGAGGAAGCCTAGATCCCCTGAGCAGAGTGCTGACAGCCCCACAAAGAGGAGAGTAGGGGGGTTGTCTACACACACACACACACACACACACACACACATATACACCCAACCCCGTCACAGCTGTCCTCACCTGGCCTGCTTGCCCTTACAGGTTATAATTCTAGAGCACAGCAAGGCCAACCCTGGGCTGCCTTCCGCCAGCACCAGCCAGCACGGCTCCAGCAGCCCGCGGAGCACTCGCCAGGAGACGGAAGGGTGGCGGGCCGGTTTGCTGGCCTTTTTCGCCGAGCCCTCCAAATGGGCATAACAGCCCTGGCGGTTTTCCTTGCACAGTGTCAGCAGCTCCCTTGCAAATACTCCTGCCACTTCCAGATCCAATCCCACACCCCTTTCTAGGGAGAGGAGAAACAATGAAATCAAGATCAGGGTATTCCTGCTGGCAACCTGATCCTGGGCTCTGGGGCCATTGGATCTGGGTTTGCGAGATAGACCTTGGGGGAGGGGGATGGGGGGGCGAGCAGAGCCCTATCTGTACCTGCCATCTCTGTGGGACTGTGGGGGCGGTCCGCAGGGGTAGGAGTGGTCATTTAAAACCGGTGCCTCCTGGAGCCGTGTTTACGAATTCAAGGAGATGTGTGCTTATCATTCCCATACTCGCAGGCACACTCCTAGAGCCCTTGAACTAGCGCACAACCCTGAGAACAGCCCTCGCTCAGCCTGCTGCACACCACTTCCTCCTCCGACTTGTCTCCGCTCTGAAGGGCAGGATGTGGACCGCCTGGGAAAGGAGCCCTCGCCAGCCCGGCCAGACGGCTGCCCTTTGATCTCTTCCCACCAGACCGTGTTACTTTGCAGGCTGGGGTTTCATTTTTTTTTTTTCTCCTTTTTTTTTTTTTTTTAATCTGGCATCCATGGAAGTTAGTACTTTATTACAGATTTCCTGCCTTTATCTCACTTAATTATAAAATCTCCTGGGAAGGAGGAAAGGATTCTCTGCAATGCCAGGGCAAGGGAACAGACCCCATCGGGGAAGGAGGGGAGGCGCCCTGGCCCCCGCGCTCGGGGCAGGGAGGGCTTTTCTGAGAGTGATGCAGTCAGCTTTGTTTCGCAATCCCGCATGACTTCATCCATTTCATTCCCAGGATGGAAGCTGTTTGTCTTACACACCGGAGTCCTTGGCCCGTGTCCCTTTTCTCAGACAGGACCAGGCTGAGGGCAGAGCAGCAGTGGGGGGACGTCAGATGGGGGCAGGAGGGAGAATCCCCAGCAGCCCCGCTCTGAGCTCCCATGCCCGGGTCCATCGTGCGGCCTATATTCCTGTTTCGTGCACATCCCACCTTGGAAGGAAAGGGACATCCCTGTGGATGGGTCAGAAGAAAGCATTCTGCTCTGGGAAGCCCCACCCACCCACCCACCAGTGGCCCTGTCCCCAGTCCCCCCCTCCAAAGAGGCACCCCTCCCTCATCACATTCTTGGGGTCCCTGGGCATGCCTTAGGAGGGGCATTTCCCATTGTTTAGGAAAGTGTTTGTTAACCTACCAGTCACTCCCAAGAGCAAGTAGGCCCCAAGAGGACAGGGAATGTGTAGTCTCTAGTAGGCACTCAAATGTGCATGAAAATAATGAAAACGTCCCAACCACCGGGTTGTCAACATGAAGTCTCAAGCCAGAAACAATTTTTCCCCCATTGGTAAACTTTAAATACCAAAGAGCTTTTAAACATACTAAGGAAACCAGTATTTATTCAGAAATTATTACATGCTAGGATTAGTCTTAGTAGGCAAATTTCAAACCATAAAAGCGGCCTTGCTTTACCCTAAAACTTGGTTTTCCCCCTAATTTCATGTATTCTGTGGCAGTAACGAACCATTTACTGAGGAGCTGTATTCCTCACCTTGGAATGCTTTTAAAAAGAACCTGATGTCCCCACAAACCCACTCCGAGCCCTCGAGGAAACACGGGGGGCGGACCCCAGCGTTGGCTGGGCTCCGTGCGCCCGCTGCTCTGACGCCCATGGGGTAGCGCTCCTCTGATGATGCTGTACTGAAGCTCGCGAGCGTGGGTCCAGCTCCCTGGACCGAGGGCCAGAATCACCCTCCCCCTCCTCTCTGGTTTTGACTCAGCACTCCTGCAGACGAGACGCATTAGCCCCACAGCTCTGTGCACTACCCACACAGGAAAACTGTAGGGGAGGGTTATAAACATGTCTCCAAGGGCTTACACGTCTCTGAAATGTCTCCTCTCCCCCTCACCGCTGAGATGAGACGAAAGCTTGATCTCGGGAACCACAGGGCTGAAATATTTCACCTAAAACTGCTTTAACAGCCATTCAGGGTTCCCAGCTTTGAAAGCAGACGAGTATGTTCTAGAATCCAGGTGTCAGCAAACTTGTTCTCTGAATGGCCAGATAAATATTTTCGGGTTCAGCTTTGTGCCAACTACTCGGTTGTGCCCTTTAGCCTCAAAGCAACCACAGACAGTACGTAAATGGGTGAACGTGGCTTTGTTCCCATTAAGCTTTATTTACAAAACCAGCTGATGTAATCAGCAGTCGAATTCATCAACATTCCCAAGGAATACTAAATTATGGAAAATCCAAACTTCAATAACGCTTGTCCCAGGCACAGTGCTGTCAGCTACCGCTGGATTGGGACTAACAACAACTCAACCACCCTGGCCTAGTGCCTTGGCGAAGAAGTAGATGTGATGATCATCTTTTGTAAAGCCTGGTTTTTCTCTTTAATAGAATGTTTAGGAGCCTGAATTTATGTAAGAGCCAAACAGCTAGATGATATAAAAGCTGTATCATCTCGGGAAAGGTAACTAAGCCCACGCAGACACCCACTCAATGACTCTGATGGGCATACAGCCAACCACGAGGATGGGCTCTGTGCCACGCCCTGCAGTCCCTTCAAGGGCACCAAGCTAGGTCACAGGGATAAAAATATCTAACAACAAAGGTAACTCTCCAGAAAATACTAGCACTGAACAGGATTTGATGGCTTATCTAGGAAAACCGTTAATCTTAGGCCAAGAAAATGAGGTAGGAACAAACAGCCCCTTGCCCAAGATCCCAAAGCCAGGTTATAGAGAAGGCAAGACCCCAGGATGGTCAACTCTGGGTCCTAAGAAGTTGGGACAAGGTCAAGTACGATTCCACACTGTATTCTCAGACCTGACAACAGTTCCTGGCACACAGAAGGCAATTAAGAAATACCGGCTGCAGACCCATATGAAGAAGTTAATGACCACAGATGAACCAGACCTCCATCCTTCCCCATCCAAAGTCTCACGGACTCATCAAGTCCTCGCTGGAAAAGAATATTCTATGTGGAACATTCTCCCTGATGTTGAATCGGGCACTTAGTCCTTCAGACACTGCAGTAAACTGCTGAACTAATGCAAGTAGCCTAAAGGAGGAGAAGCACCACTCACCGCAGCTAATTCTATCCTCGGGAATTATTTATGCATGACGAGAATCTGTCTGAGACATCAATGAGGTCTTTATCTTCAACTGCTACTCACAGAGGACTCAGCCTGAGTGGACTAATACTGTCTGCCTGGGGTTTCCCAGGGCTTGCAAAATGGAACCCGGATTGCTTCGAGGGGTTATGGCTTACTTCACATTATCTCCACTCCCCTCATCCATCACCGGGTGACTTGGTGGTACAGACAGCAAGCTCTTCAACGCGAGGGTTAGGAGGCACTCTGACTATGCCGGACTGTTGCCGTGTTTTCCCTTCCTGACAACAGACAAGACAGATGCTGCCCCAGGAGACTTGGCTGCAGAGAGAGAGCTCGTACTTGACCACCGTAATATCTAAGTACCTCCCCCAGCTCCACACTTGAAGGTCAAGTGGAAACAACCTGCATTCCTTCCACAGGTGTTGGCCTTTCAAAAGGAATGCAGACTTTGAGCTCCATTTATGTTTTCAAAATATTGCTTTTTCTTTGAAGTTACTTGGAATGTGTAACTTCATCCAGACTGTGTGATTTCTACATTCACCCAGACTATATTTCTCTGACATGACTCTTCCATATCTCAACTATTAATTAAATGTTTTTACAGAATCCCACAATGGAGAGCTGGAAGATAAATTTTCTTGTACCTTTCCTTGGGAAAGCCGGATGTAAATATGTGTGTTTGCATACGTGTGTGTGTGTGTGTTTGTGTGTGTGTGTGTGTGTGTGTGTGTGTTGCAGGGGGTTGGGGGAAGGAGGGAGGACAGCAGCCTTAACTACAAAGGCCAGAACAGGGCGCCTGGATGGCTCAGTGGGTTAAGCCGCTGCCTTCGGCTCAGGTCATGATCTCAGGGTCCTGGGATCGAGCCCCGCATTGGGCTCTCTGCTCAGCAGGGAGCCTGCTGCCCTCTCTCTCTCTCTCTCTCTCTGCCTGCCTGTCTACTTGTGATCTCCGTCTGTCAAATAAATAAATAAAATCTTTAAAAAAAAAAAAAGGCCAGTATACCAGCAGACAGTTTGGGCACTCCTAAGTCAGCAACAAGGACTAGTCAGCAGGAGGCCATTCTGGAACCCAAGTAATTAAAGACAGGGAAAGTTCCTGCTCCTTAATCATCCAGTCTTTCAAAGAAAAACACTATCAAATACATTTAGCCGACGTATAAAAATTCTGCCAACGTTCCCAACTACTGCAAAAGCAGCAACAGTGAAATTATATTAATCACCAAATAATTAAAACACTTAAAATATATGACCTCGGGAAACAAATACTTCAGATAAAACTTTCTCAGTTCTTTGCTTTATCGATAGAGCACCCCTCTTCTGGAAGTAATACTGAACCTAGAGAAATTCTGAAATACTAAAAAGGAGCACACACATAGGTACTTTTCATTTCACACACACACGCTTTTTCCAGGGTGACGCACACACACCTTTGTAGACGTGAAATGCCAAATTCAAAATAAATTCAAAACATTTACAAGATAAATTAAGACATCGGAGGGGGTTTTCCCACAATTAAATTTGCAGTGCTATCAACAAACTCAGTTTATTTTAAGATTGCCTGCCCAATATATAAATTTCCCTTTGTGTTTGAAATACTTTTATCAGATAAGATAGCTTTTGTTTAAACTGCTATTTTCAGAATTTGCTTTGGGGTTTCAAATACACACAGTGAAGTAACTTGAGATTTCCTACCCCGCTTTAAAAAGTGTGTCTTCTGTCTGTTTGTATTTAGTAATTTCCTGTAAAATAAGCTCACATAATTAACTTTCTTTGCTCCAACCTACTTCCCCCCCCTCCCTATTCCTACTTCCTGAGGATGGTAATAAAATGCTGATTACATTCTGCTGCTATCTGCCTTCTCCTCCTTCCCCCCCCCCCTTCCCTTTATCAGAAACTACACTCAGGTTTCAGGATTTGGAGGGGGTGGGGGGGAGGACCTGCAGCAGAAACCAAGAGCCAATCAGATTTAGGGAGTCCCTGTGCATTTGCATTCTTCTGGTAGCTCAGTTGCTCAGCTACTCCCAATCAAGTCCGTGAAGAGATGTCCTGTTTTTTGGGGGGTTGGGGGGGTTTTGTGTGTTTTTTGTTTTTTTACAAAATTCCCTGAAATCGATGGAGCACACCACCCCCCTTAGCTGTCCCTTAGGTGTTTGGGAATGCAGCTCTCTGCTTCCTGATCAAGAGCTGAGGTGACCAGGAGAATACCCACGGACACTTCCAGAATTCTATTTACAGATAGAAATAGAAACTAAACAGGCTTCTCATACAACTGAAATCAGCACATGTCCCTTCTTGGTAATTAATCTTTCATTTCACAAGACTTGAACACTTCATAGATATCACACAAGGCACTCGTTAGCATTGCTACCTGGGCATTCCAAAAGCACACTTCCAAAGATGGCTCGTAAGAAAAAGAAAAAAAAAAATGGGACTCCATCAGATTTTGTTGTGTGTACTTGCAGAACACAATGACCCTCTTCACGTACATCGGGGTTTCTTACCCCAGCACTACTAACTTTTTGGACCAAGTAATTCATTGTTGTGGATGACTGTCCTACAGGATGTCCAGCAGCATCTGTGACCTCTAGGCATTCGATTCAAGTATCTTCAACACTTCCTGTCCATGACCATCAAAACATCTCTAGATATTGACCAATGTCTTGGGGACAAAATCATCCCCAGTACCACAAAAACACAGACATTAAAATCAGAATAATAAAAGGTGCTGTTCTTTATTTCCTACAGACAGACAGTGAAAACACTAGCTACTTCATCATAAGAAGGGTTCAGCCTTCTAATTCCAGGCAACACCTCATACGGACCGCTCGACATTTGTAGTGAGGGACAGCAACTTCGTATTATAAGTGCTGTAAGCTTACAAAGGACACACCCCTTTGTAACAGTGGGGTGGGTCTGTAACCCATGGTCAAGAGTAAAAGACAAGTCCCAAAGGATAAAATCATAAGCATCTTCACGGTCCAGAAACAGACCAGAAATGCCAACTAGCAAGACAGGCCAAGCCCAAGGAGCCTGGAATTCCGAGGGGCTACAGTGGTGATTCTGAGCTTGATGCCCGCACAGTCCGCATCCACGCCACTTCACACCACAGCATATACCCTAGATGAGCTCTTCAATGTGCTCCTCAGGTGACATGTCTAACAGTGTTCATACCTGCCCTGCTGTTGACAGGAAAGCAATGGAAATAGACCTGCACAGATGCGGCAATGTGTACAATGTAGCATTTGTAAACAATGTAACATTACCCATGCCTAACCCAGGTAAAACTGCTGCTGTGGTTAACACAGTGAATCTTCAAAATGGGACTTTGGATGAGGAGAAAGTAGCAAAAGACTAGCTACGGTGTGACAGTATTTTTCTGAAGTTCAAATATAAATCTAAGCCTGTTATAACTATTTTTTAAAAATCCAGTGTGTATGTTTTTAAAAGCAAATAAGCAAAACTAAATTCAGATGGGTGGTTTGCTCTGGGGAGGAAGTAAAAGGTTATACACAGGTAAAGGAAACTGCATGGGAAATGCCTGTGGTGAATTAACTGTTATTCATTTAACAGCATGCTTCATGACATAGAGGGTGTAATATCATATATATTATATATATATATATATATATATATATATATAATAGTATATGTGCTATTATATGTTTATATATGTAGTATGTATAATGTTTATATTATATAATTTATATTAATAATTATGTAATATATAATGTATATATACATTATACAATATATGTATATAGTGTATATATAACACGTATATATGATGTATATATACATTATATATATTGACTGTGTACTCTTTGTATATGTTAAATATTACATAATAATTTTCAACTTTCTCTTGCAAGAAAAGGGGAAAAGAGACCCAAGAAAAATGGCAAACAGGACGCCTGGGTGGCTCAGTGGGTTAAAGCCTCTGCCTTCAGCTCAGGTCATGATCCCAGGGTCCTGGAATCAAGCCCCGCATTGGGCTCTCTGCTCAGCAGGGAGCCTGCTTCTTTCTCTCTCTCTGCCTGCTTCTCTGCCTAGTTGTAATCTCCATCTGTCAAATAAATAAACAAAATCTTAAAAAAAAAAAGAAAAGAAAGAAAAGAAAAAGAAAAATGGCAAACAAATAAAAAAGCCACAAATATTAGAGGACGGACCTCAGTGAAATAAAAAGTGGAGGGTTGATACAAGCATGGGGATATTTGAAAAAACAAGCAAAGCAACTGGCAAAATATCAGTAAATCTGATGAAATGACTGAGAAAGTACTAATTTTTTTTGCTTCTTAATGTTAAGAAGTGTAAAGTTCAAACTCTGGCAACAAACACAAGATGAGAGGGGTTGTTTAATAGATGAGTAAGGCAGGCTAGAGTTCTGTTCATAGTCTAGGAAGAAGGTAAACATACTGAAGAACTATTGATTTTATTAGGAAATTGTACAGTCATATGATACATAGGATATTAAACACGTGAAAGCAATCACTGGAAAATATTAGAAATTTCACTGTGGGTTCCAGTGGGGGAAGGAGAAATGAGGAATTATATCAGGAAGTGAGGAAAAAGAACCCAAAAGAAAAAGTGGCAAACAGGAAGGACTAAGTTGTAAAGAGGTAGAAATAAAGTAGATACGCAATTACAGTAAGTGTGTATTGATAAAAGGCACTTACTAAAAGAGACTGATAAAGGCTTAAAAGAAAAAACTGAAAAATTACACCAAGAAAACATGAATATAAAAGGATTAGAGAAGATAATCCTGGCAAGACAAATGACTGAAAGTAAGACTGTGTTAAAACAAATATCAGAAAAAGTAGAATTTAAGGAAAATATCTCAAGGGTTAAATATGGACTCCATGTCATAAAAACAAAACAAAACAAAAAAAACAATGAAACGAAAACATTCATAAGCTTATGTTTACCAAATATAGCCTAAAAAACAAAACACAAAAAAGGCGTTACAAGGCAATCCTATCAAGTCCAAAATTCTAATAAGATTTTAAGACACCCACGTTAAACACAATGTTGATCAAGTAAAATATTAGGATGTAAAAGATTAAAATCAAATATCCAATAAATAGATATATAATTCTGTAGCGAGCAAGTACAGCATATCCAGTCTTTTCAGATACACATAAAACAGTTACTAAAATCAATTCTGGACTTTTATACATGAGGTCTTCATAAAAATTCAAAAACCCATAACCTACAGAACTTGTTCTTAAAATTATTAAAATAGAAAAGAGATATTAAGCATTTCTACAGCAAGAACGGAAAAGTAATGAGCTGTCTAACTTAAGATCAATAAAAAACTCACAAGATAAGAAACTAAAAACATAAGGAAAATTATGTGATGAAAAAACAGAGATGATGAACTAAACCAGAAGTTTTTCTGGACATTATTAAGATACATGACCCTCTGCCAAGATAATGAAAAATAGAGAAGGGACACTATCAAGAGGGAGTCACACATCAGGCTATTAAAAGCAAGAGAGTACCTGAACCATTTATGCCAATAAAATTTAAAATTACATAGTACTATACTTTCTCTTTATTGAAGTATCACAGCTAATAACTGAGGAATTAGAACATCACCAGTTCGGAAACCCTAAGGAAATAATGCATCTGAATGGTCCATAATGGCTGCTAAAATCATAAAAATAACTATGCCTCATCAGCCTCCTGATAAAACACATCACAAATAATTCTCCGTGAGAAAAAAGGAGCGAGAGAAAGAGCCGAAATCCAAGCCAGCCACACTAGTGCTGTCCGCGGTGACAATGTGACAAGCCAATCTTGTAAATAACATGAAGAACCAAAGGAGAAGAAAAATTAAGAATGTCTTGAAGAACAAGACATGGGGCGGGGGGAAGGGGAGACACACCTTGGAACGGGACAACACTCTGCGAACTGTGTCATTGGGACACACGGACACAAAGCAGAGGCTGACAACTGGACCATGGAACAGAATCAAGATTCCCAACCCATACCCATGAACACGTGGAAAATAGAGGGTGTTACGTAGTTACTGTCAGCCTGGAATCCGGGTTTAGGAAGCCATCACAACCTACACACCCACAGAGGCGTTCGCAGAATCCAGAGAGGCAAAGGAGAAATGTTCATCAGGGACAGCGAATTCCGTGGGCAGTCATTAGGGTGCAGAGTGCCTCCATGTCACCAATCCAGCCTGAGGAGGGATCTTGGGGATGGATGGTCGCAGAGGAGAGGGCAGTGACAGAGGACACCGGAACAACCACACGGAGCCAAAGAACATGAGGAGATGGCAACGGTGAACAGCAAACACACAAGGGACATGGGAGAAAGCGGCCTCATTTGAATCCAAATCCAGTCAACAGACGTTGACTTCCTACCACCAAAGACTGAGCTTCAGGACCTCGGCCTGAAGAGTGGGGGATCTCAATCCACAACACCAGCAACGGCATCATATGGGACTGTGTGGTGTAACACCAAGAACCCTGGGCATGAAGTCAAGTCAAGACCAAAGGTCCAAGCCTGGTCAGTACGGGCGGACGGGACAGCCTCGGGGTGGTTCACACACACCGCCGCACTTCCCAGGATCCTGAACGTGTTACTTCTTTGTGTCTCCATGTCCCTATGGGTAAAACAAGAATACTAGTAGAGTCCCTCCCTAATAGGACGAGTGTGAAGATTTAAAAATTTAATATGTGTAAAGCACTTAGAAAAGCTCTCAGAAAACAGTAAGCACTCAATAAACCCGAGCTGTTATTATTACCAGCTTTCTAGTTGAATGCCTTTGGGCCTAAGTCCTTGAAATCCCTGAGCTTCTGTTTCCTTCTTTTTAAAAACATAATATTCCTGTCCTCATAACATTGCTATATGGTTGTAGAAGCAAATAAAAAGAAAAACGGCTTCATAAATTGCCAGTGTTATACCAATAGTAGTTAGAGAACTAAGTTCCACTGCATTTCAAAGAATCGAGAGCTCTTTTTCTTGTGTAGACTGTTATTTGCTAACTCCCTGGCTTGCCAAGGACTTGGTACGGCAATTTCATTTTACAAAATCAGCCACTCTCAGTTCATAATAAGTAATTAAAGGAATTTTCTCCAGAAATCTAGCACATTAATCAGCTGGATGCGCTGGATGCAGCAGATGATTGTCCAACCATTAAAGATGTCTCAACAATTTATTTAACCTTTAGCAAAAACACGTGTATACACGGGCCGACAAGATCAGACTTTAAAGATGTGACTGCCGCTTCTTAAAGCATGATGTTTGCAAAGTTTATCCTTTCTTTTTCTTCCTATTTTTTAAAATGCAGGAGAACATTTTTGATAAAACTTTTCTACAAGCTCATCTCCAGAGAGGGGAAGAAAGAAGGCTAATGCATGCTCATCGAAGAGGGCATCTGATGGTTTCCAAAGCCAAACTGGAGAATACAAATAGGTCTCTGGAAAATGGATAATTAGGGAGTATCTGAAAATATCCTCTCCATGCAGCACCTCTCATCCACTTTCAAACTGGCCCCAGATTATTGAAGAAGAGGTTCGTATCTTTATGGATGGGTCAAACCCTCCGTCCTCTTCCCCACCAGCGCGTCACAACTATACCGACCTCCCTCCTTCCACTTTGGATAATTCTGATTGCCAACTGCCATTAGCAGACAATGAAAAGAGATAACGGGAAGGCAAGATCATGTGAGATAATCCATCTTTCCTCTTTCAGGAAGGTCTGATGAAGAAGAGCTTAGGGGAAAAAAAAAAAATAGCCCAAACTGATGGCTTGAGATTGTTGGAGTCAATACACGCATGATGACTAGTGAGAAGGAAGTCACAGTATAGAAGCTTTGTCGGACTGTAAAGAAACCTACCAGGTCACTCATTGTTCTACATACAGAATTAGAACCTGAACGCCAAATTCGTAAAGGAATCTGTCAGAAGTTGTGACCCAGCGGATTCTGGATCTGCTCGGTAGGTACTGGCATTCACGTAAAATCTTAAGAGTAAAAGACCATGGAGACAAGCAGGGTATGGAGCCCAGCCAGAGCAGGAGCAGTGGCGATCACCAGCCATAAAGAGTGAAGTCATAAACTACCACGAGATGAGAATGAGCTCACACTCACAGGAAGTTGATTTATGAGGTAGTGGCCCCGCAAGGCATTTCAGAAAGGATGGAGTTTTCAACAAATGACTGGTTCCAATACAGTGGTCCTTTATTTCACAGCTTACATAAAAGTCAATTCTGAGTAGGCTGTAGATCTACATGTGAAAATAAAACAATAAAGGTTCCAGAAAATGACATAAAATATCCCCATGATTTGGAGATAGGAAAAAAAAATTTTTTTCAACAGAACACAAATGACATTAATCGCAAAGGAAAAGACTGACAAATTTGAGGGCATTAATATTAATATCTCCTATTCATCAAAAGGCACTATTATGAGAGCAAAAAGGCAAACCACAGAGTGGGCAAAGATATTTGTAACACACTTAACTATCAAAGGGCTCTTTTCCAAAGTACACAAAGAACTCTTTCAAGTCAAAAAAATGAAGTAAAATTCAATAAGAAATGGGCAAGTAATTCGATCAAGTTGTTCAAAAAGAAGGATCCGCATGGGTACTAAGTGCATGAAAAGGTTGCTGGCTGGATATTCACCCAAAGAATACAAAAATACTAACTAAAAGGGATACATGCGCCCCAGTGTTTATGGTAGCGTTATTTGCAATAGCCAAATTATGGAAGCCCCCCATGTGTCCTTCAGCTGATCAGTGGGTGAAGATGTGGTATACAACTGTACAATGGAATATTACTTGGCCATTAAAAAAATGCAATCTTGCCATTTGCAACAACTTGCATGGATCTAGAGAGTATAATGTTTAATGGAATAAGTCAGAGAAAGACAAATACCATATGATTCCATTCATATGCAGAATTTAAGGAACAAATGAGACAAGGGGAAAAAAGACAAATCAAGAAATAGCCTTTTAATTATAGAGAACTGATGGGCACCACAGGGGGAAAAAATGGGGGAGAATGCAGGGAAACAGGTGTAGGGGATTAAGAACTGCACTTGCAGGACACGTGGGTGGCTCAGTTGTGGGTGGCTCAGTTGTTAAGCGTCTGCCTTTAGCTCAGGATTTCCTGAGATCAAGCCTGGCATCAGGCACCCTGCTCAGCAGGAAGCCTGCTTCTCCCTCTCCCACTCCCCCTGCTTGTGTTCTCTCTCTTGCTGTCTCTCTCTCTGTGTCAAATATATAAATAATAATAAATCTTTACTTTAAAAAAAAAAAAAAAAGAATCACACTTGTGATGGCTCCAGGCCATGTAAGGAAGTATTGAATGACGGTACTGGATGGACACCTGAAAATAATATAACACTGTACATTAACTAACTGGAATTAAAACTAAAACTTAGGGGGGAAAAGCTGTTGATTTCATTAGCCATTAGAGGGAAAACATCAATTAAGACAATGAGGAGATACTTCTACTAACCCACCAGAATGGAAAAATGCACATGTCTGAAAACAGCAAATGTTGACACACGATGTAGAACAATGGACAAACTTGTCTATTCACAACCTCCTCAAGTGCTTCCCAGGTGTAACCTCAACCTCCCCTCAGCACCAAACCCTCACTATAGGGAGGGCGGAGAGAGAGAGAGACCACAAACAGAAGCCGGCCATCCCAGATGAGTCGATGGAGGTTTGAAAAAAGCAAAAGGAACGTACATATGAGGCTTGTCTTGTGTTGCAGCAAGACCAACGGATCGCCCACACTCAATCTTCAAAGTTGACATAGAGACCCTAACTGGGTTCAGTCATGTGTACCACGCAGGTGTTCTCCACACCAAGGCACTATTTCAAGGCTGTGTTCTTGGAGCAGCCTCTGGGACCAGGAAAGGCAAGGGGCACCCACGTTGCCAGGGGCAGGGGGCAGTGACAAGGAGGCTCTCATCAGCTAGGTCAAGGCTCATATGTCAACTGGTAGTGACGACTTCTCAATGACCTCCTGCAACAAAACCTGATACGTTCGTACTGGTGATGTAAAAACGTACAACTAGCCTCAAAATATCGATGGCAATGCTGAGTACGTGAAAACCTCCTCACCCAGCAATGTTGTTCCCAAGGCATGTGTGTCTGTGTGAATACGTGCGTATCTAACAGAACCACACACACATGTATCAAAAGGTTTGTCCAGAGGCACCTGGATGGCTCAGTGGGTTAAGCTCTGCCTTCGGCTCAGGTCATGATCTCAGGGTCCTGAGATCAAGTCCCGCATCGGGCTCTCTGCTCAGCAGGGAGCCTGCTTCTCCCTACCTCTCTTTGCCTGCCTCTCTGCCTACTTGTGATCTGTCAAATAAATAAATAAAATTCAAAAAAAAAAAAAAAGTTTGTCCAAAACCCTTTTTGTTTCATAGCATCATTATTCAGGCCAAAAACTGGAAAGAACCTAAGTCCATTAACAATAAAATGGGCGGTGGATCCAGTGAAATTTCATAGGACGCCTCAAATAAATATGAGAACACCTTTGAACCTTTCAAACATGATGTGGGAGCAGGGAGGAGGGAGCCAAACTTGAAAGAATATGAACAATGGCATTCCACTTATTTGGAGTTCAAAATCTGGCAAAACCAGTCTAAGGGAAGGCGACAGGATGGTCTCTGAGGTGCTGGCCGAGACTCCGGTGAGAGTCTAGAGTATTCTTTGAGCCATACATTTAGGATTTGTTTGCTTTTGTGCGTGTACATTATAAAGAAAAATGTTAGCTAGAAAGGAAAATCAGTGTGGCATTTCCTGACCCCCAGTAGCTCTGCTTCTAGAACTTTCAGGAAAGGATCCCAAAGACCCCTCCCCTCCCCCCCAAAAAAAGTGAGGCATGACAGGCCACGCAGCATTGTTTACAATGACAAAAAAGAAATACTCAAGAAGAAAAGACAAATTGCAGCAGATCTCATCAGTATAGCAAGGATACCATAAAAGGTCTTACAAAGATTCAATCATCTATGAAAACTACCATTAAAAGGAAAGACTGAAGATAGGCCAGATGGAAATAGGCCAAAATCTCTGCTGTATTTAAGTAGCCAAGTTTCATGTGACTTTTCTTTAAATGATGTGTTCTACTTAGACTAGAAAAAAACGACATAAGGGTTTACACCAGAATGCTTTGATCTTTTCTCCATGGGGGGGGGGGGGTGGTGAGAAACTTTCTCCGTCTCACTGAATAACAAATGCAGAAAAGCCCCTGGACAAGAGAGGGGAGGTCATTTGGGTCAGTACCCGCAGACCTACCTGCGTATCCTTCTCTACCTACAGCCTTCACATCAGAAGACAGACCATTTTATTCTTTCAAAGGTAGATGAATGAGAGGGAAAGATGCAAGCCCAGGAATTCTATGGAATATAGGACGGTGCATCTCTGGCTTCTGCCCCGGGGACTAAAGAGGAGGCCCCTTTCATGGAAGGCTCCCCCCTTCATGGAAGGAGATGTAAGTCACATGAGTCTGTGATCTGCAGGCATGCTTGGGGTGCTGGTCTCGGTTATAGGAAAAGAGCAGCAAGCAAGCACGAGGCTCTGTGTACCCTGCTTTGTGGAGTGAGGAAGAATACAAAAATGATCACTAACTTCCGGCAGCTTAGAATCTCGTTTATTGGACAACACGCTGTGAGATAAAAAACAAATTTTAAAACGTCAGCGAACTAAACATCTATTAAGGGATCACCATCCCTGTCCTTCTCTAAGCTCTCACCGGACCATCAAGGCTTCAGCCCTGGAATATGCATCCCTCAGGCTCCTTTGGCTCAGGAGGACTCTAGGTTTAGGCTCTTTCTAGCAGAATCCATTTGTCTTTGGCTCTGGGTGGTAACAGCCATAGATTCGGGCTGGGTCCCACTACAAAGGATCACCCTCAGAGAAAGCAGCATGGGGCCGAGCCATCCTATAGTGACCCGGTGGGCCATGCTGGGACAGAGGAGCACAGAGGCCAGGGCAGACAGTCACGGTCTCCTGCAGTCCCTGATCTGGATTTGCTCCTCCAGTCCTTTTAACAATTGTAACTCAATGCCCTGTATTAAATCCTTCTCTGCTTGAAATACATAAATAGATTCCATTCCCTTGACTAACCCACGCCTAAGTCACAAAGCTGCAAAATCTCCTCTTCTGAGCCCCTTTGAAAATAGGCCACATTTTACTATACGTCAGTTTTTTGACACTACCCCTCGCTCCTTTGAGCTATTTTTGTAAGTTTTCTCTCTGCTAAATGCCAAGAATATGAAACACGGTGAACAGGAAAATTAAAGTTCTCATCTCCAACACTGGACAGAGATTCCTACGCTTTCAGATTACTGATGTTTATCCGTTAGGATAGGCATGACGTACTAAGTACACATGCCACTGTTTAAGATAATTATATGATCACTGAAAAATTGGTCTGATTTGAAATTAACCTTATCAAAATGATGTGTGAATATGAGTGGATATATGCACACAGACTCACATACTACCTTACACCTTTTAAACTTTGTCCCCTTAACTAGATTCCTACATAAAAATCCAATTCGTGATCACTGAGATTACCTAAAACCATGTATAACCCATGAACAGTACAGAAATTAATGCAGTCCTCACACTTTCATGCATGACTCCATTAGCGTGGGGGAGACCAAAAAACCATCCCTTATCAAAATCAAAAGGAATTAGGTCAGACTTCTGGTTCTAAGTAAGATGACATAAGCATATTTCCTCCACCTCCTCCACTGAACAAAACTATAAAACCTGAACACATGACATAGAGGAGCTATTTGAAAACTCGGAGAACTAAATAGGAAAATCAAAAAAGACCAATGAAATCTGAAATACCGAGTGGCAGTGGGTTTACCATTTATTGTCCAGAAGAATCCTTCAGCATGAGCTTAATATAGCCAGAAACCTAGAAATGAGCATGGCACTCAACTAGGAGAAAGCGACAAGCCCTTTAACTCTGACTCATAGAAGGAAAAGGGGACTCCTATACTCCCGGGAGGAGGGAAACTCCCAGTTTTGTTCCATGTCTTCCCTTTCCTGCCAGTTTTCTGATGCCCTTGCCCCAAGCTAGCTTTGTAGCAGTGAGGTCAGAGAGCTGTAATGGGAGTCAGCAACAATGAAGACTCTGAGGGAGAGAGTCCTTCTATCCGATTGGTGAAGTGTGATCACAAGACACTGAGGCCCAAGCCCTTGTGCTTCTTTCCCTCTGTCCTTCTGAGGATTGGGCACTAAGAGGGAAGCATAGAGCAGAACCTAGAGAACTGAGAAGGTAATCTCCCAAGAAACTGAAAGGGACAGGGAAAATGCAGAGAGACAGATGTAAGATCATCACCAAGCTTAAAATGTGGGCATCAGATGATAATTACATACCAAAGACTTTGAGAAATGAGCAGACAGACCACTACACAGCCCACAGACTGACCGCTGGAAGGTACATGCAGAGAATAGAGCCAAAGAGCACTATAAAGACTTTGAAAAGTAAGCTAATATTGAAACATTTGCCCCGACTAAACATACGTTTGAACTTGTAGTCTCCATCTAACCAGGTCAAATGCCTGCTTTTAAAAATTTAAAAAAAAAAAAAAAAAAATCAACATTCTTCATAAGATTTAAACACAACCCAGAGTCTCATAATGTAATCTTCAAAATATTCAGGATAGATTCCAAAATTACTCAACATACCAAGAACCATAAGAATTTCAACTCGCACAGGAAAAGATAGTCAACAGACGCCAATGCCGACATGATACAGATGTTGAAATTATGTGACATAGACTTTAAGGCAGCTATTATATAAATGTTTCAATGACCAATCATGAACATTCGTGAAACAAATGTTAAAATAAAAGTTCTCAGCAAATAAATAGGGACTAGCAAGAAAAAAGCAAATGAAAACCCTAGACCTGAAAACGACAATCATACACAATTTTTTAAAATCCCTGAATGATCTCGAGCTAAATGAAGATGGGAGTTGAAAGTGTCAGTGGACTTTAAGCTTGATCAACAGAAGTCATCAAATCACAACAGAAAAAAATTCAGAAGTAAATGAACAGAGCTTCAAAGACATGTAACTCAATAATAGATGGTCTACAGACATGTAACTCAATAAAGGAGGTCTACATGCATACCACCCAAGTGCCTAAAGGACAGAGGAAAAAACGTGTGCGGGGTGCCTAGGTGGCTCTGTAGGTTAAACCTTGGACTTGGATTTTGGCTCAGGTCTCGATCTCAGGGTCATGAGATGAAGCCACATGTTGGTCTCCATGCTGGGCTAGAGCCTACTTTAAACAAAAGTGCTAAAAATACATTTGAAAAAAAAAACAGGAGTGGAAAATTTGCTAACTTTGGCAAAAGACATGAACCTACAGATTCAAGAATCTGAGCAAACCTCAAATAGAATAAACTCAAAGCAACCCATGCTAAGACAAACTGCTACGGACTAAAGATACTACATTTGAGGTGGTGAAAAACAATTCTAGAACAAGAGAGTGGTGATGGTTGCAAAAACTGGACCATAACTAATGCTACTGAACACTGCATAATGGTTAAAATAGCAAATTTCATGCTATGTGTATTTGACCACAATTAAAAACAACAAAGAAATAATTTCAAAGTAGCCAAAGTAAAATGACACGTTACATAGGGAAATAACAATTAGAATGATTGTGGATATCTTGTAGAAACCATTGAAGCTACAAAGAAGGAAGTAGCATAAAATCTTTAACAAACTGTAATCTCGGGTTTTATATTCAGTAAAAACATCTGTAATAACAGCAGAATAAAGATGTTCTCAGATGAAGGGAAGCAGATAGCAGGCCTGCTCTAAAAAAATTCCCAAAAGAAGCATAGAAAGAAAGAAAATGATACTAGAAGGAAACATCAACAACAACAACAACAACAAAAACAAAAAAAAAAAAAAAGGAAGAAAAGAAATGGCAAATATCTGGATAAATATAATAGACTATTTTCCTCTTGAGCTCTTTAAAATGTATTTGATGGTTGGAAGCAAAAAGTGCTTGATGGGATTTTCAATAGATGTAGATACCACATGACACAATGGCGTCAAGAAGGAACCATAAAGGAACCTATAGGAAAAGCGTTCTACAACCCAAATACACTGTTAAGATATAAAATATATGTTAAAAACTTAACTGCGTATGTTGTAATCCATGAAGCTACCACTAGAATATATAAAGAGATGTCAAAAATCACACTTAAGGATGCCTAGGTGGCTCTGTGGGTTAAGTTGCTGCCTTCAGCTCAGGTCATGATTTCAGGGTCCTGGGATCGAGCCCTGCATCGGGCTCTCTCTCTGCCAGCCTCTCTGCCTACTTGTGGTTTCTGTCTGTCAAATAAATAAATAAAATATTTTTTTAAAAATCACACTTAACACAGAATACTAAAAGGGCTCAAAGGTCGCAAAACATGACAGGAAAAGTAAACAAACAAACAAACAAAAAATGGAATAGTGGACCTAAATCCAAATGTCAATTATGTTAAATATACATGGTCTAAACATAACAATAGAAAATCAGAGATAGTCAAATGAAAATTTTTTGAAGTTTTATGTATTCAGTTAGAGAGAGGGAGAGAGACCACACACGTGAGTCGGGGGGCAGGGTAGAGGGAGAGCAAGAATCCTCAAGCCGACTCCATGCTGAGTGCAGAGCCAGAGAACATGGGGCTTGACCTCAGGACCCTGAAATCATCACAGGAGCCAAAACCAAGAGTCAGCCACTAAACCGACTGAGCCACTCAAAGTGAATTTTTAAAATGACTCAGCTATATGCTATCTATGAAAAATTCACTTTAAATATATTTATATGGGTAGGTTAGCAGTAAAAGGATGAAAAAACATATAATGCAAACAATTTTTTTTAAAGTTTTAAAAAGCAAACAATCCAGCCAAAAAAAAACATGAACAGACATTTCACTGAAGATATGCTGATAGCAAGTACATACATGCAAAGATGTTCAACATCAGTAACTATCAGGGAAGTCCAAATTTAAAACCACAATGAGATATCACTACAAACCTATCAGAGTGATTAAGATAAAACAAAGTGACAACATCAAATTCCAGAAAGAATGTAGAGAAACAGGATCATTCATACACTGCTGTATGCTGGGAATATAAAATGATACAACCACTCTGGAAATGCACGAAATAATGTGCAATTCTCCTAAGATTAACCATTTAAATATTACTCAGCAATAAGTAAAAACTATTGAGACCAAAGTTGGATGAATAGGTGGGGAATTATGCTGAGTGAAAAGAAAGCCAATCCCAGAAAGTTAAGTGTCATATGATTCCATGTACGTAACATTTCTGAAGTGACAATTCTGGAAATGGAGAACAGACTAGTGGTTGCTAGGGCTAAGAATTGGCAGGAAGGGGTAAGAGGGGCGAGTGCAGTTAGAGAAGGACAACAGAAGGATTCCTGTAGCAGTGGCATAAACACTGGGGTAAATATGGAAACCTACATATATGATACAATTGCATTTAACTGAATACACACACACCCAAGTTACATTTAAAACTAGGGAAAACTTGAGTTAAGATCAGTGATTTGAATCAGTGTCCATTTCTTAACTGTGACATGGTATTATAGCCTGTAAAATGTTACCGTGAAGACAGATTAGATCAAGTGTTCACTCCTATGACCCAATGTGAATTGACAATTGTGGCAAATTAAAAATATTTATTTGAGAGAGAAAGAGAGCATGCACATGGTCAAGCCAGGAGAGGGGCAGAGGGAGAGAAAATCCTCAAGCAGACTCCCTGCTGAGTGCAGAGCTGGACTACGGTCTTGATTTCAGGACCTTGAAGATTATGACCTGAGCCAAAATCAAGTCGGCCACTTGATAGAATGAGCCACCCAGGTGCTACCAGATTGAAAATATTTTTTAAAAAGCAGGGGGGAGGGCGTGGAATGAATAGGGCTATATACAGAACTGAGAAAATTATCAGGGATAAAGACGGAGTACCGCATAATGATAAAACATGTATATGCACCTAACAACAGAGCTAAAAACACATAAAGCAAATCTGACAAAAATAAAAGGAAAAGTAGATACAGTAATCCCCCCTCCATCCATGGTTTTGCTCTTTAAGGTTTCAGTTATCCACAGTCAAGCACAGCCCAAAAGTAGATGATCCTCTTTCGAAGCTATAGTCAGGAGATCGATAGTAGTCTAACGCCACAGTCACGGTGCCTGCGTGGCCCACCTCACTCTGTCTCATCACACAGACATTTTACCATCTCACATCACAGAAAGGGGGAGTAGAGTACACGAAGATCTTTTGAGAGCTGAGGTTCATATAACTTATTAGAGTACAGTTATAATTGCTCTATTTTTATTATTAGTTATTATTGTTAATCTCTTACTGTGCCTAATTTGTAAATTAAACTTCATTATAGGTACATATCTTTACGGAAAAACATAGTGTAGATAGGGTCCGGTACTATCTGCACTGGGAATCTCAGAACACATCTCCCACAGATGAGGAGGGATGATTGTAAACCTGCAATTACAGTTGGATATGTCAAATCCCACCCCCTCAGTAACACAGGTTGAACAGGTAGACAGAAAATCAATAATGATAGCAAAGAACTGAATTTATCAACTAACTGCATGTAGTCGACATACAGAGGACACTCTACCCAAAAGCAAGAAAATATACATTGAGAGTAAATGAAATATTCAACAAGACAGACCATAATGGGCCATAAAAATACTCTCAATTTTAAAAGATAATAATCATACAATGCCTACTCTCAGACTATAATGCAAATAAACCAGAAATCAGTACCACAAACATTTCCAAGTATCTAGAAATGAAAATTCAATAGATGCACTCTTAGTTTCATTTATAACATTTGAAAATTTTTAAATTGAACCTAAGTTCACTGTGCATTAAAATCAGAACAGAGAGGAGCCTAAGTGGCTCAGCTGATTAAGCATCTGACTGTTCACCTCAGGGTCATGAGTTCAAGCCCTGCGTTGGGCTCCACGCTGAGCCTAGGACCTACTTTGATCAACTAATTAACTAAATAATTAGTTAATATCAGGAGAGATTTAATTCTTTGGAATTAGTCATTTGGAAATCTCAAGGTAGACCTAGTCCACCCACTCTAATACAGCCAGTATCAGTGCAGAACATGAAGAAAACCAATGGAGCTACTCTGAAATCTCAAGCTCACACCACGTAAGTACTACCTCCTAATGAGTTGTTTATAAGTCACTAAAAGACTATTAACTTTATTAACAGGATCCTTTTCACCTTAGTTTTCTATGAATCGTCTTATAATATATATTATTAACAGCAATAATCATCTAAGAATTCAGGACTATAGAACAGAAATTGGAAGGCGTGGGTGGCTCAGTTGGTAAGTGAGCCTCTGCCTTCAGCTCAGGTCATGATCCCAGAGTTCTGGGATCAAGTCCCACATCGGGCTCCCTGCTCAGCAGGAAGCTTGCTTCTCCATCTGCCTGCTGCTCCCCCTGCTTGTGCTCTCTCTGACAAATAAATGAATAAAAGCTTTGAAAAATAAATAAAACATCACCAACTCACTGTTGGGAATCTGTATGCCTTGACCTGATCCCTATCTGTCCAGCCTCCTTTTACTTTTAGATAAGTTTAGAACTTTATGCTTGAAAGGATCTCCACTCCTGAAATGGGAACGACTTCTAGACACTTGCCATACTTAGGAGACTTTCTAATCTAGAGGAAATAAAGTTTGACTTCCTAAGGACATGGGTCAGGGTTGAGAAAATCCGTCAAGTATGTCAAACAAAGGAGGAGTTGGTGATGGCATATTTTTATATTATAAGTGTGTACGGTGCCTGTAGCTCTGCATCATCTAATTTCAAAAAGTACACTCTCGTGCCCAACAGATAGCAATGTAGCTATTTTAAAGGCAAAAGGAATAAATGCCAACAGATCACTGAGCATTAATAGATGTAAAATATGGCTTTTAGAGGCACCTGGGTGGCTCAGTGGGTTAATCCGCTGCCTTCAGCTCAGGTCATGATCTCAGGGTCCTGGGATCAAGTCCCGCATCGGGCTCCCTGCTCAGTAGAAATCCTGCTTCCCCCTCTCTCCCTGCCTGCCTCTCTGCCTACTCGTGATCTCTCTCTCTGTCAAATAAATAATTTTTTTAACCTAAACATAAATAAATAAATAATATTAAAAATAAATAAATCGATAGATATGCCTTTTAACAATGATCCACATGAAAAGGAAAAGAAAAATGTTCAACATCAGAGTTTCCATTTTGGGATTCCCATCACTCGGCAAATATTAATGGACTGTCTATTGGGTGCCAGACATTACACAGTCATCACTCTTTAGAAATACCCAGTTCAGCAAGGAGAAGACAGACAAATAAACAATTACACTTTGATATGCTATTTGCTATAACAAAGGGACACTGACAGCAGCTGCAGAGAGAAGACATTGGGGCTAGGCTTTTGAGTAGGTAGGACAGTCTCTAGGAGGAAGACAAAGCAGGAGGAACCAAGAAAAGGACAGGTGCATTCATGGACAGACCAGGAAAGAGCATTATTCCTTAACAATGGTAGGAGCCAGGACACTTTAAACATAGGATTTGGAGGAGAAAGACAGGAAACAATGCAGAAAAACCAGTCTCGGAAAGGTCTTGTACTCTCCTGGAGGATTTGAAGCAGGGGAAAGACGTCATCAGAAACTTCCTTAAAAATGAAGCTCTGCAGAGAGCATCTGCTGCTAGCAAGAAATGATGAGAGAGAGAAACAAAAATGGAGCCAGGGATGCTTAGGAGGTAACCCACAAAAGACTTGGTGACTCAGTTGGCCATACAGAAGAAGGCGTCCAAGGTGAATCCCAGCTTCTAGCTTGGACCCACTCTAAAGAGAGACAACGTAAGAAGAAATTGGGTGAAGACAATGGATTAGCTTCAAAAGTGTTCAACGCAACGTACCTTCTAGATAGCGAGATGGAGATTTACAGCAGTAGAGTGAGAACAGGAATGTGGATTTTAAGAGAGTAAGAGTGTCAAGGGGCTGGACACAACGAAGTCAGCGGTTAGTGAGTTACTGAAGTCATTGGGGACAGACGGAATCACACACAGAAAAATACATTCTTACAGTATTATAATAAGTGTTTCCTTGGCAGAAATACAGGAACTGAGAACTGCTTTAAAATTTCACTATACAGTTTTCTCTGTTTCAAAGTTTGTAAACCAATGTTCCAAAACGATCATAAAAGCCAATAATTATGCACTTTCCTTCCATCAGCAGTGAACTCCACTTTGAGGGGCGCCTGGTGGCTCAGTTGGTTAAGCACCTGCTTTGGGATCATGTCATGATACCAGGGTCCTGGGATTGAGCCCCATCTGGGGCTCCTTCTTCTTCTCACTTTGCCCCTTCCTCTGCTCGAGCTCTTTCTCTCTCAAATAAAATCTTTTAAAAAAAGAAGAAGTGGACTCCACTTCTAGCAGCCCAATTAGAAACCCCTGTCTCCTGCCCACTCCAGCCTGAGTAGGGTTCCAACAGCTGATGGAACAGAACCCAGAGTCAGCAGGCACGGTCTTCCTGAAGTTCTCATCAACACGGCAGCGCATGATCACCCCTCTCTCACACAGAACACTTACCTCTCTCCTATCCTTCCCATCACCGCCTAGCCCCTCCTGTCTTTTGGGGGAGGATATACCTGTAAGCCACAAATAAGCTACGAACTCCACTTGGAGCCATTGGTATAGGATAAGATATGAGTAATGACTTCAGAAATTAAGACGGTGAGGAGAAATCCTATTGCTTTCGATATCTGTGAGAAAGCAGAAAAGAGTCAGAACGAGAAAAGTGTGGCCAGAATTATAAAATCCAGGCAAAACGAGGGTTTCCCTGCTTCGGATTGTCTTTGGGCATCTAAGTCCAACTAGCTGATCTCTAAGTGTACCATGCTCCTGGCAGGAGAACTGAGGTGGAGGAGGAGAGTACAGGAAGACTCTGCCAAATTTTAGGGGCTCAGGAGCCAATACTAGGTAAGAGGGCCACCAGGTAAGACTCCAGTATCCAATCCCGTCAGAAATCCAGGAAAACCAATGTTCCTCAAGCATCTGAAATTGGAAGAGCCTTCTTAGCAGAAATCTTTGATAGCCAAGTCTAGTAAAAAGAGACCAAGAAATATAAACAACCAAGAGTCTTAAAGTACCAAATTCCCCAGGTTGACCTGAACTTGGCAGGTCTGTGCCTTCAGTGAAATGCTCCAGCACTGTCCCACTGTCCTAACAAGACAGATGCACAGAGAGAGGAAAACCCCCGGAGACCTTCTGCTCACAGCTCCTAACAAAATGTTCTAAATAAAATACTTCCATATTCTGGAGGCCTCTCCTTATCAGTACTCACATCTCCAGAAACAGAAATATGAACCACTGGTATCTGGTCAGGCCTGTCTTCCAGAAGTTGCTTTGGCTTTGGGGGGCTTTCCTGACTTGCCCTAAAGATTTCTCAGGCTGCTCTGTAATAAAGAGGGTTGAAATGCATATTGTGTCAACAGACACTTCCTGGAAAGGAAATGAACCGGAGGACAATACCTCACTCATCTGAAACAGCCAGACATACCTATAGGCGAGACAGAGCAAGCCAAAAGTCTTTGTTTGGTGTTTTGAAAAGGAAAAACAGTTGAGGACAGATCTACCAAGAAAAAAGTGCCAGCGACACTCAAGATGTGGTCACACCAGCTGCCCGTTTAGGTCAACTCCAGTGCATTCATGAAGCTTGGGGCTGGAGACAAGCAGAACCCCAACCCACGGCATCCCCGCAAAAGCAATCCACAGACTTGCTAATAACCTCCAGAAATAACAACATTCCCCTCGGGATAACAGTAATGTGTGTATTGAGTTCTGGCCCAGAATATACGTGGAGATATCTAGTCTCCAAAGTTCTGTCGTTCCCAGGGTGCCATAAAACATCATTTGAATACTCTCAAAATAAAGAGGTTTAATTTTTCCTTTTTTTTTTTTTTTGTAATTATTGCTTATTTATTTATTTGACAGACAGAGGTCACAAACAGGCAGAAAGACAGGCAGAGAGAGGGGGAAGCAGTCTCCCTGCTGAGCAGAGAGCCCGACGAGCGGCTCAGTCCCAGGACCCTGGAACCAGGACCCGAGCCAAAGGCAGAGGCCCCAACCCAGTGAGACACCCAAGCACCCCAAGAAGTTTAATTTGTCTTAACCATTCCATGTCTATCATCACTGACCCCAGGGCTACCGGCTTAAAACGGACGTGCCCCTGCCTGAAATACAGCAGCAATCAAGGCAAGAGAAATTGACAAGAAAAAGCAGAAAGGGGATTAGAGGACACGGAAGAGCTGGGCTTGGGCTTGGATGCTTACTCTCAGCCCGTCCGTCTCACAACCCACTTCGTGTCCAAAGCGTGATGTAAGGTGTGGAGGGCAGCAGGCACCCCCACCGCGAGGAGGACATGTCTGCCCTCCAGAAAGCCACGTATCTCCTTTCCTTGGGAAATTCTGCTGATGTATTTACTGTTTCCCGTCTATCCTCCTAAAACTATCACCGCATAATAAGTATGAGCATCATTTCAATAAAAGCAGAGCCGGAGAGGGTCACGGCTGTTCATACTTCCTCAGGCCCTAGTGACAGAGGACAGAGCAGATTTATGGCCCTGGTCAAGTGTTTTTATCTTTCCATGGGAGAAAGATATTTAGGACTCACAAGAGTGAGATACTAGCAAGAATGCAGTCCCTCAACTCGTTATCATTTGTAAATTCTCAGCCTGATTTGATAACAAATATCACTTTTTCTTCAGTGCCATTGGCAAAGGAAAGGAAAAAAGTCACTGTGATAACAAAGGTGTCATTATTTCTGGTAGCATTTTGCTGGGTTCTGTTAATAATCACACATGTAGTCAACTCATGGCCCTAGGTTCTCACATCACTAAATAAATACTGCCCGGTGGCAAATATTAGTATCCCCAACTTTGCATTCCAAAGGAGTCATGAAACCTATCAGAAAGGTCAGATCTCAGTAAATAAGGCCAAAGCAAAATTAAAAAAAAAAAAAGTCTCCTATTCACACTACTTCCTAGTTTCAATATCAATTCCTGCGTCTCTGTCTCTCAGTGGCATTTCCAACAGACACAACAGTAGTCACTGTAATTCCATCATATCTGATATTATGCATTTGATTGTAGTAGTTTATAAAAACAGAGTCCTAGAAGCAATCCTGTAGCTTTCTTAAATTCTCAAGGACTCATACTACATTCCCCTTTTTAGAACTTAGAGCCAACTGGTCATTCTGAATTCTTGCTGTGCATCAGAAGCAGCTCTGGAGAACCTTTCTAAAAAAAGACATATCCTAAGACCCTACTCTACACTGACTAAATCAGGATGCTGGTAGCCAGGGCCCACACTTGTAAATCTAAAACAAAAACAAAAACAAACAAACAAACAAAAAAAAACTCTTGAGTGATTATACTATATAGCCAGGGTCCTGAAATACTATGCAACTTCAAGTGATAGGTCAATCACCAAACTCTAAAACCTCAAAGAAACCTGAGAAATGCAAAAATTAGCACATTCCTTTTACAGGGAGGAGCCAGATCTGTTGAGAAACTTGCCCAGGATCAGACAATTCATTAGAATTAGAATTGCCCCCAGAACTATAGTTCCCCCAAAATAAGAATGTTATATGCAGATGGAATATCCCCTAAAAGATAAAATATGGACCCCAAAAGATACTGCTTTTGATTCCTTAAAATACAATTACTTTAAAAAAAAAAAAAAAAGCATAAAATTGGGTTTATCATTCTTTCTACTCCATTTTCTCCAAACACCTCCTGAATTTCTTTCACATGAAAAGTTTACCTGTTATAGCTCGTGGATGAAAATTAACCAACATCTGCGTAAAGACTGTAGGAAATATACAAGAATCCTATTAATAGGGATAAGCCACAAAGGAGAGCTGATTATTATAAATACTCAGTGAAGACTGGCTGACCCCTTTACCTACGGGGTAAGAAGTTCCTAATTGTCAAAATTATGGATCACAACCACTGTTTATAGTTTTCATTCTAGCTGCTTTAATTATCAAAGACAAGACCCAGATTGCCCCACCCTCACCAAAGTCAAGTCATCTCCAGGAAGGTATTTACATACCCCAAACCAGTTAGGATAGATCATTTAATGATCAAATAATATATTTATTCTTAAAGAAAACTTTTAAATGCAATCCCAGTGGAAGGGAAGAAAAGGGAAGAAGGTGGTGACATTTCCTGTGTTAAACTTCACAATAAATTTACACCCCGATTCAGCAAGTGCTTTCTCAGTGGCTTCCCAGTAGCTGAGATAATTATACAACTGCCTTCTTGATGTATGAGTCCCCATTGAGAGAAGTCAGCTGAATCCCAAGGACAGCATTCCAGGGCGTTGAAAAGAATTCTTTTAATACGCACCCACTGTGTGGCTTGGTGCAGGCAAGATATCCCCCTGCCCCGGTGAAGGAGACAGGAGAGTGGATGGAGCATAGGTCATTTTGTTGACAGGGATGCAGGCAGGTAAGTGAAAAGTGCTGATGTTCAAGTACTTATTAGACACCAAGAACTGATCTCATCTTACAAATGACCTCCAGGAAATTATAAATGCTAAAGGATGAAAAAGCCTCATCTAATATGTTTACGCTCTCATAGAGCCTACGATAATGCCTCAAATGCGACGGAGAATGAGTAGACAGCTGATGAGTTGAATGAAAAAGAAAGTCCGGAACTTCAGTCCCAAAGGGCGTGAGGGTTCCCCACAACGAACAGCGTTCCACACAATAATGCTAAAGTCTCGTTTTGCCCTCACCCTTCCATCGGAATCTCTGGTGAAGGCCGCGATTCTAGTCCCTGGCGGGGGCACAATTTATATGTAAATGAATGAAGAGTAAGCCATCTTCAAGGACTCTAACAAGTTTATATATATTTAACCTTATTTCCTGTTTCTTCCTATTGAAGTGTCAGCTCTATAAAGGCAGGACGTCGTGTCTGCACACAGACATAACAAACGTGACTAAGTGAATGCTTAGGAGAAAGGAGGTAACCAATATACCCGTATTGACTATGTGTTGCCAAACAAATAAATACTGAGGTAACAACACAGCCGGCTTGGCCCTGGAGAGACAGGAACCAGAGGCATCATCCCACCTGGTTCCTCTCCCTCTCCTCATCGTGTAATGTGATTTGAGCTGAACTGAAAGCTGAAACGTTCCTGTTAGAAGTCTTCTCCACTTAGGTAATATTAACACTGTAGAAATGCAAAACGAGGGGCACCTGGGTGGCTCAGTGGGTTAGGCCACTGCCTTCGGCTCAGGTCATGATCTCGGGGTCCTGGGATCGAGTCCCGCATCAGGCTCTCTGCTCAGCGGGGAGCCTGCTTCTCTCTCTCTCTCTCTCTCTCTCTCTCTCTCTCTGCCTGCCTCTCTGCCTACTTGTGATCTCTGTCAAATAAATAAATAAAATTAAAAAAAAAAAAAAGAAATGCAAAACGATATGTGTTTTGCAATAAACACTCATACCAATCCCGTATGCATCCTAGCTCCAGGCCAGAAGAATCCAAGGCCAAAAGTACACGCCAGCGGGAGCCCCAAACCCCCTTCTGTATTATCTTTTAGGCAACAGGACCCTAACGTTCCCTGTTCAAACAGCCCAAGCTCCCTTACTTCGGGACTGTGCAGAATTTGCCCCTGGATACTCGCCCAGGCTTTGACAGAAAACCCCGAGACTGATTTTCAACATCAGGTCCATGCTTCTACTCATGGCACCTGGCCAGGCGAAGACTTCTCAAGAATTTGGAAACTCAAAATTCAAACCTGGCCTTTAAGGTTGTCATGAAGGTGTATTTCTCAGAGTAGGAAAACTGCTAAACATAATGACAGTTAGGGTTTGTTTTGTTTATTTGTTTTTGTTTGTTTGGTTTGGTTTTTTACTTTGATTTGTAACTTCCAAATATTTAGATATATAGCCTGTGACCTGCATTCACATTCCGGCTCTGGGCACCTCAAAGAAAGCAGCGGGGCGTAAAGAAAGCAGGCTCGGGGCAGGTGGCCGACGGGGGTGTACCGGGCCAGTAGCTGGAAGAACCAGAACTCGAACCCAGCTCTCTGCAACCTTAGTGTCCCTTTCCAGAGCCACCCCACTCCCCTCGACTCTACTGCTTCCAAAGGACCCACGCATGCTCTCGTAAGTGTCGTGATTATGTCAACCATGAAGAGTTGAGGCCACCGGTCCAGGAACCCACAGGCCCCCGGATGCTCCGGCATCCTGCACTTCCTGGTGGCCAACACCACGGGAGCCAGACGCAGGCAACTCTGCGTCCAAATGTTTGCTCTGCGTGTGCATGCTTGTCGCTCCCTGCCGCGCGGAGAGCACTTCTGCTAGAGGTAAGCAAGCAGTGACACGGGCCTCACAAGAAGCAGCCTGAGGGTTCTGAACGCACATCTTTTTACAACTCCAAGCCCAGAAGTGCATTAGTGTTCTTGCAAAACAGGCTGGGCGGCAGTTTAGAAAGCCCACATATAATACCTTCATAAGACCTGTACTTAAAGATCCTTTCATCCAAGAAATTCAAAGTACTTTACGAGCTCAGAGCCATTCAGCCAAACACTCCAGGGAGAAATGCAGGTGGCTGGGGTTATGCTTGTTGACAAAGAAACTGAGGCAGGCTGACAGCCCTAAGTACCGTGCCTTAAAAACAGTCTGTGCTTTTGGAAAATGAATGTCTCTAAACATCCACAAAAGCACTGGGGAGGGGGGACTTGCACTATTTTTGTAGAAATTAAATCGAATGTAACAGAAGTAAATACAGTGTCACAGAAATCTTGCCTTGTTGTACTTCATTCAACCAAAAGGCCAAAAATGTATGCTCCGTCCGCGGCAAATAGCTATCGTTAAACTTGAGATCCTAGTGCCGTTCAAAATGCAAATTCCACAATCCCAAATTTTAAGACAGAAATCCCCCCCCCCACACACACACACATACCAAATAAAATTAGGCTTTTACACCTTTGGCCAAAAAGCACTTAGCCAAGGTGATTAGCGTGTTCCCTCTAGTCTAGATAGAATCAATTTCAAACCAAAGAGATTAGTTTCATTTGCTTTTTTAGTGGGAGTTAAATGGCCCCAGGGAAGTATGTGTGAGCGGGTTGGAGGAAGCGCTCTTACACATAAGGAAGATTGGGCATTCAGGAAGAATAAAACTTATAAAGAAGCCGTTGCCATTACCGTCATATAATCCAAATAAACTCTGCGTTGAAAACATGTGTCTCAAACGTCTACTCTTAAAAATCCAACACCTAGTGAGCGCTTGCTGTATGCTAACCACTATTCTGGGTGTTCAGAAGTAAACTATTTTACAGATGAGGAAACTAGCTCAGAAAAAAAAAAAAAGTTGATCCCCGCAGTCTCAAAGAGTTTACAGTGACCCTGGAGAAATAATCCCTTGTTCAGTCAGTAAGCTGATGTGCCCAGGATGGGAAATATGCAAATATGTATCAGCGTCTCCTGGGCAGCCGCCCATCGAACGGAAGACCTTGCAGGTCAAGCGGGTTTCCAACGGGCACCTAGGAGATGTGGGATCAAGGCAGTGGAGGCAGAACAGAGGGGCTGGGGCAGGGGAAAAGAGTTTGCAGAGAGGAGGTCCCTTCCAACAGGGAAACTGGGGGTGGGGATGGGGTGAAGCAACTTTAGACTGGAGGACATTGATTATGCCAGTGCACCAAGACATTCAAGAAACAAACTCAGAGTCACCTGGGTTGTCTGGCATGGCTACAGAGAATGAGGGTACATGAGACGAGTTGGTCAAACGTAACCTGGGGCTGGAAAGCTATGGAGAAACAGGCATTAGATATTAGACATACACAACTGCAAAAGCAATCAACGCCTCCGCAAGATAAGGTTCCTTGGGGTGGGGGCGCTCCCCTGATTCTAGCACAGGTGGTTTCTGTCTCCTGTTGTTTCAAGAACGGACTGGTATTCCTCCTTTGTCATTACAGCTAGCACTTCGATAACATGAGCACCTAACTTAGAATAAGTTATTTCAGACGAACCCCAAAAGGCAACTTCTAGTACGGTCACTGTATTCTAATAGGACTGAGGCATCGTGGGGGGCCAGAATAAACACCTGCTAAATGGGAGTTTCTGGGCTTTGTGTCCTCAAACATGGCCCAAACTGAAGTACAGGATGAGTACGAAGGATTTCCGTTCTAATTATCAGCGCTCCCTCCTCTCGTCCTGGGCACCCGCGTCATGCAGGTGTCGTGGACTCCCCAGGAGATGACAGAGAAGCTGGTGAACACCGTCTCCCCATCCATCACATGGTATCTGCCGCCTTCCTCCTCTGCTCAGTCCCAAGCAGAGTTCTCCGCCATCAAGAACCAATGTCAGGGCCCCCAGGGTGGCTCCGTCGGTGGAGCGTCCGACTCTTGATTTCAGCTCCAGTCGTGATCTCAGGGTCATGATATCGAGCCCCACGTCCTGCTCAGCGTGGAGTCTGCTTGAGATCCTCTCCCTCGGCCCCCCTCCCCACTAGCACATTCTCTCTCTCAAAAAACAATGCAAAAAACAGAAAACAAAAACCAATGTCAAAGGTGCTAATGCCCAATGTACTAGTTTAGCTGCTGAAACACCAACAACGTTACCTCCACCCGCTGTCCACAACACCTACTCTTATTCTGCCAAACCCAATCTGTGACGGAGTTACTGGTGTCACCTCACATATGCAATGTGGCACACAGATACTGGTCAGTGGGCTCTCCTCACTTTCTGGTTTCACTTTAAACACTGTCCAATCTCCCTAGGTTTCCACCATGATTCCAGGAGGGGTCAACTGTAGACTAACCCAAAGGACCGCCAGCATGCTCTCCTTGAAACCTTCCTCTCCTCCAGTAACACATTCTGAAGTTGGGTTCACATACACAGTCCTCCATCGGTTTGCAACCTCCTTTGAACAAACGTAGGAGATGAGAAGATTTCACAATTCAGGCTCTGAGATTGGTAAAACACTTAGAATGGCTCATGGCCCATCGTAAGCACTCATTAACCATTACTCGTTCCCATAAGCATTATTCTTAGAGGCGTACACTTAATATACAGTTACCGCTTGGACTGTCTAAGGCACCAGCAATGGTGACCTATCCTTCCAATATTTCTTGTCCAAGTCAACTAGGTCTTCCCATAGAACAAGGTCTTTCCCACAGGTTCCTCAAACAATGACAAAAATAGACTCCTGGAAACCAAAACACCAGGCCTCCAGACTTGCCCAGACAAGACTGAATTTAAGAATATGAGTAAGCACAGATCAGGCCAAGGCCATACCACTGGTTGCAACTAAAAGTCGGCTTTCCCACATGCATTTAAAACTATCCACAGATAAAGAAAAGACACACATATCCTTGCGTGGGCTTCGGAATAATAGTATAGACTGTACACCTTACCCAAGAGCTCCCTCCTACCGACCTGATAAACAGACGGCCAAAAGAGCATCATGGCAACACGCCTTGCATTTTGGTTGACATGGTAACCCAAACCCAGCGAAGAGGAGACCGTGTGACCTCACCCCAGGATGGAAGCCAGAGGTTTCACTTGAGATTTCTGCCTTCAATCAGATCTGGAAAGCGTTTTCACTTGCTTTATCTTTCGGAAAAGTGGATGGTAGCAGGGACCCAAGGAGGCGAGAAGGTCGAACCACAAACTGTCCAGATTCCATTACCCTAAATTCCTTGATGAATAAATTCCCTTGTTCCAGTTTCAATAGAGGGTAAATGACAACTAAAACTATCTGATCCTCATTGAGGTTTAAATCCCCTCTTCTCTTCCTATATCAGGGGAAGAGAATTCATGGCTTCCTCCCCAAAGGGTTTCCTTTCAGTACAACCTCAAGCAAACCCTGCTTCCTTCTTCTTCTACCTTTATACCCTATTCCTGACACTCCTCAGTCTGTCCACCGCAGCCGGCTAACCGTGAGGGAGGCCAGCACCCTAGCACATGCCTTCCTCCCAGAGCGCCTCAGTGGGAAAGGCACGATCACACTCCTTTTTAGACATCGTCCTGACTGTTACTGGTCGACGATCTCAGGCCGGTTTCTTCAGCTCTCTGGGCCTCCACTTCTGCCATCGGTGAAATGGATTCTATCTCTGCAGCCCCAACGGCCACCAAAATGCTCCCAAGTCAGGAGCCCACAGGGTGTCGCACGGCGCACAGACACAAAGAATGATTGGAGACCAAACCCCAGTCTTACCATATGGGTGAAAGAGCTCTGTCCTTGGAGGTGGGGGTCACCTAGGGAAAAAATTAAGAAAACTGAATATAGGGGAGGGAAAAAAGCAAAGCAAAGAAACACTTTATATCTTATCCCCCAAGTGGAATTCAACAGCGTGAGGGCCCACAGCACAATGGACAGTAGCTACAAGGCGCCCGGGGGTACACCTGAAACCCGCCCTCCCCACCCGCGCAGAGTATTTTTGTATCTGATGTAACTAGAAAGGGAAAATTAGGCAGATGGAAGATTTTTTTATATACTGGAAAAAAAAAAAAAGAGAGAATATAGCACTGACGTTACAAAACTGGTTTAATGAGTCTTATTTCACTACGGATTCTAAGTAATTTTAAGTGTTTTTAGATGTGACGAGAGTTTATTAGGTGCTACAAAGCACAGGCAACCAAAAAAACAATTTGTCAAGTGAACTGAACAGGTCTCTCTACTCTTTCTTTTTAGGAAAGAGCAAGCTGGGGCCGGAATGTTCCACTCTGCTCCGTCCTCCTCATTTAGTGAATGTCCCACGTGTCAAGAACACACGTTTAGAAGCTCCAAATAGAGGAGGCCATAATTATGACCACATATGTGGAAGAATTTAATCAGTTAATGTCTCGGGGTCTACCCCAACACTGACAGCACACAATCAATGTAAGAAGCTACTTAGTAGATTGGATTTTCTTTTCCCTTGAATTTGAGATACAGAAGTCTGCGTGGTTTGACTTCCCTGGAAAATTTCCAGATTTTGTCCTTCAGTTTCAACTTGGTAGATGGGGCTTTGTTTCTTAAAGACACTAGTGAACGGTTTTGCTGACTGGCTATTAAATCTGTTTTTAAGAACAGTTTAGGTATTCTTTGCAAGCGGTTTCTGTTATTCCCATCGTGTTATTTTATTTTGGATTTTTTCATCTTTCTTCGCCGTTTTAGATCCTCTCTCTTGGTGGCAGGCCTAAGTGCTCAGGTAATATACATACAAATGCTTCAACCGACAGATGGGTAAGTATCATCTCATGGTGCCCATACTTCTTAGCAAAAAAAGTACCCACAGCAGAGTGCACTAATTCCATCCCCTCAAGTGCTATAATGATTCCTGCAGGGGGTAGTTTGCAACTAAAATTGCAGTACAATGGATATATAAATTAAGACTCACAATAATGCTTGACAATACAATGAACCAAGTTTTCTAATATTCCTATTTCCAATCCACCCAGTGCATAAAACCGGAAAAATTACTTTAAAACCAGTAGCAACATCAAACTTGTTAAAACCATTTTTTTGCAATGTCAGGGCTATATCCTCATTTTTTTTTTAAATAAATGGTTTTCATGAATGAAATATATACTCCAAGAGGGCAAACCTCCAAAGAGAGATCTTTTTTTTTTTTCCTAATTGGAGAACTTTTCAACTTCTGTAGGTTAATCTCCATAGGGGCAGGATACCTGGAAACTCATTTACAACCCATATTGAAGACATCTTTACGAAAGTGCTAACTCCCAACCGGGTAGCTGGTTATTAACTTTTAATACATTATTAGCCCCATTTTATGGCTGAGGAAATGAAGGCAGAGAGAAGTCAAAGCATCTGCCCAGGGTGAGACTGATAGTAAGTAGTAGAACCAGAAAGCTGAATCAGAGAACTCCTGCTCCGAAGAATTTAGCTACTATTCAATATCACCCGGTAGCCATACTCAAGCCCCTACTTATTTGTCCTAGAAAACATCTTACTCTAAGGCCAGACTAACACAGGTCCAAATCTGAGAGATTTAGATACAGAAATGACTAGAAGCCCTGAACTTGCAGATTCCTTTGCTCATGAGACATTCTTCCTGCACAAAGCCCAGAAAGTGGGTTCTGACAAGGGTCCCCCTGAATTATGGGGATCAGGGAGAGCCCACAACTATCGACCCACTGGTTCACCTGCTTTCAGTTATCGGGAGATACTCTGCCTCCTAAACTGTGCATAGACCAAGGAATGTCAAGGGCATCGATATTTATATCCCATGAACCTGAAGGTCAGTTCAAAAGGGTACCAGTTATTTATGGGAACGTTTTAGTCACCTCGGGCAGAGAGGAGAAAGCGGAGAGCTTGGAAACATTCCCACGTTACCTTCGTCTTTAAAAGAAGTCTACTGCCAACCACGAAGACATTCCAAAGTCAAGGGTAAAAGGAGTATTTTTAACATAAAAATATCACTTGTGACAGTCACTTTTCATGAATTGAATGCCCCCCCAACAAGGCGAAAGAGCTCATCGCATTATATGATACCTGAAAACTCTCAGAAATAAGCAACTCCAAAGCGAGGATATACCTTAATCTGAGGGTGATGGTTGTTCTAAATGCGCTGTCTGCGATTTGTAAAGGACATGAAAACAAACTAAGCGCAGAAGCCTGGATCTAGAGTCACTGGTGATGAAACAACCCATTTGAACATTATGGGATGCCCCATTATATCCCATTTTACTTCTGTAGTTCACTGTTTAAAAAAAAAAAAAATCCCATGGGATAAAGCCCTCTCCAAGGCCAGCTAAACCCTTTTGCTCTAAACACACACACACACACACACACACACACACGCGAGTTGGGAAAAACTCTATCCCCTCCCAATCCCCCATTTCATCACTTCAAAATTGGAATGAAGAACATATAAATAAAAACGAAAGACTCAAAGAAACAGGCTAATTTTTGGTAAGCTCCAGAAAAGATAACGCCGCTAAATTTATCATTACACTTCTAACGTTCCATCCGAAGAACTCACAAAAATAATCTGTGTTCTGTAATGAGGCCACTGCATTCCTCTGATGTCCCAACAACCTAAGAATGTCCAGAAATAAAAGCACGGGACGAAGAGATACAAAATTTAAGCATACCTACATAATTTAACCAGCGTGGATACACTCCCCCTTTTTAATGGAAATCTGTAAAGAGTAAGATGGGAACATTTGGAGGACTCTACTGCTGGCACTGAATGAGTGTGTCCACAGTGTTTCAAATACTGTATACTCCCATTTGAAACCTTTGAGTTTTATCTTCCTGTTTTGGCTAGAGGTCTCTAGATGAAGGGTCTGTGGCGTTATGAACTACGCCATTACTCACTCTGCTCCACTATCCCCACTGGAACAGGAAGGGGGTAAATCTTGGAGTCCTCCACCCCTTAATCATACACACGAATACCCCTCAAAGCAATAAATCTGCCTTTCACTGTAGCACCGTGATTCACACCTAAAACACAGCGGAGGAGACCCGTGACTCAGAAACAGCCATGCTCCAAGAAAGGTATCTTAATGCATTAAAAATAAGAATACTTAGGCAAACGGGTGTTGTTTCTTCTCAAGTAAGACATCACACCAGCAAGTATATCATTCTAATTAAGAGTCATCAGCCGTGTTAAAGGCAAATTTTATAGAGCAAAGCTTTCCAAACAGAACATTTCAGGACTCAGTACCCTTTCTAAGCTCTATTAAAAGCAAACATCTATATCATGTTAACGCACTTGGGCATGACTTTAATTAGTGGAATTGGCCCTGTTGTTAGCATGACTTTCCTCTCATAAATTTGTCAGGGCAGAAACATGACCAACCCTAAGTTTGTAAGATGCTACCTAATTTTATTTAAAAAAAAAAAAAAAAAAACTCTTAATTTTCCATAGAAGTGGTTAAGAATCCAAATATACTATCAATTCTAAGAAAAAATATTTGAAGTTAACCCATTTTCCAAAATTCTGTGCCCAATTCCTCACTACGCCTTGAGGCAAAAGAACACATGTACTCAGTAATCAGAGGCTTCTTCTATTTTGACTCAAAAAAAAAGAAGGAAAAGAAAAGAAAAAGCACCTTCTTTTCAGGTTTATGTGAATTTTTAAGTTTGGGTGGGTTTTCCTACCCAATACACCAGCACATTGCTTCTGTTTATTTGTCTTGTTGGGGAGAGGCAGGAACAGAAGTGCACCGTCAATACTTTTAAGGACATTAAAATCTCTCTAGCTGGGGGATCAAAACAATGCCTCCCTCTTGCCAAGCAAAAGCCAGCAGCCAACAGAACAAGGCCAAATGATAGAAAACACCTCCTGCAGTCTTAACTCAACTTTTCTGTTGAGTTTGCACCATTACTATCAGCTGCCCTTCGAAAGGGCCAGCCAGCCAGTTCCATCAGACTCCCTATCAGCTCGGTATCAGCGTGATAACAGTACAATGGTCTCCCAGCTCCCAGATTTCAGATGGATGACTGGATGCTAATGAGGGCTCTGTCTGCAAGATTTTTTTTATATTTGACTCTCTGACCTTAATTTTATTTCATTCAAAAATCGGGAACTAGAGCTCACATTGGGTGTTCAGAAATGCACCTAGCCACTCGCTCTCGGCAAGAGCCAGACCAGGCTGACAGACAGCTTTTCTTTAACTGCTTTTCAGCAAAATGGCCGCCTCAAGGATTAGCTCTGAAATGGATGAGGGCAGGAATGTTTCTTAGGACAAAGAATGACATATATATGTGCATATATATATATATATATGTATATACATATATATATAATTTTTAACAGCAGTAAATATACAGGATAAAAGCATTTTTTCTTTTAAATAAACACCCCGTGGTACCCTTAAAAAAATTGAGTCCTATAATTGAAAATAGATTTTATTTCTTACAGGATGAACTCAGTGCTACCACACTTTTAAGGTTGTTTTATTTTTTTATTGATTTTAAAGAGCTTTCTAACAAGATTATATGCCCTACACGGTAGGGCCAAAAGCTCTTTGACTGAATTTAAATGAATTGTGGTCAGCTCAACTTTCAACAAAGGACTCTCTTATCCACACTCCATTAACATTATATTAAAACGAAAGTATCTCCTTTGACTTTTTGGTCCGGCTGCTGGAAAACACTAATAATAATGCCTTCGCCTGACTGTATATGCATAGAAAAATACACTCTCTCCAATAAGCCAACGTAAACGTACATATCTGGCATCCATACTACAGAACAGGGACACGGTATGTCCCTTAACCAAAGAATACATCTTTTTTTTTTTTTTAAATGTTTTTAAGATTTTATTTATTTATTTGACAGAGAGAGATCACAAGTAGGCAGAGAGGCAGGCAGAGAGAGAGAGAGGAGGAAACAGGCTCCCTGCTGAGCAGAGAGCCCGATGCGGGACTCGATCCCAGGACCCTGAGATCATGACCTGAGCTGAAGGCAGCGGCCTAACCCACTGAGCCACCCAGGCGCCCCAAGAATACATCTTTTGATGACACTTCCACCCCAAAACAGGAGTGCCCGGGATTATTTCAACCTTACTCCTGGCATGAATTATTTTTTGAATGACACCTTTCTTTTTTTTTTTTTTTTAAATCACAGTTGTGTTGTGTTTTACCTCCAGCTTTAAAACCATGCAAATGGAAGAAAACCAATCTTAGTAAACATTCCCCTGACTATCATCAGGTTTAGGGGAATGTTATTTCTAGACCTAAAGAACAATGCGGTCTAAACCCCAGATGCTGGTGTCTGTCAGATATGAAGTGTCCAAAGATTAACCCAGGGCTCAGCATCCCTGCCTTGCATTCCAGGGTCACTTACATCCCAAGGCAAGGAAGACGCCTTTTTGGCTAAAAATGTAGATGTCAGGCAGCTGCATGTCAGACTTTAAAAATGATCTTTGGAAAATCTCACAGGCTTATGCTATCCTAAAACAGCAAATACTGACTTTTTTTTTTTTTTTTAATGTAATACCAGTAAACCACATTCAAGGTCAGAAAAAGTCGACTTGGCCACCTGGATAACTCTGCCATATTTGGTATCCAAAATTAAAAGGCAGAGATTTTAAAGTAGTAGTTAAAGGCTAGATTTCGATATGAAAACTTAAAGCTGGGGCAGGGCGCGAGCCAAAATAGGGACAAGTCACGTAATGCCGTTGAGTCGGCTCATCTGTGAAATATACACGTATCCTACACGGTCCACAAAATAGTACCAGTTTAACCAAGAAGGGCTAATGTCTTAATCAGACTTATACCGAGTGATGACGTAGGTTTTACAGAGTCCCAAAATTGTTAGTCAGCTAACAGACCCCTAAATTTAAAATTGTAAAATATATGAAGAAACATGTGGAGCAAGGAGCGCGCTCAGCAAAACGTCACTAAATTAGATCCTCCAAGGGGTCTTGCCCTTACAACGCACCCCTGTCAGACGCACCCTCACCCACCGCCCAGAACACAACCAGAGGCACGCTCGGAGTCTACAGCCGAAATGACAGCCCAGCACTCTGTGGGTTTTATAATGGTGGTTGGAGATCTCGGTTTTGTTTCTCTATGTGAATAAAATATGCACAGAAATATTCTCCGGACACTAGAGCAGCACAGAAAACGTCCATAGACCGAGTGGTTTACCAATTTGTGTTGATCGAAGCGGAAGACCAGCTAGGTCAGGAGTCCCCTCTGCTTGCCACTTGCTTATGGATAGCCAGAGAGAAGGCGGGCTTTACTGACTTGCCAGGAAATGCCCCCCTCCCAAGCTCAGCACTCAGTAACGAACCATAGATACTCAATTTCAATGAGGCACCAAAAATCTTCCAAGGAATAAAACCTTATCTTTCTCACGTCAATGTTTTGGGGAGGAAGAGGGTTAAGAAGGAAAGAGAGACTCAAAGATAGGTGTTAAGGAGGGACAGAGGAAGGAAGGAGTTTTCCAGTACCCTGAGGATACGGCTTAGGCTCAATTAAGTTCAGACAGCAAAACAAGTGTGAAACTAAGAGGTTTGCACTCCAGTTATCAGGATGACTAGCATTTAGCAGATGAAGGCAAACTTTGCTGAAAGTTATCATGGTTTACTGATGAACTTTTGCACCAATTACCAAAAAAATTTAAAAAAAATTTAAGCCCACCACTAATGCTGTGAATGGCTCACGAATTAGACAAGGAAGCATAAATGTGGCTCTCTACCTCTGCTTGGATAACAAGCAGCTCTTGGAGCTGAAAAGTTCAAAGAGGGAACTTGTTATCCCAGAGCCCTAAATCTATAAATCTTACAGCTGACATTCCCCAACCTAGGGCAATAACAGATTAGAAGATCAGGAGGGGCATTTCTATTCTTAAGAACAGAACCAGCAGCTGCCGTCCCCATTTGGAAAACTTGGCTCATGCAAACTTGTTTACGCATTTGGTGTATTCCTATAATTTGCCAATTTGCTAGGCTTGACACCAATAAGACGGCTGGACATTTGCTGTTGTCCATTTGCGGACTCACACGAACTCCAGGCCTGATGCCACATGAAAAGAACCTGGCCAGCTAGCCGGGGTGAGGTCTTGATAGAAGAAAAAACTAAGTCTTGATTTCTCTTTGGGAGGGGTAGGGGGGTACCAAGAAGTGTCATTTTTGAATTATTCTCATAACCCTTTTATTTATCCTTTCCTCTTATCAAAGCTAGATTGATTCCTAGAATGTTTCAATAAATAGTCACAACCACGACTCAAGTCAGGCACTTTAGGTAAAACGGCTTTGGTATTGAGCCCCAAATGAGCACCAGCTAAACAAACAATTAACCTGAGAATGCAAACACATGGCCAGTCTCATTCATCCGGGCCCATCATTGGCTCGCTGGTGAGAAGCGTGAGAAGCGTAACTTCAGGGGCTGGCTTCCCCTTCCCACCCCCCTCTCTTATCCTGAGATAGCAACAAATCCTACATGTATCCATCAATTTGTGATCTTTAGAAAGAGACCAGTGGTGGTCCTTTCCAGCTGAAAATCTCTGACGCTGGTAACAGAAAACTATGCATTTCCAAAATATTCTTACCACGCTGAGTGTATTTACATATGGCAGCTCCATCAGCCAATACATACAGATTACAGGAGCATCACGAAGCCCTACGACTCTAGAACTTTCTTCTAGGCTGCATATCAGGAGACCCAAATCCCCACCCGTGGCTTAGTGTCCTGGGTATCAAATCCCCTGGATAAAATACCTATTAACTCTCTAGCACCGATTTATTTCATACAGGTTTTATAGAGATCAAGACCCAAAGGGCAGAAACAGTTAAAGAGGTAAACCACAATCGGAGTAGGGAATGGAGCAAAAGGTCTATTGAAGGAGAGAGGCTTATAGCGCGTGTGGACTGGGCCACCAAAGGCAGTAGGAGGTCTGAGGAAGTAAGAAGGAAGTCCAGGAGAGCCTACTAGACCACAGAGAATTTTAGTCAGTATTGAATGAAAAATGGTGAGACCCGGCTACCTCCAACAGACAGGATTCTCAAGATTATGTTCCTCATAATCTGCCCCATCCATCAGGTAAAACCAGCATTTATTTGGTAGAGAAAGAGAGAGCAAAGTCTGGTTTGCTTGTCTTGCTTGGAATTCTGCCCATCTCTCCCCGTGCCCTGGCCTGGGTAACTGCCAACCCTTTGCCCAGAACCACCGATACCTCCCCTTCTTCCTATCTGCTCTCGTTTCTGACTCTTTTCTCCGATCCTTTCATAAAGTTCCACGAATAAGAATTTAAACCCTCTACCCAACTAAAGCAGGGACAAACTTTCTGAAGCTCCATCCACCAATTCTGTCCGCACTGAGGAAAAGTGTTGCTCTGTTTACACAGAGCGCACCGAGACTTTTAAGCCAAAAAAAAAAAAAAAAAAAAAAAGGCCTCATCTATTGATTTTGAGTCAAGACTTTATCCCCCAGAACCAGTTGTTTCTCACAGTTGTTATTCTGGCAAAGTCACTTCTCTGTTTAGGTTGCAGACCAACATTTCAAAGTCTACCAAAACAGGACACCATTCACTCTGTGAGTGGGATGACATCCAATCCGAACTGGAAGATGAGGGTGATCACAGGGTCAAGCAGAGCCGACCGACCTCCCACTGCGTGTCCAAGTAGCATTTCACATTTTGATGGTAAAATTACAAGAGCCTGGGCCATAGCTCAGCGGACTCAAGTGCCCGGTTTGAAACGAGAGCCTATGTCATGTCCTGAAGTTCACACATTTGTGTTCTGGGGTCAGGCAAGTTCTCCTAAGGGGAACACTCGGTTCTCACAGGAAGCAATTTCCTCCCAGCACAGAGCCCTAGGATCTCCCCAGGGAATGGGACGGAGGCTCTCCTGAGTCTCCGCTCTCACACAGTTGGCACAGAAATGCTCAATGCCTTCTGTGATTCAGTATAGACTATCACTTCTGGATGGCTCTAAAGCTGCAAAGGAAGCAGGAACCGGTGATGGGAGACTTCCAAGGAGTGAGAGGGTGACATGGAGCAGAAAACAACCAGGGATAGGGATCTGCCATGCTGCCTGAGACCCTGAGAGGCTGGGGTAGAAGCAGGGGAACATGGCGGCCGCGCCCACAAATTTACATGTGGGAGATGGGCAAGTCATGACGCTAGCATCTGACTAGGTGAAGAACCCATCCGTCAGGGCTATGGAGGCCATAAACAGTGAATTTTTAAGTTTTTTCTACTTTTTCCCTTCATTCTTCCTTTTTACCCCAAAATGATAGTACCAATCTACTCTCTTCACAGCTCCACATTCATTAGCTTAGTCAACCTCAAGCCGCTGAAGAAAAATTGGAGATAATTTACTCAGAAAACCTTGACAAAGCCGAAGAATAAATTTTGACCTTACTCCAGGATTATGACACTTCTGGGAGTGCTGTCCAGTCTGAAATCTCCTAGAACCTCAACAACTGGGATTCTACCCTTGATCAGGTCAAGGTCTAAGAGGTTATTACCTTTCAAGTGTAAGACAGCAATATTTTTTACAAATGCAGTGAAAACACGCAAGACATAGCATGAAGGTGTGTTCTGAGGTCATTTCTTAGGGGGAAAAGGAGTGAGATTGCAACAGGAGAGCCTGGGGACCACCTGTAAGTGACTAGGCACAGTGGGACCTGGGGACCGTGCTCCTGGCGAGCCAAGCAGCACAAGGTTGGCCATGAACTTGCTGCAGGATTTGTGTCTTCACCTGTCTAGAAGGCACTGTATTATCATTGACCCTCACAGCACGAGAAAAAAAAACAAATTGTACAGTAAAGAAAAATGCTTTTACAGCCCAGCACAATGGGAGACCCACTTGAGGTTTTCTAGCCACTCGAGTTGAAAAAGGAATTGAAGACGGACTCTTCCCTTCTCGTCTGAAAAATACAACAAGCATTAACACTCTTGGGAATAGCACTTCCTAAGTTCTAAAGGAAAAATGCCTTTGTCTTTGAGCTCTGCTTCCTTCCATTAGTGGGCTTCTAGACACTTCTGACAGCTACTCCAGCTCCCGTGCGGCCCTATGCGTATGCCCGGCCTTGCACCAGCCATGACTCACGCAGAGCAAGTAAAACCAACCCCGCTTGTTTAAAGAAGAGAAAGTTATCTCTACAGGCATGTTTGCAGCAGTGTTAATTTACAATTTTCCACCAACGGACAAATGAAGAAAGACAATCTGGTACTATCCATGCAGTGAAATAGCGTTGGGCCCTCAAGAGGAGGTGTCCTTCCTTTGGAGGACTGGTTAATATTCAAGCCGCTGTACACAGAAACCTGAAGGACATTATGAGAAGGGAAATAGGTCCTGCACAAAAAGCCCAACACCGTAGGAGTCCACTCAGAGGCGTTATCTCAAGTAGTCAACCTCTTTGGAGCAGAAGCAGAATGGCAGTTGCCAGGAGGTGGCGGGAGGGAGAGAGAGGGTGGGGGCGGGGAGTTGTGATTGATTGATTGATTGATTGATTTTAAAGATTTTATTTATTTATCAGAGGGGGGGTAGAGCGAGCACAGGCAGACAGAGTGGCAGGCAGAGGCAGAGGGTGAAGCAGGCTCCCTGCCAGCAAGGAGCCCGATGTGGGACTCGATCCCAGGACGCTGGGATCATGACCTGAGCCGAAGGCAGCGGCTCAACCAACTGAGCCACCCAGGCGTCCCGGGAGTTGTGATTTAATGCGCAGCGGGCTGGAGACTCAATGATCAACGTGAGCTGACACTCCTCTGAGTCTAGCAGTAGCTGCGAGTGTCAGCCTTGCTTTAGAGATGGAAACTGAGGCACGGAGTGAGCAAGTAACTTGTCCAAGACCACGATCACACACGGATGGTATGGATGATGCTGGATTCATAGGTCACTCCTGTTCTCTCTCTCTCACACACACACACACACACACACACCCCTTAGTCTTTCAAAAGAATCTTCCTCCAGCTTCTGTAAGCTGGCTTTCCCCACACCGCTCCCACCAACCTGCTCTCCTGAGGTCCCCAGTTACCTCCAGGGCACTGCTGTGGTTCTGGGAACATATCTCCCTGGGATTCTCTCAACATCTCTAAGGGGAGAGATACGACCCACCCTTTCCTTCTGGAGATTATCTCCTCCTCAGTTTTCTGGAGGAGGTTTTCTCCTGTTGTCCTCCTACTTGTCTGACCACTCCTTCCTTATCATGCTCCTAAGAAGTAGATGTTCTTCCCCAATTTCCACCAAAACAAAGGCTAACGGATAACAGAATGAACGGTTGGGTCAGATTAACTGTAGCTAATTTAACACAACCACAGGGTTCTTTTGAGGCTGGTGATAGGTTCCAGACTCTTCCAGACGCCCATCCTCCTAAGTTGTCACTTAGAGATAGGATTCAATTTCACTTACTTTACACCTCAAAATGCCTAGTGCAGTATTTGGCACATAATAAACCTTAAGATTTCATTTAATCTTAATATAGCTAAATTCTCACATTCAAAACCACTTTCCCTAGTATATGCTGCCAAGTTCCCAAACTATTCAACAGTCCTCTTCCTTCCAGTGCCACTTAGGGGTCCTACAAACGCTCCACTTAACAGTTAAAGCAGGAGGAAAACATCTCTGTTCTACTTCCTGTGTCAAATTCTCAGAGCCCTGCCAGCCCCCCTAGTCGAGAGGAACCCAGGTTATTTTGTAGGCTTTTCTGAAAGACGAGGTCTCTCCCTGACTCTCATATCTCAATGGCTGTCCCCGCCCTCAGAGGGCCTCACCCGAAACAAAAGCACTGAATGAGATTATAACATTCAAATAATTTTCCTGCACTTTCTAATTAACTGAGTTAAATACTTGAAACCCTAATGAGAAAAATCTAAGGAAGTTCCAAAGGTGTACGCATGTTCAAGTCAGCTACATTTTGGTGAAGAGGAAATTAGGTTAACAATAGATTAAATCCGCCTTGGCATGTCCCAGTAACTAGAAAGTCACACAATGATGCAATTCTTGTTACCTTCTCTTAAAGTCTTTGCTTTACCCACTGGCTTCTGCAAACGTTTTCCACTTCACCCTTTCTCTGGATAGTACATTCTGAAAGCTACCTTGGATCTCTGACCTCACAGATGCTCTTCTATTAGTTCTGTGCTCAGAACCACGGAATGTTAATGTTACGATTTACTACACAAAAATCAATGGTGTAGCCCTCACTGAGTAAACATGCTCCCCCGAGGTATGGCAAGGCACCCGGCATGAGATTCGAGAAGTGTCTGCTTCAAGCTCTTCCGTGTCATCAGAGCTTTCTAAAATTGGCATTGCTATAGATATTCAGACTAATGTCCTGCCTCATTCCATACAACCCAAAACACAGTGAGAAACGAGATCCTTAACCAGCCAAAAGCATAACAACACCCGAATTATGGCAAAACATTAAGGTAAAAATTCAAGGGTGAATGATCATAACTGAGCTGTGGATTCCGGCTAGCCCAAGAGGAGGGCTAACTTCTTTCTTATGTCTAACAAACAAACAAAAAGCCTCACAGGTAAGGGTAACCAACTGGTAGATCCATTTTGAACCTTCAAAAGAGGATGGAATTCAAAAAATCAATTTTTATAAAAATGTTTTGACAAAGAAAAGGTTGTTTTGCTTTTTTTTTTTTTTTTTTAAATAACAGAGATGTGATGGTCCGTGAGGTTAGTCCAATTTTTAAGACTGAGTAGATTTGGTTTTGTCAAGGACCACACTGCTTTTAAAGATTAAGTAAAGCCTCTCCAGACTTCTGAGCGTTCTAGCAAACATTTTCTTTTTTACCAGGGTTGTCTTGAATTACATGTGTATTCAGAGTTTAGGCTTCTTCCATTTTTTTTTTTTTGTTTTTGTTTTTTATAGAACATTTGTGTAAAATCATCATTACCAAGCCAGAAGGCTCTTCTCTCCAGGAAACAATTGTTTCTAAAGCTTGAGCATCTCAAAGGGACAAACTCCACCAGCAAACACTGAAGCAGAGGAAGGGGTGTGTGGGATGGGTGGTGAGCAGGCTTCAAGTAGCCCCAGGGAGTAAGGAGTAGTTTTCTCAGTCATACTTTAGAATGACTCCCCGGGTAGTAATCAACCAACCAACCAACTTTTAGTCAGTTTTATTATTGTTTTTAAATTCTCTAAAGACAATAAACTAGCCCTCTTACTGCCTGTACTTGGAACTGAGCACACCTACCCGCCTGCCATTTATGAAGAACACATTATATGGAATATGATTATCGCCACCACCTCCAGGCAGTCTTCCCGACTGCCACCCTTCCCCACAGCTCCTCTACTGGAGCACTTGTGAAAAACTGCATTTTGAGTTTTTTTCTTTCCCTTCATTAGATGATGAGGTCCTTAAGGTCACGGACTCTGAAATGACAGTCCCACTGTGACCACATGCCTCGGTTCTCAACAAAGACAACAGTTTAAGGAAAATCCATTGGGCATCTGTTACTGACCAGGCCCTGCCCCAGTCCCTGTGGTTATGGCAGTGAATAGAATATAGGAAGACGTCAGTCTTCCTCGGGCTTACACTCAAGCCATGTTTGCACAGATGAACACTACAGGACATTCCTTCTTGATGGCTTACAAAGTTACTCAACGAAACGAAAGAGAAAATATATATATGGCCTGCTTTCACGTAATTCCTTCAAATGGTCAAAGTCCGAGCCAGACTGCAAAGAAAACGTAGAGGCCTGGATTATCACTTGACCCATTAATTTCCCTTTATCAGCCTCAAAGGCGTGAGACAGGGTCCTTATGTTCCCATCACACCACTAAGCCCACAAACTCTAACATATATCCCTTGGATACAGTGCACAATTATCCTCCAAAACCAAAAACCATGTTGGGAAAGTACGTTTGAGGGGGACAGAACCTGCACCACTGTCCAATACTAACAACCACTACATGTAGAACATAATCTTCAAACTCCTTTCATATGTTACACGTTGTCTCTTTCGAACCCTCGGAGAGCACATGAAGTAGATAGTTCAGAGCTTCTCTCTCCTCTATAGACTCCTAAATGGACACTCAACAAGTTTATGTCACTTGCCTAATTTCACACAGCTGGTAAATTGCAAAGCTAGACTTAAAACCAGAACTACAGACTCCAACATCAAGAGTTACGCTCTAAGGGGCGCCTGGGTGGCTCAGTGGGTTAAGCTGCTGCCTTCAGCTCAGGTCATGATCTCAGGGTCCTGGGATCGAGTCCCGCATCGGGCTCTCTGCTCAGCAGGGAGCCTGCTTCTCTCTCTCTCTCTCTCTGCCTGCCTCTCCATCTACTTGTGATTTCTCTCTGTCAAATAAATAAATAAAATCTTAAAAAAAAAAATATTAAAATAAAAAAAAAAAAGAATTAAAAAAAAAAAAAAGAGTTACGCTCTAAGAACATGACAGCATCCGAGGGCACCCAGGTGGCTCAGTCAGTTCAGCGTCTGACTCTTGATCTCAGCTCAGGTCTTGATCTCAGGGTCGTGAGTTCAAGCCCCGCACTGGGCTCCACATTGGGGATAGAGCCTACTTTAAAAAAAAAAACAAAAAAAAAACGAAAGGTATGGGGGAAGCACAGCTGAAAATGGCATTGGAAATATACAGAACACCCAAACTCAACATGATTCTCTGGTCCACACAGTCTTCCTTACTAACACACACACACACACACCCCCACACGGCGCGCGCACACACACACACACACACACACTCCTACGATCTAGAGACCCACAGGCAAACCCACCAGTTACTAGAGATGAAGAAGACTGTCTCTGTAGCAGAGATTAAACCTTCCTGACAACTGTGTTGTAAGTAGTTTATGTAATGACCACCCTCACTTCTTGATCACCGAACATGATCTTTCCATGTTACTATGTGGTCAGACATAGAAAACCCCATCTGTAATCACCTGAAGGATCAGGACACACACGCATTGCCATTCTGCCCGTTTATCTCCAGCCCTCAGTACCTCTCCTGATGAGTAGCAAGAGGGATCAGCAAACACAGCATGAATGAATGAATGACGCTGCTACACAAGCAACTGCGAAAATGAATTTAAGAGCTTTGATTCATTTTTCTGCTGTTTCTCTCCAGTCTCCTATTAATTAATTTTCAGCCACTTAAAGGCAGAGATGCTCTCTGTCTTCCAGTATAAATCATGTGCAGAAGCCCAGATGGTGTCATGTTCATGTGACATGTGTGTTGCATCAATATTTGCTCATTGATTTGTTGCTCAAATACCACTACTGACTCATGTTTTTCTGGCAAATCAGACAATTTTAATAATTAATGTCTGAGGTGGGAAAGTGCCTTTTTATTAAAAAAAAAAAAATCAGGGATGAACAGAAAGTATGGAGAGTGATACTAGTCTGCTTGGAAGGATGCAGGATACAAATAGATCCTAACCCAAAAAATAGAAAGCACGAAAAACTCCGTGTAGAGAACATCTGAATGTAACATCACTTTTATTGTTTTTTTTTATGTGTACACAAACCCCTAGGAAGCATGCCAAGAAATACAAGTGCCCTCAACACCTCCAGGAGACTGAGGAACCTCTTTCTGTCCACTCGCAATGCGGAAGCATCAACTATGGCTTCAGGAAAGGAAAGACGCTCATTCTCCAGTCGACAATCACAAATTTTAAAAAATGTTCTGAACCAAAGTGCACACACTCAACATGTTAGGTGGAAGGAGAGGTTTTCATCAACAGAACATCTGATGCATTGAAGACGAAGGTGCTTTCTGAGGGGGGGTGGGGGGATCGGGGGTGAACAGAACGGCGAGGACCACCCAAGTCAATCTCCCATCCAGCAGAAGAACGCCTTTCTGGACTTACCACTGAGATCTTCAGGAAATGTATTAATTATAATTAGCCCATGTTTCTAAGTCATAAACATAATTTTCTTTGATGGTAAGGAATTTTCAAGTAGTTCAAGATCATGCTTTTGAATCAGAATTTTAAATGTAGTGAACTGTGATGATGTTGTCCTAGAATATGGAGCCAAATGTAAAGAGACCACAGGATATGCCTGGGAACGGACACTTAGAAAGGGGGGGAGGGGGAGAAAGAAAGAAATCCTTGATCTATTTTACTATCCTATATTTCTCCTAAGACATGCTCAAAGAGAGCCCATGTTGATTAAAGAGTTGCGATTTGTGTGTTCTGGTTATCTGAGGTTTAATTTTGGCTTCATTGAGAAAAATAATTCGATATTATGAGCTCAAGCAGATTGCCGCCAAAGGCAATGATGTTGTTAATGCTTAATTGAAAACTCTTCTGAATTATTAATAGCATAATTTCTGCCTTCGGATAAATATTTATTTCAACTGAAGCTTGTCCAATGTAAAATTATACTGCCATGACAAACTAGCACAGCCTTGAAAGGTACGGTAGGTTTACATGGTCTCATACAAGAGACACAGTACTAAAAGCTACAGTATGTATAAAATCTTTTTTATAAATCCCATCATGGCAAAATATTCTAGGTGAATCTATCTGAAGAGTCCCAGAACGTTCAGACCACAGTCACCGAGAACTACCTCTACGACATTTCATTTGTACTGCTAAATCTTTGACTACCTCCTTTCCCAAGGAAGAGCACTTTATAGGCTCTCTTTTCCAAGAACCTCTTTCAAAAGACACAATAGAAAAGCACGCAAATGGTAAGCAGTCCCTACTCCACAGGGAGCATAGGTTCCCACCCGCCAAACACAAGTACCTGTATATAAGGTCAAAGCGATACCCCAACAACAGGGCCCCAGCACACTGAGCAAAGGAGGGGAGTCAGGAAGGCCACGGAGGCAGCAGGAACAAGCACTGAGATCACACTGTGTGGCAGATGCTGTTATCCACCATCCAGAAATCCCTTAGGGACCAAGACACTTACTCCTCTGGGCACTGGAAAAGTATGAGAACAGGGCAGCTCTAATCCTCCTAAGTCCGTGTCTCTAGGCATGGAGGCCCCATATAGGCAGTCATTCCTATGGGCCCAAATTTTCAAAGTCACCACTGCCAGACTTGCATGTGTACTTCCACTTTTTATAAAGGAGAAGTATAAAATGGCACCCAGCATGTGGTTTAAAAGTTAAATGTTCAGGACACAGACGAATGATACAAACTCACAATTGGTTTCCCCATGTAATTCTTCTTCCTCGTTGGTTCAACAAGCCCAACAGTGCTCTCTAACCACTCACTTTAGCTAAAAAGATGCAAGCTCCCCCTCCCCAACTCCCCGCCGACCACTCCCTACAAACACCACACCATAACCGCCAAAGACTCCCACTCATTTCATCTCCAGGTGCTTCTACTATCTTTCTCTTCCTGGCCACACGCAGTGTCCTTGTCGTACTTCAGCCTCTCCATCTGGATCCCGCTGGATTCCCTACTGCAGTTCTCCCGTCTCTCAATCCCCCCCATCCTCTCCACCACTGGAGCAGTCATCTACTATCATACACTCCTCAACTATAAATATGAACACTAGTTCAAGAACTGACCTTGGCTCTGCTCTCCAGCCTTCCCTCCCACCACCCCCCACCTTAGAGCTTACCAAAACTTGAGGACCGCAGTCACCTGTCTGTCCCGGACCACCCCTCTGACTGGAAAACACGCCCCTCTTGCTAGACTGGATCTTAAAGAACAAGGTAGAGTTAAATTCAATAAGAAGGTTTCCCCAGAAGTGCCCCCTGGAATGGATTATACTACCACAGCCCTTACCACACTGAACCGAAAGCATCTCTTTCCGCACCTGCCACCACTGGACCCCAAACTCCTTGAAGGCCAAGACCACTTCATGCACATCTTTGAGTTCCAAAAGGCAACACAGTGTCCAGTAAATGAGTGGGGCCATTGGGGGGGGAGGGGGGGCTGGACTTAACGTCTATCATTGCTTAACATTTTTATTTATTATTTATAATTTTACTTTAGAGAGCAAGAGCGGGAATGGAAGGAGGGGCACAAGATAAGAGAAAATCTCAAAGCAGGCTCCACACTGATACAGGGCTCGATCTCAAGACCCTGAGGATCGTGACCTGAGCTGACACTAGGAGTCAAACACTCAACCAACTGAGCCACCCAGGTGCCCCTAATATCCTAATATTTATATAAAGGTGGATGAATATTATTTTAAAAAAAAAGAAAAAAAAGAAAAAGGAGAAGAACCATACTGACAATGACCCAAAAAAAAAAAAAAGGCAAATTTGTGTACAACAGAATGGAATTTTCAAACAACTGAAAATTCAACAAGTGCCAACAGTATTCCAGCTGCAAATACTTAGGACATCCTAGTCTCAATGCACTGTCTCCTTCTGAAGAATAACATGAAACACATTATTAACTAGTGCTTATGGCTCTCTTCTCCCAGAAAGCAACAGAAGCAACATCCCAGTGATGAATTTAAATGAGTCTCTTGGCTATTGACTCTGGGACTTTATAGATGGTGGAGGCATACAAAGGAAAAGTTACAGAATTATTATTCTGGATTCTTTTCTCTCAAGTGTTCCGTCTCTGCTTCCTCTGCCCTTCCCAGAGTTAGAAGACTTAAAATAGAATCGGTGGTGAACGTGGGTGTGAAAGGGAGCTGTAGTCAAAATGAAAGTATTAATCCAAAGGAAGTTCCGGTGTTAATCAGTCCTCACCACCAGTGATACGCCTTGCCATGAAATTTCTAATCATTTTAATTACATATTATTTATGCCAAAAGTACTGAGAGAGAAAAAGGGAGCCGGAGGGAGAGAGAGAGAAACACAAAAAGAAAAGGCTTTGGTCAAGTCCACGTGTGCCCGTCTAGCCATGCAGTCATGTGGTTTCTGCTGGACTCTTCCAGAAGGGCATGTCCTCACAAAGCTCCTAGGAGCTCTGGCAGGAGGAGGATGTGGGCAGGAGCTGTGTGAAGAGGACAGGCCCCGAGTTTGGTCATGGAGTCAGCAGACACAGCAAAGATCCCACAGGGAGGGGAAAAAAAAAAAAAAAACCACCAAGGGCAGAAGTGGCTCAGCTTCTGGGAGACCCAGTAGTTAGAGGAAAGCCTTTTTTAAACTCAGTGGAAAAGGCATACACATCAGGCACCAGTGTAATTACCGAAGCCACTAGGCCCGTCTGCCAAGCAGGGTTGATGTGGTCTCCTGACCAGGTTTTATTCTTGGCTCCCGTGGCCCTCCGGTCCCCGTGCACGCCCCGCTCCTACAGAAGCGAGCACATGCCTGCCCCGTGCACCGCAGACTCCCCGCTCTCTGTCCTCCGCTGTGTGCGGACAGCTGCTTCGAACGGGACAGCATCTGAGAACTGGACCACAGCACTCCCAAGTCCTACTTTGGGATCGCTTAAGAATTTGTTTCTCCATTTCCCAAGACGATTACGCATCTTCCTACCCAATACACCACAGGCACGACCCTGACAATCACTCCGTCGTTTGTGCTGGTCGCCTACTCTAGGCTGGTACCTGCCATTGTCGGACCACGAGAGCGGGAGGGAAACCGGGGCTGGCTTTTCGTGTTCTCCTATTCGTCTCCTGTCTCTTCCGTGACTGTGCTAACAGCTCCCAAGTTTCTCTCTTGACCGGACCTCTGGGCTCCAATCCGGATCCTAATGGACATTTCAACTACAAACCGCTTAAACTTGCCTAAAACTCTACTTCCTCTGGCCAGCACACTTCATCATCTGCTGGTTTCTCCCACCTCCTACTTGGGAGGCAGCCTCGACTTCCCTCATCCCATGCCATCCTGCCTACACCGGGCTCCACTGACCAACAACAGATAAACCTCCATCGCATTTAAGTGCGCTTTCTGAGTCTCTCCCCCTTCTGGGCTCAAGCAAGCGGTCTGCACTGGACTGCACACCCACTGTGCGTAGTGTGTAGCAAAAGGCCTTGTTCGTTTTTTCAGATCTCCCTCCAGACCATGAACCCATATCCCAACTTCAAAACCATTTGCGTGCATCAGAAAGGACCCACCTCCTTATATCGCTGGGAGGAAAAAACGAATTGCCTTTCCGAAGCCACCATAAACTCTTCTCAAGTCAGAGCTTAAGAGAATAGTTCCCATCTCACAGCAGTGGCCTCTCCAAGGAAAATTCAAGAATGAAACAACATATTTCATAAAACCCAGAAGAAACCTGGTGAGTCAGATAAAGAGTAACAAGTCACAAAGCCAGACTAACCTGGACGGAGACTTAGAGAAGAAAGTTTGGGTGAGAAGAATACAAAACAAAGTTCCAAATAGTGCAAGTCCCTGGCCGAGGCTGATGGAGGGGTCCTACAAGGAGGCATCTGCCCAGCTGCTCAACATTGCTGTTTTTCAAGCCTGGCCTCCGCCTGCTGAAATAGAGCTCAGGCAGAGGGTGTTAGGAGGAGACATTTCCTTTACCTGGACTTTCAATGCAACTCCAAGTAGAATTTTCCAAGAACAGAACGCCTAACTCGAAAGAGCAGGCTTACAGTTTTAGCTCTAATCAGCTTTGTTAGAAGACTGTTCCCCAGTCGGTGGCTACATCTGAATGAGGTCTTTTTCTTTCCTGTCTTTGGGGAGCGTTATCACTGCTCTCCTGACCCCACACAAGGGGGGAGGGGACTGACCCCACATGAGAAGTGTTGATCATAAACTCGGGGTGCCACCTGACACCCTAGAACCCGGTGGCAGACGGAAGGACAGAGGTGGCAGAAGCTTATTCCTATCGTAAAATTCTTCTTTCCCCTGGGCTGATTACTCAAACTCTAAAGACTCCTGCACCTCCCTACCCCACCACCCCCCCTCCATCCCACTCGCATTTTCCTTAGGCTGATTGACTCTAGGAAAACAAGTATTGCATTATGCTTGACTCCCTGGAATGAGATCAGTTCTAGTTTCAAATTCCCTTCCAGAACAACCCCAAGGCCACAGACCCCGTAAAAATCCCAGCTGCTCAACGGTGCAGAAGGCCTGAGCTAGGACAAGAAAGCATTACTTAAGTCAGAATCAGCAAATGGGTCCTAACCCTGGGCCGGCATCTCACGGGTCTGCTCCCCAGCGCCAGGCAGGAACACGTCTGTAAACAACCCCGTCTCGGCTCCTCCTCCCGAGGCAGCGCGGCCAAGGCGAGGCGGCCGTGCAGCGTTCCACGGTGATTTTCTCCAACTGGCACCATCTGTGCCTGCCCAGCCAGACGTGCTGACAGAGCAGGCTGCGTAGACCATTACTAATCTACCGGGGTCGGCGGGGTCAGGCCTGCAACGTGATGCCTATAGATTTCAAAGGCCGGCCTTCCTCCATGCCAGCTAATCAATCTATGTTGAAAAGCAAGCACATTTTTATTCTCCTTTTAAATTTCAAAGGGAAAGAATCTCGTTTTCAAGCTCTTTGGGTGGGGATCGCTTGCATGGAATCGGGGTCCTGGTACTGGCTGAGCTGTAGGAGATCTTCGGGGCAGGAGGCCTGGCTTACCTGGTGGTCCTTTGCCAAAAACGGGTGACAAGGCGGGAAGGACAGCTCTCCTCCCACAAGGAAAGCCTAACAAGCAGCATCATAGGGGAAGGCCAGTGTAGATCAGGATTCAAATTCTATGGCAAAGGCACCCCTCCCCGCAAGGGGAATCGGCAAAAGGATAATAAATGCCAACAAGTATCCTATCAGGATTGTAGCGTGTGAGCCCGGGCCGTGTCCCTTGGGCTGGTGCACCCACCCTCCACCTAAGAATTCACCCATCACCAGGGTTCCCAATGGCTATCGGCTGCTGATCAAGTGCTTACTAGATGCCTACTGTGTGTGCCAAGAGCTTACATTGCCTGGTGCGTCTCTAGCTTCTGTCTCTGGGTAATGGGGATCCTGGCTACGGGAGGCCGAGGGCCCCCAGAACACAGGACGTCAGCCCTGCCTTCAAAATGCTCCCTGGGTGGGCACACATTTTTTTCAGGTGTGGTGCAGTCACTAAAAGATCTGTTGGATGATTCTGTAAATACAATTTTTGGCCTGTCAAGACCGGCTACTGTCATCAATTCTTTACAGATGGTATGTTATTCTAGATCTTCAAGTCCTCTGATGACTCAACCTGCTAAGAGTCAACCAACTGCCACAAAAGGAAGACATTACTACAAGCTCCAAAGAAACCCCATCTGTATTTAGGATGATTAAAGGTTTTAAAGAAATTAAGATAAGTGACCTCATCTTCTTCCTTTCCTGAGGAATCAGTTACTCCACTTAGCAGAGCTCTAACTGGGCAAAAAAGGTCATCCTAAGGAGAAATCTGTAGGGCTACAAATATATAATGAATAATCCGTGTAATCCTGATCGTTTTCCTTGGAAGACTCTGGGCTTGTGATGAAGTGGGCAGGGAGGAGCACAGACCTGCTGTGGGTACCACAGCATCATCTGAAGAGCAGGTTCCATGAGTTTTCAAGCCATTTCCTCTTCCAGTTTTTCCAGATTTCAGGCAACTCTGGGTCACTGCAGGCTGGGAGGGCTGGGAACGCATGGGCTCCCCTTGGCTCCTCCCCTCTCAACCTTAGCGACCAGCCACTCGCACACTCCTCAACCCTTATCTAGTCCACATCAAAGCAGCACGGCCATCAGAACAACAGACCCTCTCCTCACAGCCATCCGACTCCTTATCTGGATATTATAAAACAACCCATACACACAAAACAAATGGAAAACACTTAAAACGAGAGGTTTCCCCTCCATTGTAACTTTACTAACCCATCCTGGGACCACCTGGTACGGAAGACTTCATCCTCTGCATGAAACGAACACCTTCACATTCCAGGATGACTCCCGTGGGTCTTTGAGAAACCGACTTTACAAGCCCTAACTTCAACATTAGGCTTTGGGTGTAAAGCTTTATGAGATCTTTCTTCCACCTCCAGGCCCTATTCTGTTTTAGGGGCTGGAATTGTTCTAGACACCAGCACCTCCTTTGTTTAAACAAAGGCTGCCCGACATTTTACTTCATTCCTCCCTCCCTGTCTGCTTCTGCCGGGGCAAGAGATAAGAATCTAGACAGAGACTTTCATCGTGTTTTACCTGTAACTTGTCTAAACCACCAACTGACAAACACCGGCTCTGCCTCGAAGCACCAAAGGAACCCAGGGCAGAAAAAGAGCTGCACAGACCTGTGCCTCCGACATAAATACCAGTAAGGAAGCAGCAAGTGGAATGATCAGAAGGCAGGATGCTTAGATGGCGGGACGGTAAATCCTTGGCAAGCCTAAGAGTATCAAGTCAAGCAAGAAGGTGGCAAAGTCGTGGCAAAAATATGGCCACAGGACTTCTAGTAAAGACCTCAACAGGTCTTTACGAAGTAGAGATGGCCACAAATCCATGGGTCTCCAACAGCCCAGTCATCCCCAAAAAGGACAGCCAGAATAGATGTGAGCAGACTCTTCCACGTTAAGTAACTCACATTCCTGTCCAGGCCCCTACCCACTCTTTTGCCTCCTGGGTTTCTAAAGATGTCATTGGGGGCGCCTGGGTGGCTCAGTGGGTTAAAGCCTCTGCCTTCAGCTCAGATCATGATCCCAGGGTCCTGGGATCAAGCCCCGCCTTGGGCTCTCCACTTAGCGGGGAGCCTGCTTCCTTCTCTCTCTGCCTGTCTCTCAGCCTAGTTGTGATTTCTCTCGGTCAAATAAATAAAATATTTTAAAAAAGTACTTGTCTAAAGATGCAATTGTCCTTCGCTAGCCTATTGCTGAAAAGTGAGATTTAAGTTTGTTTTTATCATCAACACTTTATTATGAAGTGTGGTTATTAAAGTATCATCTTTAACTCTGCGTTTATAGGATTACGCTTATAGGTCAGGGAGGGGAAAAGCCCACAATTTTGAAGATGTAAACAGAAGGACAAGAGGAACAAGGTTCATTTTATTCTCTGTCTTCTGGGATCACTTAGATTTTCTGTGATTCCTGCAGGGTCCTCAGAAACCCAACCCAACAGGAAGCCCCCTCCGTATACCAGGCACTGGGGTAGGGTCTGGGGGTACTAAGATATCACCTTTGCACTCTCAGCATCCTGGGACAAATGGGAAGCAAACACTCAGAACTCCTCATGGCTAGAGTTTTTAAGAGAGTTGTTTGCATGAGATATTGACACAATGGCCAATCTTCCAAACTTCAGAGAGGGAGGAAAAACAATTGCCAGGGTTAGAACACTAAGAAGTATTTTGGTTTCTGATAAAATGTTGGTGTAATATTAAAACCAGGTAAGAGTGATCAAAGGGACCCAATGAAACACTAAGGTCACTCTTCCTTCATGTGCCATTAGCATTTGCCCAAGGGCTACCACTGTGACAAATCAACATGGCTTGCCCCAGGCTCTGTTTGCAGGAACCACGTTGATTTTGCAAACATGGTACATTACAGTGCCTTTTTTTAAGACTGATTATAGTTCTTCTTTCTATAACCACCTTCTCTACAATGGTTTTAGGAGATCACTATCTAAACGCCAATTCTTCGTCCAAGAAACCACTTCAGAATCCTTAATATGGAAGTAACTTAGGACAAACCAAAAAAACTCTTCCTGTAATGGGGGTGGGGGGGGTGGGGGACAATGCGTCACAAGACAGACAAGCAAAGATGATCACAAAAGGGTGTGAAAGAGAAACAAAACCAGAAAGAGGTGCTTTTTGCCTCCTTTTCACCCATGCAAAATGCCAACCTGGAAGAGTAAAAAGAGAAAACTCTTCACTCTAGAACCTCCAACTTCTAACGCACAATCCAGAAACCAACAAAACACCACTGGACCAAATCCAAAGTTATTCTGATGGGTCTGATTCACATAGCTGACCTTGCACTTGAAGGCAAGATCACCACATGCCGTAATACATATTAAAGATGCTGAGGCATGGTCTCTGCCCATAAATATTTTGTTAGTATTTTTTCCAGATGCCCCATCTATTTTCCCAACTGTGTGCACAGTTCAATAAACAAGGCCATAAATAAAGACCGACTTTTTAAAGAAGGCTCAGAATTATATGCTATTTTTAGACCTTTATTGATCATCCCAGAACGCGCCATCTCTCCATTTATATTGTGGAGTAAATAGCATACTTTCGGCTTCATGGGATTATTTTAAGTATCAACTTTTAAGTTCACAGAATTGCCGAGTCCTAGCATTTCAGAAAAGCCTAGAAGTTTATCTTCCTTGTCACTAGTGAAGACAGCAAAAACTCAGTGACTTGTCCAATGGCATACAGCTGGGAGCCATCCAGGTTATACCAGCCACACTGAAATACAGGGACTAAACACTTACATGGGCAAAAATTTGCCTTTTTAGCTACTTTGTACAGCAATTAATTATAAATAATCCAAGATTTCTTTTTAAATATATCCGAATTAATACATTTCAAAATAAACCTATTGCAATCATTTAATGGGTTGGTTAAATGTAATGTTTTCATAACCACCTTTCAAAGCTTAGCACATGTTGAAACTCACTGGACCACCCAAGTCAAAGACCTAGTTATGCTATTTAATGTTTATTTGGTTTGTTTCTAAATGTGTATTTAAGTGGCAAAGTCATACAAGGAAGAATTAATGATAATCGATACCAGATCTGCAACCACGGAGCTCTTCTTGAATTTACGGTATTTAGTGAAGTCAGCCAAGGCAGCGGGGGTGGGGGTGGGGGGGTATTTTAAAATGAGAAAACTCTGCACAGTACTTTCAAAGCAAGTCCCCAGCTATATGCTGTATTCTTAAAGCACAATTATCCAAAGACCAAGACATGATGATCCTCTGTAAGATACTCAGGGAAAGGAAAATGTAGACCTCTCAAAAGTTGTAGAGAGCAAAGGAGATTTAATGCCAGAGAACAGGCTTCTAGCCCATTCTGAGCCCTTCAGAGCTATCTGTCACAACATCAGATTCTAAAACAAAGTATAAACTTAAAAAGACCCAGCCACAAAGGATGGCTTTACTTACTTCAACATGCAGATGGTTCGTACTCCTAAGGAATGTTTGTAATTTATCTGCAACTCAGAATACAGCTTCTCACAGAAACAGTAATCATAATTAGGGATTAAGATTCCAGACCAGCCTACAGAGACTTTTTATTTTTTTTTAATTCCACATATACCTGAGGCAACAAATGCTCGTCATTTATAGAACCCAGAAGGAAAGACTGGCTAAGGGGTCAAGGCAGTTACAAGGAGGAAAGGGGCTTTGTAGGGACAGAGAGAAAGCCTGCTTTCATTTACTCTTCTCCTGGGGCTTAACATCTGGCTGAAGGAAGGGGCAATCACCACTCTTGCCTGCCTTGCCCTGCCTCCTCTCTCTTGTTCTCTAGCATTCTGCCTTCTGGGTCCTTCTCTGTAACACCAGCCCTCAAGGGGAAGAAGAACCAGAAGCAAAAGCGCTGTAATTCCCACGTAGCCATACTTCAAACAGGCAACGAAGCCAAAAGAGCATCCAGGACCTGGGACCAAGGGAGCAGAGAAGGAAAGGAGGGAACCCCAGAGGCCCTGTCAGAAGAGGCAGAACAGGAAAATCAACAACACCCCTGTGTTATGCTAAAACACCTCCAACGGCCCAAACCAAGTGGGGTGTTCTGAGAAAAGGACTGTGAGAAATTAGGCACACATACAAAAAAGCAACTGAAGCCAACTTTGGTTAGCTCTTTGAAAATGCAGAAATGGAACAGTTCTTCTCTAAGAATGGGTCCAGGGAACAAAATTAAGAGGAGCAGTGAATGAGGCCAGCTTAACCCAAGTGAAAGGGGGCTAGTACAGCTCTCGCAAAAAAGAAATCATCTCACTATTTGGATCCCTAAATCCAGTTAATTGTCTTGATACACTTTGAACTGTGGACTAAAATCATCACATACGGAGCGTGAGCCATCCACCACAACTGAAAAACTCTAAATCTGACAGTGCCTGGGATTTAACGTAGTCCTGGCCTAAAATGGTGTAAGTTCCTTTAAATAATCAGGTTGTATAACTGCAAGATTTAAATTTAGTACCTTATCAGTAAAATCCATTGCACAGAATCTGCCAGCCAATACCGTAAGAGACGTCAGAGGAGTTTTCCGGGCAAAGCCAATTCTCAACAGGAGTTCTAACCTGGAGAAAGCACCGGGAATCCCTGTCACTTGTGGCATGGCCAGTGCCCCTTGATGGTTTCACAACCTATCAAGCAACTGCTCTTAGAACAGACCTATATCCGCCTAAACACTAACACCCTGGTTTGCAAGCATCTATGATGTCTGTACGAATGCCATTCAACGGGCACCAACCCGGCTCAGCTTGGGTACAGCCTTTACATGTGAACTGCGGGGCTCCACCCCATCCATCCCTGCCCCAAAGAGGAAAAGACAAGTAGGGGGGGGGGGCAGCAGGGCACGGGGGGGGGGGGGCAGCAGAAAGGACTAGCCCGGGTGATTAGGATGTCCTCCAACACCCAATTTTGAGGCCACATAAGTGGCCATTCGCCACATGTTGCGGAAACCGGTTCAAGGGGCGCCTGGGTGGCTCAGTGGGTTAAAGCCTCTGCCTTCGGCTCAGGTCATAGTCCCAGGGTCCTGGGATCGAGCCCCGCATCGGGCTCTCTGCTCAGCAGGGAGCCTGCTTCCTCCCCTCTCTCTGCCTGTCTGTGCCTACTTGTGATGTGTCGGTCAAATAAATACATAAAATCTTTAAAAAAGACTTTGACACGAGTTAATTCAGCTGTAGCGCCAAAATCCATCTAGGCACGACCATTCTGCAGCCTTGTGGCTCTAGCCAATCTCAAGACAAGGAGAGAAACGGTGTGACCCTCCAGGAGAGGCGTTGGGCGGAGTCAGGAGACCTAGGTTTGGATACTGCCTCTGCCGGCTCGGCTCGTCTCAGGGGAAGGGGCACACGGCTCCCTCTCCGGGACCGAACGTGCTCCCCTGCAGAACACCCAGCGGATGCTCTTGCACACAGAATTCCAGCACATGCAAACCGGAAGCTCCGAGCCCTGTGGCTGCCCCCCTCCGTCTGGCACAGGGAGCCTCCACGACGTCCGAGCAAACATAGTCACGAGCTCCCAAGAGTGAATGCGGTGGTAGGAGCCGTGACCCTACTCCGGCGCTCGGACGAGCCCGACACAACACCAGCAGGAGCCACGCGCTGCCTGCCCACCACAGCGTGCGGAGGGACGAGCCCGGAGCTCGCTGTTCCTCCAGGTCAAGACACAGGTCTCCCTCCTGCCCCTCCACAAGCCCCAGAACACCGCTGCGGAGCGCTGCGGTCACATGGAGTTTCGGATTCTCCCTCGTGTAGTTTAATCCCGCGGCACAGGGCTTGCAGCAAGAGAACCGCATTCCACCCAGCAAGCTGCTGCATGAATGACAGCAACGCTGCCGGGCAGCGGCGTGAGAACCTGTGCGCATGCGTGCGGCCCTGAGCGCACGCGTGTGGGCGTGCCTGCGTGTGCGCCTGCGCGACTGTGTGCCCTGGCTTCCTAACCAGGCTCTCGGAAGCTCTGGGGCAGCCATGAGTCCACCCTCTTCAAGAGGACTGACCTTTAACAAGCTGACGGACTCAGTGCCAGTGAAGCAACACAAACATTCGTCTGCACAGAGCCTGAGAGGGGCGACCCACCGAGGTGTCCCACTTCTTCCATCTCCTGAGCGGGGGACAGTGCCCTGAAAGGCCCTCCCGAAGACAAGGCCCAGTCAGACTCAGGCGGAGCCGCGTCCCGCTCCGCCGGGACCAGCCGGGAACCTGCCCTCGGGGAGCGCACGGACCGCACAGCTCTGCCGCCCCTGCTACCCCCACGCCCGCGGGTGGCGTCCGCGTGACTTCTGACGCATGCGCAGGACGCGGGACCGCTCATGGCGTGAGGAAGAGGAAGGACACGCGCCACCGCACGCGTTTTCCGCCGAACCCTACGTCGACACCGTCGGATTTAAAATACTCCTTTCGGGTCCGAAGGACGTGGGCAGTTGGCCAAGCGGACAGCCCAGCCCGAACCATCCGGGCGCACGGACGCAGACGCTCTGTCAGACGGTACCCAGGCTCTGTCAGAACTCGGGAAATGCCCTCAGTGGCAGACCGAGCTCCCCCCGGAGAACGACCTGGTCGCGCGCTGAAGAGCGATCGCCTGTTACCGGAAGAGCCGCCGCCGCCGCCACTCCGCTCCCGCCCTTGACTTTCTCAACCCGGGGCGACTGCCCCTGTGATCCTCTCTCAGCTTCCAAAGCCGACGACCCCAAAGCTACATTTCCTCCGCGAAGCCAAGTCCTCATCGCATTCCCCGGGAGCGCCCGGCTTCCGAAGCTTGAAAGGCGCCCGGAAAGCTCAGGCCTCGGAGATTGAACCAACTCTGTGCGGTACGGCTGCCCGGCCTGCTCTCTTTCCCTCGAACTATAATCCCCCTTTACAATCTTGACGGTAACAGGAAAAAAAAAAAGAAAAGAAAAAGGATTATAGAAATGATTAAAAAAGAAAGAAAGAAAGAAAGAAAGAAAAAAAAAAAATCCTCTGGTGTTGATACATGGAATCCTGGATCCACTTCTCAGGCTCTCTGGAAAACGTTAGGGGAGACAGGCCGTATCTGTCTCTCCCTTTACGAGGGAGCTTTTGATTAAGCCGTGTTGACACGGCATCGTATGATGCTCACAGCCTCCCTTACGCAAACAAGCAGCACCGAGGCTCCTCCAGCGGCATCGTTCTGTACCTCGGCCTCTCCTATGGTATCTCGTATCTTTTATAGGTCTCGGGGATCTGCCCAATGCACGACTGACAACAGAAGTCCAATTCCTAAAAAGACATTTCCATTCACGCCTAACGAGGCCCATCAAATCATCGCCAACCATTCACTCAAGGAAACATCTCGAGTCGTGAGTCGTCTTTACCCTCAGAAGCGACGCACACTGTTTGCAACGGGAAGGAGGGCCAGGGGCTTAACAACAGTCCCAACTCCTCCTGGAGGCCGATTGGGCACAGCAGCAGTTCTGGCATGGATTTGGATGTGGAATGAATATCTGGTGTCATAACAACAAAAAAGGGAAAATCTGTGAAATTGCATTTACCGAGTGTTAGCATCTCACAAGCAATTAACAGGAAATGGCTTGGCTTTATACACATCAGAGCTACCAATTGCTATTTTTTCAACGCCTTTTCCATCTTCAACGGCATCTTATGCAGATCCTACAATTTGGAGATGATTTGGGGTTATTAAAACGCTAGGTCAATTTCATTTTTCTGTTCTCAAGTTCATCTGTGGCTTATGCAAGGCCCTACTTGACACCAGGCAAACCTGTAACCCCCCCTATAAACAAAGAGGGCTGGGATCTGCATTTTTTTTTTTTTTCAAGATTTATTTATTTGAGGGACTCCTCTGTGGCTCAGTCAGTTAAGCATCTGCCTTTGGCTCAGGTCATGATCTTGGGGTCCTGAGATCCAGCTCCAGGATAGGCTCCCTGCGTTTCCCTGTTTATCCCTCTTCCTCTGGTCATGCTCACTCGCATGCTCTCTCTCTCTCTCTCTCACACACACACACACACACACACACACACACACACACACACGTGTGTGCATGCATACACCCTCGAGTTGGGGGAGGGGCAGAGGGAGAGACTCTTCAAGCGGAGTCCCTAGTGAGTATTAAGCCCAATGTGGGACTCCATCTCACAAACCATGAGAGCATTATCTGAGCCAAAAACAAGTCAGATGCCCAACCAGCTGAGCCATCCAGGCACCTCTGGGATCTATTCTTTTACTCTCCTCCTCCCTGCTCTAAGCAGTCCATACTCCTGCAAGCAACTGGTTGGGAGGGAAAGACAAATGTCTCCCTCCATAGAAGGCCATGACTCCTCTAATGCTGGGTGGTGTGTGAATTTTTCTGAGGGACCTCCTCAGTGCACAGCTTCTCTGATGTAGGTCTGACCCTGGCCAGCTCTGCCCCAACCTCTTCCACCCACCCCTTGGCTCCCATTACCAGAAGACTGCCTTGTAGGGATAGTCTAACAAGATGGATCAAGACCAGGTACCATTCCCAGTGTTCATCCTTGGTGAGTTCCCATGTCCCTGCCCAAACTAAACAAAGATATGTAAGCTGCTCCACTGGTCGCTCCTTCTCCTGTCATGCCTCTCAGTTCTTTCCTCCCCAACCCAAAAAGGCACAGGGAGAGGTAGGCATGTCTGTCTGAGGAGACATTCAACCAGAAAATCCAATCCTTTTTTTGTATTCGTGCAGGCACCCACAATCTCTATGGGTGAGTGTCGGAATTTTCCCTCTCACTTCTGATATAAAGCTAATGAGCCTTCCTCCTCCCTTTCCCAATGTTCTATGCAGACTAGAAACGACAGAGGGTGCAGGAAGGGGGTGGTTTCCTCTTGTTAAACTCATTGGGGAGGTGTCTGGCCTAAATGGGCCTGGCTCTCATCAGACCACGAGGTCTTGAGAGCCTCCTATTTTAGGAAGACAGAAGCACCTATTGTAAAATAGCAGAAAAGTCTAACAATTATTACCAACAAGTTGATAGTACAGAATCATCCAATTACTCAGACACTTAAAAATAGAAGTGGGTGCCCCTCACCCGCGCTCATGTGCTCTGTCTCTCTCTCTCAAATAAATAAAAATCTTTAAAAAAAAAATAGAAGCAATAATATGAACCCTTAAAAAAATCTTATGTGATAAGGTCCAGGCTTTTTTTTAAAGATTTTATTTATTTTATTTATTTGACGAGATCACAAGTAGGCAGAGAGGCAGGCAGAGAGAGCGAAGAAGCAGGCTCCCCACTGAATAGGGAGCCTGACACAGGGCTCGATCCCCGGACCCTGAGATCATGACCTGAGCCAAAGGCAGAGGCTTAACCCACTGAGCAGCAGCCCAGGCGGCCCTAACGCTTAATTCTTAATTACTGTTAACATTGACCAAATCCTTAGCATCTTTTTCAAGTCCATTTCACTTTTTCAAACAGATACGTGTTTGACCCACCCCTTAACGTTGCAGTTCTGTTGATTCCTTTATGTTTCTGGTTAGGATGGTGTCAGTTTTCCTGTTATCCAATTATGTCCCAGTATTAAAATTCATGTATTTATTGTTTAGAGAGAGCACTTCAATTGTACTTCCTATCATTGTGAGCTATGAATTCAAGGCCAACATAATGAAACCCATTAATGTGAATTCTAAATGAGGGATCCCATTTCATTTCTATTCTGCTTAGGTATTTTTTAGCATGTTTTAAATAAAGTATTTTGGAGCAAAGTGTATGTTCGATTCTAAATATACTAAAACAATAGTAACAATGTATTTGTTAGCTTTTAAGTTTCCAAAACCTACCCATAAATCATCTCACAGTGCTTTTACAACAATCCCACCTACTAAGACACGTGTTTTTAATCTACTTTTAAAGCTGGGAACATTAAGATGCTAAAGGAATTTTTTTTTTAAGTTATCATAAGGATTCAATCAGGTTTGTTAAATATGAAGAGGGATGAAACAGGGAACTTTTCCTTCATCTCAAGATCCTACAAAAATGAAAGAATGTGCTAAATTCGCTGAGAGAACTATTCTTTATGTGGAAGCTGAAGGAACTTGACTCAAGTCCTGTTAACTTCTCAATTCCAAAGAAGCCCCTCATGTTACTTGCAACCTGGATCACAAGGTATACTCCTTACTTTCCCACGATTCCATAATACATGATTTTTTTAATGTATACAAATATATATATATATACATATGTATATATATATATATATATATACACATATATACACAAAAATTGTTTCTTTGACTCACTAAACAATTTTGGAGGATGATAAGAAAGCTAACATTTGCATTACCCAAAATCCTCTAGATAATATGCTATCACATTATTTTTTTAACAAAGAAAATAATGTAAGGCAAAATGAAAGTTACACCTCTAAGAGTTTAAATGATTTCCCGTAGTTCTCTCTACTGGTAAGGTCCATACCTGAGTCCCACTGCCAGGTCTTCTCACGTTAAATCCTGCACATTTTTTAACATCCTAGGTGGACTAGTTCTCCCATGGCACTGAGCACGTTGCCTTGGATGGGGGTCAGTGAACTGATTTTACAACTTGCAAAGTTCTTACACATATTTTATCTCACTTGATTTTCCCAGCAGCCCCACAGTGAAGATTAAATAGATGTGATGACTATTTTTTTTTTCAAGATTGATTATTGCTTTTTGTGGTGGGTAGAGGCAGAGGAAAAGGAGAGAGAGAAAATCCCAAGCAGACTCCTCACTGAGCATGGAGCCCAAGTCGGGGCTCACAATCCCACAACCGTGAGGTCATGACCCGAGCCCAAATCAAGAGTTGGAGTCTCCACCGACTGAGCCACACAGGCTTCCCTGAGGTGATGTCTCCTCCAAGATGAGGAAATCAAAGCTTAAAAGCAGTTGCCTGTCAAAAGACTTCCAATTAGAAAATAGAAGAGAGCACTTGGAGTCCTCCAGTTTCTTCTGCAGTGAACATTTCCCCTCAAGGGGCCCCACCAACGTCCCATTCACCCCCTCTGGGCCCCGCTGATGTCCCATAGCCCCCTACAATGCAACAGATTTCTCACTGTACAGTCTGAGTTCTTACTCTATGGCACAAGAACAAAAAGAAGACAAGAAGGAAGATTAGCAAATCAAAGGAGATCTTGAGCTCTTGGAGTCCATGGACCCAGTGAGATTATGCATCTCTGAAGACACAAGAACAAGGAAAGGAAGTGGCCAGCAGCAAGAGGACAGCTGAAACAATGAGACGGGGTAGGCTGCAGAGGAAGTGCTCAGACTTGCCTGAAGATCGCCATGGGAGCCCTCAAGTTGGCCACAACTTGGGCCCTGGCAGCACAGAGATCCTGGTCCTCTCCCCAAGCAGAGGATGAAGCCAACAGAGCCTCATGCAGTGGTGACCTGAAGGACGGGGCCTGTCTGGAGTGAAGAACTGCAACAAAAATCGACACATGGACATGGCATTGCCATAACGGCCTTGACCTCAAGGACACTCCCCAAGCCACTGCTGGCAGCTAGCCTTCAAGAGCAGGTGGGTCTTTCCTGTTTTGAAGGAAGAAGGAAAGACGGCGATTTCCTCATTAGCTTTGTTCATTATGTGTGGCTTCACACCCAAAGCAAAAGCCAAGGGGAGTCAAAACTCTAGCTCACGTAGGGGACACCCCTCATCTTCCTAAGATGAAGATGATGCCCAACATGGAGGCCTGATGGGCTCCTCTGTGCCTTGGTTGAGCCTCTCCCTCTCCCCTCTCACGAAGTCACAAGTTCTTTGTGACTCGCTCCAATTCATTCCTAGAAACATTACCAGGAAGAGAAGGGAAACGCCCTGTCAATGTATGCTCTGGGAGAGTCAAGGCTGTGAGTTACACACTTAGAGCCATTATGTGAAATCTAGTTTGGCGTTATTTGTGTTGTTATCTAGAAGGGAGTAAGTTAACATTGATAAAAAATAATGTCTCCTGTTTAAAGTACAAACCTGGAACAAAGAGTTAACTCCCTGTGGGTCTGTGACAGATACCTGGCAATTCTTTTTACAATGTTAATGACCACAAGGCCTGGTGAGGAAGCTATTATATCCATTTCTCATATAGGGAAACTGAAGCCCCGAGGAGGAAAATTATTTGCCAAGAGAGGAGAAAACAAGTCTTCAAACCCAAGACTTCAGGGGACATCCCAGTTCTGCTAAATGAACACGCCTCCGGAAAGAAGCATCCACAATCACGTGAGGGAGAGAGCACGTACGTCCTCCCATCAGACACCACTTTACAGGGCCAGAACCTTTGAAGACTGTACGCTGGTTCAGTGTTGCAGCTCAGGAGGCCGTTGCCATCATTTTAAAACTCTGGAATTCAGTGATGTAGAAAGCTAGGCAACCTATCATTTGAGATTGGCTGTCTCCATTGATAATGGGTCACTGGCAATTTTGCACAGTTAGATACATGAGCATTCTAAGACCCAACCACTTTTACTGGTCTCTGGTCCCCTCAGTTTTCTAACACAGACAGTGAGAACGAGGGACGTAAAAGTAAGCTTTAATTGCTCCACAAAGTGCTCACTTCGGCAGCACATACACTAAATGCCCCACAAAATGGCCGAATGACTGAAGCGTCGTTTGCTTAAGGTTTAACCATCTGTAAAGCGCTTACCAAGCTACAGATCCGAAGAAGGATCTGTGCTGTAACCCTACAAGCGGGGTGTCCTGGGGGGGTTTTCACTAGGATGGGAACAGCAGCGAGGGCTGGTAAACGTCACAGCACACACAGCAAGGCAGCACGCTCCAGACAATGTGCCAGACCGTGAGAATCCTGAGGGTTCTGGTCGCTGAACCACTGTCAGAGAATACGTCACTTCTACTAATGGGGAAGAATGGACAAGAAAAACGAGAGCACTATTCCCAGAATATCGCTGCGTTAGCACACTCTCAAAGAGGCATCTGCTTTGTGTGGGAGCTGTGATTCCCTTTCCCCTCCCGCCATCCTCTGATATTCTTGAAAAATGATAGAAGAAACAATAGCTCCAGGAAACTTATTTTCACAAGCCCAACAGCAAACGGGGCCTGGCAAGTCTGGGCAGAAGTACGAAGGATAGGGGGAGGGGAGACAGCTCACACCACAGATCTGCTCTGAGGGGGGCTTTGTGGGGACTGTGGGGATGCCCCTTGGGTTGATGGGAAGGTTTATTAATGTCTGCGATGGAGTCATGAAACCATACGATCAAGGCACTTCCAAACCCTGGCCCTGTAGACAACTTTGTTCTCTACAATGGAAGACTTTCCTAGAGGAGGCCCCTCATTTGCTAGGAGGTGGCTGAAGACGTAGTTCTTTTCTCCTGTTCTAATGACTGACAAATCCTTTCCACCATGTTCCAGGTGGTTCCAAAGCGGACCCCCACAAACCCTTACAGCCCTATTTATGAACATCAGCAGCAAGCTGGTGACAAGGAAAACAGCTCCAGGTGTTGAGGGCAAGATCTCTCCGTGAGCAGCATTTTCCCTCTGAAATATCACATTCCTGAGATACTGTCAGTGAAGCATCCTTAATTTTCTGCAGATTTTTTATGTCACACTGTAAGAGCCTTAAGCTCAAGGAAGAGTCCTCTCACAGAAAAAAACCACAAGCCACATGGAGAGCCCATGCAACCGTTTAAGACTCCACCACTCAGACACACAGACCTGGATGGACACACGACTAAGAGCAAGTGACCAGGCTCATGCTCTGTGACATACAAGGGCTGCAAAAACACACCAAGAAGGAATTCTGAGGAGCTGTTCGAGGCAGAGAAGTACTTCTAGTTAAAAACACCCTGGGTTTCAGAAATAGATCTTAAAGATCATTTACTACCTTTATATTTTAAACACACAGGAAGGGAATTTCTGGATTTTTGAAAAGATAAAAACTATTGAAGCACATTCATTTTATAGAAAAATGAGTGGATTTCAGACATTTTACCTTATCTTGAGTAATAGGTTTTGATGGAGCTTTTTGGTGCAAACATCAGGTTACTGATGTTCTTGACATGGGAACATTTTTGACTTGTCAAAAAAAGGGGGGGGGGAGACGGAAAATTTTCAACTGCTTTCAGAACACTACCCTAAAAAGACATGCAACCAACACCCCTCATAGTCTATCTAGTGGGTGAGGGATAGGCTGCATGGAGAGATATGGAAAGAAGTTGAGTACACTACACTGTGAGTACAACTGGTGGTTACAATGGGATGCCATTGGCCAACCTCGGATTTACAGATAAGGCCCGGAGGCATGAGCCACTCGTCTCAGCTAGGAAGTAGAAGAGCTAAGACTTGCTCAGGTTTCTTCTCTCAAAATCCACATTCTTTCCACCGTTTGACTTCTTACATATTCGAGATTTTTTTTTTTTTTCATTTCCAGTGTGTATAAGGAGATGGACTTTCTTTGTCCAGCTGGCTAAGTGGCATTAGCTTGTTTTTAACTACTACAGCTTATGTAATCTTTTTTTAAATTTTACTTATTTGGGGGGGGGGGTGAGCCAGGGAGGGGCAGAGAGAGAGGGAAAAGCAGACTCCCCGCTGAGCAGGGAGCCCAATGAGAGGCTCAATCCCAGGACCCTGGGGTCATGACCTGCACCGAAGGCAGGAGCTTAGCCGACTGAGCCACCCAGGTGCCCTAACAGCTGGTATGTTCTTGAAATGCATTCACACACAAAGATGCAATGTGTATAGATTCCCTCTCCCTAGAGAACAGACCTCTGCTGTTGAGTGGCTCCAACAGGCAGGTATTAGACGCAGTTCTTCAGATCAGCACATCAGAAGCTGAAATCTAGTGTTGGTTGGACTGAGTTTTCATCAGGAGGCTGGGGCAGGGTGGTGGGAGGAAGTTGGGGAGAGGAAACCCACTTCCAAGCTGATTTTCATCATTAGAATTCAGTTCTTTGTAGTTGTAGGATGGAAGTCCCAAGCCAGCAAGGGTGCACTAAGTTCTCCTATGCTCTCTTCAATCACCAAGACAAATCTCTCTGCCTTTTTTTTTTTTAGCCCCCCAAAACTCTCTGCTTTTAATAGAGCTGATGTGATTAAGGCAGGCTCTCGTGGATCATCTCCCTATCTCAAGGTCAACTGAAACGCCGCATTCACAGTGCCAGGGATTACTCGGGGTACACAAGGCAGTTAGGGTCAGAGAGGGGATCTTGAGGGCTGTAGGAGAATGTTGCCTTCCCCACAATGCTGTAAGGCCGTGTTTCTTTTGCCCCCACACTGCCTAACTACAAAAATAATTCTACCTGAAATATCCAAGATCAAGTGGCATGGACACTTTTTGCTTAAAACTGAGGGCAGAGTGATTTTTCCTACTTTTAATCATTGTATCATTGAGACTAAACTTATTCAGTTATCCCCCAATGACTAGGATATCACCATAAAAAAGCAAGAGGGGATCAGAGTCTTCCTATTAAAGGTGGGCACTAGGGGCACCTGGGTGGCTCAGTGGGTTAAAGCCTCTGCCTTCAGCTCAGGTCAAGGTCCCAGGGTCCTGGGATCGAGCCCCGCATCGGGCTCTCTGCTCAGCGGGGAGCCTGCTTCCTCCTCTCTCTCTGCCTGCCTCTCTGCCTACTTGTGATCTCTCTCTGTCAAAATAAATAAATAAAATCTTTAAAAAAAAAAAAAAAGGTGGGCACTATACTTCCCTTCCTTTCATCCGACACCCCATTACAGTGCAGGTGTTTTAGACTGCCGAAATCCTCAAGGTCAAGAGGACTTGGGTGACAACAGCTTCGATCTTGCAGAAGCTCCCAGTGGCAAGAGAAAAGGGGAGTGACGCAGCAAGCCTTCGGAGGGATCCTAATATTAGCAGTAGGAAGAGCCCCCCCCCCATTCAAAGTCACTCTGAAGTTGGCCTCTGCTAGAGTCTTGGGTCCCTAAGTCAGAACATGTGTGTTAAATCCCCAAGGTGCTCCACACACTTATCAACGTCCAGTTACACATCGGTCATTCCCTTTTGTTTTGGAACATGTATCAGTTCTCACATGATCCCGGAATCACAAATTCAAAAAAAGAGCACTTTATTTACTTTAAACCAAGAATCCCAATGACAACATGCACAGGAGACAAATACCACAAACTAGAAAAATATGATGACTTATTTGATCTCTTCACATTAAATGCAATAATTTGTCATCAAGATTTTGTCCGTTTTTTATTTTAGATGGTGCTGTAATGTTAAACATGTATTATTTATAGTACATATATATTCAAAATTAACCAAAAGGACCGACTTTACATTAACTTTTAAATTTAAAAAAAAAAATTAACTTTTCCCTTTTGTTGTAGATTTCTTTTTCATTGTGGTGAAATGTAAAGGAAATTTACCACTTTAACCACTTTCAGGTGTCCATTTCTGTGGTGTTATGTACATTCACCTTGTTGTGCTACTATCGTCACAATCCAGCCACATTAACTCTTCAAAACTGAAACTCTACCCATTAAACATGAATTCCCATTTCCTCTACCCCCGGCCCCTGGCTACCACCATTCTATCGTGCCTGGGACTACACCAGGTACCTTGTATAAGGCAATCACGCAATTACTTGTTCTTTGGTGACTGGCTTATACCACTGGGCATAAGGTCCTCAAGGTTCATCCACACATCACGTGTCAGCATCTCCTTTTTTGAAGTCTGAATATCCCACCCTATGTAAATGCCAGGGGACGCTGGGATTTCTTCCACCTTTTGGCTATCGGGTAGACATGTTTTATTTATTTATTTTTTTTTTATTAACACACAATGTATTATTTACCCCAGGGCTACAGGTCTGTGATTCATCAGTCTTACACAATTCACAGCACCCACCATAGCACATACCCTCCCCAATGTCCATCCCCCAGTCTCCCCATCCCTCCCACCCCACCACTCCAGCAACCCTCAGTTTGTTTCCTAGGATTAGGAGTCTCTTATAGTTTGTCTCCCTCTGGTTTCGTCTCGTTTCAGTTTTCCCTCCCTTCTCCTATGATCCTCTGTCCTGTTTCTCAAATTCCTCATGTCAGTGAGATCATATGATAATTGTCTTTCTCTGATTAAATTATTTCACTCAGCATAATACCCTCTAGTTCCATCCACGTCCTTGCAAATGGCAAGATTTCTTTTTTGATGGCTGCATAATATTCTGCTGAGTGTGTGTGTGCGTGTGTGTGTGTGTGTGTGCGCGCGCGCACCCCACGTAAAATGTGTGGACATGTTTTTAAATGGCCTCTCCCAATTTATCCCCATTTTTTAACATAACTGTCTTTTTGAGATAATGTTGACTTGTTTTGACCTCAATAAAAAAATAGAAATTGTTTCTAGAAACACAGCGACAGAGGCTGACTGGAAAAAGTGAGAAGCAAGAGATCACCATGCCTCTGACTTGTGGGTCTTTCAGGACCTTCCAAGGCAACCCCACACTTCTTCCTCCCTACTGTGGCTGGACCACACTCATTTTCTCAGAGGTATTTAAAAAGTAATTCCTGTCAGGGTGCCTGGGTGGCTCAGTCAGTTAAGCTCCTGCCTTTGCCTCAGGCTGTCCTGCAATCAAGCCCGGGTCAGGCTCTCTGCTCACTTGGGAGTCTGCTTCTCCCTCCCCCTCTGCCCCTGCCCCCACAACCCATGCTCTCTCTCTCTCAAATAAATAATATATATATATATATATATATATATATATATATATTTTTTTTTTTTTTAAGATTTTATTTATTTATTTGACAAAGAGCAAGAGATCACAAGTAGGCAGAGAGGCAGGTAGACCAAGAGAGAAGAGGAAGCAGGCTCCCTGCTAAGCAGAGAGCCTGATGCTCCCAGGAGCCTGAGATCATGACCTGAGCTGAAGGCAGAGGCTTTAACCCACTGAGCCCAGGTGCCCCTAAAATATATTTTTTTAAAAAAGTAATTCCTGTCATTATCAACTTGGGAAAAAGTATAAAGCTCAGCTGGATTAGTGAAAATACCAAATTATAGTTTGTTTGTTTGTTTGGTTTGTTTGTTTTGAAAGCAAAGCAAACTTATTACTTTCCAACTTATGGGAATTTAACAAATGGTCAGGGGAGTCTGAGGCTCATATTGGAAGGAACACGGAGAATCATCATTACCATATCAAGTGCTAGGATGGAAAAGGAGTTTGTTGAAGTACTTGAGGACACTTGAAAATAGTTTACAGTCTAAGATTTTTAAACACACCACATCCTCCAAAATATCACTCAACTTTTAATTCAAGGCATTGATAACAGTTTACCAAGATAAGCTTTAGCCAACACTCAAGGTTACCAGGTTTTATTGTATTATTAAAATTCTTTACTATGAACAAATTTTAAAAGAAAACTGAAAATGTTTGAAGGAAAAAACAAAAGTAGATATACAATGGATGGGTATATTTAAACTCTCTAGGTCTAGACAAATTATTTGTAACCAACAAAATTAGTAAGAGAAAGGGAGGAAGAAAAAAAAAAGAGAGAGAGAGAAAAAGGAGAGAAGTCCCATCATGCCGTATCAGCTTAGGGGGGAGAGAAAAGCAGTAACAGGACCAAATTTTTGTCAGAGGAATAAGTGATCAAAGACAAAGGCAAGCTAGAAAACAATGAAATATCAAAAAACCCAATAAAAAAATCCCTCAAGCTTGATAATGCTTTATGTTGGAAGGCTGTCTATTATTCAGTCCCAGCCCTCAACTTCAAAAGTGTAGTGAGAGAGAGACGTCTGCAGCTTGGAGTCACTGAAGGATAGCACGTCATCAAACCCATCCTCTCTTTCATTTGTTTTCCCTGAACATTTTCAAATTGACAAGTGCTAGAATTCATCAAGATCATTACTCCCCACCTAGATTTGGCATCTTGAAAGGAAGGGGGGGGGGCCACAAAAACAGCACATTGCTATTCTACCTCATGAATATATTCTGCAGAGATGCAAACAAGCCAGCAGTAAAAATAAGCACAAAGACCCCTCTTAGAAACAGCGCCTCTAGCCTGTGGGTAGCGGCCATTTTGCATCTTTCCAGGCCTGTGGAGGCCCTTCCATGTTAAAGACAGACCAGGCTGTCAACCCGAATGCTTAAAATCCCTCCTTTTCCACATCCTTGTGGCTCCATCTTAGAAGCTGTGTGAAGATAAACAGACTAGTTCTAAACCTTCTTGCTTCTGAGGGCTGAGCTCACTTTGCCCTCCGAGGAGCCTGGGAACCAGGGAGGAAGTCCTCCAACGGGTGACGTGTGAAAATCAAAGCATCACGCGGGAGAAAAAACATGGAGTGGGAACTAGCAGATTTCCCTCTTTTTCATCCCAATTTTCATTTTTAATAAAAACAAAAATAAGGCACACAAGATTTTCAGAGAATGATTATTCTGCTTATTGAGGCAGATATTAAACATCTTTCCATTAACCAAAGAGTAGTCGTTGGTGCCTACTGTGTGCCGCCTGCAGGAAATGAGAATTACCTTTGGGAAAATAAGTTTCCCCACCCTCTGAGGGCTAGCATTCTGTTGGAGGCCAGACCCACGCACCTCTCCCGCTTCTCCTGATGGGAAAAGAGTCGTTTACAGCATAAAATCCCAAACCCCTTAGTCTAGCCATATTACCGCCAACAGGCATGGCTGTCTTCTCCAGTTTAAGTATCACTTCCCAGGAAAGGCGTCTTCAAATCCGGCTGTTCCATCTCCCTCCTTTTAGTAACTGTGCTCAGGGGTCCACAATCCACGGGACAAGTGGCATTGTGATTCTGTTCAGGCTTTCCTAAGCCCACCAGCAGGAAGGAGTTTTTCTGGGTATATTTCTATTGCAATATGGGACGCCATGTGCTGTGCTCTGTGTTTGCCAAATCAATTTTAAAATAAGCCTCCACACGAGTCATTCTTTGCTGTCTTCTGGCCTTGCCATTGCTCTGGCTTGGCCCCTCCCTGAGTCACCTCCGCTTGCTGGTCCCCTTCACATTCTGGGTATCCCCGACCTACGGACAAAGGCAGTGGCTGCCCGGGCTGTGCAAGACTTCTGGAAGTTAGGTCTGGGTGTGGGTGAGTTTTGTTTGTTTCTCCCCCTCCCCCACCCCGCCCCAACCCAGAGTTCACAAGAGGACTTCAATGCACAGCCAGATTTGGAAACCACTGGGCCTTCCATGGGTTCCATTGTTCCCCATTCTAGTAGCCTAGCCCACCAGTTAGCACATGTCCACATATCCTACACCCATTGCGCGATGCTTGTTTATTTCTAAGGTGAGTCTAGAGCTTCTAGTAAAAATCCCTCCTTCTTCTAGAAGCTTCTAGGAGCTTCTAGACTTACCGTGTGACATCTGGATCAAGCAACACCAATGACTTCTTCCTTGAATGTTACTCCTTCATTTATTCTATTTGTTCAACAAGTATCTACTCAGCTTCTTCCACGAGCTCAAAGGGACTCTTGGCTTCACAGAAGGGATTGCCCACTAACAACTTAATCTTGAACTCCTTCCCCCGGAGGAGGATTTTTAAAGCATCAAGCAATTATGTAGGATTCCAATTCAGGACAAAGTGGGTGGTAACTTACATTTTTAGCTCTTAAGTGGGTGCTCATAGCCATACGTAGCCCGAGCGTGGAGATTATATACTAAATTTACAACGAGGCTCATCTATACAGTATAATTGTGGATTTCTAAGTTTTAGCCGCCAAGCCACAAGAAATGAGGGAGCTATTCAGAGAAGCGGATTAGTTTAGCAAATACTCTCTTCTCCCCAACATCAGATTTCAAGAAATCAGGCGGCAACTGAGAAAACGTCCCACTCTTATCCCTACAAATTTGTGGATCTGATATTCTCTGCAATTCCCATTGGACTTTTTGCCTCCCCCCCTTCCTCCAAAGAGTGACTGACGTCCTACACTATTGTTAGGGTTTTCCAAACACGGCAGCCCTTGGGCATGACACACGGGTGCACCTGGTGTCTCCATCAGTTCCAAGCAACTATCTCTATAGAAGAAGTGGCCTTTAGTCATGGATGTAAAGTAAAATGGCAGACGGACCCTCTAAGACTGAAAACAACAGCTCCGACTGTGAAAACAACAAGTCCTAACACCGGACGGGACCTGGCTGGGTCCGTGCACAGTCAAACATGGTCCCGTAAACCAGAGCCCAATCTAAACGCCGAGCACTTGTGCAGAAGCTCTAATGCAACATCCGGCTTTTGTTTGTGTCCAGAATCGTCTTTTGGAAAAAAGAGAAAGAACCCAAAACACAGAGAGAGGAAGTGGCTAAACACTGACTTCTAATTAGATCGCTCACATCCCTGGAGGAAAAGGAAAATGGATCTGTCTACCATTTCCTTAAAATCCGCCACTGCTTTATCTGAAACCCTTCAAACAAACATCCTAAGAGTGCGCTGTACTTGGGTTCAAAAGTTCAGCCGAATCTGGAGAAATGGGGATCTCGGGGGAGAGGTCGGTCTGGGGGGCGGCGGAGGAGGGTCGCGTTACTGGAGCTGCTCCTCCCACTCACACCATCTGCAACAGCTTAGATACGTGCAGCCTTGCCGACCTTCAGGCCCAGGGTCGTTCCTCAAGCTGCACCTGCCCAGGATTAGGTTTCCTGCCAGTGAAGGATCGTTTCTTTCCTTTGGTCCCTGCACGGCGGTCACGTGATCCAGGGGCAAGCCGGCGGGGTGGGGGGGGGTGGCAGTGGCAGGGGCCCCTCGCAAAGGGGGACAGGGAACTCCATGATTCGTCTCCTTCAAAAAACCTGTCCCTGAAAGCCTTCTGCGTGTTTTTATCACGTCTTATTTCAGCTCACAGATAATTAAAGCCTGTCAGAGAAAGCTCTAACCTGAAGAACAAAACATCTCTATGACTCATTAGAGCCCCTAAGAATGAATGGGCCTCATTGTCCCTTCTTTTTTCCCTCTGACCCCAAAGGCCACGAAATCTATGGTTTCTAAGCTTGCTGAAAAACAAGGGGAAACTCTGAAAGGTAAGGCGGCATCTCCCTCTGCCCAGAGATACAGTTTCAAGACAGACATCAGTGGCACCTGCTTGCTCGGCATTTTGCTAATCCAAGGAATCCATCCACGGCGTTCATAAAATAACCTTGGACAGCCATGTCATCAGCGGTGGGGTAAACGCTCAGATGCACTTTTACTGTAAGGAACAGCTTCAGGTGGTGGAAGGGGAAACTGAATTGACACACTTGTGTGTGACGTTAAGATACTCCACCTGCGACTACGTTAACAAACAAAGGGGCATGTCATGGAACAGTTACACACAAAACCAAGGTAGATATCTTAGGAGTAAGAGGATTCTAGCCAAAATTCCTAATAAGCAATCATGGCTTTCCCTCAAAGGGACAGTTCTATGTAACACATGAAGAAAACACAGAGCGCTGTATTTCTACGAAACACTTCCCGATGGCTCATCGAAACTCCGTACACCACCTTCGATGGGAGCGAACCAGGAGGAATGGAGGATGGTCAGACCTTCCCAGAACTCTGGGGGTCACGGATCAATGCAGGGGTCACCCAGTTGCTGGGCAGTGGCTTTCCCCCTGAGAATGTCAATCAATCCTGCATAGCAAGACGGCTGTCGGATTTTACGCACACACACACACACACACACACACACACACACAGAATGGACATTCCACAAGTGTGATCCTCCTGCTGAAACACCATCATGAGATCAGATAAGCATTAAGTAGAAAAGGAGGCCGGTTTCGATTTGACTACGGAGTTATCAGAGGTAGAGAAATAAAATTAGGATCTAAGAACACAGAGCAAGCCAGTACCCAAAAAGTGCCAGCCTTGACCATGAGCATACTAAGACATGGAAAGGCTGCCAGAAAGAAACTCCTGTCTACAACCTCAGCACTTTGTACAGGTAAATAGCAACTGTTGGTGCCCACGTGTTGAAAAGCATCTGCCTTACTTTCCAGCGGTAAGATGAGAGAGGCTGAATACTCGTGACTCGTTACCGCAGTGCTCAAGGAAAGGCCAAAATGACTCTGAACACGTGAGAAATAGAATCCTTTCAAAATGCTCTGACTGACATGCCGCATTTTAGATTACAAAACGGATTTTATACATTTCAGCTTTAAAAGACAGAAAGAGAGAAAACAGGCAGATCAGTTTATTTTCTGAGCACAGTATTAATGACAAGATGACATCACCCACAGCCAATCAGAAAGGCCTCTGGTGTCTGGTGTTCTAACACCATTTCATATTTATGGATAAGCACCAGAAGGGTGTCAACCCTGAGCTGCATTTCCCTCCCTACTCACTTCTAAATAAAGTGCCTGCTTTCATTCAGCAGCCAAACTGCCAAAAAAAAAAAAAAAAAAAGAAGAAGAAGAAGAAGAAGAAGAAAAACCTTCCCTGTGCCTCTTCCTCCTCACCCCAGTCGGTCTTATGACAATCCTCAAACAGTAAGTAGAAGGTGGGGGACAGTGGCTGGAATCTTGGGTCACTGCTTCTTGCAAAGCTGCTGAACCCCACTCTAGAGCTTTAGGACTGTCCCTCACTGACAAACCAAAGCCAAGTTCATCTGCGAAGCCACTAGGAGCAGGAGGGACTGTACTGCCAAGGACAAGGTCAGGTCACGGCTCTCTGGGCCCAAGAAACAAACACAATCCTTTTCCCTACTATTTTAAAGACTATTATCTACTCATACCGCTTCCAACCCCCCAACCTGAAGCCAGTTTTAAGAAAGGAATGACAGAAGTTCACTCTGAAATCATTAATCCTTGCCCGGGGCAGACATAAGAGTTCGGGAATCCAGCTTCCCCCCACCCATGACCAATGGAGGCCAAGCCTCACCACGAACCCCAGGAGCATGGGGCCAGGGGGACAAATCCTGCATGTCTGTGATGGTGACACTGTCCTCCAGGATGGGGCTCACTGCCGAGTCCCCTGAGGATGTGGTGGCCAGAGCAGGAGCATGGCCCAAATTTGTCTTCAGCCTAAAACTCAACAATCTGGATGAACAGAAATGATGCCATTAAAATTCCAAGCGGCACACAGAAGAGGTTTACTGCCCCCGTGAAAGATTCCTGCCCTATTCAACTGCAACATCCACTCTGCTCCACACGTCTCCCCAAACCTTGTCAAGAAATGAATATAGCCCCTTTCCTTTTCCACACCCCTCACCATCTGATGTCGTATCAGGATTGCTGGATCAAGCCCAAGCCCAGAATTATAACATGTAATAAAATATGCTTGGCCATGCAGCAAAGATGACAGAACTTGGCAGGCTGGCCTGGAGCCAGAATGACAGATCTCAAGCCGATGTTCCTTTCCTACAGATTGAACAATGTACAAGGAGGTGGGGGAGGACTCTACCCAAAGCGAATTCAACGTCTATAAGCTTCCTCTGGCTTGGAACTCACCAGCTCCCATGCCAGAAACATGGCCACAGAGTCATTAGTCTGTACCTTTTCATAATTAACTTGCTTCAAAGGTAAACTCAGATTCAAAGGGATAAGAGGAGTTGGGGTCCTCCCTGTTTAGGGGCCACAGAATCTGAAACATACAAACCCACCAATGCCAACACAAAGATTCTCCCTGCCCCATGGAATCCCCGTTCAAACCAGGGGGATCACAATCAAAGGAGAAGATAGTTGAGTGAGAAGCAAAGAATCTCACCTCGGACCTCTAAACCCTCAGGTCATTTGAGGCATAAGGGAAAAAAAGAGAAAGTGAAAAAGGTTTTTGATGCTTTAGGAAAGCAAGCAAGCAAGCAAGCAGGAGAAAGAAAGAAAGAAAGGAAGGAAGGGAGGGAAAAGAAAAGAAAAGAAAAGAAATTGCGAGAGAAAAGAAATCTTTAAGGGAGAAAAAATTTCCTTTTGTCCCATATGCTAAGCAATGGATGTTCTCATTTTGAAAGTTATAAAAATTCACCAAGACAAAAATCAAAAGCAAGACATGAAAATCTGAACACTCAGAAAAGGAACAAATCAAAAGGCAGTATGCTAGTATCGTAAACCCAAAAATAAACAGTTAAGTAAATGTTTCAAAAAGACATTCTTCCCAATACCCTTTCCGAAGATAAATGGAATCTTTTCCAAAACCTACCTATTAGGCGGCCTTGTTACTACTCTCTAATCTTGGTGCTCCAATGTAGTTGGCAGGAGGGAAAACTAATTTGGATCATCAGAAAATCATTTACATTTGGTTTTAGTTGTATTATATGGGGGTGGTAAGCTGGCAACCGATTTTCCTCCCTAATTACGTTTAGTTTAGAATTTTCAATTTTATATTCCCTCAGCACAAAACCAACTAATAACTACAGACAGGGACTGGCTGGCAACAGGAAAAAGCCAATTGTTTTTTGAGGCTTTCTTTGTTGTTTTCATTTTTGTTTTTAACTGTCGTGGATAAGTCATCCACACATCACTAATCATGTTGACTGAATTAGCCTCAGCGAGGGGTACAAGTGCTGGCAAACATCCAGAGGCCTAGAGTTGCCAGTGACATGTTTGCACAAAGGTGTGAGCAAAGGTATGGCCAGATGTAAGAGGCCCTGGAACATTATAAACCAAAATGATGTTTTTCCTTATAAAATCTCCCTGATTCGATTTTCCATGCTCATTCTTTACTCTGTAATTCAAATGCAACATCCTCACAACACACTTATTCATAAGTCCGCAATGACAGGTGGAATCGGGCCTCCAAATTCTGATTCCAGAGGCGACACATTGAAGTTATGGGATAAATCAGAAGGATATTTGCAGAGCAAACACCCTCCAGTAGACACCAGGGAACCCAGGCCAAGCTTCCATTTTTCAGAACTACAGAAAGCCCTCGTGAGGGCCGATATATCACAGTTTCTGCTCCTTCCGCCACCTTGGTAATGAGTCCTTTCCTCAGTGTTGCCAGCAGCTGGCACTTCCATGACCTCATGAGGCATCATCCTTCTACTCGACATCTCATCTAGCCATTGTCTTTTCATTCCAATCAATGCAATGGTGTCTGTTTTTAATGCAGTCCCTTTGTGGAAGGCAGACGCATCGCATCTGCTTCTAAAATTCAGGAAGAGAAAGTTTAGAAGTATGTAGTTGGAAGGAATTCCGAAACGACGATGAGACGTAGGGTATTCCCAAAATACGGCACCAAGGCATGAAGAACAGCCATCTTTCCTCTCTCCTCCCCACCCCCAGGTAAAATGTCCTATGATCCTCCTCAACAGCAAAATTCTGTGTGGGACAAATCAACGTCAACATGAAGGATGGGCACTTTGAAGGGAGCAACAGATGAAGACAGGTTTGAGATTTTAGGGGGAAAAACAATCTTGTCTCATTCGGGAGACACATTCTCAGATGCGTTGGCAAACTGGGGGAGGGGCGCATTTTTTTTTTTTAATTTTATTTATTTAACAGAGAGAGAGAGAGATCACAAGTAGGCAGAGAGGCAGGCAGAGAGAGAGAGAGGAGGAAGCAGGCTCCCCGCTGAGCAGAGAGCCGGATGTGGGGCTCGATCCCAGGACCCTGGGACCATGACCTGAGCTGAAGGCAGAGGAAGGGGCGCATTTTCAAGTCTATACACATCACTCCTTCTACCCGGGATCAGCTGGGCATTTTTACACACAGAGAAGATAAGCTGAAAGACAATTTTATAAAAGTAAAGCCACGGTCATAGAGTAGAAAGATTAGGTGGATTTTAAACAAACAAACAAACAAACAAAAAGCCACTAAAACATCCCTTTCTGTTTTTAGGAACAGTCCAGTCTGACAAGCGGCAACTTGACTCCATGCTTCTTGGATAAACCACGGAAACAATCCATTCGCCTGGGCTACTAGAGTAGACGTCTATGGGCCTCGCCATTTACTACCCAACATCCTGTCCCCCAGAACAGGAAGGGGGCCACGGAGCTAAGGAACTAGCCTATGACTTCCAAAGGAAAAAGAACTCAAGGGCTAACTTTTTGTTCAGAAATGACACAGTCCAAGAGAGTCCTATCGTCCATTCTGTTGATAATGACTTAAGTCAGTGCTTATAAACACTTCACCCAAAGAGTCCACATCTTGATAGACAGGATTTGGCTTCTGTGTAAAAAAACAAGCTCTCTTATTGGGAGCAGCAGATTCATAGTCACATTCTCTCCCACTCCCAGCTAACAGGCTACCTCTGCACAGAAGGTAGAGAACATTCACTAGAGAACAAAGGAAGACAGTTACATTGTTACAGGTCATGTTTTCCACACACAGAAGACAAAAAATGAACAGGTATTGGCAAGGGCCATGCACGGTAAAGGAGTTTTAAGAAGCCTTGTTTTTCCTTTTTTTTTTTTTTTTATTTTGTTTGTTTATTTGTCAGAAAGCAAGAGAGAGCACAAGCAGGGGGAGCAGCGAGCAGAGGTAGAAGCAAGCTCCTCACAGAGCAGGGAGCCTGATGCAGGGATTCGATCCCAGGACCCTGGCATCATGACCTGAGCTGGAGGCAGAGGCTTAACCCACTGAGCGACCCAGGTGTCCCAAGAAGCCCATTTCTTAATAGGCATACAGGAGGTCGATAAGTTCAGTGTTCCAAAGCATAACTCCTGGTTTCTCTGTTTATTGGTTTTTGTTCTTACCTTTCATCTAATTAGAGCTAAGCCACTGGATTTGGCGAGAAGGCTAAGATACGAATTTCACGAAAACATAAAACTTTTACTAAGAAACTTACTTATCCAGGCATACATTCCTAATTGACAACCATCACACTTGGAATCTAAGGAGCCACCTGGCATTCATAGTACTTAACCCTTCAGTATAAAACAAGAGGTCTATGCTGGAAATGACCTTCTACGTAACTGAAGGGAAGAAAAAACAACCACAGGTCTTATTCAGAGGTCTGGCTAAGCCTTGCTTGCCAATCACCACTCTATCATATGGATAGCAAGATCTGCACAAATAATTCCTTAGACCATATGCCTGTGCTAGTCATCTAAAAACTTAGGTATGCCCTCCTATCCATAGAGAATTTTGCATTATATTTAACAGTACTTTGTTATACCTTGAGTAAGTGTGACACCTTTCCTAAAACTGGAGTCGTGTTGAGGGATAGACACACATACACACACACACACTAGAAAGAGGATTGGTACCAATTAATGACTTTCTCAGGGCCACTGTGAGTGCTCTCTCCTATACAATCGCGCCCGACTCGGGACGGGGGAGGACATACAGTCAGCCCTCACTCGTTCACCAACCACAAGTCCTGGAACCAGAAGAGACATGGTTTTCTAATTCACTTAAGTTTGATGCATCCCTTTAATGGAAACAGCCTAACTGGGAATGTGACTTCATTGCAGGGATACCTGAAGATTACAAATAGACATGTTTAAAACACACACACACACACACACACACACACACGTGCGCGCGCGCACACACGTCTTCAGACAACAGACCCAAAATGGAATCATTCCCACTAAGTCCCAAGTCGCTAAAATCAGACTCAACCCCCAGTTTTGATTCTTCCAGCAACTTAACTTTAAGCCAGTCAAGCATCACCTGATCGGCCCTGGTCAGGTATTTCCCTGATAGACCCCTGCCCCGCCATCCTGAGGAAAAGAATCTTGTAATACCCAGCCTGCCCTTCTCCCCTTACGTCCCCCAGAGTATAACCTACTTATTCCCACCCCCTTCTGCTTAGAAAAGCCTTCCATTTTGTACAGCTCCTCAGAACTATCTGCTAGACTGGATGCTGCCGGATTCCTAGCGATGTTCGCTCAAACTCGGTTTTAATAAACCTCCATGGAAAACACAGATCATCTATTCTATAGGTGTGTATCACTTCAATATCAGAACTGAGGCCACCTACCCAGTCTGTCATGAATATGTGTGAAGACATTGAGCTCACGCACCGGATACTCCGGAGGATCTCTTCGAACGGTTCCTGAGTCTAAATTATTTAAGGGAGAGCAAAGAAGATCCACCAAGAAAAGGAGATGAAGACCGAAAAGAATAAAGTCAACAGAAGGTAAAGAGAAGAAAAATGTAATGAATTTCTATGACAACGTGGTGGTGAGGGACAAGACTGGCAGGACCGCACCCACGCGGGGTTATCTTCAGCGTGCCAGCCATTAACCTACAGGTAAAACAGTCTCGTAGTGATTGAAGCATGGAGTGGTTAGGCCAGAGTCCTGGATTCATCCAACTGGGAATCACACGGTCTCTGTTCCCGGGCCACAGGTTTTGTACCTCACTCAAACCAGCATTTTGCCTATGCTTCCAACTAAGCACAAGGGAGGCCAGAGCTCTGGGGTGATTTGGGGAAACCCATCACCATCACCATGGTGGGAGGGAGAGTGCGCCGGGTGCCTGCTCTCCCTACAGGGGTCCTTCAGCATCAAGTTGACCTGGGAATGAAAGTGTGCCCCTGAACCATGACCATCCTGACTCCCTGGTGGACTTGTGCTGCCCAGCACCCCTCAACTACCCGGCGTCCATTCTCCTGCTCCTAGGGTGGAGGACAGGGGCTCACCTAAGGTCCTGAGCATTTCTGTCTCCCCTGCAGGACAGTCAGACAAACGAGCCTTGAAACTGAGAGGAAAACACACTGCAAAATTCAACATCGCATTCGTGGTCTTTTGCCCAAACTCCTGGGGTGACCGGTTCACATGACAGTCGAATGTCCCCGTGGTCGTAAGTAAACCAACAACAATAATCACTAGCTTTGCTTCTTTATTAGTGGTTTTATAGAGAAACTGTGTTTTTCCAGATGAAAAAGTTTGCTTCAGGCTCGAAGTCTGTGTACCAAGCTTCAGTTTGTGGTGAAACTGAGCAGCCTCGTCATAAACCCTTGCGTGCTGGGAGTTAAGGGGGCTGGAAACACTGGCGAGACACAAGCCACAAGCTGTCACTGTGAAAATGCATTTAAATACGGGGGCCCTCCCCCAGAAGTCAGTCCCTAGAGCCTGGCACTCAGTGATTTTTAAACACTGAAAGTGAAGCTTCTCCACAGTGAAAACCACAGTAAGGGCTGGAGATCCTGGACCCCTCCTGAAAGACACTGAGCGCTGACCGAGAACCAGTGTAGAAAGCCCTTGCTCGATTTGCTATTAAGTTAGCAAAATGAGGACAGAAGTACCCAGGAGGCATGGAAGGAATGACTTCACACTATACCATCTCTCCTAATAGCAGAGCTAAGAGGGAGGCCCAAACAGAAAGCAGCTGTGATGTCTGACACGGGAAGTCAGAGGCTAAACAAAAAGAAATTGGTCTGTTTAATTTTACATCTTATTTGCAAGTTCCAATAAGAATGAGTAAAAAGGCACGAATGGCATGGGCCATGGCCATTGAAGCTAGCAGCTCCTTACTGAACATACTTCAAACTCTGGTCATCTCAAAGGCATGGCTATGTGTATTAAGGGGGAAAAGATTCAGAGTTTAAAAAAAAAATGGGGGGCGCCTGGGTGGCTCAGTGGGTTAAGCCGCTGCCTTCGGCTCAGGTGATGATCTTGGGGTCCTGGGATTGAGTCCCGCATCGGGCTCTCTGCTCAGCAGGGAGCCTGCTTCCTCCTCTCTCTCTCTCTCTCTGCCTGCCTCTCTGCCTACTTGTGATCTCTGTCTGTCAAATAAATAAATAAATAATCTTTAAAAAAAAAATGGATTTGGGGGTCTTCATGATCAGCTCCCACAGAAGCAATTCCTACAACCCCACTGACTTTATAGACTGGCAGCTGTTGTCGGAGTGACCATCCTGACGACATCCTAAACCCTGCCCTTCCCTGTCAGGCATGTCCTGGGTCTAAGGCTGGGCTGCACAGCAAAACCAGAGGCAGGCCGACTGCCCCCCAGTTAAGCTTACTCAAAGATGGAACTGCTTTCTCTTCAGCTGATTCTTCAAGTCCTTCTGTCTTCAGTCATCAAACCCGCCATGCCTGAAAGAAGTCTCAGAGATTTTGGAAGATTTGCTTAGAAACAGGAAGAAAAAGGCGAGTCCACATATATACCTGTTCATGAAAGTTCTGGATATCTGCCCTGGAGAACAAGCCCTACCGGGGAACCCGCTTCATAGGAGCGATGCCTTCCTCCTCCTCCTCCTCCTCTCCGGGAGACTGCTCTCCTAAACGAAATCACCCAGGTACAAAACCAGATCTCAGCTCACAGGTCAGACGGGACACGAAGTCAGCACGCCCACACGAGAACTTACAGTCCAGCCATCCTCCCGCTGAACGCCCTGCCTCCATCTGTGGTCCCACCACCCCCACCGCCCCGGCCAGAATCTCTCTCTCATCATCTCTATCCCTCTTATTCCGCATGGGGAGGATGTTGCAGCATTTTACTTTTTTAGTAATTTCTCTTCTGTGTCTACCATGGCTAGGTTTCAAATTTTTCCCATCAAGAGGAGGCCCCACCCAGTGAGTTCATGAGTCCCAGGCTCCTTCAGCTTTCCTGCCAAAGTCCCATCGATATATGGTTTTTAGCCCCCGCATCTGTTTCTGTCCCTTGATTTCTCCAAATTCTGGGCAGATTCCCCTTGTCTACAGAAGTGAGTTCTCAGATGTTAGGGGGATAAGAATCAGGTCGATGCTGGAGAGGGAAAACGTCATACAGATTCCAGAGTCTTCGGCAAGGAAGTCAGGAGGGGGTACAGTGGGGCCCAGGAACCTGCATTTCATATGCCCTCTCCGTGATTCTGATTAGAAGGTCTGAGAGCCTCATGCTGTAAGGAACAGGAGATGACAAGATACAGAACTCCCCTTAAAAGTGTATGGAAGGCTGGGGCGTCTGGGTGGCTCAGTGGGGTAAAGCCTCTGCCTTCAGCTCAGGTCATGGTCCCAGGGTCCTGGGATCGAGCCCCGCATCAGGCTCTCTGCTCAGCAGGGAGCCTGCTTCCTTCTCTCTCTCTCTCTGCCGGCCTCTCTGCCTACTTGTGATCTCTGTCAAATAAATATATAAAATCTTTAAAAAAAAAAAAAAAACGGTGTACGGAAGGTGCCTGAAGATACAGCCAGGGGCCAATAAGCTTGAAAATCCCGAGTCTCCCTCTTCATAATACACTATTCTGCCCTGAAATTGAAATCACGAGTAGGATCTACCTGCATGACCATTTCCAAAAGCAAATCATTCGAATGCCCTCAGTAGAAGAGGAAATGGAAAAGAAAAAGGTATACTTTTAAAATACTTTTGCTTAAATATTTGTGCAGAACCAAACCAGAGGACACAAAGGAGCAAACAGAGGCTCCACACGTCGAATCCTCGTGCACACAACAGCCACGAGCGCAGATCCGCGGTGTTTTCCCGGATCCCTCTAATGCCACGGGCGGGTGCTGCCACGGAAGACGTGGTTCCCCCAGATTGTGAATTTCTAGTAAAACTCTACATCAAAGCAGGTACCATCGTCCCCCAATTTACGTAGTTTTATTCCTGGGAAATTCAATGTGTTAATTAAAACATAATCACAAATGCGTCGTGCCCATATGCAGAACCATGTCAGTTCCAGCTCAAGTACCTGAGAACAGGTCTGTTTTTAAACCTCAAATAAGATGGAGAGATTGGAAGGTCATGGACACACAGGACACGTTTTCGTGGACAGAACTACCCTGTGCACGCAAGGTGTGCACCTCCTGTTCTGCTCGCGAATGCCAGCAGGGCCCTCCAATCATGAAGACCAAAGAGAATCGAACAGATAAAACCCACCAAAAAAATGCACACACACACATGCACCCCGTGACTTTCCAATACCCCCAGAGCAAACAGCACGCGATCTTTCCACAGGAGCTGCGGGACAGTGACCTTCGCGTCTCTATGCTCAGCAGACATCTGGCCAGCCTTGACTTCTGGCTGTAGCTGGGCTCTGCTTATTTCCCTGCCATCGGTTTTTAGGACCATCTCCCAATGTTTGCCGTTCCTCACCCATAGCCTCCTCGGCCAGCTCTATCCCTGCACCCGGGTAGGCAATGGCCCTCAGCAAGCCTGGTCTGGTTGTAACTACGGAAGGAACTTTCCCTCAAGTTTGCGTCAGCCACCCAGACCTGGGATTGGAGCTCTAGAGCTGTAAACCCAACCACCTCCTCACCTGTCCCTTAGAGACATTGGAGAGGCTTAGCCACATCGTTCCCTGACAGACCCCCCGCATCACGCCCACCCCTACTCCTCCTCCCAGCCTGGTCCCCCTCCTTGCTAGCAAACTAGCCATCTGATCTCAGTGTCGGACACCTTGAGACCCCCTCCCACAGCCGATCCACCACAAAATTCTACTGAGTATCTGGCCTGTTTGCCAGTTTTATTCCTGCTACCTAACATGGCACTTGCCATCAAGTGAGTATGCAAAAATCCACGTTAAATGAACAAAGGACTTTTATAGAAAGAGTGAACTTTTCTCTTTTTTTAGATTTTATTTATTTATTTGAGAGTGAGAGAACGAGACCGAAAGCGTGTGCACAGGAGCAGGGAGGGGGGGCAGAGGGAGAGGGAGAAGCAGGCTCCCCGCTGAGCAGAGAGCCTGACGCGGGGCTCGATCCCAGGACCTTGGGATCATGACCAGAGCTGAAGGCAGACGCTTCACCGACTGAGCCACCCAGGCGCCCCAGAAATAGTGAACTTCTTGTAGACCGATCCTTTCTTCACCCCCATACCATTTTCCATGACACTCCTTCCACGTGAACACCCACTTTCATTCCCAAAGGCTTCTAAGTGTGCATTCTTTGATCCCTGCCCAGAACACCACTTCCTCAGTGCAGTTTCCTCTGACCTCCCTGGGGCCCCGCCGTGGGCTCTTCTCCATCTGCCGTCATGGTGTTGTACTGACGGTACCAGGGGAAGAGCACTGCTGCCTCTCGATGACGTGGCAGGATATTCTTCCTTCCTTAGGATCTCGGCACACAGCAAAGAGGCCGGCTCAGCAAGCATTCCTGAATGGTTTCCTCCTTCTCTCTCCATCCACCTCACCGACCTCTCCTATCCAGGCTCAGGAAAACAGGGCAAAGGGGTTTTATGAGAAAGGAGAGGTTGATCCTGGCACATTCCCATGGCTCGGGGGACCCCACTATCTTTGCCCAGTCTTTGATTACTAAAGATAGCTTTGATCCTTCCACTCCCCAAATCTGGTAAAAGCCATGCGAGGGCCTGCAGGGAGAGGGGTGCACCCACGTCACCCACGTCAAGATGGCGGCCAAAGCCCGCTAGGTAAAGACCAACACCGCAGAGACACTATATTTTCCCAACGGTGGGAAAAGCTGTTAGCAAGAGACTAGACACGCATAGAGCTATTCAACCACAAGGGCTGGAGGAGAAACAAAACAAAATCAAACGTAATTAGGGTTGAAGATTTCCCAGCTGGGATCCATGGGTGGGGACGGAGCTCCAAAGGCCGTCGAGGCAATTCCATCCCAGTAAGACAGGCCTCGGAGACCACCAGAGGCAATCTAGCGTTCTCAGCTTTTGGTTTTCCCCTAACCTCAACTCCAGGCACTGCTGAATCCCCAGGCTTCCAGCTCTTCACTCCCTAACTCCTCTCCCCTCCATAAATTAAATTAATGAGGAGTTTTCTAAAAAAGTACATTCTCTTAGAGGCTCTGTTATTCTGAAGCGAATGGCCCTGACATGTAGCCAGGCCAAACAGTCCCAGGCAGCCATAACTCTTGCAACAGCTCCAAAATGTAGCCTCAAATGTCACAGAGTCCTGCCCCGATCTGTCTTCCCCTTTGATTATCAGCGGTTGCCTTCCTTCCTCCCCTAACATTTTATAGCAAACTCGAATGCATCAAAGAAAGCGGTTAAGGATGTGAAGATTGAGAAATACATTCAATCTTCATGCTGTGATCTTGTCTCTTCCTTCCTACATCTTGTCTCTAAGAGAAAAGGACAAGAATAAATTTGAGGCCACGTAGAACAGAACGACAAAATCCATCGAAAGCTACAAGGGGGATGACCGTCTCTAAATGCCAGCACGCTCATGTGCAGCACACGCTGACTGCAAGGACAGGGTCACCGTTGAGATGGGGGATTTCTAGATGAGCCAGGAGCACAAAGGCACACAAGGAGGCAGTCAGCACAGAAGTACTTCAAGTCACCTTCCTAAATGAACACTTAGCAAGGTGATTAAAAAGAAAAGAAAAAAATAGGTGTATATATACATACACACACACACATACATATATACGTATATACACACACATATGTACGTGTATGTGTGTATATACGTATATATGTGTGTGTATATACGTATATATATGTGTATATATATGTACGTACACAAACAAAACTGCAGGAGAACCTCATTTCGACATACGTAACAAGGTACAAGGTCAGAATACACAGTAACATTTGAGTTTTTAAGCCTCCAATGTCAAGTAATTAGACACACGTTTATGAATCTGTTTACCTTGAAAATAAAATGTGAAATATCACTTCCTGGAGAGAAAGGGCCTCAATGCCCATATGCACAGTTTGATCCCCAAATCTGGGTTGAGATACTCCAATTGTATTACCTCATATCCCCCCCCCCAAAAAAAAATCTGGAGGAGGAGATAAGGGGGGAAGGGGAAAAAACATAAAAGGAAAAGTTGTCTCTGCCTCTCCTAACGGACCACAGCTTATCTAAATCAGCAACCGTCCAATTGTCGGTGCGCTCCTAAGACACTGTGTCTGCCCCGGAATGGCCACGCAGAGAACAGACACAGTAAAGGGAGGCCGACAGGAGGGGGAAATACCTAGAGGAGGGAGATTTTCTTACCAAACCTTAGACCCTGAAAGAACACACATGCTGTTCTCCTTCTTCTGGGTTCTCTTCCTCTCAGCATCATTAGAGAATCCTATTTTAAGAAATTTAGGATTTCAGGGCACCTGGGTGGCTCAGTGGCTTAAAGCCTCTGCCTTCGGCTCAGGTCATGATTTCGGGGTCCTGGGATCGAGCCCCACATTGGGCTCTCTGCTCAGCGGGAGCCGCCTTCCTCCTCTCTTTTTCTGCCTGCGTCTCTGCCTACTTGTGATCTGTCAAATAAATAAATAAAAATCTTTAAAAAATAAAAAAATTAAAAATTAAAAAAAAAAAAAGAAATTTAGGGTTTCCCAGGCATTTCTGCATACACTTATCTTCTGCAGCCCTCCAGCAAGGCAGCCAGTAGGCATACCCTTGTTATAGCTCAGAAAATGGAGGTTCAGGAAAGTTGCCCAACTTTCCTAACGTGACACAAATGAGTGGATAGCCACCCCCAATACAGATCTTTTGATTCCTCAGTAAGGGATTATGACATTTTTGTAGCACAAACTTCAGATTTGCAATAGTAAGAATAAAAGGAAGTTGCAGGGAAATGAACAGGTAGTGAACTCCTAAATATTCCCCAAATCAGGAATATCATAGGCAAATCACATGTGGAGAAGGAGGGAGCCTGCTCCAAGAGGGAAGCAATTTGACTTTCATGTAATAATTATCTTCTGAGTCTACCTCCTCCATACCCTACTCCATTTGCTAACATCACAAAGTTTCGAGCAGCTGTGGAGGAGAGTTTATTCTGACCTTGAATTTGTGATGTTGCTGGTTGTTACTCCAACTGAAAACATGCTTCCTTCCCTCCGTACATCGTGTTCCTTACCCGTCCGTCTTACCGGGAGGTAAAAATGCCCCAGCACTCAACGAAAAGAATGGTCTGCAGATATTTAACACGAACACAGATGATGCTTTTGCAGTATAATTCATCGTGCTGATATCATTAGAGATCAAAGCACAAGCAAGGCAAAGAATGGAAAAGGAATGTGAAAACATCAAAGTTAATTACACTTGGTTGTCCCAATAGCTGTCACCCCTTCAATTAAGATGCTGCTTTGGCTAATCTTAAGTCAAGCTGTGCCTCTCCAAAAGTCAAGCAATAAAAGCTGAAGTCAAAACCTCTAAAGCCGAAGCAGATTTCTTCCCCCTACAGAGGGCTCTGCATTCACGGGGGCCTCCCCAGCTCCTCTCCATGTGCAACTGGCCATCCTCACCACCGCATGTTAGAGCAGGGCTGGCCCCCCAGTACTCATCCTCCATGCAGAACCTCCAGAAACAAGGGCTCCATGAATTCTCTGTACCCTGGTTCTTCACCCAGCCTGGACTTGGGGCATGGAAATGTCTGAGGTTAGAGGCAGCTTCTTGGTTTACAAGGAATGATAAAAGACTCCTCATACCTCAATTCTGGGTTTTTTTGTTTATTTTTTATTTTTTTAGAGTCTATTTATCCATTTGAGCGAGAGAAAGAGAGAGCGCACAAGCAAGATGAGGGGCAGAGAGAGAAGCAAACTTCCTGCTGAAGCAGAGAGCCTGATCTGGGGTTTGATCCCAGAACTCCATGACCATGACCTGAGCCAAAGGCAGTTGCTTCACCAACAGAGCCACCCAGGTGTTCCAGAGAACAAAATATTAAAGCCATGGGCTGCAACAGTGCTTTCCCATCCCTGGAATAATTCTTTTCCCTCCATTAACTCATGGATTTTTCCATGGGAGTGGGGGTGGGCGAGGGGAGCTCATTTGGCCAAGTACTTATTGTATAGCAGAAACTGGATGGAGGCCTTACAGATACTGTCTGACGTAATCCTTCCCAGGAGCCTGCAAGAGAGGGAGACGATCTAAATTTTGAGCTGAAACTCAGCCAGGGTGTGTTCCAAAGGCACTTGCAGGAACTTAAGTCAAGATTAGTTCAAGAAAAACCTACGCATCCTAAAGGGTGACTCCCGGGAATCCACAGGTCTTGGGGAAGTTGAGAGGAAAAAAGAATGTGGCCACCAGCGGCCGTGCACCCAGAATGCCAGCCCACTCCGTGTCCCCTACACAACCCTTGAAGCCGCTAAGCCACGTTTTTCATTTTGCCCTATAGCTTTACGTTCCTAGGCGGTGTCGGAAAATCACCCCTTAGCGCTTCCCTAGGTCTTCTCAGGCCACTTGAAACCACCACCATCCGATCTAATGCAGCAGTTCGCTAAGCGTTTCGATCGGTTTTCGTGACCGAGTGGTGTTTACCAAAACTAGTTCTCCATCCTGTTTCCACTTCTAACTCCGCACACTGGAGACAATTGAGGGCAAGAAGGCAGAACCCACTCTCTTCATCCCGCTCTCCAGCACTTCGGGCAGGGGGCCGGACTTGCACACGTCCCACACCAACTCATCCTGGAGGAGGTCATAGAAGCTGGGCACGAAAACTCCTTTTTGACCTAAACTAAGGAAGCGGCTTTTTTCCTTTCCACACAGATGCCCATGTGAGACGACAAAGCTATGATGTTCTGCCATCAGCGGACACCTCTAGAATCCCTTACAGATACATTGGAAAGCGTGTTCTGCTTCAAGTCTCAGAATGTATCCTGACCATAGATGGGCTGCGGTTCGTGCGCTAGGAAAACAGGACCCTTACAGAGGAGCGTTCATGAACGGATATCTCAGAGGGTACGATCATGTAGTCCCTTTCCAAACTTCCAGCAGTATTTTTACTCTGAACCGTCTCCTGAGACCCACCCGGCCTGGATTATTAGAGAACATTCTATACCAGTTGCATTTTAAAAGCCCTCCTTGGGACGCCTGGGTGGCCCAGTCCATTGAGCACCTGACTCTTGGTTTCAGCTCAGCTCATGATCTCACGGTGGTGGGAACCGTGCTCAGTGCAGAGTCCACTTCAGATTCTCGATCTCTCTCTCTCTCGTTCTCAAATAAATACAACCTTTAAAAATTAAAAATAAAAAGCCCTCCCTGCCACCCAGAACTGAAAATTCAATCCCAGCTCACCCTGAATTACTGAACGCATCTGGCCTGCTCACCCCGGTGCCATCTTCATCAGAGCGGTTCTGCACACCAATGGGTAGGACCTTACTGAGCTCCTGGATTTCTCACTTCCACCCGCAGAGGTGTTCCTTGCCAATATACACTGGCATGTTAAAATTGACTAGATCTAGGGTATCCCGCCAAACAGCACAGCCACTGAAGAAATGGGTGTGTGGGTTCTCAGTTCCTCCTACAACCTTTAAGAAACTAGAGCCAGAAGAGAAAAATGGGTCTTGTTTCTTAGTAGCTCTCTCTCCTCTGTTCACGGCATAATGTGGTCCCCCAAATGACCCAAAACCAAAAACACAACCAAAAAACCCACACACCAGAGACCGTGCTAGCTTAAGACAAGGAATAACACTGAACCAGGAACCAGAGGTCGCCAAACTTGACCGTGCCAGAGACTCACAGGAGAGGTGCCTTTTAAAACTTCAAAATCCTGCCCCCAGTGGTTTCCAACTGAGCAGGTCGACAGTGGAAGCCAGGAATTAGCCCTTTCAGACAAGTTCCACAAGGGGTTGGATGCTGGTGGTCTCAGGAGCACCCCTCAGGAGCGCCCAGCAAGGGGGGGTGAGGGCAGACAAAGAGCCAAGGGAGGGACGGAGCAGGGTCAGGCCTGTGGGATTCTGAAGTGGTTTCCTTTCGGCTGTTTATGGTCTTTTCCTTTGCTTCCATTATAAAGTCTGTTCAGTTAAAAATTCACCAAATAGGCCCCAGACAGAGAGAAGTCTGGCAGAAAAGTCCTGATAACGCTAATGGAAGTAAATGGGCTTTCTTTAAACAGGGCTCCTGGTTCACGCTGAGCTGCTTCCCTGCAAGATTTATCGAGGTATGGAGGTCCACCCTCCTGGGGCGGCTCTCATCTTGGGCTACTTTCATTCAAAACAACATTCCCCGTCGCCATGAAAACCTGCCCGGCGGTTCTTGTTGGTTACACGCGCACCTTAGGTACAGGGACACAATCTTGTCTCTTAAAGGCTGGACTAATTATTCGGGTGAAGTTTATACGAAGCTGAGGTATAAAAATGTACAGGTGAGGGGCGCCTGGGTGGCTCAGTGGGTTAAGCCTCTGCCTTCGGCTCAGGTCATGATCTCAGGGTCCTGGGATCGAGTCCCGCATCGGGCTCTCTGCTCCGCGGGAAGCCTGCTTCCCTTCCTCTCTCTCTGCCTGCCTCTGCCTACTTGTGATCTCGCTCTGTCAAATAAATAAGTAAAATCTTTAAAAAAAATTTTTTTTAAATGTACAGGTGAGGCACGGACGAGAAGACAATCACTGTCCAAACACACACACTGAAGTGGGGGCACTAATGGGTTAAAAAAAAAAAACTAGACAATAAACCTGACGAACAAACTAACAAAAATCAATAAAGCCCGAGCAACTGCAGCCCCAAAAGTGTAAGGGATACAAAAGGTATTTTTAAAGAAAGTAAGATTCAGTGAAACATTTATTAAACAGATACTTTGTGAAGTGCTGTCAAAAGCAGGAATGAAAAAAGAACCCAGGACTCTGAATTTCCAGCACTCGTCAATAAAGCCATTTCCCCCCCACAATCCAAAATAGCTGTAATGCCCTGGTTATTTTCTAACACATGGCTGAAATATTTATATTTTAAGTGCTTTCAGCTTATAGTCCCTATTAGAAACGTTCATTAGCATTTATGCAACTTCTTAAGTCAGTCTAACTCCACGGCCAGACCAAACGTACACTTGAACCAAATAAACATTTCCAATCACAGGCTAAAATTGTTCCCATAATTACCTGATAACCGGACACCCACACTCATTTGCCATCCTTCCCCCCAGAATAAGGTTCTTTTTTTTTTTTTTTAAGATTTTATTTATTCATTTGAGAGAGAGACAGAGCACAAGCAGGGAGACAGAGGGAGAGGGAAACGCAGACTCCCTGCCGAGCAGAGAGCCCGATGTGGAGCTTCATCCCAGGACCCTGGGACCACGACCCGAGCCGAAGGCAGTTGCTTAACCCACTGAGCCACGCAGGCACCCCCCAGAAAAAGGTTCTTTAGGAAATTCTCCAGTGCAAAAAAAGTGTGGGAATCCAGAAAGAAAGGAGCACGATTCCAGACACTAAGCTTAGAAGCTGAAAGACCTTAAACATTAAGAGAATTTAGCTCATTTGTTGGTTGGTTTTGTGGGATCACATTAACTGGGATCACATTAACCCAGTGCTTGTGTATGTGCCCTGCTCAGTCCTAGTCTCAAAAGACAGAGTCAAGTCCTGGCCATAAAGTGCTTACATTCTAGCAAAGACCATTAATCAACCAGCCAGCAAATATTTCATCTAACTGCACATAGTGTTAAACGCTATGAAGGAAAACAAAATGGAGGGGGATACAAAGTGACAAAGCCTTGGGTGGGGGGTAGATACTGCGATTTTATTTATTTTTTTAATATTTTTATTTATTTATTTGACAGACAGAGATCCCAAGTAGGCAGAGAGGCAGGCAGAGAGAGAGAGGAGGAAGCAGGCTCTCCGCGGAGCAGACAGCCTGATGTGGGGCTCGATCCCAGGACCCTGAGACCATGACCTGAGCCAAAGGCAGAGGCTTTAACCCACTGAGCCACACAGACACCCCGATACTGCTATTTTAAATGTATGGGTGGGCAGAGAAAGTTTCTCAGAAGCTTTTAAATCAATTATGGACTAAGCCCAACGCTGAGGATAATATCAATTCCACTCCCCAGCGTCATCAATAGTCACTGGTCTGTATGAAATGCTAAAGGCTATTTACATGCACATGAATGAAAGAACATCTAGGAATTTTTAAGGGAAGAAAGAAATGTGCAAGGCAGCCTAGCAGATAGAGAGGCACACCCTTCATCTGTCCTTGCTCACATGAGACAACCAAGACCATCCATAAGTCTGACTTACAAGGAGACAGACAGACACACACACACACACACAATGAATTCCAAGGAAAGCCCTGTTTAATTCCTTCAGAGTTCTTTTTCAGGGAAACAACAGAATATACTTAACAGATTACACCATCAGATGCAAGTAACAGAAATTTTGTAAAATCTTGTTACTAATTTTATTGCAATTCTAATATTTTCTTATTCTTAATATAGGAACAACGAGCTTCAAACAAATTCCTCATGTAATTCTCATTTAAAACATGCAGAGTTTTTTTTAAGATACCAATATCCTGTGTTAAAGGCAGGAAGCAACTGCCTCAGAAATTTGCAAAGAGTGAAATAAATCCTTGTATTTGAAAGGGAATATCTGAAGGGTCCAACACTACAGGAAAACCATAATCTATTTCAAATTAAAGGACATTAAAAAAAAAAAAAGAGTCATCACTTTCTAGTAGCTGGGATTAGAGTCTGGTTAAGACTCTAATCATTCAGGCTTTTAATCTGAAATTGGTCTTTAAAACCTGTAATGAATTAAACAATATGCCACCCACAGAATCAACTACAAAAATATACTGTAACTGAAAACATAAGGACTTAACTCATTTCCTTCCTCATTTTCCCATAATTCATTTGACCCCCCCTTCCTGTGACCTCATCTAAACGCTGCCTGGGTTTCCGTTAACATCCGTCCCCTTGGAATTCATTACATTGGTCGTCCCAGATTTAAAAGACAATTTTATAAATGTTCTCATCTACAACGCTGTTGTTACATTGTAGGGAGCGATTCAAATCAAAGTTTCCAAGACTGCCCGATAACTAACCAGAAATACCAGACAAGTCTTCAAGCTTGATGTACACTCTTCTCCTAGCAATTCTCCGTTACCTCGTGTCATCCGCCATCACCTCGACAACACACACTGTGTGCGTAGCACGTGACAATCCCCAAAGCATTTTCCTATACATTAATCTCATCTGATTCTCACAACAGCCTTGAGACCTTCTAATTACCCTAAGTCACAAAAGTAAATTACTCAAACGAAGATCTGAGGCAAACAAGGCCCTGCGTGCAAACTGGCTTTTGGTTTCATCCAATCCTTGACTGGTAAGAGCCAGCTTCATATTTTAGAATAGGATTTCACAGCCAAACAGACCCTCATCAACCCTTTCTCTGAACTTCTCAATTTATAGACAGGGATGCCAACTCTCCTGCGTCTACTGTATGTAAAATTAGTCAAAGTCACTGTTCAAAGGCAATGTCCAGATAATTGATGGTGTAGGTAGCAAATTAACAGTTTCATTGGAATCTATATTATGGATAAAGAGAGAGCTAATCTTTCATCCAAGGTCACACAATTAATAACACTCCTTTTACAAACCCGGGCCTGTCTGGCTTCTTTGCCACAAGGCTAATCTAGCTGATGATTCAAGATAAGAGTGGGAGGGAATAGGATCCCAGGTAAGGCTTTGACTGGCAAGTTCATTCATAACCCATTTTAAAACTAGAACGTAAATGCTAACCCTGGAATGCTCCTAAATCCACTACATTTTCGCTCTTACTGGCTTTGCTCAGTGGCTGTATCACAGCTTAAGTGAAATGCAATTGCTGTTGGTTGATTAATTTTTTAGCTGCTTTTTGGGGTTTTCTTGCCTGTTTTTTGGTTTTGGGTTTTTGGCTTTGTGTTGTTTTGTTTGGCCTACCAAACAAAATTAAAATCAAATCTAAGAAAAGGCTTATGGATTTTTTTCCCCCACCTTAAAAAACTTAAGTGATCGTTAGACCTCATTCTGTGAAAATGACTGTTTTTCTTCTAGGTTTTATTTCTATTTGCTTTAGTCACAGGGAGAAGGAATCTAATTATTATAAGCACAACGGCAGCTTACATTTATGTAGTGTTTTATCCTTACAAATACATTACATTAACCTATTTGATACTTGTAACTCAGTGGGGAAGCAGCACGGGAATGATTACCCGTTTTCACAATTAAGTGAAGGCTCAGAGAGGTTGAGTCATCTGCCCAATGTCACTCAATTAGTAAGGTCAGACCAAGGTCAGAAATCCAAGTCCTTTTGCCTGTAAGCCTTGGGCTCTTTTATTACTTGGTCAGAAAATCATCATCGAAGGAAATGTTCTGATGACCCTATATGTCACTCTCTAGTAAATTCATTACTAAGTATACTCGAAGGGTTTCCTACTCTGTCTCTAGACCACTTCCTATCTTTCCATCAAGATAACTGTCCTACTGTCTTCCACTTAGAGTGACAGAAGCAAACACTACTGGACTGTGCCAAGACAGAGGATGTCCAATGCCCAAGTTCTGCTGAAAAAATAGAATGTGGGCCACAAGACCCATGTAAGCAATCCATTGACAGGCTTCTGAATTAAACTAGTCAAGGAGGCACATCTGTCACCCGGAGATGTCAGGAGAAAAGTAGAGCAGGACTCGGGCAGAAGAAGGAAGGGCACAGAGCCTGTGAAAACAGGAATGTTTGGAAGCCCAAGCTATGGACAGAAGAATCATGAGAACCCCACGTGAGAATTTTTGCTGTTCACCCTTAGGATGTAAAACATCCTTTTACATTCATTAGATGATTGAAATTATTTATCTACTTAACTAGCTACTAACAGCATCTCTCAAGCCAAGTGAGTATTTCTTGGGATATTTTTAATGCTCCTGAAAGCTAGTTGGGTTATGTTTTGTTTCTTCTTTTAAGCACAGATTTTTTTTTTTTTTTTTTTTTTGACAGACAGAGATCACAAGTAGGCAGAGAGGCAGGCAGAAAGAGAGGGGGGAAAGCAGACTCCCTGCTGAGCAGAGAGCCCGATGCGGGGCTCGATCCCAGGACCCTGAGATCATGACCTGAGCCGAAGGCAGAGGCTTTAACCCACTGAGCCACCCAGGCGCCCCACAGATTTTTTTTTAATCCATTAGAAAATAGATAAAAGGCAGGAACAGACATTTCAGTGGCAAGAACATACAGATGGCAAATACGCACAAAATGTTTGACATCATCAGTGGTCAGAAATTCAAGTTCAATCCACAATGGAATCACTTCCACCCATCCAAAGAGGGAAAACTAAAGACCGCGAGAACAGCAAATGCTGGGGTGGATGCGGAGAAACTAGGTCACTCATTCATGGCTGGTAAGAAGACAAAAATGGTACAGCTACTCTGGAAAACGGTGTGGCAGTTTATTTTAAAACGGAACATGCAGTTGCCATACAAGTCAGCAATCTGATTCTTGGGTGTTTATCCCAAAAGAGATGAACAGTTACATTCACATAAAACCAGAGCAGCCTTATTCATCATAGCCCGAAACTGCAAACAGGCCAGATGTCCTTCAACAGGTGGGTGGTGAAACCACAGTATGTCTATACACATACCATGAAGGATGAGTCCACTAAAAGAAACCAGTTAATGATACATGCCACTTGGATTTATCTCCCCGGAATTATGGGGACTTTCAAAGGGCACTCCAAAAGGTTATAAACTTTGTGTGCATTTTTTTTTTTTTTTTTAAGAAATAGAGAATCTCGGCACCTAGCTGACTCAGTCCATACAGCGTGCCACTCTTGATGGTGGGTTGTGATCCCACACTGGCAGGTAGACGGAGGGAGAAGCCATTAGTGGTTTCCAGGGGCTAGAGACAGGAGGGGTGGGAGGGGAACCGCTGTAGCTCTCAAAGAGCAACAGGAGGAACCCTTGTGCTGTGAGAGCCCGGCAGCACCTTTACTGTGCTGACCACAGGAAAGTCGGATGGAAAACCCCCCACATGGTAACAGTGTATAGCATAAGTGTTTGCCAATCCACCAGTACAAGTGAAACTAAAACTCTAAGGCTGGTAGATTACACCAATGTCAGTATTCTGATTACGAAAAGGTACTCAATTTTCACAAAATGCTACCATTGTGGGAAAGAGGAAAGGCTATATATTATTTCTTACAACTGCATAGGAACTTACCGTACCTTGATTAAATTTTTAATTTAAGGATAGATTGGTAACAAGTATTTATAGCTTAGCCATCCCAAAATGATATTGTGATAATTTAGCCTTTTTTTTTTAAGATTTATTTCAAATTTTTTTTAAGATTTTATTTATTTTATTTGACAGACAGAGATCACAAGTAGTCAGAGAGGCAGGCAGAGAGAGAGGAGGAAGCAGGCTCCCCGCTGAGCAGAGAGCCCGATGTGGGGCTTGATCCAGGACCCTGAGATCATGACCTGAGCCGAAGGCAGAGGCTCAATGACTGAGCCACCCAGGCGCCCCAATTTTACCTTCTTTGAACTGGGAGCACTCTGGGTTTGCTCTATTCCTACACAACTACTTATGGTAAGGAGCTTCCATTAAGTATACCGGGAAAACCATTCCTTGAAATTCAGGAGCGAAAGAAGCCTTTAACGAAACAGTACATTTTGTGAGACGTCATTTGCATGAAGCTGGAGGAAAGAGTCAGGGAGAGACTGGGAAGGAGCAAGAAATGTCTAGCTGGGGCCATGGTAATGGTAGCTTGACAGGAGTCCAAGTTACACAAGTGCATCCATTTGTCAAAGGTCTAAAGGGCCTGTAAAATTCATGCATTTCGTTGCAGGAAATTTTACGCTAATTCGTTGTATGAAATTTTGCACTAAAGGTAAACAAGTTGAAATGAAGCTCCAAGGACTGGCTCTCTGTTAGCTTCATAGTCTTGCAACCAAAGATTCCCATGCTCTAAGATACTGAGCCTGTCATGAATCCAGGGTCGCCAAACTACGTGGTTTAAAAAAAAAAAAAAAAGTGGGGGTGCCTGGGTGGCTCAGTGGGTTAACGCCTCTGCCTTAGGCTCAGGTCATGATCTCAGGGTCCTGGGATCAAGCCTCACATCAGGCTCTCTGCTCAGCAGGGAGCCTGCTTCCTCCTCTCTCTCTGCCTGCCTCTCTGCCTAATTGTGATCTCTGTCTGTCAAATAAATAAATAAAATCTTTTAAAAAAAAAGGAAAGAAATAGAAAAAAGTTCACAATTATCCCACCTTGAATACACTTTTGTCAGGGAAAGGAAATTGCAATCAGAGTAACCATGAAGCAAATTCATATAAAAAGTGTCATTAAATCAGACTAAATCAAATTAAAACAGATGTAATTAGGGCCCTCTGAAAGTAATTTTGGCTAATACTTTGTTTACATGTAATATAGATGTAGCAACTACTGACCTCAGGCACTTTCAGCTGCTTTTATATTAATTATTACATGTGCTTTTTACAGTCCAGCTCAAAATATCCTTTATAGGTCTGAGTAGCTAATTTATTTTCCCCCAGCCAAGCTTACTTCAAATGAGTCTCCGCTCCCAAGGGTGGGAGTCCTGTGAAATCCACATACTGACAGTGATGTAAAATCATCTGGCCTCTAGTAAGAGTTGTAGGTTTTGCTTTGCCTAACCATGATTTTGTTCTGTTCAGGATACTTATTTTGGTGAGATTACAAAAGAGATGGTGGGCTGTCCTTGATTGCAATTATACCCCGTAGGACCCACCCTTTTCACTTAATAGGGCTGACACTGCAGAAACATGTCTGCTTAATTGACCAGACAAGTCAAGACGTTGATGAAAATTATTCCTTGACCCTACCAACACCTTAGAGAAGATAATATGAGAAGTGTCTAGCGCCTCCTTCTCCATTTTGGCCTTAAATTTTGCCCATGGCCCAGGCTCCCTCACCAGCCTCTTTGTAATATGAGTTACCCTGAGTGGTGGGATATATTTCATTGTCAATTCGTGCCCATGCAATCTATCACCAAGACCATGGAGAATATGTAGATTCTTGATTCTTCAATGCAATGAAGGAAGCAACTGCAGAAATATACATAATTCTTAATATACATCAGTGACAAATGTTAGGTTCACATTATTTGCTAGAAATAGTAAAAAAGACAAGATTATCATTTTATCTCTTTGCAAAGAGGTGGGGATAAGCAGCAAAAATGAAAAGGAAAAGGTAGAGCAAGGGAAAAAAACCAATCAGAGGTTGTACCTCCAAGAGTAGTTTCCCAGGCAACGGTCAAGAAAAAGGTAGCAGATAAAGATTAGTTATGAACACAGTTGTCTTTTAATTATCAGTAATCACACAAAAACAGGAGCTAAGAACCCATGCATATGGATTTGGGCCCGTGCGACTTCCCCTGAAGGGCCAACTGCTGCTTCCCTATTTTCCTGCTCAAACAGAAGAATTACACTTTCAGCTTTTATGATGCCTGATCACCAATTTTAATGGGTTTCTATAGTGAGTTACAAGCCCCAGAAGATTGCAATACAGAAAGACAGAAAACCTGACTATATCTCTAGCCATAAGAATTAGCCCAGTCATTTGATCGAATGTTCTACTATCGAGGCACAAGAAATGGCCCCTGACTCAGGCAAGTCAATGTGGAGAGGACAAACAACTTTGTCCTTTTGTCCCCGTCCATCAAAAAATTTCCTAAACCATGATGTTTTCTAATAAAAAAAGAAACAGGGCATAGAAACAAAACCCATCTGTGGTGTTTTTATCTACCAAACAAAACTGGATTCGCCATTTTTTGGATGCTAACGGCCCTTGCGCTCACCCAGGAGGAGTTCAATGATCACATCCTTCCCCTTGTAAAGTAGTTATTTTCATGCAATTTGCTTCAAGGTGACTCTACCATTCCCTCCCCTGATGTTAGTGGGCATTTCAGTACCAAAACCGTATTTTGTGAAAACTACCACTTTGTTGAACAGGCCAGAGAAGAGTTTTATTAATGAGGAACCTTGCAACCACTTGTTCTAAAAAACCTGATCCAAAAACTAAGTCTTGAAGCAACCTGAGCAATTCCTTCCAAATATGAGGTTCGTACATGCTAAGAACTGCCACAAATACTGTGTGATGGTTACCGTCAAGGAGAAAAGACAGTTTCTCTTAACCCCAGCATTTCCCCCTGCCTGTCCACAGACAGCTCTAAATGCCCTTGACTGCAATTAAGTTTTTGGAAGTCGTATGCCCATTCCCAGGAGGCAAAAGAGCACCTTGCACTATGAATGTGTATTTTTTAAAACTCAGCATTTCTTCACTGCTGAAAATCTATTCAGAAACCCCTTCCTCCTTAAGCCAGAGAGCTTTGTTCAGCCAGGGGGCCAACCAGGGCGGATATTTCAAGAAAACTAACCTCTTCGTGACTGGCATCAGAGAAGAGAGGAAGACTGTCCAAGAGTCACCTTGAAATAAGCTTCATCTCAGGTACCCGGGAGCCCATAAACGCTAGCAAAGGGTCAGGATTGCCACCAACATGGCATCAGTGTGATTTCATCTGCCGGTCCGGGGCTGTTCTGTCCAGAAAAGATGAACTGTCCTTTCTAACACACACACTCCATTTCCCACCACATAAAAGGGCACTCACTGGGGCGCCTGGGTGGTTCAGTCATTAAGCATCTACCTTCAGCTCAGATCATGATCCCAGGGTCCTAGGATCGAGTCCCACATCAGGCTCCATGCTTGGCAGGAAGTCGGCTTCTCCCTCTCCCACTAAACCTGCTTGTGTCCCCTCTCTGTTTCTCTCTGTCAAATAAATAATCTTTTTAAGTGTTTAAAAAAGGAAAAAAAAATACATTCATTGTCTGAGGACACTCATTATCTGAGGATAACCTGGGCTTCTGTGTATTCCAAACAGAGCAGGTCAGTATGGGGTCTGTCGATGGTAGAGGCAAGCAGTGGAGACAACAGGTGGACAGAGCCATCACTGAAGGCTTTGGGGAAGATTTGGGGTTCGAGCTCAGCTATCACTAACAGCAAGTATCAGTTACTGGATGGGAACCAGGGAGCAACATGGGGGAGGGAAGAATTTGGACAAAGTGACAAAGTGAAAACCCATTTTGTGTACAAAAACCACAACTAGATTCACTTGGTTGTAGCAGATTTTCAAGAACTATGGTGACAGCAAAGGGTATTAAAGAGAGAGTGAGACAAGACTTAGGGAAGGTGTTCATTCATTAGCTCACTGTGCACAAGTCACTCTTCTCATGTACTGGAGAAAAAAATGTAAGGAAAGACCCTTTAGGATCTTCTCTCTCAAAGGGAAACCAGCCCTCACATACAGAGCTGATGCAAACAAGACTGTTAACATCAGAGAGGTCGTTATAATTCCTTCCCCCCAAATCCAGTTTTCAGTCACTTCTCTTACTTAAAAGATCTGGTCTGGCTACAAGCGAATGGAGTTTGGAGTGGACTGAGGAAATCCTCCCCACCTAAGTTATGTAACTATCTTGTCACGGGCAAGGTATTCCGTGAGAATGGTTGACTGGAAAGATAAATTTTCTGTGTGCTGATGAATAGTGACTTTCCCTAGACACTAAGGGCAGCTCCATGAACAGCTCCAACATAAGGAACATGGCTACAGGGCTGCTCCCCAACTCCAAAAGTAAGTATAGACTGAGTTTCTCTACTTGCTTGAGGAGAAAGACCCATCCCAAACCCACCAACGTCAGTGTTCATAAGTCTAATCTGGGGGAGTCTGAAGAGGGGGAAGGGAAGCCTCGAGAGGCCCAGAGGGGACCAGAAAAGACCATCAGGGAAGGGGCTAGGTTTCATGCTGTCTGACAAGCACAGATAGCCACCTGGAGTGTGTTAACGTTACCATGAATTGTTTTCTCTTCAGAAAGCTCTGCCCGTTGCGAGTAATAAAATCACATGGGTAGACTGTAAGAAGGAAGAGGGAGATTTGGACCCAAGGAAGCTAGTTAACTGCCCACCACTGTCTAGGTGGTTAATGGCGCCTATTAAGGCCAAGCACTTAACACAATAGAGTGAAGATGCGGAGGTGGTGGGGGGGGGGATACAGGGGGCAGACACCTGTGCCCACCCTCATTCATTCCAAAGGGCTGTTAGTGCAGAAAGAGGGACTGCACTTCCAGAAATAGCACTGCCTCATCTGCAGACAGTGGCATTCATCACAAGGAATCACTTAACCTGCACTAGAGCCAGACCCTTGGGCCCATGGTTTGGGTCAGAGAAGTTCCTAGGATCACAAAGCACCATCATCTTATCCCATCAGGGAAGTCACTGAAGCCAGAGAGGTTAAAACACCCAGGAAAGATGGTGGCAAAACCAACACTGGGATCAAGAAGTCAGTGGTCTTCCTCTGGCTTGGCAGGCCAGCTCCGATCCCCACGTGGAGCCTGGTCTGGGGTGCCAACTCGGGATTTTAAAATTTCCTTCTAGGTACAAAGTATTAGAGGTTCTGCCTAGAATGTCATTTAATGTCTACAACTGTCACTGATTACCCACCGAGGAAGAAAACTTTGGGCGGAATCAATATATCCGAGCTTAAGTAAAAATGGCCTCTCTTCCAGAATTTTAGCCTGAAGCAGCATTACTCAAAATGAAAGGCATTTTACGTCGGCACTAATCCCCCACACTTGGCTTTCACCCTTGCAAAGATGCAAGAGCAGAGCAGGTTAGAGGGGACGGTCCCAAGAAAGACAAAGTACAGGTATGGGCAAGAAATAGAAACATAAGCTTGACACATTGTATCACCATCATGTTATTGGTGAAAGCATGACACCCTAGACACAGCTCCCCCCACCCTTAGGAAACTGGGAAAACCGCAAAAGGGAAAGATCATCTTAAGATTCTAATTTCTAGGAGAACCCTCCTACATGGTTGGTGGGAATGCAAACTGGTGCTGCCACTCTGGAAAACAGCATGGAGGTTCCTCAGAGAGTTGAAAATAGAGCTACCCGATGACCCAGCAATCACACTACTGGGTATTTACCCTAAAGATACAAACGTAGTGATCCGAAGGGGCACGTGCACCCGAATGTTTACAGCAGCACTGACCACAATAGCCACACTCTGGAAAGAACCAAGATGTCCATCAAAAGACAAATGGATAAAGAAGATGTGGTCCTGCGGGGGCACCTGGGTGGCTCAGTGGGTTAAAGAAGATGTGGTCCTTATATACAATGGAATACTATGCAGCCATAAAAAACCACGAACTCTTGCCACTTACAATGACATAGATGGAACTAGAGGGCATTATGCTGAGCAAAATAAATCAATCAGAGAAAGACAATTATCATATGATCTCACTAAAATGAGCAATTTGAGAAATAAGACAGAGGATCATAGGGGATGGGAGGGAAAAATGAAACAGGATGAAAGCAGAGAGGGGACAAACCATAAGAGACTCTTGATCTCATGAAACAGAGGGTTGCTCGAGGGGAGGGGGTGTGGGAGGGATGGGGCGGCTGAGTGATGCACACAGGGGAGGGCATGTGCTATGGGGAGAGCTGTGAGTTGTCTAAGACTGATGAAATCACAGACCTGTACCCCTGAAACAAATAATACATTGTATGTTAATTTTTAAAAGATTCTAATATCTAATATGTACACTTTAAGGATTTAGAAAGAGGAGGGTGGGGAGAATTCAGATAGTTTTCATTTCCCTTAGGTGTTACACAGAGGGGTTGAATCCAAAGCTAAAATGCGTCAGTAACAGAACCGTTTATTCAACGAGCCGGCCTCGGTGATGCTATTTTTCTGCTTCAAAGGTTCTCTCAACAAGATACAGAAAGCAAGGCCTTTAGAAACACGCTTCTCTGCCCCCCAAGTCAGGCCCAGCTTGATCTCAGACTGCAAAGGCTCAAACCAACAAACCCATATCCCAGCCCGAGAGGAGAGGGCTTTCCACGGAGCACCTTTTTTGGTAAGAAAAAAATCTCGGCGGTTCGTAAGTGATTTTAATTTGCCACACTATGTTTTTACAGACATCGCCGGACAATTAAAACAGTGTTGCAAATGGAAATTGCTCGTGCCTCATTGCAAATTTTATTGCCACGTTGGAATCCTTAAGAAGCACTATTAACTTTAATGGTGACCTGGTGCTCCCGGATTGAGTCATCTTCAGTCAAGTAATTCAGGGATCATCTCCTCAGCAGTGGGAAGAGGAGGCAGGGCAGCAGCAACAAGGAGCTCATTGTGAAAAGTCGAGGAGAAAGTGTGAAAATACGCTTACACATTTGCAATCTCTAATTACTGTTAATTCTGGGAGGCTTCCTTCCTGGCATTAGGAAGCGCCCTTTCACATAAATATTGAACATGCCATCTTCAAGTCCTTCTATGTTTTCTAGAAGTGAAAAAAAATTCTTAAGTTCGCCTTCGAGTGCAAGTCAAACTTACATGTAAATTGAAGACAGGGTCTAAGTCTTAATATTTAGTATTTAGTCTTAGTATTTAGTATTTTCTCATGTGCTTTCAATGACATCCATTGTTCCCCAGTGGCGTATGACAGAGGTGTTGTCTTTTCCCTTTTAAAAGAGCTTTTTGGGGGCCTCTGGGTGGCTCAGTGGGTTAAAGCCTCTGCCTTCGACTCAGATCATGATCCCAGGGTCCTGGGATCGAGACCCGCATCGGGCTCTCTGCTCTGCGGGGAGCCTGCTTCCTCCTCTCTCTCTCTCTCTGCCTCTCTGCCTACTTGTGATCTCTGTCTGTCAAATAAATAAATAAAAACAAAATTTAAAAAAATAATTTAAAAAATTTTAAAAAGTAAAAGAGCTCTTTGCAGAGATTTGATGTGCCTGAATGACAAAGTCAAAAGTGTGCCTCTTTCAGGTACAGAAGATAGGCATTCCTTAAAAAGAAGTGTCAAATGGAAAAATGCAGTGGATTCGACCATCCTCATCATTGACAGAACTAACCATCCCCCGCCCAGTCACCGCTGCTCACTTTGGCCCTTTAAATTCTACAGTTTCTCTTGGATCCCAGACTCTGAGAGGAGCTTCACTTTCTCAAACATATCCAAGTCTGTTTAGTTTAGTAATTCCACTGTAAAAGTAAACAGAAGTAGGAAGACAGAAAGAAAAACAATTGTGAAGGAAGGGGGGGGAGGGGCGAGGCCAATCTGTTAGCCATACCCTAAGGCCTAAGCCTTAAGTGAAATTTACATACATTTCCCAAAATTCTCCCTGAAAAGATCTAGTCTCAAGTTCAAAGAACAAGCAAGTGCCGGTCAGATTTAAAGGGGCAGGGGAGTGCGTGGAGTAAGTGGGAGAAGCGGGGGCGGGGGGGGGGGTCCCCCAGTTCAGAGGAGGGCAGGAGGAGGAGGGGGCTGGGCTGGGCGATCCTCCTCCGAGGGAAGGAAGGGGCAGCCTTCCCCTTCCCTAGCTTCTGTTCCCTGACTCCAAGTCTGAGGCCTGGGACCAACCCCAAAGCCGCGGAGCTTAAACCCCCCCCCCCACTCCTGGCTGGGTCCTGCCCACCCCAGCCCCCACCGGGTCAGGCAGTGTGGCCGCTCCAGGCGCCGTAAGGTCATGGCTAGGTTTGGCCTGAAACGCTCCCACTCAGTGAAAACAGGCCTCCGAAGAAGCACGAGGCAACAGCCAGGGAAGGATCACTTCGCAAACAGACTTCCAAGGAGCATCAGCCTCTTGAAATCCTCTGTGCAAAAATTCACACCATAGAACAGCTGCTTCTTAACGTCTTGGGGTTCTCATGAGCCCCGAGCTCCTCCTGATGTGCGCGGAACTTCTGGCCAATGGTGTCCAAGGCCCCCGGCGCCTCCCTGCACAGCTCGATCCCCCAAGGGCTCCTGGTCAAAAAAAACGAGGTCATAAACTTGTCGGCGGAGAAGCATTTACTGTCGTTTCAGATGGCGTGTTCTGTTCAAGAGGTTATGATAATAAAGGAAGAGGAGCGAACACGCTCTCGAGTCCTGGCCTGTGCTGGCCGGCGTGCACCGCGGCTCCGGCCCGTAGCTGGGCTCTTACAGCCTCCAGCTCACTGGACTCTGACTTGGGGGGGGGGGGGGATAAGGATCCTTTCTAGAATGACTGTATCACAGCGTCTTTCTCCTTCCTCCCCCTCCCAGCTTTAACCTAAGAGCGGCTCGCCAACAAATAAGTTCCTGTTTCAAAAAAGTATTCACAGGCCTCACCCCTGCCAAAGTTTACGGCCTAGTTCCATCCTGCCGCAGAAAGAAGCACGGGGTGGGGTGGGAGGGAAGTGGAGCGGGGCAGCTGTTTTTTCAATAAACTCCAGCTCCAGAAAACCTCCCACTGCTTCTTCCACACCCCCAACGGCGAAGCAGGAGGCAGCAGGAAAAGTCATTCCTCCCAGGCAGGGCAAGCCAAAGGGTTCCATGGGCTTCCGTGGAGGCGGACTCCTGTTCGCAGGGCGCCCAAGAGACATCCGCCTCCTCCCCGCCCCACACCCCTGCACCGGAGCAGAGGCCCACGGGGCGACTTTACAAAAGGAGCCCATTAAGGAGGTAGAGGGTTTGCATCCCACACCTTCCAATGGGCTGGAAGGGTTCCCCCGGGAAAAGGCACAGCGGCTGTCGACAACCCCGTGCTCCCCAACCAGCACACCCTCCTTCCCAGCTCAGCAACTGGGCTTGCCTTTCTCCTCCCGAGTGGGAAGCTTGGAAGGGAACCGGAGAAGGCAGGACCCACCCGGACTCCTCCAGCTGAAAAGCTCTAATTTGTGAACCTAGAAAACCCTGGGGCATTGCAATCAAAGCGAGGCCCCACCCCTGCAGTACCTCTGAGGATTTGTTCCCGGGGCGAGTGGGCAAGCAGAGAAAAGGCAAAATGAGGACAAATGTGTTCAAAACACAAACACGGCAGAACACTAACTTGGTTTTGGGCAAGGACCAGATTATAGGCCCGACACCTCCGTTTTTGTCCAAGTGGAAAGAGAAACTACAGGGTACAACCTTCATCCAGCTGTGTGAACTCTGGTGCCCAGAGGCTCTGGCCAGGTCCAGAAGATCAGCATAACCCCAAATTGCTCCTCAGTCCCCAGCTGGCCTTTTTTTTTTTTTTTAAGTTCTTGAGAGTTCTTTTTGTTCCCTTTGGTGAACTGATTCTTTTGGGGCTGTGATTATAATTACTGTGGAATGGTCTCTGAGCTTCCAAATGTATGTTCTTGGTGTGAAATGGTTCTGTGTTGGAGAAGATGGTACGTGGATACAAACATCTCTTTTAAGAACCCTCCCAAACCTGTCTCAGGGGACTGAACTGTAACCAAAGAACACGAATTGGTATGGAGCAACAGGTAATGGGCTAAGAAGAAAACTCCAGATTTTGACAGCATGCACTTAAGACCAGTGTCCTAACGTGTTGCCCATCAGACTATAAAATGGTGATGAAGTAACAGGCATGGACTCAAGTCCTTACCCATCTCTGAAAGGAAGTTCAACAGAACCTGACATACATTAATTGCCTTAAAAGCCCATCTGAACTCTCCAAAACTAAAAAAGATGGATTGCTTAAAGAAGCAAAACCTACCAACATAAAATTTTTTTTACAGTTTTAGCCAAGCTAAAAAAAAATTTTTTTTGGTACAAAAACTGTATTTCTAAAATATATCTAGGTCTCCAACAGATGTTATGTACCTTTGCTATAATTTAGGTCACACCATTTACTTACAGCTCCTACAACATACCCTCTTTTTCCTTCAAATTAAGAGAAAATAAGGCAAAATCTAATTAGACCAATTCCTAATCCCACACAGTGAAATTTGGAAATCTGATTCTTTCTTCAGATTCTTCTCCATTTCTAGGACCATCTAAGCATAAATGGGGGATCGGGAGAAAGAACCAACTCAGTGCTGGAAATACCCAGCTCATCCAGTTCTTACGAAGCTTAGGGGCTGGCTCCTAAGTAGAGCCAAGGCAATGGGAATTTTTTTTTTTTTAAGATTTATTTGAAAGAGAGAGACACACAAGCAGAGGGGAAGGACAGAGAGAGAGACAGAGAGAGAAAGCAGAATGCCCGCGGAGCAGGGAGCCTGATGCGGGACTCGATCCCAGGACCCCAGGATCATGACCTGAGCCGAAGGCAGACGTTTAACCAACTGAGTCACCCAGGCGCCCCCAAGGCAGTGGGATTTAATAGCCAATGGGGGGCTTGTCAAACAGACCATTCCAGGACTAAAACCGTTGATTTTTTTTAGTTTTGATGATAGAACGGAACCAAGTTGTGGGACCCGTACCTACACACATGCTTGGAGAGAGTCCTCGCTCTCCCTGCCCCAGGCGTGGCTCAGTGTTTGCTCACCTTTGTCTTCACTTATAAGCAATTAATTGCAACCCAACAAGAATACTTATGAATATAATCTGAATTCTGTGTGCCATCTTTCTGCAAAAACCAAACTCTCGGATCTCAGTGAGCCCCTAGATCAGGAGACATGAACCCTACCTCCCTCCTCCCAAAGAAGTGAGGACCTAGTGTTCCCACATCCTGCTCTATAGCAAGATTACTATTTGGATAAGGATTAGTATTTGAAGTTCAAACACTATTTATCCATTGGATTAGATTCATCAATAAAAATACTTCCGATTCATCTTTTCTAAAATTGACATCGCTATAAGAGCCACAGGCAGCGAATCAGAAACTCTAAGTCGGTATTTTTAAAATAAAGGAGAGTCGATATTCTTGCTCGTTTAAAATAGTGATTCACTCCACCTGGCCACGAACCATTTACAGGATCTGAAGCAACTGTAAATCCCAGGTACAACCACCAAACCATCCATCAAGCAGGATTCCGTGCGCCTGAATGCAGACACCTTCTTAAGCACCTGGTATTGAACGGGGACGGACCTAATGAAATAATTTATGTGCTAAGCCCAGAAAAAAAATATTTCTGTGAAGATCAGACCACGCAACGTTCTCCAGGAGAGAAAGGGGAAAGGGAAGCGAAGTTCTAGACATACAAAATTAAAGGCAATGGTTCAAGGAACCACAAGGTAGAGGGTCCAAGCATTACTGCAGAATTTCCTTCGCGCTAACGGAGTTTGCCCCTTGTCCAGGCAGCACAGCCATATGTTCGCACTTCCCAGATACAGAGTGACCCTCCACCCGGCTGGCCTCTACACAGGAACAGACTTGGAAATGGTTCTCTAGGAAGCGCCTGCTTAGCTCCATCTCTGGGCCTGTCCAGAGACCTGTGGCTCTTTCAAGAAAGGCCAAGTGCCTCCAGCGGACATTTCAGAAGACAGAAAAACATCAAAGCCATACAGGGGAAAAGGAGAATCAGACACTGCCCCCCCTCGATCCCATGTTAACCAAAGCCCTCGGACTCTCAGGCACCATTTTAATGTTACATTTCAAAAAGTAGGAGAGTGCCCCACACCTCCTCCTGCGGCCACTTCAGTCGGAGTGCTGGGGTTCCGGATTCCCTCGGTTACTGCTTAGCTTCTCCACTGGGCCACAAGGTGCCCCGCATCAGTACCATGAACACAAGGAAACCTCAATAGTAGTCTTCCCTTCTCATAAAGTTATGGGGGAAAAAAGGAGCGCAATCTTAAAAATGCTTACGCTGAAAAACACTGCTGGGAAATGGCGATGTTTAGGTCTCTTACAGCGCGACGAAGGCTACAAGCATAAAAAAGGATTATTCTTAACTGAAATAGAAAATTAAGGAGCTAAACTCTAGGTAAGACAAAATACAAACCAAGCTGGAAGCATCCCCCCACCACCCCCCCCCCGAAAAGCACTCATCCATCATTCCGGCCGTCTGGTGATGACGCTTCCGCAAACCCAGCAGTGAAATGAGATTCTTGCCAAGTCGTATGCATTCAAAAGAGGACAAACATGTCATACTACGCAAAACATGTGATCAGAAAGACATTTAATTTTGAAGCAGGACCATAAATGTCAGCTAATACCGTGGAGCTCTGGGTCTCTGAAACATACCCATCAGGATGTTCCTAAAGCACACTTTCTGCACTCAACCATTTTCGTTTCCCCTGAAGTTTCCATTTGCGAAAGGACTTGGGATGTACCAAAGACATGGGCGTGACATCACGCTTGGGCATGAAACTCGGAGAATTAAAGACACATCAATTAACGGGGAGGGGAAAAAAAGATGTAGCAATGCACTTTGCAGGACTTCCCTAGAGAGACAAGCCACCACATCACATCAAATCAAAAGCTTTGCCTATGGGAACTTTTATTACAGCTCCTATCAAACGGACAGGGGAAAAAAAAAAAAAACAGCTTTCCGGTTTTCACAGGAAAAGAATGATTTCCAAATTATGACTTTTGAGAGCTCAGGAGAAGGAATGACTTATTTGCAGTAAATGGGAAACACATGGTTTTCTCTGAGCATTTCTGTCTGCCCTGCAGTTACTTCTCGTATGTGGAAGAGATAAATTATTAAGATTTAAACACAATACCCCTTAGAATGTACCATGCATTTCTGTGTAAAGCCAGAGGGGTTGAGACTCTAAATCACCATTCCAAGGGTAAGTAGGAAAACACCGCACCCCTCCCACCAGAGACCAGCAGAGAGGTTGGGTCCTGCACACCATGGAAACACCAGCTGGGCGGCGACGGCAGCCAACAGGACACCGGCCCCATGGACCCGCTGCTGGAATGTGAAGCAGCCGCCGCAGCCAGCTCCAAAGATCAATGGCCTCCCTGGGAAACACGGGGATCCGTCCACCCAACATGGAGTGGGAATCGGCTTTGCCCTTTTGTTGTTTTGTTCAGGGCGATTTCTCCTGATTCCTGGGGCTCTTAATCCCCACCTGGGCAGCAAAATCATTTGGAAGATTTTAAAAATAAAAAAAAAATTTATTTTTTAAAAAAGATTTTATTTATTTATTTGACAGACGGAGATCACAGAGAAGCAGGCAGAGAGAGAGGAGGAAGCAGGCCCCCTGCTGAGCAGAGAGCCCAATGCGGGACTCGATCCCAGGACCCCGAGATCATGACCTGAGCTGAAGGCAGAGGCTTTAACCCACTGAGCCACCCAGGTGCCGCCAAAATAAAAGATTTTAGAAAAAAGTGTCCTAGTAGGCACGTGGGGTGGAGAGCCACCGGCCTATCGCCGTCTGATTTCAACCTCACCAGCACAGCCTTCAACTCCATCATTTAGACGTTTAATGAGAACGGCCTGGCAAGCGCTCCTTTCTCTTTTCTGAGAAGCGCAAGAGGCTCTCAAGGGAGCATTAGCACGTCCTCCACGGGGTGCCAGGTGTCTCCCTGCTGCTACGTGCAGAGTCCCCCAAAGTGTGGGACACGGTCCCCACGCCGTGTGGCACTGCAGCCTCGGGCTCTCGGCTGCACCCCCCACCTGCCTTTCTCCCACGTGCCACAGACCCCAACAGAGGGAAGCCGTGGGATAGGATTTCTCAGGAGATCCGATCCAATTTCCTAGCAATCTGTGACACAGGAAAGAGCTCTCCACAGTCTGTCACTGTGACACCGGATACCTCCTCCGTCTCACCCGAAACAAACAAACATCCCAGAGCAGAGCTAAAGGAGGGGGGGGGTGTCCCTGAACAACTTCAACAGTGTGCATCGCAAATGGCAAAGCCGGTGATTGCACTCAGTTACCTTGTATCGTGGCCAAAGCGGCCTTCCATGAGGCCCCTCACCCCCCAACCGCTCCTAAACACCCTCAGCAGCTCGGGATCTTTCTCCCAGACCACGTCTCAGGTAATGGATAGGTCCATGGACAGAGCGAAGATTAGATCACCTGAGGAGCAAGACGTGAACCACAAAAAGTCCTTCCTCAGCTGACAACACAAATTACTGATTTCTATAAAATCTGCTCATTCACAGATAAACATAAAACATAAAAACCACCTTTGGGGGAAAAAATGGCTACCTTACATTTGACAATATGGCAGTTGCCATGATTTAAAAAAATGTATGGGTCAAAGGACATTCTAAGTTCAAAACATGAAATTGTTGTGTCCCTACAAGAATGTCACCCATACTATGTTGTGTTGCACATAACACAATCCTAATATTTACTTATAATTCAGTACTGAGAAGTGGAAAATCCATAAAGACCCACGTGTAACAGTTGTCTGTTAAATAACTGGTCGGTACCAGTCACTGCGTTGTGTGCTCTGCATGTTTAATTCCACTTAATTCCCTCAGCGCAATGGAGAAATCACCAGGGTCTCCATTTTATAGAGGAGGGCATGAAGGTTCAATACATAAATCAACACGTCCATCGTCTGCCAAGCTAGAGGATGGTTGAGCTGGGATTTGGACAGAAGTATGGCTGGCTCCAAAGCCTCTAACCATTTTTATAAACTAGTACAGTGTATATCATCCATAAATAATACACTGGAGTACCAGGGCGCCTGGGTAGCTCAGTGGATTCAGCCTCTGCCTTCGGCTCAGGTCATGATCTCAGTGTCATGGATCGAGCCCCGCATTGGGCTCTCTGCTCAGAGGGGAGCCTGCTTCCCCACCCCGCCTCTGCCTGCCTCTCTGCCTACTTGTGATCTCTCTCTCTGTCAAATAAATAAATAAAATCTTTAAAAAATAATAATAATAATACACTGGAGTACCACTCCCACCACCATTTATTTAAAAAAGAAAAAAAAAACACGCAGGGAATCGGAATTCTTTGACTTTTAACCCAAGGAAAGCAGCGCATTCACCATGGAGTCACGGTGAGGGTTGTAGATTTGGAAGCTTGTCTGATATCAACTGACCAGAGGCAAGTTACTAAAACTCGGAGCACTTTCATTCTCTTCTGTAAGATGAGAAGGACAATGTCAGCCTCGAGGTTGTTGGGCAGCCTACATCAAAGGTCTTATCAGACTCCATGACTGTTGGCTTTCTTCCCTCTCTGAGCCCGTTCCCTACTCTGTCAACCAGGCATAATAGACCCTATCATGCCACTATGACAGAGGGCCTTAGAGGGGGGAAGGGGGATTATAAAAATGGAAACACTCTGCAAAGCGATGCTTTTAAAAAGCTGTTTCTGATCATTAGTATTTTTAATGGAGTTCTAAAAGAAATGATAAATTGTCACTTAGTTCACACTGAGGAGTTTGGGTTTAAGAAAGTCTGAACTTGGTTATTTTATAAAAGATCCTGACTCATCTGCTTTTCAACTCTGAATCTTCTGTTTGGCTTGGCTTTGTTTCGGTTTTTGACTCCTGCATTTCCACAAGTCATTATTAAGTACCCATTAAGTGTTCGGGCCAATAGGGAATAAAAATATTTGAAAATATGATTCTTACCCTTGAGAAAGCTATAATACACAGTTGGGTTTCTTAAAGCAGGCACATGTAAGATGTGTGGATTGACCAGCAGGTGCTAGTGGTCAGGACTGGGAGTAGGGCACCACTACTAAAAAGTAGCAGAAGGTAGTGGTAAGGTACCAGCTGGTAAAGGAACAGTTGTTCTTTGTTTGGTTTAAAAAATTTTTGTTTGAGTCCAACACAGGGCTTGATCTCATCCCTAAGATTGTGACCTGAGCCAAAATCAAGAGTGAGACGCTTAACCTACTGAGCCACCCAGGTGCCCCATTGTTTTAAAGATTTTCTATTTAAGTAATCCCTACACCCGACACAGGGTTTGAACTCGCCACCTCAAGATTAAGAGTCACACACTCCACCACCTGAGCCAACCAAGTGTCCCAGGAAATGAACAGTTCTGCACCTTGATTGCGGCGATGGTGGCTTGAACACACAAGGGTGATAACATTTCCTAGAAATACGCACCTCCCTCCAAAAAAAGAATGTGTACAAAAACCAATAAAATGCATCTAAAGAGGCATGTGGGTTAATAATGTTGTACCGATGTCAATTTCCTGGTTTGGCCACATACTAAGACACTATAAACTGAGGGAAGAGGCGTCAGAAGACATGAGAACTCGTACTGTTACTCTAAGTTCTTAGGAGTCAAACTATCCAAATAAGAAGTAGTACTTAAAAAAAAAAAAGGGGGGGGCACCTGGGTGGCTTAGGGGTTTAAGCCTCTGCCTTCAGCTCAGGTCATGATCTCGGGGTCCTGGGATCGAGCCCCACATCAGGCTCTCTGCTCAGCGGGGAGCCTGCTTCCCCCCCACCTCTCTGCCTGACTCTCTGCCTACTTGTGATCTCTCTCTATCAAGTAAATAAATAAAATCTAAAAAAAAAAAAAAAAAAAAAAAAAAGACAGCCTATGAGGAAGTTCCCTACAAACAGATATGGAAAGAGGGCTAATGTGTATAGTAAGTATAAAACAGGAAGGTATTACACAATGTGTATTATATGCTACCTTTTGTGTAAGAGCAGGAAGTATAGAATGGATACTCCTGTTTCCTCGGAGAGCAGCAGAAGGGGCTTGTTGAGGGGACCACAGAAGAAACTATAAATAGTGGTTTCCGTGAGGGAATGAAAAGGAGGAACTTGATAGCTGAAGCTCAAACAGGGGAGATTTTTCACATTTGGGGGGTTCTGAACCGTGCAAATGTAATACCATCCGAAAACAAAGAGACAAATGAACAGGAGAGCGACGTAATAAATGATGGGATCAACGCGAAACCCTCGATGGCGGGTTTGCTGAAGAGTTTACATACATTATTTTTAATCCTCAAAACAAAGCCCAAAGTGATTGATATATCTTGACAGAGGATAAGCCAAGACTCAAAGGTAATTTTACAAAATCTTTTTGCCTAAACTCATGCGTTTTCACATTAATTCGGCTCCTTATTCAGGGATCTTCAGAACACAATCGGCTGCTTCTTACCTTAATACCCTTGTATGTGGCTTTTCCTTTGCCTGAGACCACTCACCCCGGGCCCCACCACCTCCTACCTTGCCTGGGCAACCCCTAGCCAACCTGAAAAAGTTCCCGCCGGTCAACTTTTCTTCAGACCACCTTACTCCACAGAATGAGTAAATCTCCTATCTTACCTCTGTATCCCACACAGAGTTCAACCCATCTTAACCATGATTTCTTAACGGTCTTTAAAATCCACAGCATCTAGCAAAATGCCTGGCAACTATGACTTCCGCTCACAGAATGTTCCTTCAGCTACAAAGGACTATTTAATCCTCACCATGAGTATTCAGAAAAAATAAGACCTCATTAAGAGGACACATTCACTTGCTAACAGGTATAAATAATGATTCCTGGGTATTTTAGAATAAAAGTGGCTACAAGTACTTCTGAGAACCCCAGTTTCTTAAGAGGGATTGCTCTTACTTTCAACTGGACATGAGTAGATCTTCCTTACAAATTTAACACCAAATTTCTGGTGAGGTTTCTTCTTAATATTTCTGGTAAATTCTTTACAAAATAAAAATTCACAGAGTAGTAACAGTTTCACAAAAATAAATTAATTTTTTTTTTTAATTCTCAACCATGGCCTTTCTGAATTTCCTTTTCCAGGAAATGTGTTTACCTTTAAAAAAGGAAATAAAGGGCATGGAGTTCAGAAGAAAGCTTGGTCCTCTGTTGCTAAGCATCTAAAATACTTGGTGATCATTTAATATGGCATGGGTTTCTAGACAGACACACAGAACTGACTTTTTCTCCTCAGAATCTGTCCTCCAAAGAATACTGTACATATAGGGGTGCCTGGGTGGCTCAGTGGGTTAAGCCATTGCCTTTGGCTCAGGTCATGATCTCAGGGTCCTGGGATCGAGCCCCGCATCAGGCTCTCCACTCAGCGGGGAGCCTGTTTCCCCCTCTCTTTGTCTGCCTCTCTGCCTAATTGTGATCTCTGTCAAATATATAAATAAAATCTTTAAAAAAAAATAAATAGGGGCACCTGGGTGGCTCAGTGGGTTAAGCCGCTGCCTTCGGCTCAGGTCATGATCTCAGGGTCCTGGGATCGAGTCCCACATCGGGCTCTCTGCTCAGTGGGGAGCCTGCTTCCCTCTCTCTCTCTCTGCCTGCCTCTCTGTCTACTTGTGATCTCTCTCTGTCAAATAAATAAATAAAACCTTAAAAAATAAATAAATAAATAATGCTGCCCACATAACTTATAAGTTAGATCAATAGCAAAGTGCGAGGCCAGTATGGCATAGCAGTCAATGTTACAGTCTGAAGTCAGATGCCTGAATTGTCAGATGCCTGACAATTCCTGCCTCCCAGAAGATCCTTGTAGCTAATAATTACTGAGCATGAAGTATACATTAGAGTTAGGATATTATTACTAGTTAATGTGCACCCAATCGGCATGGTGGGCGAAGCTCTTTATTTGTGTCATAATTTATTTAATCTTCCCAATAACCCAATGTGTATAACCTGATTTCACAAGTGAGACAGATATTCCTTGACCAAGGACTCAGTTCTTGGTGGGGAGGGGGGATGTGCGCTAGTAGTAGGAGCCGCTATGCTACTTTCAAAGCCATAAACCCCACTCTCTAGGAGCAGACATATAGTCCAAATCCCAGATTATCTTTTGCTTTGAGAATTCTGGTTAACCAGAGAATGTTAATTTTGGAAGTCACTTTAATTTTTCCAGATGTCATGCAAGAGTTCTTCTTAAGGCGGATTCTAAAACATAGGTCTTCATAAGATGTCAGACTCTATTTAAAAAAAAAAGTCTAGCCCAATAAGTCTTTACCAGAGAAAGTGGACTGTTATGTCTAGTCAGGTGTGTTCTAAAAGGATTTCCAGTGCCATGTGTTTATCTGTCTCCATATGCCTATGGGGACTTTCATAACCCATACCCAACATACTAATACTCATGACGCTACATAAAAGGTTTGTTGCAAAGAATACTTTGTTACAAAGAATACAGAAAACTGACTACTTTGTTACAAAGAATACTAATACTCATGAAGCTACATAAAAGTCTTTGTTACAAAGAATATTGAAGTCACTGAATCAGCTATGAAAACCAGCATATGGGTCCCTTACACAATTGGAAAAAGACACTTCTCATGAAAAGCAATTCAAGAGTATTGATAAACAGATATTCGTACATCCAAGTTCTTAACTACTATGATTCTTAACAGCCAAAGGTTGGAAGAAACCCATTGATGCTGTTGATAAATGAAGAAAATGGCCTCTCCATGCAATGGAATATGGTCTCAAAAACTCTGACACCTGCTACAAGATGGATGGGCCTTGAGACCATTATGCCAAATGAAATAAACCAGTCACCCCCCCCATAAATAAATAAATAAATACTGTAGGATTCGACTAATCAAATACTACGAGAGTCAAATTCATAGAAACAGGGAGAATGCTGCCCGCCAGGGTCTGACGGGAAGGCAGAATGAGGAGTCAGTGTTTACCGGGTACAACTCCAGTTTGGGAAGAAGAGTTCTAGAGATGGACAGTGGGAAGGGGATGGTCATGCAAGCCTATACTCAGTCCCACTCAACTGTACATAATTTCACACAGCTAGAATGATAAAGTTTAGATTTTGCCACAAGATAAAAGAATATTCAGTACCTATAACCCATACAAAAGCAAAGCAGGTAGTTATCAATGAACTTGGGCTAAAGAAACCGCTCATCTAGATAATTTTGAGAAGAGAGACCCTCGGGGGTCAATATACCCTTAATTCTCTTTAATTAAAAACTTAAAAGAAAAACAAACCTCCCCTTTGTTTAGCCAAATACTTCACCTTCATGTGAAAATCGGTCTTCCCAAGAAATTAAAGGGAGGAACATTCAAACTCTATTTCTACTCCAAGGGTCAGTCCTGTAACACACATTTTGTTTGAACACTTTGCTCTTTTCAGCAAAGACACAACAGAAAAATGACAGGATCCAAAGCTACGATCTCAAAATGGGACTTGAGCCATCCATAATCTTTACTGTCAAAGCAATGCCTAATAAACTTCAGTTAGGTTAATTCCATTAAGATCTAACATTGTTATCCTTTTTAAGTGAAAACACATTTAATTAGATCATTGGAACGAACGAAGAGGCAGTCTGGTTATGCTATTTCAGGATCTGTTTCTGCAGTCATATGGACAGGCTCTGAGCATGGATAGGACTATTTGCTTCTGGTACTTTCTCTCTTCCCTTCTCTTGGCCTTTCCTTGCAGCCTTATTGAAATTTGATAATACCTACCTACGTACCTACCAAAGAGCTTTCAAGGGGAGAATAGGAAGATGAGAAGACACTTTCCCCATCACTACCGCACCCTCAACCCACACCTTTAGGGACAGAAGCTTCCAGGAAGGAGCCCTTCTGCCAAGTTAGTCTACTGCATATCTGACTCTCCATTACTTCGAAAACACTCACAAGCTAACTGCGCAGACCATCCTTAATCCTAGAAAAGAGTAAGAATAGACATTGTAACTTTGATCTCAGGATTGAAGGACAGAAAATGACTTCGTGGGCAGGAAGAGGAGATGGTTGGAAATCCCTGGTTTTGACAAAGGAGAAGGAAGGTTTCACTCTGTCAAGTTACAAACAGTCCCTTTTGTAATAAATAGGAAACAAAAGGTAATGTGACCCACAACTCTTAAATTTGGGGAGTGCTAGAAACTATGATCGAAATCCACTCATAGGAACTATTTAGCAGATGTGGAACTCAATTCATGTGTCTTCCTGAAACACTATCTCTGCGTAGTAGCGTCAACCTCTCGGCATTGGTCTCATTCATTTGACTCCATACAATCTGGGATGGTAAACACAAAAGGTTAATAAAATTGAATTATTTTTCTAATTTTTTTTTTTAAGATTTTGTTTTTATTTATTTGAGATAAAGGGTGAGAGAGCAAACGCAGGGGGCAGAGGGAGAGGGAGAAACAGACTCCTTGCTCAGCAGGGACCCCAAGGCAGGGCTGTATCCCAGGACCCTGGGATCATGACTGGAGCCAAAGGCAGATGTTCAACCCACTGAACCACCCAGGCACCCCCATTTTTCTGATTTTTTTTTTTTTATTTCATTCTGATTGTAGGTTTTGCTAGAATTAAAAATGGGTGGCAAATGAATATTTGGTATTCCTGGCAGGAAATTTGCAGATCAACAGTAAACATTTTTTAATCACGTAACTCGTATTGTAATCACATGAAAAATAGCTTTCACTTTTCTCTTGGTGAGAGAAAAATTTGTAGAGAGGCTAAAAATAAAAACTCCAAGGCCAACACCTCAACCTGCTACACAGTGATGGGTTCACCGAACAGTCTGAGCTATACACATAAATGTGTATTTTCCTAAAAGGCACGTTAAACCGTCGACCGTGACCAATCAGGTTTTAAACGTCTGCTGTCAATTAAGCATAAATAAATTCCTGAATGATTAATTTTTTTCCCCATTTTAGAAAATGAAATCGGGTCTTATTTCTGCCACATCTGCCATCAGCAGGGAGAAAGAAAGGGCATGAAATAAAATAAGCATTGGCGTCAAGCAAAGCTTCCCTCCTCCCCATATTTTTTATTGGAAAAATAAAATTTGTTTTCCAGTAAGATATTTCATTTTTTTAAAAAAATCTGTTTCTACTCAAAGCTAGAGTTCTATTTATTTTTAAATGAGGCACAGGAAACCTCCCAAGTGTAACTCAGATTTACATCTGGCTAATCCTCTGAACGGACCGACCAAGTTCAGGCTGTTTATTTCTGAGTTCTGTGATTTTTGGATAACACGTGTGAGAGATAGCAAATTAACTACTGCTAGTCAGCAGCAAGCCAGCAGAAGATGTCTTGGGAAGCAAGTGGGAGCAAATCCTGCAAGTCAATTTCTAGTCACACTTGCCAGAAACTTGGGGGGAAAAGATGACCAATCCTGCCAAGAAAAATCAGTGGTGGAACTTGTTTCCCTTTTTCCATGGAATATTTCAACACTCCACCAACAAATACAGCTCAATCTTTCCTTTCCATAACTTCGGGACTGCAGGGAAGGTTCTGGTCTCATTGATAGCCTTAGAAACATTAAAACAGCCCACACTGCAAACAATCAGTCTCTCGGGGTCCCCTTCCTGAAGCAATATCCACTTACATGAAGGAGAACCCCAGAGGTTCAGAGGGCAGGGGGCACTTGCAAGCTACAGAAACACATATTCTCCCCCTTCCCCAACCTCAAAACACCTGCAGGGTTTCAAGACAACGAAATGGAATCTCTGTACCTAGAAGTGGCCAGGAATATTGTGGAATGGGTAGCCTCCACTGCCAAGAGAACTGATGGCTTGGCTGAAAGCACCACCGTTCGGAAAAGCCCCTTCTCATTTGAAGAGTAAGACCCTGGGGGTGGGGGGGTGGGACACCCTTGCCTTGGATTTTCATCTTCTTTCTTACCTCAAACCCACAGCCTCGAGGCCGTCCTGATGCTGATGCTGGCACCAAGCCCGACCTTTCCCCCCACCAGCTCCCAAATCCACGTGAAACCTGGATCTCTTGAGGTCAGGACAGGGGACCCTGTCTTTCTAAAAAAAGCCTCCCGGGTGCAACCAGCAGTTGAGAAGCCCAGCTTTTCGAAGCGCACTTTTGAAAGAGTTGATTTCTCAGGGCACCTGGGTGGCTCCGTGGGTTAAAGCCTCTGCCTCCAGCTCAGGTCACGATCCCAGGACCCTGGGATCCTGCATCAGGCTCTCTGCTCAGCGGGGAGTCAGCGGGGAGTCTGCTTCCCCTTCTCTCTCTGCCTACTTGTGATCTCTGAATAATAAATAAATAAAATCTTTAAAAAAAAAAAAAAGAAAGAAAGAAAAATAAAAAGTTGATTTCTCTACCAAACACGCTCAAACACATTAGGGCTCTCTTTTCAGTCCGTCTGTCCTGTCATTGCCTTGAGGACCATGAAGTCCTGGGCAAATGCACTGCAGCAGGGCTGGCTTCCCCACCTGGGAGCAGGCTGAGCTGGCGACTCTCTGCGGCTGGAGATGTAAGTGGGCTTGGTACATGGTCCCAGGAGGGGACGGAAGCCTCACACTCCAACTTGGCCATTAGAAAGCACGAGCTCCCACGTCCCTCTACTCACATCTACACCCCAGACCCCGAACCTGAGCATTTTTCCACACCAAGCCAATTCTCCGGATCTCGATGGACACGCAGTCGGTGACCTGCGACTTAATTCAGTTCCGACCCTGCCCACCGCTGCGCAGGCCCCGCAGGTGAGGGGCTCCGGCCCAGAGGACTCCCTCCCACCCCAAAACGCCACCTGCGTGTCCGGGTCACCGCAGGGAACTCCGACCGACCCGCTGTCGAAATCAGGGGTTCCCCCAACTCCTTTCTCGGGCTGCACAATGTCCTAGAACCGTTACAAGAACTCAGGAAAGCCTCGTACTTACCAGACCACCAGTGCATTAGGAAGGCTGCAATTAAGGAGGAGACGCCTGGGGCGAGGGGCGAGGGGCGAGGGGCGACCGGGAGGCCACCTGCCCTGCGCAGCGCCCAACACCTCCAACAGGTTCAACCCAGAAGCTCTCCAAACCCGTGCTCCTGGGGTAGGCATAATGAACTAAATGATTGGCCACTGGTGTTTCACTCAACCTCCAGCCCCTTCTCGCCTCCCTGGAGGTCAGGGGGCGGAGCTTGTAAGCACCAGTCCTCTAATCACGCGGTGGTTCCCCAGGCAACCGGCCCCCATAATTAGAGGCTTTCCAAGAGTTGCCTTATTAACAGAAACTCAGGTGTGGTTGAAAGGGGCTTGTTTTGAATCACAAAACGTACCACCCCAGAGCTGTTTCAGGACCAGGGAACAATAACCAGATATTAACACAAAACAAACAAACAAATAATGCTTCTATTTGTCTTAGGATATTACAAGGGGTTTAGGAGCGCTGGCCAGGAGCCAGGGACGAAGACCTAAATGTATATTTTTTACTGTATCGCGGCGACCCAGTGAAGTGCACCATCTCGTGTATGTTGAGCATCTTGGATGTGCTTTTGTGTTAAACACAAAGTCAAACATAAAGTAGGGTGTATAGAGAGTTAAACATGGTGGTTTTCCCAAGACCAGAATTTCCCTTCCTTCACCCCACCATGCATTAGAATGACTAGGAAATCACTCCAGGCTCCCTTCGATAGTTCAGCTGGTGGAGCCAAGGACTGTACAGACTCTCCAGCCCCAGACCTCTGATTCCATCTGGGGCAGATTAATAATGCAGCTATTTGCATTTCTAACATGTTGCATTTCTAACCTCAGGACCACACCTTGAGAACCACTGCTCCAGACAAAACCGGAGCCTTCAAGCATACGAAATACCAGAGATCTATTCTTATTTTTTTTTCCCTGCAGTTTGATGATAAAATGAACATACAGCACTGTTTACATTTAAGGTGTAGAGCATAATGATTTGGCTTCCACATACCTGGAAATGATCACCACAATAAGTTTAGTTAAGATCCATCATCTCAGATAGGTACCAAATAAAGAGAGAGAGAAAGAGGAGAAAGGAAAAGAGAAGAAAATATTGTTTTTTCCTTGTGATGAGAACCCTTAAGATCTACTCTCTCAACAACTTTCAAATACACCAAGAGCAGTGCTGACCATGGTCACCATGTTGTACGTGACATCCCTAAGATTTATTATTATAGTATCTGTACAATGGGAATATTGAACAGACTGGGTAGTTCATATCAAAGAATTTATTGTTGGGGCACCTGGGTGGCTCAGTCTTGGTTAAGCACCCAACTCTTGATTTTGGCTCAGGTCAGGACCCTCATGGGTTGTGAGATCAAGCCTCGCGTCACGCCTGGAGTCTGGCTCCAAGCTCAACACAGTGACCTTGAGATTCTTTCTCCTTCTCCCTCTGGCCCTCCTCCCACCCAATAAATAAATAAAATCTTTTTTAAAAATTACAGTTACCTATTGTTTTAGGCATGAAAACCATATTGTATCTACATTTAAAAAAATACAGAGTTCTTATCTTTAAGAGTTAGGCATTGAAAAAGTTTAACTTGACACCTGCCTTGTACCCAAAGTCTCTCCTCTTGGTAGGGTTTACCATTCCCGGGCATGTTTTTTATCATAACACGCATGGATGAGTAGATAAAGATAAAAACAAAAATAAAATAAAGTATTAACATAGATAAATAAAAGCAAAGGGAAAACCACCAGTGGGATGGTGGCCATTAGGATCTTTAGGGCAGCCCAGGAAAGAGCAAGAACCGGACCGTAGCCACAAAAGGAACCGGTATGACCTTTTATCTGGAAATCTTCCCCACCCAAAAAGTCTCTTACCTGAGCATGCAGGGTGCCAAGGCTTCCGTAGTCACCTGAGAGTACTAGGAGAGAAAGGGATACTCAGTCAAAAGTTGTCAGAGTAGTGCTCGCTTCGGCAGCACATATACTAAAAAAAGTTGTCAGAGTAAACAGAAGCAGCAGAGTGACATTTTGGTACACATTTTGCTCTACCTTGAAGGTTTCTAGAGGAATATTTGGGAAGCTGATTCTTTACTAAACACATAAGAATGGCCTTGAACTTGCTTCCTATCGTAAGGCAATGCAAGCACGTCTCTCCCCTGTAGTGCGGCTACACGTCATGATGTGAAAAATGAAGGGTTTTAGGTGTTCATAATGCCTACCAAAGCTAACAGTGCCTAACTACTCCTGAAAAAAGACTGGCCCTGGGATGTAATCAGAAGCAAAGAGAGAAATACATATATATGCTAGACCCCATTGTCTATTTAATTTTCCCTCTAAAACCATTTTTGTAAGGCAAGTCTCGATAGCAACAGAAGGCTCTGGACGGAGAGACTGGTCGAGAGCATAGAGGAACTTGCCCAAGGTCACAGAACCAGCAGTAGAAGAGCCATAGATCAAAACCAGGAGCTGGGGCGCCTGGGTGGCTCGGTGGTTTGGGCCGCTGCCTTCGGCTCGGGTCATGATCTCAGGGTCCTGGGATCGAGCCCCGCATCGGGCTCTCTGCTCCGCAGGAAGCCTGCTTCTCTCTCTCTCTCTCTCTCTCTCTCTATCTCTCTCTCTCTCTCTGCCTGCCTCTCTGCCTACTTGTGATCTCTGTCTGTCAAATAAATAAATAAAATCTTTAAAAAAAAAAAAGAAAAGAAAAGAAAAGAAGAAAAAAAAAAAAAAAAAACAGGAGCTGGCTGACCCCGGAAGGACGTTCCTCCCACGCTGCCAGGGGCAGTTTACAGAGCGCCATCCTGTTGCTCAGAGAGTCACATCAAAGCCACGGTGAACTCTGACTCCGGGACTTACAAAGAAGTGCGAGGTTATATCAAGGGTGAAGTCTGTTTTCTGTGCCTGGACTTATCTTCTTTAAAAATCTTCTTTTTAAAATTCTTTGTCAAAATGTATTTGATTACAGAAATAATTGCCCAATACTCCAAAAAATTAGCTTATGATGTTCCTAATTTCTTTTAAAGATTTTATTTATTTCTCAGAGCGAGCACAGGCAGACAGGGTGGCAGGCAGAGGCAGAGGGAGAAGCAGGCTCCCCGCTGAGCAAGGAGCGCGATGCAGGACTTGATCCTAGGACACTGGGATCATGACCTGAGCCGAAGGCAGCCGCTTAACCAACTGAGCCACCCAGGCATCCCTGTTTCTAATTTTTTTATTCAAATAATGTATACTTCCCTTTCTCTAATATTCTTCATTTAAAAAAAAGCACAGTTTCAGTTTATAAGAGCAGGTTATTTCTGGATGTAACAAGAGGAAGAAGCTTGGAGGGTTTTCCCTCCCTTAAAATTTTTAGGGGCTACACCGCCCCAGACTACTTATTTTCTAAGCATCTGGTTCCACAAGCAAAATTACTGGCAAGTCATGAAAGATCTAACTATTTCACATAGCGGATCCTTTTTTCTTTCTCTTTTTTTTTTTAAAGAAAATAAAATTCTAAAGATTAGACATACACCACATTTCCTCTTTGGCCAATGCAACAAAACAGCTCCAGTGGGTGAACACGTGCTGCATAGAGCAATGGTCTCCCTCTCTGGGGCTCAAGGTCATTTTTCACTCCACACAGGGATGCACATAATTGGCTACGCACCTTCGTCCATTGAATCAGGTGGCAAGACAACCTATTAGATAGATCAGTGGTCTGATGTAGGACACAGCTGCTCTGCTCCCTCCAGGCTTAAAATAATTCAGCACTATCAACCTCCCCCATTAAGTACAATTAATTTTATGAAATGGAGAAAATAAGGATTTTATTTAAAATGGCTGACACACGCAACACACAGCAGAAAATACCAACGGTGCACACGACACCAGCGTCCCCCCCCCCCTCCCACTGACCTCAAGGTGCTAATGAGGGAGTTCTGCAAAGACTGCATGAAAAAGGAGCCTACATTTAGCCAGCCCTGACCCCGATCCAAACTTTTCTCCCACACCACAGCAGGAGGGCCTTACTAATTGGAATGTGCAGAACACGTGGCCCAGGATATGTTTCCATAGCACACACCCACAGAGCGCCCTCCACGACACGCGTGCACGCACACACACCACTCCAATTCCTTCGCTTAAAAAAAAAAAATTATGTGCACCATAAATGTGGGTTTAAAAATTAAAGTATGAGTTGGGGGGGTTGTAAAACATGCACATGCACAGGTGGAAATGGCTTTCAAGAGCACAGATCTCCCCCTCACCCCACCTCCAAGACAGGCGGTATCGACCAGACGCAGAAACAACAAAGATCTGGGGTAAAAAGGGTCCCTCTAATCACATTAGCTTGTAGTTCTAAAGGAAGATGGTTGCTCTGGATTTCCCTTTATACATAGCAACTTCAAAAAAATCCCCATTTTCTTAGTACATCTTTATGTAGGGAAAGCCAGCGTGCCTTTGAAGCCTCAACACAAAACAAACAAGAGTCTTTACAAGTCCTGTCCGACCACCCAGGGAGAATCAAATAGTATTTTTTCTCCAGTAGGCCACCCCAGGATACTGCGAATAAAAAGGAAAAGGAGGAACTCATCATGTAACCGGGATGTATTTTTCTAGTGCCGTTATAGGCTGTTTTAATCTAAATATTATGGTGTATTTTTCACTAGCAAAGCCAAAGCAGATCTAATTATTCATTTATTAATAGAATAAGTTTTGAAAGAGCAGGAAATAGGTTAAAACCACGGGAACAGCACTGGGGTGGCGGGCGGTAGAGATTAAGGAATTTTCTTCTCAAAATCCCAAGCATGGAGAAAGGATTTTTAAAAGTGCTGACGGTGGAGAAGGGGCCGGCTGTGCCTGAGGACAAAAAGCCCTGGGATGAAACATCTCAAGGACCAGACTGTTGGAGACACTAGGGGAGGGTGTTCCTGGACACCGCACGGAAAAGCTTAGTTGCATGCAAGTGTTTTAGAATCATGAGAAGGTCTTAGAGTCATAAACATCCTAAAATGCACTCTTCTGATCAAGTTGTGTCCCTGCACCAAATCTCCATGGGGGCCGGATGAAAACCAGATCCTGTAGCCAGACATCAGGGAAGTCCAACCAGCTTCCCACGCCTGGTTCCTACAGCGACCATTGAGCCCGTCCGTGGTGCTCCGGGTGGCTGGAGGTCCCGGACGTTCCTCACAGATGCCCAACACGGCAGGTCTTTTATTCTGCTGAAACGCCCTGCTGGCCTCATCTACCTCCTGACACAACCTTTAGGGCAGATTGGAAAGAGGTGGACAGACCTTCTCCTGAATCCCGTCTCTGTCCCTCAACAGCCTGCCTGGTAGCTTTGGGCAAATTACTTAATCCTATTCTCCGTCTCGCTTTCCCCATCTGCTCAATGGGGATATGAAAGCCCGTCTCGCTGTTAGAAACGACAGTGAACTACAAGGCAGGATGGAAATGAACTGATGCTCCTCAACTTCATGTGTTACTTCCCTGCCTCACATAAAGGTCACCTCGCCTCAACCCCGACCCCAGCCAGTCTCCCTTAACACCCGCACCCAAAAGACATCTTGCCCTTCTCTGAATTGCCGGCTCCCTGGTCACCCTCCACATGCACCAGAGCTCTCCCTCTGCATCACCACACCCACCAGACTGTGTGCTCTTCGGAGGGAGGATGGGTCTTTCACTCATATTTATATTCTCTCCAATGTCTCGTACATAATCAAATACAACCGCCTCGGGATTCTGATATTAACAGAATATTTTAAATATTCCTTACATAGTAACCCATCATTTTCTAACTGCGAAAATCAAGTCCCCGTGAGATGAATAAGCACATATACATAAGTCATAGTAACTCTTCCTACTGGAAGAGTTGGAAGAGTTCCTACTGGAAGACCAACTGGAAAGGGTGTGCAGAGAGGTGTGTTCAGGAATGGATAGATGGGTGGACAGACAGACATAGGAACAAATTCACCAGACGTCAGCTACAACATCCAAGATTTCGTCAGCAACCCAAACCCTGGGGGACTGCGCACCCACCCACCATCTAGCCGCCACCTCAGCCCTCGTGCTTTCTTCATCTACTGACCATTTTGGAACATCATGCCTTGGAGATTCCTTATGAAATCCAGATGGAGAAAATTCCCCATGCGAAAGGATGTGAAACAGTATTCTCCTTCAGCAGGAGGATCTCTTAATTAATTTGATGTATGATCGTGTTCAAAACTTTGCAAATAAGCAGCAGCTCACCTTCCCCTTGCATAGTTTATTCACGCCACAGCTTTGACTGAAAGCCAGTACTTGGGCGCCCGTCACGTGCTTGTCCCCATAGGAAGCCCACAAGCGGGCCACCCCTGTGAAGAGCTCCAGCTCCAGCTCCTCTCTCGTTCTCCTCCAACTCTGCCATCTCCATCTGTCCCTCCATTTACTCAGTAAAGTGCAGTGCCGGCATGATAAACCCCATCACAGAGATAATGAGGGGGGGATTATGGAAAGGCAGATTGCAAAGCACTTGGCAAACACTTCAGTCTGAAGGTTTTGGATCTAGGAGCCCATTTCTCTTCCCTCTCTACGGTTCAGGAAATATTGCAAACCTCTCAGATGGCAGGAGGCTCCAAACTAGGATCTGGGGCATAGGAAGAATTTTCCAGAACGTCAGCATGCAGGAGGCAGCCTGGTAACTTTCGGGAGCGTTGCTGGGCTCTGTGCAGAAATGCCCTCCTCTCTCCAACCCTCTCTGAACTCATCAAGTCCCTGGAAGTACAATGTGGGTAACACACCAAGCGGAAAACTCATGGTGTGAGGCTGTTGGTACTGAAGATAAGCTACGGAGAGCAAATTCAGAGCAACTGAAGACCGCACGTGCAAACGGCTACACTGTTGTGCCCAACCACTGTCCTTTCCCTTGTGAGATTCCGAGATACCTGAGGGGCACCCAAAGTCATTAATCAAGGCATTGCCTGTTGCGCAGGACCTATTTGATGGGACTCTGGTGACAGTTTCAATGGCCACCCCACTGAAGACACCCCTTCTGGCAACATCTGTACCCCCACACTCTGCTTTATTTCTTACAGCATTCATTATTATGCCACATGAACTTGTACCTTTTCGTTTTTTCATTATCGCTAGTCTCTTCCACCGAAACAAAAGCTTCTTTAGGGCAATGGCTATTTTCTTCCCTTCTATGCTCCCAGTATCTAGAACCATGTCTGTATTCTCAGTGTCTAGATAGACGGTGAGTGAATATTTAAGCGGAATGACGGATACCCACTTCCCAGATCAGGAACTGGTCAATGTAGACCCAGTGTAGACCCAGAGTTACTAAGTTACAACAGTGGTTTCTCTTCTGCTTAAAGTAACAGCAGCCTGGAACCTGGCTTCTCTCCACCAATACCTGGGGTAACGCAGGAGGAAGCCCAGAGAAGGAACCAGGTGCTTCTAGTAAGTGGGAGAGCAGGGGCACAATGAGAGGGTCCTGGGCCAGCTGGAGGGTCGAGGTCACTTTTACCCTAAAGCAAAAGCAGATTTAAGGAGGGTCACCCCTGAGTATGGTCACTGGACGAGTCCAAATGCCCAGGGTTCACCCTGTCCCTGGGGCTGGACCTGAAGGATACCATCCTGCTCACCGCAGTGAGGACACTGGGAGGGATGTCGTTTTCTGTCTGTGGTTTACCAGGCCCCATGGCCCTCCAGAGAGTAGGACAAAGTAACAATCTTCCTAACAGAACACTGGGAAGGGAGCGAAAACCAGATTGGAGACCTTTGCTTTATTAGAAAATGTGCTCGTTGATCAAAACAGAGTAAGAAGTTCTCGCTGCACAGAGCTGCAGAAGCAAATGAAAAAGAATTAGGAATACCTAATTTTAATTAATTAGTTAAGAACACCTGAAATCACAGGAATGTTCGCACCCATGACAAACTATATATACATTGTGTATCTTCTTTCTTCCATCGTAAGTCATCTTCCAGGCAGGGGCACCCAGCTAGCTCTGTCCGTACAGCATGCACCTCTTGATCTTGGGGTTGTGAGTTCAAGCCCCACATTGGGCGTGGAGCCTACTTTAAAATAAACAAGTCACCCTTCAGGCAAAACCCCAGAACTGCCGTAACTATTAACTGGGCAGTGTACAAGTTTTTCGATTCTAAATTACCCCAACTTTTCACAAGCGCATCCAGGCAGAGAAGAATTTCAGCGCACTTGCAGCCTAAGAGAAACACACCATTTTTCTTGGTCCTTGGAGAATAACTCAACGACGTAGCAATTGCATACCGGTTCTGCTCTTCATTCTTCCCCCCACACTGAGAAATTCTCTCCACAAAATTGCTTTAAAGGGATACATTATGTACAATAACAATACACAGGAATGTCATCTACAGTTTATACTGATCCTATAGAGGTGATGGTCTATGTATATGCTTTTCTGTTGTAGGTGCATGAAAACCCAATAGGCACGCTAGAAAAAGCTGCGGGACCGCCCCCGTCTGCGCATAAGCAAGCTTCAGCTCCCTCGCCCATAGAAATACTGATTTGTGGACGTCCATGGCCCCTTGCCCCGGTCTCCAGATGCGGGAAGGAGTGGGATCTTTGCAGCCCAGAAGAGAAGAAAACATCTGTAAGTAGTTGAGGAAGAAAGGGAGAGGAGAGATGAGAGGTAGGGGGAAGGTACTGGAATAAAAGATTACGCAGGGGATTAAAAAAAAAAAAATTAGGCGGGGGGGTGGGAGGGGGGGCAGCCAGCCAAGCCAAGGAAGAATGCGGCCACAAATGACCTTTGTCACCCAAATTGCACCAGGAACGAGTTTCCTAACAGGGGGCCAGGACACTTCTGGAAGAGAATCCGACCCCTTTCTCCTCTTTCTTCAAGAACAGCAGTAGAATCTGCCCAACTAGGTCCTGGACTGTCTCTCTCTCCTCTTCCTCCCCACCTACAGAGGTCCCCTTCGCTCTGTCACAGTAAACAAACCCCTGCCCCTCACCAGATTCTCGGTTTCAATCATCATCAATGACAACAAAGACATTTGTGCCGGCTTGTCCGTGCGTGGCCCCTGCTAGATATTGTACAGACCCAAGTGAATAGACTCCGCGTCCCGCCTTGGAGGCTCCTCCCGAAGAGATTATTGTTTGGTTTTATAAAATTTTACCACCAGGAAAACTCCGGGTCCATGTCCCGTTAAGGGCAGGTCTGTGACTTTGGGTACAAAAAGCGGCACATCTTAGAAGCCCCCCAGGAAATCAAAGTCAGCTCTCTCACACCAAGGCACTGTCCACCCGTGCACAAGCCACAAAATGCATCTCCAAACCATGAAACCCGCTCCTTTTGAGGAATGACCTCCTTTCTTATTTTTCCAATGCATCGGAGTTGTTGCAGCAATCCTGAAATAGCATGGTCTCATTGAGGGCACAGCCAAGCAGAGCTCAATAAATATCTGAACCGTGTCTTACTGACACACATTAAATAATTACATCCCAGGATAATTATGCTGGACGTACCGCTTCACCTATGGAAATGTTCAGGTGCAAAAAATACATAAAATGGAAAACAGAAAGAGGGCACTACGATGTCTGCTTTCTAAGGGTAAGTGGCAGGGCGGGGGGGCTCTTCTTTTCAGTAAATCCATGTTAAAAGTTCCATTTTCTTTATGGTACTTCTGGGCTTATGTTTTAAGATACCACCAGCTCTGAACTACTTGCGTCCAGAAAATAAAAAATTCCTGGGATTTTCTTGTAGGGAAGTTCAAATGGTAGAAGAACATTTGATATTTTCAGTTTTCCTAAAGATCAGAAGGACTTTCAGAATAATGCATTTTTCCCTCAACAAAGGGCATCTGCAAAGCTTAGCCTGCTGAAAAAAATCATTCTGACAGTCTTAATGTATTCTTTTCAGGAAAGCTCTGTTCAGAGAATTCCACAAAAAAAAAAAAAAAAAAAAAAAAAAAGTACCCAGGAAAGCACCAATCTAAATCACTATAGCTATTTGTAAGTAGATGAGGCCAATGTATTTTCAATATACTCTAGATATTAGATGGTGGGGAGGAAGGAGATAGAATAATAATCTCAAATATTACGTATTTTTTACATTCCCTTGATAAACCAATACTAAAACAAATATTTGAACGATTTGCCAGTCTTTCAAAGAACATCTTTTGGAATCCAGCTGGAAGACAAAAACATCCCTGAAGTAGGAAATCTAAAACTGCATCATTGTCATAATGGAGAACAACCCCAACCCAAGAAAAATTATAGTAAGATATTAATAGAACAAGGCTCTTCTCATCCAGGACTCCAGAATACTTCTGCAAACATTTTCTGTTGCTGGGATGATACCACTGGGAACTCATATATGAGGAATTTTCATGACTCGTCTCAGGTCACTGGCCATCTCGAGTGATAGACCAAAATGTAAATACTGGATTGTGGTCTCCGGATTTAAAGACTCGACCATGTAACCCTCAGTTAGTAATTTAGAGAATCCTATTTCAGAGTGATTTCCAGGGAGACCCATATAGTCTTTCCATTAAATTCTGGATTTGCCTTTTTACTCTGTTTGCATTGCTTGCTCCGTAGCCCAGGCAAGGTGTAGGATAACTGGGGAAGCCCCTCGGGGTCTCCCTAAGAAGCCATCTCCCTCGTCTTTCTCTCCTACGTCCCTCCAGCCCAGGTTAGGAAGCAAAACTCCCTCGCACACCTGCTTTGTCATAGCCTGCCCCAGGACAGGAAGCAAGACGTTCCCCCTAGCCTGTCAGCATGTTTAAAGATCAGTGATCTCATGCTTTTGTCATTCCCCCACAAACCCCCGACCCTGGGACACCCCTGTTCTCCTTCCTCATTCGTTGTCTGTCCCTGCTCCAGTGACCTTTGCGCAAAAGGCTATCGTCATTTCTAGTGGCCTTGGTTTCCTAAAGAGACACTCAGAGAAGAATATATTCATGTTGAAAGAAACCTCGGAGCCCACTTAGTCTAACCCCGCCACTGCCGCACAAGCCCGCGTTGCTGACAGCCAACTTCTCTTTCACATGTTCAGGAATGAAAAGTTCACTGCTCTGAGGAACAGGGCTTGGGCAGGCATTTTAATTGGGAGAAAACTCTTGTCTGAGCTGAATTCTTGCATGGTCCCTGGGACGTCCACCCAACAGGCCTGGGTCTGCGCCCCAGACTGATTACAAGTGAACTTGCTCTGCAACAAGATGGCCTTGGCAATGTTTGAAAACCTCTGTAATGTTTATCCTTAATCTTCTCAGCTCCAAGGGCGTGTGGGGAGGCCCTTCCATGTTCTGCAGGAGTCCTGGTTATCTAGGTCCTTTGCCATCCAAAAACTCCTCCAGTTCGGCGCTGCCCAGTGAACATCTCATGTCATGCACACGGAGAAAACGTTAATAATATCTGTATAGCATACTGGGAAGAGAGGCGAGGGCGTGGGGCAGGGTTGGGGGGAAGGAGCTCTGGCCTGTAAACCACGTGTGGTTCCCAGATGGGAAGCACTGTGCTGACCTCACTGGTTACTCCTTTAAAGTCTGCCACCCAAGACGGAACACACTCCGCACAGACCATCTCCAATCTGACATGTCTCATCGGACGTCTCCCCACAAACTACAGCCAACACTCGTGTTTCCCCGGCCTGGTAACGAAGTGCCTAGTACCTCCTTGAGCACGATTTGACATTTGACTTCAGAACTTTGGATTCTTGTTTCTTTGGGGATTTTCCCGAAGGAGCCTCTAATTTCGTGCATCAGATTCACTTTTGCAGGGATTATGGCTTCCCCAGGGGCTGGGTGTCACTGTTAGGGCCCTCCAGCCCGTAAGTCCACCAGATGGGTCTGGGCACAGAGTAGGGTCTCCTACAAACATGGGCAGAGCTGATACAGCCTCTGACGGGGAGGACATGGCTCACAGGCTACCGTCTGGTTCAAAAGATAGAACAAGCACCTGAAGAGGAAGTTTATCGTTCTGTCTGTTTATTCAGGCCAAATCTAAACAATGACACAGACTTTCAGACTGAGAAATTTCGTACAAATAAACGCTTCCAGACAGGTCCAGACTGGATTCCATCCCCTATCTGGGTTACGAGGCCCAGACACTCGTCCCTCAAGTTATAAACACGACTAAGCGATGTTGCATCGTTTTATTTAAAGCTCTGTTTGCTTTCAGATTAGACTTTAACATTTAATAAGTTTCCCATCAGAATATGGTCAGAGAGGAGAGTATTTTGATTTAAGCTTTATTTCAAGTATGAAACTCAAGCTGTGCTGGTTAAAACAGGCTCTAGTTATAATTCAGCCTCACAGTAAGGTCAAGACTCTTGGATTCCCCTAATCCTCTTCCTCTACAGCTGAAATGCCTGGGAATTCAGTGAATTTACATATTCTTCTCTGGCCACGAGCTAAGTCACAGGGTCCCAGCCAAACACGGTCTCCGGCCTCCGGGTTCAGGACGGCTTGCTCTGAGACGGCTCGGCCCAAAATTCAACCTTGGGAGGGCAAACGTGAAGGTACCAACCCTGTCACAGGAAGTAACTTCCTTTCCTGGAGAGGAGACCTCCCTCTCCTCTTCCTCCTCCCCCATCGAGAGACGTACAAGCCTGTCCGTTGGAAACTCCAGTAGATTAATGAGAAGTCGGCACTGGTCCCTCTGGACATGATCCATTTTTAAGCGAGCTATGAGAACTTGGACACTTGACAGATCCTGGAGGAATGAAATACGAGGAGAGAAAAGGAAATCTGACACATGCAGAGAGACGGCTCTTGGGGTGGGGAGAAGCTTAGAGAGGGGAAAATATTAAGACAGGATGCGTAACACAAACTCAACAGATCACATCACTGAATAATAAGGACCAGCTTCTCCATTAAAGCTTGGAAGTAGAGCTGTTACTGTGAGCTTTTAATTCCATGCAAAAAAAAACTCCCGGCTAAGGACAAGGATGTTAACGCTGACCCTGGATTCACCTTCCCATTCCCACTGCCAGTCCTGTCTACCCAAGGCAGTTGCAGAAAGAGAGCAAAAAAGATTTTACATGGAAGGGGGAAGAGAGAGTAAAAATAGGTGCGAAACGGACCAGGTTTGCCCTTCTTAGCCCTTAGAATTCCAAGCAAGGGGAAAAAAAAAATGTGATGATTCTGGGATGACCCCAGGATAAGGGCAGAGGAGGCCAGAGGCAAGTTTTCAAAGCAGAGCTACAGGGGAAAATTAAATCCCAACCCTGATTCTACCTCTGAAACCGACATTTCCATACAAATCTATTCTGTTCGTTAGAAGCCAACCTTATTCTCAAGTGCCATCAATCCAGGAACTCAGCCACTACTGAAAAACTATGAATTTTAATTGTATACCGGGACCTTTAAAAGTCTGAGGGGAGGGACACCTGGCTGGCTCAGTAGGAAGAACAGGGGTCTCTCTCTTGGGGTTGTCAACCAACCCCTTGTTGGCTGTACAGATTACCTAAAAATAAATTTTAAAACTTTAAAATAAAGTCTTAAGGGAGGATGATGCCTTAAGGACAGCAAAAGCTGATTGTTGAATAGAAGCAGCAAGCAACGAGTGAAGAAAACAAAAACATCTCCATTCTCATCTACATGAATGTCCATTTTTTTTAAAAATCGGTAAATAAGGGCGCCTGGGTGGCTCAGTGGTTAAGCCGCTGCCTTCGGCTCAGGTCATGATCTCAGGGTCCTGGGATCGAGCCCCGCATCGGGCTCTCTGCTCAGCAGGAAGCCTGCTTCCTCCTCTCTCTCTCTCTGCCTGCCTCTCTGCCTACTTGTGATTTCTCTCTGTCAAATAAATAAATAAAATCTTTAAAAAAAAAAATCGGTAAATAAGACAATGTGGTGGAAATGAAAATAATGTCAAATAAACACCGAAATGACTACTAGGCCCTTGGTAGACGCTTCGTAAATTATTTCATGAACAATGGACTGACAGCTTACCAACCTCAGAATTTACGAACTAAAACCAATAAATTGAAGATTGGATTCTCATGGGCAAGGAGTGTAGGAAAGAGAAATCAAAATGATATGACTGCTTAAATCTCCAAAAGGACCATGACCAAAGGAAATGAGAATTAAAAAAAAAAAAAAAAGAGTAATCAAAGCATTTCGTGATTCACAGTACTTATGCTGCCTCTCTTTCGAATTAACTGATTCTGTAATCGGTGACATCATCCCTATGAAATGAACAGGACACAAAAAGACTAAAAGACATGGTGTGAGCTGAACCAAGACTGTTAGGGAGCTAGAGTTCTTTAGAGACCGGGAGTATAAGTGCTATTTGATAATATCACGAGAAATACTTTCGATCAGGCTGCCTCAGTATGAACCGCTGTCCAAAAGGTTTTTTCTAAATGTACATTAATTCTTAATTTTCTCCACTTTTTACCATGACTAAGATGAGCTCTGTCTTCTTGTCTTTCTACAATGTGTTCTTTTTCTTTTTTGCTGATTATTGTCTTAGGGGTAAGGTGTATAATTTTTTTCATTATCTCCTAGACATTTCCTATTTTGTGAGTCTATCTTGGGGGGGGATATCATTTGACATTTTGAAATAAACCAATCCATTCTAAATTACTTCGCTACAAATGCGTGGAAATGTCTCAGTTTGGGCAAATACCTGGTAGCTTTCTCAGGTGGCTCTATGTAAAAGAAATGACACGTTTATCTTCTCGCTGGCCCATTTTAAGTAAAAGCAGAGCTACAGGGGAAAATTAAATCCCAACCCTGATTCTACCTCTGAAACCCATTTAAGGAATGGGGATCATGCTATATAAAGGTGCTTTGTGCTGCCCAATGATGTGAAGCCAAGAAGACTTCAGACTAAAGTATCAGACTTCATTTGAGTTTTAAGCAAAAAGAACCCTCTCCCAGTAAAAATAATTGGAAAGGTAAGATTAATTCTATATATCTCTGGAAGGCTTTAGTTCTCAAATTACACAAGTGACTACCCTTGGTAAACTAAATCGATATTATGCAGCACAGTTCTTCTCTGCAACGCTGGCATTGGATTTCCTAATAAATCCATTTTGTGAAAACACGTTTTCATCTCAACTTTGAGGGTACAATTAAGGATATGATATATTGTTCTTTATTGCATGAAAAACAATCTTCAAATTACTTATACCTACTGATCTTTATGTAGACTCGAATAGATGAATTTGAAATTCTGGATTCATCTAGGTAAAATAAAATAAATCAGTCTCATGGGACTCAGACAGACCAAACAATCAAGATGTTCAGATCCGCAAGCAAGGACTGGGTACTCTCCGAAAACAGGACCACATCTTCTAGCATGCCTTACAGAAGACTGGTTCAACTTACAGTACAATAGCAGAACAGGTCATGAAAACAAGAGACCTTGGTGGGAAGACTTGGGTAGATCTTCAGGACACCTGAAGCCCAAACATCAACATGCACAAAGCCTGCTGACTGGCGAAGCTAGGGAGGGAGGTGGTCCTTCCAAGAATATGCAGAACATATGCAGGAGGAAAGCGCCCCCCCCCCAAATTGAATACACCTAGAGATGAGGAACAACGGAACAATCAAAAGCTGATTCCTCTTGAAGGAGAATGGGGGTCAGCCCAAGCTGCAGAAGACTTTAGTGTATCCCGTATAATGCTTTGTTCTGTTGCTGTTGTGGACCCATAAAGACAGGCTATATCTTGTTCTTGTGGTGAGCACCACATGACGGATAGTCTTGTGGAATCACTAAGGTGTACACCTGAAACTAATGTAATATTGTGCATGAACTTCACTTCAATTTAAAAAAAGAAAAGAAAAGAAAAGAAAGAAAAAAGTATGTTCATTTAAAGAAAAAAGAGAAAGAATGTATTTCATCCTATAAGGAGTGATTTCTAGCTTTGGATTTTCTATTTGAGAAATGTTTCATGCTATATCTAATTTGCACACACAAGACCCCCCCAGGGATGTGGGATTCTTTAAATAAATCAAATAGTATATGCTTTCTCTAACTTTCATTTCATTATGAGAACTAGTAAGTTTTGCTCTATTCTTTAAAGGAAGGAAGCTCCTTCAATAAAATGGTGCATCCATTACATTTCAAATGCTATGCTGCCTTTTGTAGGAACGAGAAAGATGTTGATGTTTGGGCTTGGAATAATGATCATACTATGTGGACACATGGGGGGAAAGGCAGGGGATAGAAGAGGTACAGCCTGTCCCTTGGAGTCCTGGTGCCTTTGCTGGGAAGTTGGTAGGAAACAATGAAAGGCTGGTTGGCTGGGTGGATGGATGGATGGATGGATGGATGGATGGATGGTGGGACGGATGGATGGATGGATGAATAGTGGGATGGATGGATGGATGGATGGATGAATAGTAGTATGGATGGATGGACGGACGGATGGATGGATGGATGGTGGGATGGATGAATAGTTGGATGGATGGATGGATGGATGGTGGGATGGATGAATAGATGGATGGATGGATGGACGGACGGATGGACGGATGGATGGAAGGAAAATGTTTATAATGGTTCCTTTATGGACTAAATAACTTGTTCTTACATGAACAACATCAAGTTTCTGATTTGGTCAATAATGAGAAAGGAACAGCATTACTACACACTGTGCTGCAAGCCTTCCCAAACAAGTTCAACCTGGTCTCAGGTCTAAGTGTGCATTTCTTTATAGCTGTCAAAACAAATCTCCAGTTTTGACTTATTCCACTGATTAAAATGACTACAGTCAAAGAGTTAGGTTTGTCCCTGCCCCCGCTTCTGGCCCCTCTACACTATAACTCTTGGGCAACTTTCCTACACAAACTAATTTTCAGTACTCCCGAGGAGAATTTATTCAAACCAGCACATTCAAGAAAGAACCAACATGGTTTAGAAAATTTAGTCATGCTTCTTTCGAGGGATTTAAAGGAGTCCTGGCCCCATAGCCCAGATGAACTCAAAAATCACGGTTTTATGTCATTTCTATAATGGGCCCTTAAAGCAATTATGAGAAGAAAAGGAAAATAAATAAGCCCTCGGTGGGTTCTTCTGGGTTGGGGTTGGGAAGAGAAATGGACCACCTATATCACTCTTGCATCCGTCCGAACCTGTAATACATCTAGCAAAAGCAACTGTCACAACAGTAGCAAAATTGTTTCCCTTCAGTAAAGGTGTTGGCTACCAACAAATAAAATATTTACAAGATCTTAAAAATGGATATTATTCCTATTTTTGCTCTCTTGATAGGCAACAATTTTGAGACACTTAATCTTCATTATAGGAACAATAACCACCCATCTGAACAGCTAACACACAATCCTTTGCCAATATTTAGTGAATAAATTATGCTGGATCATTTTACACTAGAATTATTGCCAACATCTTTGATCATTTCTTCATTGCACTCTCTGCTTCATTACAACAAATAAAATTTTACTTATGAAAACTCTTGGTTTTAATGTTTACACCTATTCTCTGGGAGGTTTTCTTTTTTTTTTTTTTTTAAGATTTTATTTATTCATGAGAGAGAGAGAGAGAGAGGCAGAGGGAGAAGCAGACTCCTTGAGGAACCAGGAGCCCGATCCAGGACTCGATCCCAGAGCTCAGGATCATGACCTGAGCCGAAGGCAGACACTTAACCGAATGAGTCACAGGTGCCCAGGTATTTTATTTTAAAACAAGCTCTTTCTTACACTAAAACTGCATTCTGCCAGAATCTATAATCTATAGTGTTCTTTTGCTTCTAGCTCTTCTGCACCCTGCCCATCTTTCAAGGACCAGCTTAAATTATATCTTACTCCTACAATGTCCCCTCACCTGAATACTCTTTTTAAAGGACTCCTGTTTCACTGCTGTTACCTATTATTTTGATACCTATTAACTCTTTTAAACATAACTTCAATGCTTCAAATGCCCAAGAACTGTCTGTCCACTGGACTTTAGGTTTCATAACTCCTAGAAGGAGCAACTAGGACATACTTTTTTTTCCCTTTCTTGCCTTAACCACCACATACCAGGCATTCAGCCAATAGTTTCTGAATGAATGAGTGAAGGAAAAAAATGAAGGATCGCACACCACGCACTTTCAAAATGAGCTTTGGAATTAACCACCCATGTGTTAAGGTGATTTTCCTACAGATGTTCCAAAGCCCCCTTGAATTTTCCAGCTAATTAAAAGGAGCAATGAATAGAATGTTAAAGTAACAATAAGCACAAAAGATCACTATACATCACATCTTAGTAGAACACATTTGGAAATATGACTTAATCAAATATAATCCAGTAATGCTAATGTGGTGGGGTAGGCTTTTGGTTTTGTACTTTCAGAGTTCTATAGCTAGAAGTAATACAACCTAATACATATTTAATTATGTATTTAAGGGCACCTGGGTGGCTCAGTGGGTTAAGCCGCTGCCTTCGGCTCAGGTCATGGTCTCAGAGTCCTGGGATCGAGTCCCGCATCGGGCTCTCTGCTCAGCGGAGAGCCTGCTTCCCTCTCTCTCTCTCTGCCTGCCTCTCCATCTACTTGTGATTTCTCTCTGTCAAATAAATAAATAAAATCTTTAAAAAAAATAAAATAAAAAAAAATAAAAAACTATGCATTTCCTTGAAGTATCACTAGTTCCAAATAGGAAGTTTTGGCCCAAACAGATGAGAAGCTGCTTTGATTTTCCTTCCTGAGGCTATCATTTTCCAGAGCTTTCTAAAACATGGCTGGGAGATCTCTACAGGGTGCTTCCATACTGATCTCCAGGGTCCTGGGTTGGCTGGAGGGCGGCTGTGTGTCCAGAACATGGGGAACACCTGGAGCCCCGAGGTCAGTCATCTTTGGACACATGCAACCATCTCCATTTACTCCAGCACGTGCACCTTACAAACATCTCAGGCGTACCAGGATGTGGGAAAACAAGAGAAACAGTCAGGATGGTTCCCCTTCTCTGCCACTAGATTGGTGAACACCCGGGCTCTTCCTCCTTCACACAGATGGTTCAAGGAATCAAAACCTGCTATCATAGGAGACAAAAAACCCACAGATAGGCTACACAGATAGACAAACAGGGAGAGGAAAATCACTAATGGGCTTACAATTTGGGACTATCTCGCATAATAAGCGTATCTGGTATGGGGAAAATAAGTATTATCCTACCAGCTGATCCCAGGGTCTGTCTTGGGGAGGTAACTGTCTCTCTCTTTGGGAAAATATCTTCATGGGTCACTTGAGAGCAAGGGAAGACAGGAAAGAAAAGACCGTGGAGCTAAACCTCTACGTAAAACTATTGCAGAAATCTGAAGACAAGGACTAGAGGGATGAGAAGAAAGGATGAGCAACGCACAGAACCGTGGAATCTGCGGAGAACGATGGCCAGCGAGATACTGAACAATAAGAATGTCTTCTATAAATTTTTAAATTATTGGTATTACCACCATTCTAAACATCCCGTGTTACCAAATTTCCAGTAAAATCTCTACACTCCTCACCCATTGCTTTTTCTGCAAAAATCACGAGAAAGAGCAGGAAGCTCCTGTTTCCGTTTGTGCCGAGAGAAGAGAAGGGGAGAGTGCTGCCGGGGGAGAACGGAGAGGAAGAGGTCCCGTGAAAAAGGAACTCAAGGAAAGAAATAGCCAGACAGACGATCCCTACAAATCCAAAGACATCTTGCCAGGGGCTGGAGAGGGAAGTGGGTTCAAACTGAAAAATTTGTGGAGGAAGGACATGAGGAAACCTTAAGAGGTAAGTCCACAGCTTACATTCCGGGAGATACACAGTAACAGACGAAGATATGATAGAAATGAGTGTCTAGTAAGAGATGTGATTGGCAATGACTAATATTCCTATCATCAATGTGTATATTATTAAAAATAGGTCGGATTTAGTTCCATGTCACCTCCTTTGGAAGATGCTCTCTGAGATCCTCGAATTGAAAAAATCCTAAAGGCCAGAGGTGACTTCATTGTGTGCGTTTCCTGCAGAGTCATCAATCACTCAGACACTGATCCTCAGAATGCTACTGAAAAAGCCAAACTACTGAGTTGGCATGTCTACCAACATAGCGGCAAATGTAAACACTTTTGTTGGTCAAAGCTGCAATATTTCCATGAAATTATCACATCATTAATAAGAAATTCATAGTGACTTTGCCTTCATGCATACAGGATTACTATATTGATTTGATCTCATTATTATGAGGTTACTATTAGCGACCTGTATATTGTGAGCTCTTTCCCATCATTAGAGTTGTATCTGACACTGAATTATGCCCATTTTCTCAACAAAAGCCATGTGTTCCATGGGGGACATGTGGCATATGGCTGTCCAAGGAGAGAGCTACAGCTCCCTGTCCCATGCAGGATCCTAAGCTATGCCCACCAGACAGTGGACACTGCTGTGTTCTCAATTTCCTTGAAAGCATGAAACTGTTCACAAAGACACCTCAACAACTTCTTTGTCCTGGTTTTCGTAGGAACTGGACTTCTTCTGGGGTTTTAAGCCAAGGTGAGCCCCAGGTAAGGTATTTTCTGGAATCAAAATGTAGTGTTTGTGTAAAAAGGACAACAGTTTCACTAGAATAAGCTGCTTTTCGGGATCTGCATTTTTAGAGTTCTCAAAAAAAAAAAAAAAAACACCTTCTGCTGAATGAGTCTATCATCTGATCCAACTAAACTCAATCACAGCTGATGGTGTCAAAAGTTAGCAATGAAGCACAGTTCCACTTCTGCCCTCAATTGTGTTTAAAATGAATTTCGGCCTGAAGACGTAGCACCTTCACAGACTATGGAATAATCCACAGGTACAAGAACCACTAGTTCGCAAGTGACACAGTGCCTTGTGATTTTATTTTCATACTTTAGTCAACAACATTCAGCTTGTTATACAAAGGAGGGAGCATTATATAAACTTATGATTAAAGAAATCAACTGAGGTCTGTTTGGAACATATTTTTTCCTCCTGAAAATCCCTCGTCCTCACATCTGGACAACTCAGTGGTGATTTGTAAGGCACTGAGGCATCTGCAAATTTTTCCCAAAGAGAGAAACCCGTGTCTTCGTGGTGACATGTTCCTTCTTAGATAAACGTGTCACAGTTATATCATGCAATATTCTAGATTTCACAGCTTTTCAGTTAGGGAAAAAAAAAAGCCTTATACTTAAATCTGGAACGGTACGCTGGCAAATGGAAGGCGTCTTGAAAAGTAAAAGAAATAAATTACTTCTGTAGGAAAAAAAAACCCCACAGAACACAGTTATGCTCAAAACAATAGCTATCGGCAGAAAACATGACAAGACATATAGCAGCTCATTAAAAATTCAGAGGGTATTGGAAAAGTCAAATTTAATTTGCCCATCTTCACCAAATACACTGAAGGACATTTGACAAATTCAACAACACACGATTCTGTGAAATTTAAAAACTCGCCAGTCCTACCATCCCTAGTCTCCACTGCTCAGCAGAAGCAAGAGACTGAATGCAACGGGTTTTCTAAGAGCTTACCTCACGGGGACTAAAGCGAATGTAGATAAATAGGGGAAACCACTGGTTAATGAGGCATCAAGGGCTAAAAGCAGCACTTTTGAGTTACAGACCTGCTAGAAGATAGAGAAGAACACTACTATCTTCACAGCGACCTTGCCACATTCCCCAAGGGCTTGAGCTAGTTAAACTGCTCTGTGACCATCATGCATAGATATTAAGAATTATCAAAGACCTTAAATGTTGTTCTGCTCCGTCCCTCTGTTTCCTGGCAGATACTGCTGTTCTTTGTACAGAGAAAAATGCAGACCTCCAGCATTTTGGTAACTTTCTCTCCTGTCAATGCTGCCTACTACCCTCTTCGCCACCACTCAGCCCCCCACGGCTGCCGACTCGAATGCCATCAGCCATTCACATTTGCTTCTCATTCATAATGGTCACAGGGTGAAGAAAAGTTTACAACACCAGAATACAAAAGCTCAGTGTCATTCAACACGGATAGCAGCTATTGTGTCTAGGGCACCAAGAGAGAATAAAGAAGCAAAAAGGACCCCTACCCCTACAGAATGTGGCTGGGAAAATTAAAAAGACAAATACACCAAGAGTGGAGGACAAGTGGAGTAGAGAAGGTAGCTCAGGAAATGGGGGACAGAGCCATGGCTGGGATCAGGGGCTTCTGACAAGGGAAGGATCCCTGGCCAGGGGCAGCCAGACAAGCAAGGAGAGGCACGCACAGGGTGAGCACAGACTTGTGCCAGGGTAGAACTGGGGAAAATGGAATTTTCCAGAGCACACTTCAAATAGCTCCTGTGATCAGGATATTGTTACAGTTCCTCCAAGCTCTCCAGGCAGCCCCCAAACTGACCTGTGTAGTGCTGACATTGTAATCCACCTGGTATGTCCCGCTGCACTTGGAATCAATTACACACGCACGCACGCGCACACACATATGCATGCACACCCCGCCCCCGGCTCATGAAGCCCAAGTCACCGGGGAAGGAACCTACCTGCCTGCCAGCCCCGCCCCCAGCATCGCCCCAGCCCCGCCCCTCCCAAATCCTCGGTAGTCCTGCTGGCCTGTGTAGGGTTCCTCACACCAAAACCCTTCCTGCCCTCAGGCCTCTACTCAAGCTGTTCCCCACCCACCTCAAATGCTCTTCTGCCATGACCAGAGGACCTGACTCCCTCCATAATTCAGATCTGTTTAGAGGAGGCCCCTTCCAAGAGCTCCCCCACAGACTGCCCCACCAGCCGCCTCCACATGCCCCCTTCCCCTCACGCTGCTTTAATTCCCTGCAGAGCAATGCCTGCTGCTTCTCTTGGTTATTACTCTTATCACTGAAGTCAGTGCCGTCAAGCTTCAGCAGGCACAGATTTTACAAACTCGTCCACCCAGCTAAACTTGATTTGTAACCTGCACATCGGTACCTTCCCCACGTTCACGTCATTCACAAACAAGCACAGAACAGTGAGAATTTTGAGTTTCCCAAAGCCCCTGTTCCCAGCGGAGGGCCGACAAGGCGATGCTTGTTTTCTTAGTTCAGCGCTCACTCGCTGTAACCAAGAGTCCTTTCCGAGCTCCATTCAGTGCCCATTCTTCCCATCCTTGGGTGTTTTTTGTTTTTGTTGTTGTTGTCGTCGTTGTTGTTGTTGTTGTTGATTTCTCTTTTTAGAATGCCCCCCAACAAGCTCTTTAGTGCTGTCTGATGTTCCCGAGTGCAGCAAGACTGGCGTGCTTCCTGAGAACTTAAGCATGTGTGATGGGTTCCATTTGGGCGTGAGTCACAGGGCTGCTGGCCACGATTTCAACGTTAATGGATCAACAATATATATTAAATAAGGTGTCTTGACACACACATAAAACAAGGTGATGTGTTGCCAAGTTGAAAACATTAGAGCAGAGGCTCGCAGGAACCTAATCCTTGTACTTCCCCTAGGAGCGATGGTCATGCGATTGTTAATTCAGTGTTTGTGGGGACGTTAAACAGTATAACGACTGTGAGAAACAAGAACTGAATGCATTTATTTTTAATATGTGCATTTTTGGAGTTCTCCAAAGAAAGGCATTTTGCTGAGTAGTCTATTTTGTTCCCGCTAAACCAGATGACAGCTGGTGGTAACACAAGTAGCAGAGAAATGGTTAAAAGTTCTACTTTTGTCCTTAATTAGGTTTCAAACACACTGTTGCATAGAGATGAAGTGGGTTTACACAGCTCTAGCATAATTTATTTTCCCCTGCAAGCAGGGACCATGTCTGTCTTGTTCAGGGCATGCCTCGCTCAAAGTGGGCTCTCATTAAAAGTCCAGTGAATGAATGAAATACTCACTTCATGCCAAATAAAAATCCTTTTTCTGTATTTACTTCCCTTGCAAAATTATATACCAAGTCAACAGTACTAAATTCTTGCCCCCACTTAACTTGGATGGGATAAAAAATCTGAACCAATCGGGCACCTGTGTAGCTTAGTTGGCTACGCATCAGACTCTTGATTTCAGCTCAGGTCATGATCTCAGGAATGGAGTCCCGCACCTAGCTCCATGCACAATGAGGAGTCTGCTTCTCTCCCTCTCCTTCTCTCTCTGCCTCTCCCCTGGCTCACTCACTCTCTCTCTCTAAAATAAATAAATAAAAATTAAATTTTTTGAATCAATTATGTTATAATGAAAGGATCAAGAACTTCAACAACAGAGACCTGGGTTTGGATTCTAACTCTAAATCGCCATGTGTGTAAACTTAATTTACATTACCGCTCAGAGCTTTGCTTTTCCTGTAGATTAAAAAGGGAGAATACCACTTCCAGCACAGGATCACGATATAGCAAGGTGGTCCTGTAAATGCAAGTTTTAGGATACTGCCTCACCCATTACAGATGTTGAATAATTATCATCCCTGCAAGCTTATGCAGAACCATGAGTCATTCCAAGCAGCCTGGCTGGAGGGACAGGAAGGAAGTGTTCTTTTAACATGCAAGAAGAAAAGAGGGTTTGGGCAGCTTCCAGCAGGCAGGCCAATTTTTACGTTCACAACTTTGACTGACAATCCTCTCAGCTCTGCCTTCAAAAGTGTCACCTGTCCTCAGGATCAGGACTGGGTAGCTCCCCTAAGAAAAGGCACAAAAGTTATACTCATCAAAAAACCAGCCTCTCCTCACACCCACAGCCTACTTTTTGTTCCCCCATTTACTTGCATGTTTTTAATTGTGGTAAAATATATGTAATATCAAATTCACCCTTTTAACCATTTTTCAGTACATCCGTTTCCTACATGGAATCACTGACGGGGCTGCACGAAATTATGGGATTTGACCGAACACATCTACACTTTGATTAATGATCCCTAACCCCTTTCCCACCACTTTCTAATGAATGCTTCGCTTGGCAAATAGATATTCTCCTGAAATTTAGCCTGTCTTCCTCATTCTTGAAACTTCAACCATGTTCTGGTCACAAAAAGAAAAATTTTTATGAATATTTTTCTTAAATCAATAGTTAGCCACTAAACCATTTTGTGGGTGAGTCTCTGTTTTACAAGCTCTACCTAAGATGTCCTAGTTGCTGAGACTGAAATAAGTCTCTTTCTCTGTGTCTGTTTGCTTGTCTATATAGTAAGAGAGTTGGGGTACCCAACTGGCTCAGTCAGTAGAGCATGAGACTCTTGATCTTGGGGTCTTGAGTACAAATCCCACATTGGGCATGGAGTCTACTTAAAATATAAAAATAAAATAAAATACATTTATATAGTAAGGGAGTTAGAGGATGTGTAAGACCTATTTCAGGTCACACACATTACCATTCTATTATTAAAACTCCAGGAATGATGAATTACCACACTATCTATACAGAGACTGGAACGTCACATCAGGAAGTACAGCCCCCAAAATTGTATGCTTAAGGGATCACACATTCCCAAACAACGTGTATCAAGCAGTATATAACTGCCAATGAGATAGCTGTTAGAAAAACAAACACCATTTCAGTGACCTCACACAACCTTGTTTTATAAACATTCTGAAAACCCCTCTCTACCGAACTGTTTAAAGCAGCAAGACTTAGTTTGACTTATAAAGCTTTCTAATGTCATTTCAATTACTTTTCCTTAAAGAGTTTTGCTGAATTTATAGGCAGATTCATGTGGGAAAGTTGAGCAACAAGACTCCCTTCTTTTGATGAATGAAGTGAGCCATGGGTTTGGGTCTCTTGCCCGGGACTTCTGATGCGAGGATTTGATCCTGGACCTGTTGAGCTACCCGCAGATGTTCCTCTCCATTCCAGTCTTAACGTATTGCCCGTCATCTGTCTCACCTGGTCTTCAAAGGTAAGTATCACATTCAATTATTTGGTATTTTCCAGTATATTTGTTTGATTCTAAGGCATTTCAAGAGCCACCTGATTAGCAAACCAAGTCGCCCACTGAATGTGGCTCAGTATTACAAATTCACACTTCATATTTTTCATTACGTGAGCGATAACCAAACACATTCCGTCAGAAACAGTTTATTCCAGATATCCACTACACAGCTGGTGATTCCAGTGGAGAAAAGAAGCCTCAACTTGTCCACATGATAAAAATGCCATTAAATTTTTAATATATTCTATTTCTACTTTTATGTATAAGGTAGTTAGTAGAACAAGAAGAACAAGAAGAAGAAGGGTTGAGGGGAGGAAAGAGGAAGAAGAAGAGGATAAGTGGAAGAGGGGAAGAAAGAAAGAAAACAAGAAAATAAATGAGATGCTGGATTTTAAACCCAATCATGTCAATAATTACACTAAATACAAATGAACTAAACATTGCAATTAAAAGGGCATCTAAGAAAAACCTGCAAGTAATATCATGCTTAATTGTGAAGGATTTAATGCTTTCTTCTGATTTTATCTACTTTAAATTAATGTTCACCCAAAGCATTCATAAGAAAGTAAGCCAAGGATCACCTGGCTGCCTCAGTAAGTAGAGCTTATAACTCTTGATCTTAGGGTTGTAAGTTCAAGCCCTATGTTGGAGGTAGAGATTACTTAAAATATTTTTTAACAATGAGCAGAACAACAGGGTGCCTGCTTCCCCCCCACTCTCTCTGTCTGCCTCTCTGCCTACTTGTGATCTCTATCTGATAAACAAGTAAAATTTTTTTTAAAAATGAGCAGAAATGTCCACAATAGCCAAATTGTGGAAGGAGCCAAGATGTCCTTCAGCAGACAAATGGATAAAGAACGTGTGGCTCATGTATACAATGGAATATTACGCAGCCATTAGAAAGGATGATACCTATCCTTTGCACTGACATGGATGGATGGAACTAGAGGGGATTATGCTGAGTGAAAGAAGTCAAGCCAAGAAAGATAATTATCATATATCTCACTCATGGTGGAACATAAGGAATAGCATGGAGGACCACAGGGGAGGGGAGGGAAACCGAATGGAAAGAAATCAGAGAGGGTGACAGACCAGGAGAGACTCTGGACTCCGGGAAACATACTCAGGGTTACAAAAGGGAGGCGGGTGGGGGGATGGGGTAGCCGGGTCATGGGTATTAAGGAGGGCACGTGTGTTGATGAGCATGGGGCGTTATACGAAACTAATGAATTGTTGAACACTATGACCAAAACTAATGATGTACTATATGTTGGCTAACTAAATGTAGTATTTTTTTTAAAAAGTGAGCTGAAAGACACAAACTGGGAGAGGTTATCTTTAAAGTACATAACACTAGTACCTAAAATATATAAAGAGCTCTTACAAAGAAAAACTACAGGCCCACAGAAAAAGTGACAAATGATATACTGTACGTATGTGTTTTACTGAAGAGAAACACAAATGCCAATAATATATGCAAGATGCACAGTCTCATTAATTCTTCAGGAATGCAAATTAAAGCCATAAGGAGCTACTTTATGCTCACCACAAAACCAAAGGTAAATTAACAAGGTTGCTGAATGAGAGCAATATTTATTCACGACCCATGAGTGTGATCTCGTCATTCTACTTGGGAATATATCCCAAAGAAAGACTTGCTCTGTGTACTAGGATACATGTTCAAGAACGTCCACAGCAGTATTAATTTGCAATGACCCAACTGCAAACAACCAGTCTTACTTAACTCTCTCAGAAGCAGACCCTGAGGTAAGATTGAGGTCATTTAGAAGGAAAAATAAACAGGAAAACTCTTAGAGGTGTGGACAAGTAGTTCATACAAGGAAAGACAGCCACTAGCGGGCATCTTATTAAACCAGTCATTATGTGGGTGACTGCAGTGTCATCTCATGGGGAAACTACGGGAACTAGAATCATCCGAGGAGCTGACGTGTTCCTAACCCAGCTGCTTCCAAGGGCACGTCCAGCCGGCCTCCTGCCCTGGAAGTGCGCCTTTCTGCTGCCACAATGGGGAAGAGCCCTCAGGCACAGATGCAAGTAATAGTGTCTGGAAGGCGGTAAGAGCACCAGGAACAGTCCACCGGTCACCAGTAAGGCACTGACAGGATCTGCTGTACGAAGACACCCAAATATCTGCTGACAGAAACTATGGTCTCTTCATGCAAAGTAATACAGTAGTGAAAATAAATGTACTACAACCACACACATCACAAGAAATGGAATATGAGTAAGAGGGAAAAGTAAGTGGCGAAAGAAGAAATACAGGACAGTTCCCTTTATTCTAAGACATAAAACATACAGAAAACACATTATTCAGGAACATACACAAGTGTGATGGAACTACTCAGGAACACGAGAAAATGACCAACACAGAATCCAGGATACCGAACTATTTAAAATATTCTGATAGCCCTGACACCGTGACACGACACGTTCACTAACTAGAATGTAAATGGAAAATTGTTGCAAAAACAAAAAATGAAAAAATCAAATATATTGAGAGCTGATGTGTTTATCACAATCATGGTAACATGTTTTATTTTGAAAGACAAACTTTAATAGAACAGGGGGAAGCCGCATCTGGGGCATAGCGAGGAGGCATGACTGGGGATGAAAACAAGATGGCTTTCCTTCGGATAGAGCTGGTTGGCAGTAAGTACACAGGGAGGGGGTGTTTTACTCCTTACGACGGAAAGATACGTACACTTTCTACCTATAAAATATTTCAGGGGCACCTGGGTGGCTCAGTTGGATCAGTGTCTGGCTCCTGATCTCAGCTCAGGTTTTGATCTTAGGGTCATGAGTTCAAGACCCATATTGAGCTCCATGCTGGGTATCATGCCTACATAACAAAATTTGTTTTCAAAAATCATAAAAGTCCAAAATAAAAGATATTGAACTGCTCACGTAAGTATCTCTGAGTGAAGAACAATGCATTTTCTTTTCTTCTTTTTCTGTTTCTGCATTTTCTGTAGTAAATACGCATTCCTTTTATAGTAATAAAACAATATAAAGTCAGTCAAGTCTCCATTAAAACCCCCTATTTTCCCCATCCTAGGTCTACCGCCTTATATACACAGCCAATCTAGAATAGGAGAGAAATCAGCTACTTGATTCCCTCTTGTAGTTATTAACTTACACAGAGATCACTGGTTTGCTAATTCAGCGGCAAATTTACATTTGCCCACAGGCACTGAAGACAAAAAAAAAAAAGTAGGCCAATTCTAAAATAAATCATCCAGTGGGCAATTAAAAACTTGATAAAAATTGAAGGGAAGAGGGCGCCTGGGTGGCTCAGTGGGTTAAGCCACTGCCTTCGGCTCAGGTCATGATCTCAGGGTCCTGGGATCGAGTCCCGCATCGGGATCTCTGCTCAGCAGGGAGCCTGCTTCCTTCTCTCTCTCTCTCTCTCTCTCTCTGCCTGCCTCTCAGTGTACTTGTAATTTCTCTCTGTCAAATAAATAAATAAAATCTTTAAAAAAAAAAAAAAAAAAAAAAAAAAAATTGAAGGGAAGAGAGAATCAGAACACTGCTGGTTCAGTCCTATTATAACAAATTTCATATGATTGTTTCTATTCTCTCATAAAAGGATTTGGAGTTGGATTCAGATTATATCAGACAGTGCGTCCAACAACAGAAGTGTACATTAAGAGACCCAATATAGTGAAAACAATCACAATTTTTATTTTGAAAGACAAAACTGAAAAGAGAGGGAAACAAATGTATAACATATAAAGTTTCGAAATATGAAAGACCAAAATGCTGGCAATGACCAACTTGCGTATTCATCCAATGCCTTGTACACTTTTCGTCACACCATAAAAACTAATGTCGTCGCTGCTGCTCTCAGAAGTGACATCTATCACACGATACTGGTTCCACTGTCTGAATGCAAATTTATAATCAGTACCGACTGTGCTATCCATCTTAAAACAGAATAAATGTTCTTCCACGGTTGCAAAAAAAAAAAAAAAACTCACCACCACGTTCACTACTAGAACCGAGGGTATCCGTGATACTTGACGATGTATTTGCTCATTTGGTTAAAAGAAACATGCTTTGATGATGGTGTAGTTGCTCTGTCTTCCTCTAGGACTCCAAAATCATTAAGGTTTATGTATTCATAATCCGAGAAGCCTAAGTGAATAGGCTGGAGGGCCCCAGAAGCACTTAAAAGCTAGTTGGGAAGAGAAGTGCCTGCCCAAATAGCTTTTGCAGAGCAGCGGACCGTGAACCTCCTTTGTGAGCTCTGATCAGCTTGGACTGAAGTGAGGGAGCTCCCATGCACTCTTGCTAACCCAGACTCCAATCTTGGCCTCGTCAAGTCTCCAGCCTTGACCCCTGACAGCCCATTCCATTTTCCCTGTTCTTTTAGCGTGACTGCCTATAACAAAGGTGATGCAGGAATGTCCCGTGACCTACAACGTTTATCTCAATCCAAAGCTCTCTTAACAACCAGGCCTGGGAGCAGCAGGAAGGGCTCTGTGCCAAAGGGGACAAGGCCCTCAAATTTGGAGGCCTGGCAGTGTCTACTTGGTAACTATGTGTAATTTACAAAAAGCATCATATGTGATTGTGCTAAGAATCTCAATTCAGAAAAATCCTGCAACCGACAAAGGCTAAGAGATGAAAAGCTGAGCCAATCACAAAAACAACCAGTGTATTTCTTCTGCACCGTTTGACTGAACCTTGGGTCCATGTATTACTTTCTGTTTAATAAAAGAAGGAAAGAAAAATATTTTCTGGTTTTCCAATATAAAAAGCCAACTTCAAAGGAGCTTTATAAGTACCAAAAGGTAGTACTGTCACCCAGGCAATTTCAAAAGGCCTTTCAAACCACTCTCAGATAACTAATCTGTTATCTGGCAACTCTTATGAGAAAACATCTTTAAAGAGTCCATAAACAATCATTATCTTCAAACAGCATCCTTAAAAACTAAAATCTCTGGATAACATAGATTTGTTTTTCATTTTTACCTCCCTCAGACTCCACTTCAGAACACCCTTCTTAACCTTTCTAATTTATTAAAAAAAAAAAAGAAGAAGAAGAAGAATTTCTTTAATTCAAAAGCTAACAGCAGAACAGGTATTACGACTGATGCGGTAAAAATCCACCTTGCAGAAATGGGTTTGAAATAAAATCGGTGTCTGAATTTAGAGAAAAGGCAGAGGGACGATAAAAGAATATAAGCTTAAATGAGGAAAAATCTTTACATAATCATTTACTTTTCCATTTTAATTAAACTTGAATTCCAAATGATGCTGAGTTTATTAACAAGATAATTCTCTGTAAGGCGCTCCTGAGTAGGTTCTACAAGAATTTTATGGTTTGCCGAGATCAAATGGTAGAGAGTAATCTAAGAATTCAGTTAAGTCAATAAAATAAAAGGCAACCACAATACTCCAGCTCGGTCACCTGAGAACTCCTTTGCAGACAAAAAGCGGGGTTTGGGGGGAGGGGGAGGGAGTAAGTCACTTCCAACATCACCAATTAAAGCAAAAGCTTCCGCTCTGCAGCTTCCGCTCTGAATATTCCATTTCCTCCCCAGTGTACCCCATCCGCCCCCCAGTGTACCTCCCCGCCCCCTCAGTGTACCTCATTTCCTCTTCCTCAATGCACAGACAGCTAGCTCCCCTATGCTCAGGATGTATTTTAAGAGATGGAATTTGAATTTTTACAGTTAGAAAGTATTTACAGATTGCACAAATACTGATCCATCGCACTAAATAAATTTTGAGTCACCGAAATTTGCCGTGTACTAGTTCAGTGTGCACCTACGGTGCCTCGTTGAACCGAGTGCTGTTCCTACCTAAGGCAGCCCCCGCCTTCCAAGCCAAGACCCTTTACTAGAATCCAACGTAAGGGAAAGTCTTGAAACAAATGTCCTGTTGAGGTTAGGCGTACAGGAGTGAGTGTGTACTTGTGTGTAGATAAGCAGGAAAAGGGTTGAGGAGGAAGAAGCAGGGTGTACGTTAAGAAAAAATTCTTCCGAATTCAACATGAGAGACTTGGTCATCCCCGGTGCTCCGGGGCTCTCCAATCTGGTACAAGGTATTGCTTACATAAGAAGGCGTCTAAAAGCACTTATCTTAGAATTCTCCATGTTCCTGAATAAAAGATAACTTTAAGAAGACAGAAATCAAACAATCCAAGCATTCTGTCTCAATTTGGGGGGCTGCAAAGCAGGGTGATGGTTTAGTTTTTTCTAGCAATATGTTATTTTAATTTAATATTTATCGAAAAGGAAAGCTAACCAAACGGCGTAACCCAAAAGTCAGATCTGTTCTATGGAGGAATATTTCTGTCCAATAGGAGAACAGCCCCTGCCTGCCTCCTTCTCTCCTGAAACTGCATTTTTATTGACCTCTCCTATGGGGGCGGTTTCCCCATAGAAGGAGGCCAGTGTCGTGTTCGCCACATATGAGAACAATTCCTACAGCATGAGCATTAATGAAATCTGGCAAATGCTACAGGCATTTTTGGGCATACCTTCTTTTACACAACTGCTATTACTTGTGCTAAAACCTCAGCTGTCACATCTACATTTTTTTCCAAGATAAGAATCCTGCGAGTAAAGTCACCGGAGGGCCATGGCAGAAAAACCAAATGTGGAGAGCACTGAGGGTTGAATAAGCCATTGTCTGTTTTGGAACAAGAGGGCTGTATTCACGATGAAACTGGAGTAAAAACTAGATTAGAACAAAGCCTTAAAATTCAGAAGGGAGTCGAAAGTAGCTGAAAACTCACCCACATTTTTTAAACCTCAATTTCTATGCTTGGCATCATGGCGTATGTTTCCACTACAAAACAAAAAACGTGGAGATGATATAAATTTATAAGGAAAGCACTCTGATGTAAAAAGAGCTTTCTTGTTGTTGTTGTTGTTTTAATCAATTTCTCCTAAACATTTAAAACACTTTCGTGGGGGGGAAACAGAATAGCCTTTGTATTTTAAAAACCTCTAGAGTGAACTGAAGATTAATTAATCGTTTAAACATGCAATTTAATGTCTGGGCCAAAGATCCAAGTCATCGTCAACGAATACCATTATTTTGTACTTCTATCTCTCTGTACCTTTCATTCAACGGTTTCACAAATCACCTCATGTAACACTTACAACAACACTGTGAGGCAGGTACGACTGGTCTACCATCCAGTTGTGAGCACTGGTCTCAGTGCGGAAGATATTAGTCATGTTTCTGGCTGATCAACACCTTTGGAACAATCTTAAGGGGGTTGGCTGATTTGTGGCTTGCCAAGGTGCAGAGGGCCAGCTTGTGAGTATGGAACTTAGGAAACCCAGTTCTTCGGGTTCCTTTGGAGCTAGAGTTGACTTCTGCACCACCAATGAGAACTCCTTGCAAAACCGGGGTTCACATAGGAGTAAGGTGAGGAAGGACACTACACACTGGTATGGATGTGATTTGCTTGTACTGGTCAGGGTGGCAATCAGGATGTCCAATGGCGAGGGGGGTGGGGCAACTCGGGGGGGGGGGCAAGTCTCATTGTAAGGCTGAACCCCCAACGCAGAGCAGCCCTACTCCTGGCCGCAGCTGTTAACCAGGAGGATTTTCTGGCAGCAGTGCAAACCACTGCACCTGTTGCTCTGCAGGCCAGCACAGGGAGCAGCCAGTACTCTAGCCATTTCTGTTGTTGCAGTTAGGGACCCTGACTCATTGACTCAGGTTATTGTGCAACATCAATTCTTTTTGGGAAGTCTTCTCTGGGCAAGAAACTATAAGGCTGAGTCCTAAAGGATGTAGAAGATTCGACCAAGCAAAACTATGGGGAAAAGGGGAATAGCATTCGAGGCAGAGGGCCCAACAGTGCAAAGGTCCTGTGGTAGAGGACCAATGAATCATGAATGCGGCTGGGAAGAACTTAATGAAATGAGGCTAATAGGTGGGTAGAGGCCAGGTCACCTCTGGCCTAGCATATCAGAAAAAAGGAAGAAAAAAAAAACCCTTATTAAGCCAAAATAAATGTAGACACAAACAACATACACTCAAAATTTCACTCTGAAAAATTTCAGGGTAAGACTGATGAATACTCCAGTTACAGGATAGGCTTTCAAACATGGTAAGATAGTGGTCATCTTTTCTACACTGAAATAGTCCCAGGTTCTTCACCTGTCTCAATAAGGTCCCAGCTGTATTAGTCCAACAGTACACACAGTGGATCTGAACTGAAGAAACTTGGATTTGAGCCCTGATGCTAGTTACTTGATCTTAGGGAAATCATTATTATCTGGGAAGGTTGCCCACATCCATAATATGCGGAAGAATCTGCTGCCTTCCATATCTCATAGAATTATTGTAAGGTTCAAATGAGCCAAGAGCTGTGGGATGGGAGAGCTCTATAGAACACTAGGTATTGTGGGTAGACAGATACTATGATGAGGGTTACAACAGGGATTATTGCTGTAGTATGGTTTTCTAAAGCATAAATCAGGATGTCAAGATATTGCATCTGCCAATATTCCCAAACTGGTCTAGAGCCAAAAACAATATTTTTTAAGTAATTAGTCATTTAAAAAAATGCTGTGTGAGGTGATGAATGTTAACCAAACTTATTGTGGTAATCATTTTTCAATATACGCATTTATCAGATCATTATGTTGTACAGCTTCCCACTAGACAGCACTATATGTCAATTACATCTTAATAAAACTGGTGGAAAAACTCAGCAATGGTCAACCTTCTAGCATGATGCTCTACCCCTTTCTGGGCCCCCTAACTAAAGACAGACGTTTCAGTGAGAAATCATTCAGAGAGCCACATTAAAAACAAATGGTCTGATGAGCATAGCTGGATTTGTTTAGAGTTTTCTACGTGTCAGAGATTGTACTAAGTGCTAATAAAAAATTTTTAAAGAAAAGTCATTTTCTCAATGCAAAGCACTTTGTGATTTACCTTCCTTAATCTTAAACTATTTCAGGGTAAGGTGACATGAATTTCTTGGCTCCCATGGTTTTGACCTCAAATGATCTCACAGTCTAGAAGATGTAAATGAATATATTATAGCATGATTCATTGTTACAAAAGATAGACCATCATTTTTAGAAAGACAGAGACCTTGCCTTAGCCGTCTCTGTTATCTGCAAAATCTAGCACCAGTGTCTGAAACACTGTAGGCAAGAAATAATTTTTTTTTTTAAGAAATAAATTTTGGGGGGCACCTGGGTGGCTCAGTCAGTTAAGAAATCTGCCTTCAGTTCAGGTCATGATCCCTGGGTCCTAGGATCCAGCCTCATGTGGGGGGTCCCTGCTCAGTGGGGAGTCTGCTATATCTCTCCCTCTGCCCCTCCACCCCCAGCTCATGCACTCTTTTTCTCACTTGCTCTCTCGCATATAAATAAAATCTTTAAAAAAAAGAAAAGAAAAAATTTTTATGGCTACTTGAATGCATGTATGAGTTTACTATATAAGAGAACAGAGAATATAAAAACAAATTTGTATTATAAAATCAAAATATAATTAAATACAAAATAAATATTTTTATTATACATACTGAAAATAAGAATAATGATAACTAGCATTTATAAATACACTTACATGGTTCTAGACACCATGCTTAATGGTTCACAGGGAGTGACTCAGTTACTAAAGCCCGACCACGTAGACGGGAGTTGGGGTAAATATCACAGGAAAATTTTGAGTTTTTAAGGATGACTTGGCCATCACAATTAAAACAAGGTAATGGGGGCGCCTGGGTGGCTCAGTGGGTTAAGCCGCTGCCTTCGGCTCGGGTCATGATCTCAGGGTCCTGGGATCGAGTCCCACGTCGGGCTCTCTGCTCAGCCGGGAGCCTGCTTCCTTCTCTCTCTCTCTACCTGCCTCTCTGCCTGCTTGTGATCTCTCTCTGTCAAATAAATAAATAAAATCTTTAAAAAAAATAAAAATTAAAAAAAAAATAAGAAATAAAACAAGGTAATGTTTAGCATCTCCACCCGCATCTAGTCAAATCCTTCCCCAATTTGAATGCTAAATATAACTTGATAAATTACAGTGTGAATTGTTAGAAACCCATCCAAGTGTGGCTATCCATACAGCTCTATCTACACATGAAAATCCATCACATTCTGGAAACAAAAAAATTAATAATGACTTACATGACATTCCACCGCCCACCGCTGAAGGACATTCTAATGTTTTACAACTTTCCCAGTTGGAGGAAAGGAAACTTTCCCAGACTGTGAGGAAAGCAATTTTGACCCGAAGTCAAAGAGGTGGGCATGAGTTCCCAGATAGCAAAGTAATTTGTAAGTTAAAAGAGAACGTTGAGCCAGAACTCGAAAGTCCAAATAGAAAGGGGTCTTAAGAAATGACAGCACTACTAAGACTTACTGTCAGCAAAGGAAGCCCTTCCAAGACCTGTGTAATCCATTAAACTGTTGTCCCACTATTCAAGTATACTCAGAACTTCATTTGATCATGCCCTAATCTTCCCTTACATTTTAATTAAGATTAGTTGGGCATATAAGTGAGTTTGAGTGTAATATCCTAGGTTGAATAAGACTGGAAGGAATACAAATAGGTCCATCACAGAAAGAAATGTGGGGAAAGGCATCCTTGGGGATTCTTTGATCCTCAAGGCGAAGGCACCAGCAAGGTGACTAGCGTTGGTGGCATTAAGAAGTCATCTGGAAACACTTGGCACGGAGACCCATCCTTGGAAGTGTGCCCATACAGGGCAAAGCAAAGGATCTGCCACATGGGCAGGACTTGAATGTGAACGGTGTTCTCTTGCTCACTTGTCATCTGCAATCCTATTTCTGCATCCTGGTATCATGCCTTCAAAAAACACACACACACAAAAAAAAACCTCGTGACACGTCTTGACTCACACTTGGCTTGTTATCTAGAATATCCACATATTCTATCTTGCCTAACTGGCATAGCACTTGTCATTCACCGCCTTATAATCTCCTTCCCTGTTTCTGCTATCCTTCCCACTCCCTTGTATACTGTGTGTGAGTGCATGTGTGTGCAAAGTTATTATACCTTAGGTGTGTTCAAGCAGCCTAAACCTGATCCTATTCTAGTGGCTTAAAGTTAGAGCAACTCAACATGGAGGACCAGATCTGCACACTACTGCAACGAAATAGTTTTCCTACTTTGGTTGCTAAGATTTCACAATGGCCGCTGCTGTCAAATTGTAAAGATCCTTAATCTTCCAGAATTGTCTTCCCCAACGTCGTGATTTCTTCCCACCCTTTACAGTACAGGTGTAAGTCACAGACTCCCGTTTCTGCAAATCAACATCACCGATAGGCTACTGATCTCTAACAATACCTTCAGTTAATATTTATTTTCTTCATCAGTTAAGGTGGTAGAGCAGAGATATGATATTCAGAAGCCAAGATCTGCAATCTGCAGAGAAAACGATTTCACATCCATACAACTGCTTCCTGCCAGTGGACAGCAGGAGGACAGCCTTGGGAATTTAAATGACCGATTTACCCGGGGAAAGAAAGCTTATTTTTAGTAAGTGGAGGGGAAAAAAATGTTGACTTAATTTATTTTACTGCCTGTGAATCTACTTTGGAAAGGAGACGGCTGAGTTTGATTAATTAGATTAGCAAATTCAGTAAGTTGTTTATTCAGTTGGGTGAATCAATGTTTCCCTTGAATTTACTTTAGCTTTATTTTATGCTTTCAAATCTATCCAGTAGGTATGAGGTTGAAAGCGAAAAGCCTTTCTATCCCACAGCTCTTTCAAATATCTTTTCACATGCTAATTGGATCTCTTTGTGATTGGAGGCAGACGTAGTTCACAGCCCCTCCCCCACCCCTCCCATCCCCCCCAGCCAGCGTCGGGCAACACACGAAGAGAAGGCAGAAAATTACAGATAATGGAAAACTGACTACATCCCCCTTTTTCATGCGTCTGTTTTTAACGTTTCTCCTTTCTGCTGACTCGAGTTTTAAATGATATTTCCACCCAGCATGAAAACCCAAATGAAATAAGCAGCGTTCTCTATTAAGGACAGCATATTTTAACATCATTAGAAAAGAATTATTAGAGTAAACTGCTTTATTTTGTCTTAAACAGTTGCTAAATTTCTCAAATATTTGCTAGTTTTTCTTCCTTCTTTTAACGATCCGTCTTTCTTAGGAAGTGCCTTTCATCTGACTTGCTACACAAAATCATTCCTCATTCATTTGTTACTGAGCTTTACAGGACTACAGCTGTTCAAACAAGGACTTGCCTATGAAAGCCTGAGAAAATTGGGAAAGATAATCAAATTAAAATTCCAGCTATACATTCTTTTAACAGAGTGCAGGCAATTTTTATATTTTATATTTAAAACATATTAAACTAAAAAGGACATGCCCAGCAGCCACCACAGACTACATTTTTCCATTAACGACCTGGATGACACGTTCAAAAGGAGAAAAACATTAATTCAGCAACAAATCAAATGTGCCTTTCTAGAAGAGACCTTTTTTTTAATTAAAAAAAAAAAAAAGGGAAAAATGGAAGATCCAAGAGAATGGGAGCTGGAGATCCTAACAGTTGGGGACCATTAGAGATTATTTGGCTCAAAGTGACAGGCATAAAATAGGAGTGCCGGTGACCTGGACGTTAGAGTGTTGAGTGGCTTCTGATAAACACCAGACACCATTGATTTTCAGCTAAAGGTGGAACTGGAAGTGCTTTTATTCAAAGGCTGCAAAAACCTCCTTCTCCAAGGAAGTATACGCCTCTCTCGGCCTCTGGAAATGAAACAGATTCTAGGATCACAGTCTCCCTCAAACTAATGAGGCATATTCCACTGGCCTTGAAATTCCGAAGTAGAGAGAGAATTCAAAAAAATGAACATCGGTCACCCTTCTGAATTTATTGCTCTCCTCTCTCCAGTGCCTCTGTCCACTGCCTGAGCTAGCGAAGAATGGAAAGGGTTTTCCCATCAGTTTGCAGTCATTCTCTTTGAATTATAGGGTAGATGATGCACACCTCCATAGACAGGTACTGCGCTGCCTCCTGCATAGGACAGCATCCTCTTCCGGAGCTGCTCACGGTCCCCACGCACAGTCACCGAGTCCTACTTAGATTCTACCTCACCACAATCTTCCATGCCGGGCATTTTTTGGGCATTCCTACAGCCTCTCAGAGGGCTACTGTTCTCTTCCGAACGGATTAGGGCAGGATCTGTCTGGTCTGTCTTCAAGTTCACCCCAGCCTACCCTGATCTTTCCAGGAAGCAAATCTCTCCCTGGCTTTAGGGTGAATCCCCAGCTCCTGACCAGAGCTCCCAGCACCATCAGGCTCTGCACCAGGCTCCCGCCTGCTCTCCCTGCTTCCACCTCGCACCTCACAGAACCGCCAGGCTACGCTGGTTTAATTCTCCTGGATGGCGCATGCACGCGCGCACACACACACACACATTCACACTCACGCTCACCCTGGGTTCCAGCACACCCTCTCTCTGCCATTCTTCCCCTCATCTCCCTTCCTTTGGTTGACTCGTGCTCTCCGTCAATTCTCCACTTAGACATGACTTTTGTCTAAGTCGGGAACAGATAACCCCTCTGAAACTCCCTCCTGAATGTACCCCACTGGAGCATTTCTCATGCGACACTCCAACGCTGCTGCTCTTTGCACGTCTCTCCTCAGAATGTAAATTCCATTAAGACAAGGACTGAGTCTACAGAGTTCAACATCCAATTCCCAACACCACCCTCCATAAGAGGGCCTGACACTAGTTAGTGATCAAGATAAGTATCTATTGGATAAATAAAATAAATTAATAATTTATTTATTATTTAATAATATTTATTTAATGATTGTATTATTAATAAATAATACATTAATTAATTAATGACAAAGTTTTCACTCACATGGCCCAGGAGGTCTCCACATAAGTACTATCCTAGACGTGGGCTACAAAGAGGGCCTCTTTTTCAAAAGTTTCCTAAAATGTAACCCCTTGGACTAGCACTTAAGTGTTCAGTAAGTATGTGTTATTGGATGGAACCAACAGGGCAACAATGCTGCTAAGTATATGACAAAGTGGAATTGTTTTCATTTTTCTAGGTAGGCTCCATGATAGGCCTAGAGCCCAGTGCAGGGCTTGAACTCATGACTCTGAGATCAAGACCTAAGCTGAGATCAAGAGTCAGACATTTAACGGATGGAGCCACCCAGGCGCCCCCCTGGAGTTGTTTTTATTAGAACTACTTGCCAGACACGGACAAGGGGGCCAGAACACACCAATCCTTTATGCAGGTTATATACCAGGTCTGTGCACTTTTCTTACCCCACCAAGCACCGAACAACCTAGATTCAGTATTTTGAACGTCTGCTGTTGCTCGTGTGTAATAACACCGCTGGCTCTTCTGACATCAGGCCCAGGCAAAGCCAGCTTTGGCTCATAACCATCGTGGTCTTTCTCAGATGCCCAAGTCAAAACGCCAAAATGAGAAACGCGTCAAGTTCATCTTTGTTTCTGCTCATTCTAAGCAGACAAGTAAATAACCTTACATTCAGGAGGAGCACCTCACTTTCTAAAATGGTTCTGTGCTAATGTGACAGCAGGCGCCATGACCTACGCTAACTTTTCACTAAGCTTCCCTCACGATTGTTGGAGTGGTTGAAACAGCTTCTCTGGCCAACTCCGGCCCCCTATTTACCTCAGGCCAGAACCCAGATCTGGGTGAAGACGTTTCCTATAAAGAAGTGGTAGTCATGGGGCACCTGGGTGGCTGAATTGGTTGAGCACCCAACTCTTGGTTTAGGTTTAGTTCATGAACTCAGGGTCCTGGGATAGAGTCCGGCGTCAGGCTCTGTGCTCAGCCAAGAGTCTGCTTGTCTCTCTCCCTCTGCCCCTTCCCCTGCTCATCCTTTCTCTCTCTCTCTCAAATAAGTACATAAAACCTTTAAAAAAAAAAAAAAAGTAGTAAGCTGGTTCTGACCTTTGACTGATTCAAAAGCACCCAGTATGCAGAAATAAAAACTAAACTACTTTGAATGGCAGATTCAAAAACCTTCTAGAGTGTCTACACATCTCCACGTCACTTCCAGCGACACTTGGCATCCCAGATTCTAGGCACACTACTCAGAGATCTCCACACCTTCTGCACTTTGCACAGGCTCTTCCTCTGCTTGGAATGTTGCCATTCCAGTCTCATTCCTCACCCTGTCCTTGAACCTGCCACTCTCCCAGTCCCAGGCAAAATCAACTATTCCTTGGTCCCTTCTTTCCTTACTTCTTTCAGGCCACTTAACACATTAGATATTGTGATTACGACTCATGGATCTATCTGTCCTACCAACTTGAGAGCCGTTTGTAAGCAGAAAACCGTTTCTCATTCATATTTTTATCTTAGTGTATAAAATAATACCTAGCACATGATAGTCAAGGAATTTAGATTTATTTATTTATTTATTTATCTGAGAGAGAGATAGAGAACCAGACTCCCTGCTGAGTAAGGAGCCCAATGCAGGGCTCAATCCCAGGACCCTGAGATCATGACCTGAGCTAAAAGCAGAAACTTAACCAACTGAGCCACCCAGATGTCCTGACAGTCAGTGAATCAAATGAATTTAGTGAAGGGATCTGTTTCATCCCTGCCAATGACTAAAGCTGTGCAATGAAAGTACCAGAAAATGACTGTAAGTCCATATTATATCATAAACATCATAAACGTCAATGGAAAATCAAAAACGCAAACACTATAGTCTACTTGCAATGTAGACTTAGGATAACTTAAAAGACTAACTCATCATAATAGCAAGTCCATGACTCAGTATAACCTTGAATCACTGTACCAACTTGGTGAAGAGTCAGAAACAACTCAGAAGGCAATGCTTAGAGATTTTAAAGGACACTAGATATCTGGCCTTTTAAATATTTGCTCAGAAGCTATTTGCTAAATACCAGCAGCATGCTTGTCTTCCTTTAGTAGTAAAAGGACGACTGAGTTGTGTTGGGAAAAGGTCCCTGATCTAATTTAAGAGCTTTTCTGTCTTGTATATGAACTATGGCAACAATAATGCATAACTGATAGATGCCATGTGAGTATAAATAAGGAATTTTTGGAATTTACAGGAGGATGAAGTCAGGTTTGTTGTTGTTTTGTGGCTTTTTGTTACATGTTGCTAGGAGGGTGGACATGTGGTCTAAGGGCTCTTTGTAGGCCAAGATTCACACAGAGTTTGTTCACTGCAGGTGTCTTCAACAGTAGTTCAGGATCTGAGGAGTAAGGGCCCCTTCCTCCCATGAGGAGAGAGGAGGAAGGTCTTGAAGCTCTTCTGGCCTTTCCTCCCATGCTGGGAAGGACTTGAAGGTCTTGAAGCTCTTCTGGCCTTTCCTCCCATGCTGGGAAGGACTTGAAGGTCTTGAAGCTCTTCTGGCCTTTCCTCCCATGCTGGGAAGGACTTGAAGGTCTTGAAGCTCTTCTGGCCTTTCCTCCCATGCTGGGAAGGACTTGAAGGTCTTGAAGCTCTTCTGGCCTTTCCTCCCATGCTGGGAAGGACTTGAAGGTCTTGAAGCTCTTCTGGCCTTTCCTCCCATGCTGGGAAGGACTTGAAGGTCTTGAAGCTCTTCTGGCCTTTCCTCCCATGCTGGGTGGTTTATCGCTGGGAAGTAAGATTCAAGATGAAGGTCCGACCCCAAACTCATCTCTTCCCAGAAGATGTCTAATGAGGACCGGCCTCTTCCACTCCCAGAGCCCATGTTCAAGCACATATGGGAGCTCCCCAAACATACAGCACTAGGACGTGGTCCCTGGCTTCAAGGATCTCTCTGTCCTTCATTCTCAGGGTCCAATATAGCTGTAAATATTTACCTTTATTTGCTTTCCCTGCATTTGTTACTGTAAATCTTCATGATTAGTGTATGTTCCAAGTTAAAAAAATAAAAAACAAAAAACTAAGGCATGAATTGTGCTAATATTTCTCTGGTCCCATTTCCTACCAATCCAACACCCCCCACAAAACACACTCTCATACTCAAGTTCTCTCTCTGTAAAGTATGGCTCATGGTACATGCACATGAAATCTAGAAATGTCCAGATCTCCTACTGTCTCAAACACCCTCAAAGGACACCTTTCTCTGGGGATCACACAAATAGCCAGTGCCCAAAGCCAAGTATATTCAAAATGACTTTTGGTCATTCAGAACAGAGGATTCATAACCAAGAGTTCAGGGATGAATCTACCAGGGAAATTATTGGAAAAAATCTTATGTGCCTGCAAATGTATGGATTTCTTCTTGGAGCAAAGATCCACTGTTTTCAAACAGTTCTCTTAAAGGGCCAGTGAGGGGGCGCCTGGGTGGCTCAGTCAGTTAAGCATCTGCTTTCAGTTCAGACCATGATCTCAGGGTCCTGGGATCGAGCCCCACATGGGGCTCCCTGTTCAGCAGGGAGTCTGCTTGTTTCTCTTCTCCCCGCTTGTCATGCCCTCTCTTGCTAGCTATCTCTGTCTCTCAAATAAATAAATAAATTCTTCTGAAGAAATCCAATAAAATGTGATTCAAAGATCCACATTAGCAGGGGAGTACCAGAGCACAAAGATCCCATGAGAAAAGACAGCAAAGAAATGGAGAAAAGGCACCCAAGTTATACATGCCTGAAAAACTTCAATCAGAAGAAGAAAAAGAAAAAAAAAGTAGGTCACTGTGACTTGACATTCAGAAATAAGCAGCAACATTTCGTTCCTACTGACCTATAAACCACCTTGCGGTGGGGGATTTCAACACTACCCTACAAAAGGTTACTAAGCCACCTCGATGTTTCTGAGATGCTCGCACACAGCTAGAGAACAAGACAATGTGCCCACCATATCATCTCTTAAAACGAACACAGGGAAACAATAGAAAGAAGAAAATACCTACATTTCATTCCAAAAACTACCCAGAGGAATTTGTGAAGTAAAGTGGTATGACATTCCAAGGAAAGGAATGTTTTAGCTTTTAAAACAAATTAAATATACAAGGCTAACACAGATCTGTACCTACAACACAATTAATATGGCACAGCATGTCTCAAAATGGGAATCGGTATGGGCAGGGTCCCTTTTAAACGTGGTCTTGCATTTTGATCGGACAGAACCAGGGTCATGTATCTGCATTTGTCACTGGAGTTCACAGAGCTTCTCTTCTGAACAGATCCAGAAGGAAATGTCTCCCTTCCGGTTCCATTACCGGCTGCTGTCATTTCTATCTGCGGTGCTGAGACTCGGCCCTCTTTGATCCTGGACACCCAGTAACCTGCATTTCCTCACACTCCCTGGTTTCTTCTCTGCAGTTCCAAGTGGAAATCTCTGGGTAGCTTCGAGCGTATCCAAGTTCTCTCCAATTATTTACGTTGGTGACAAACTTTTTCTCACCAACTGTCTAGGGTCGCTTAGAGACACTTGATGTCTAACAGCCTTCTAGTCCCCATCCAATATTTTGGTAGCTTGACACCTCCCCCCTTTAGCTCTGCCAGTGTTAGCACATCGTTGAGCGGAACTGAAATCTTATAGTGATCTGACGTTGTCTTTAACGTCCATATGTTCGCCTTGCTTCCACAGGAGTTCTCAAGTCTAAAGAACATTAGCATCAGCCACAATCCTGTAAAAACTCATGTTGGTTTTTTTCCAAGCACTTACATCACAGAATGGACACAGTCCCAGATCTGGCGGGTATGACCGGTGTGGCATCTGAGCAAGTTTCTTATCCTCACCTGAATCTCACCTTCCTCCTCTCTAAAATGGGGAGAATACTGCCCTCCTCGCGCGGTTGCAGGGAAATGTAGCAATGTATGTGAAAGGCTCAGCAGAGACACTGTCCCAAAGCCAGTGCTCACAGTGGTCAGAAATTTATTAATTCGGAGAGCAGAGAGTCTTAATTATCTCTGGATAGAAGTGAATGTTAGCATAAAACTCTTGTGCATGTTTTTAGGGGACTGGAAATGATTTACATTTTAAGAGCAAGCAAGCATTCTTCTTTAAAAGTGTCCCGGTCAGGGCACCTGGCTGGTGTAGTCTGTAGAGCAGGTGACTCCCAATCTTGAGGTTGTGAGTTCGAGCCCCACGTTGGGTACAGAGATAATGTACATCACAGGGGGAAAAAAATTTTTTTTTAACTAAATAACTAAATAAATAAATGGAAGGGCACTGAGCTCTCCTGCCTCATTTCTTGTCTCAACTTGTGTTTCCTTCCTTCTCTCTGCAAATGAAAAGAGCACACCACACCGGAGACTCTTCTTGGCAAAGGCAAAGCAACTGATAAGGACCACAGATGAAGTCCTCCGGCCAACTGGTGGCCCGCGCCTAACCCCTTTCAAAGGACTGATTAAAGATTTAAACAGTGGCAGCCATGTGGGAGACACAACATGCAGTTTTAAAATATGTGAATTCCATTGTGCTGCTCTTGGGAAAATCCACACCGATCAAGGGAGCTGACACATTCAATAGAACACAGGGGCCTCCATTGTATCTAAGCCCCCTCCAGGTATCTGAAGCACCAGCCTTGAAAATGCACAAATAAAAAATAAAACAAAAGCCCACTATCTGTCCATGCTCCCTCTTGCCAAAAAGAAGAAAATAGATTGTTGGGTGGTTTTTTGTTTTGTTTTGTTTTTTGGGGTTTTTTTAGATAGGTCTGTTGGAGGATGATTGTGGACTTACGTTGCCCATTCAGCAGGATTTTTCCACTAAGCTACAATGCAAAAGATTTATTTTGTCATTGTCCAACACAAACAATTGAAGAAACTCAGCCTAGTGCAAAATCCCCAGGAGAAACAATCTGCAATTTAATTAGTGAATAATGGAAGTAATTTAAATACAATTCCAGGCATTTTTTAAAGTAATATTTGAATAGACATCTGCTATATCTAGTCAGTGCTTAGGCAAAGCACAATAATCCCTGATCTGATGACATGCCCAAGGTTATGAATAAGACTCTCTGTTGTTGGAGCAAGACCCGTAATTTAAAATAAATGCCACAACTCCACCTTCTCAACACCTACCCCAACCCACCAAATAAAGGGATAGGATAGACAGATAAAGAAAAAAAAAACAGTAGTCACCATCTTTGAAAGGACAGAATAATGGAAAGAGAAAGGATTTCAGGGCAAGAGTACCAAGCTGGAATTCTGACTCCATCATTACCTCTCACCTTGTCCCAGTTCAACTTCTTCCTTTATAAAATGGGAAGATGCATGTCTACCTTCATGGGTTCTGAATATTAAATGAGAATACATATAGCAAAACACCATATAAATGTTGGTTGACGATGTAGAAATGGTGACGTGAGAATACAAATCAAAACAGTGATATGTTGGAGGTGTCTGGGTAGCTCTGTCGGCCGAGCATCAGCCTTTGGTTCTGGTCATGATCCCAGGGTCCTGGGATCGGGTCCTGCATCGGGCTCTCTGCTCAGCGTGGAGTCTGCTTCTCCCTCTGCCCACCAGCAACCCCCAGCTTGTGCATCCTCTCTCTTAGATAAAATAAATCTTTTTAAAAAAATAGTGACACGTCACTACTGAACCTTCTGCTATTAGAATTTTACTACTGCATCTTCATGGATTGATTTGTGTGTAGAAAACATGTTAACATACAGAGTTTCAGGTTCTCAACATGAAAGAGATCTGGAGATGGATAGTGGCGACGTTCAACAACGATGCAAATGTACTTCACTATAATACAGTTGAGATGATAAACTTTACATTATATATATTTTACCACAATTTTTTTTAAGATTCTGTGTATTCATTTGGCAGAGAGAGAGAGAGAGAGCACAAGCCGGGGGAGAGGCAGTGGGAGAGGGAGAAGCAGGCTCCCTGCTGAGCAGAGAGCCCGATGCCAGCGAGACTTGAGCCTAGGCCCCTGAGATCATGACCCAAGCCAAAAGCAGATGCTTAACGGACTGAGCCACCCAGGTGCCCCACCACCATTTTCAAAAATTCTTTTAAATACCATCATCGGTGCATCTAGGTGACTCCGTTGATTGAGCATCTACCTTTGGCTTGGGTCATGATCCTGGAGTCACGGGATGGAGTCCCAGGATCAAGTCCCACGTCAGGCTCCCTGCTTGGCAGGGAGTCTGCTTCTCCCTCTGACCCTCCCTCTTCTCATGCTCTCTCTCTCTCTCTCTCTCATTCTCTCAAATAAATAAATAAAATCGTTTAAAAAATAAAAAAATAAAATACCATTATCGGGTTGCAGAAGAGAAATCCCCTTCCTTGTCCGCTCTAACACGGTCAGTTCAAGAAGCCAAGAATGGGGGCCGGGGATACTAGAAAGGCAGCATACCACAAGCATATTGCAAAAGCACATACAAATTCTAGGACCTTGTCCAAACTTTCAGAAAGGGCCTTTTTTTCCCTTTTTAAAAAATTTTTTGTTAATTGCAAACAAAACAAATTTCAAAATAAAGACACTAGCACATTGATTGCCAAGCCCTCAAACTCCTATGTTTTGTACACTTTGAAGGGCCGTGAATGACCTTTGTACTTAACAGAGTACTAATGAATATGAAAACTTGAAATTATTCAACAGTTTTGATTTGAAAACGTTCAACAGACTCCCAACATATGCCACAGCAAGTGTATTAAAAAGGACCCACAAAAGAAGAACAAGAAGCCACATTTTAGCTCATTAGATATACAGAGGGTAGAGGTTCCTGGTTGTGATATACTTAGTGATGAGCTATGGAAATCCACTTATAGGGGCGCCGGGGGCTCAGTGGGTTAAGCCTCTGCTTTCAGCTCAGGTCATGATCTCAGGGTCCTGGGATCGAGCCCCGCATCGGGCTCTCTGCTCAGCGGGGAGCCTGCTTCCTCCTCTCTCTCTGCCTGCCTCTCTGCCTACTTGTGATCTCTCTGTCAAATAAATAAATAAAATCTTTAAAAAATAAAAAATAAAAAACAGAAATTCACTTATAGGGACACCTGGAGACGCTCAATGGGTTAAGCGTCTGCCTTCAGCTCAGGTCCTGATCTCAGAGTCCTGGGATGAAGCCCCACAGCAGGCTCCTTGCTCAACAGGGAACCTGCTTCTCCCACTCCCTCTGCCCCTTCCCCTGCTTGTGCTCTCGTGCTCACTCTCAAGCTCTCTCTGACCAATAAATAAATAAAAATCAATCCACATATGATTACAAGCCCAGACACAGAAATAACTAGGGACAGTAGCAGGGAGACTGAAAGGAATCCCCAGTAGCTCTGTTACCACCAACTGGATTATCCCATCAAAATCCCCAGAACCTTCTAGGCCTCGGTCTTGGTCTTTGGGAGGTGGCTGGGTGAGATTGACCGTGAAGTCCCCTCCTGGTTTTAGCTATCTGTGAGTCTTTGCTCTACTCCAAGCTTTGTCAGGGAGGTCTAACAACACAATATACGAACTCATCTACCACAGACTGAATGTGAGCTCTCGAAATTCTTATGTTGAAACCCAATCCCCAATGGGATGGTATTTGCAAGAGAGACCTCTAGGAGGTGACTAGGTCATGAATGGGATTAGGGCCCTTATAAAGGAAACCCTGGGAAGCTCCCTTGCCCCTTCCACCTTCCACCGTGCGTGGACAGATCAAGAAGACAGCCTTCCTGGGGTGCCTGGATGGCGCTGTCAGTTAGGAAGACAGCCTTCCATGAACCAGGAAAAGAAATAACATGAGAAACAGCTATCCACAAAAGGATGCCAAGGAGATAGCAAAGAAGAACCTCGAGACCAAGGCTGGGTCCCAACAGCTCCAACAAATACCAGGGAAAGTCCCCGTGATAGGGGAATACAGCCCAGGCCCACCTGACGAAATGCTAAAGCAACAGACTCAGCCTGTGACCGCAGTGCGAGACTGGAACCTGTCCCTCGACCGGGTGCTAGCTCAGCACTCAGCCAACACCTCACCAGCCCCAAGAGCCTGGGTCAGGACCGCCACTCAGCCCTGGAAACTCTGCAGACTCTGTCCTCTGGAGCCAGAGCTGACCGAGGCACGAATTCAAAGGGATCGGGGGAGAAGAGTTCACATGTTTTAGTGAAGGTCTGAATTACAAAACGATTTCTCGTGAATCCACAGTTCTTGACATACACTTGAGTTGTCAACGGAGATGCTGAATTAGGCCAGAAAGGGATTACTCTGATTCGGTTCAAAATGGGACATCCCATAATACTGAAGAGGCCCATCGACTCCTTTACAATCGCACAACTGAGACGCTTTGAAAGTCCATACTGAACCGAAAGGCTCTTTTCATCTTAAATGGGGCACTCTCTAATTTCCTATTTCCTTTATGTTAAATTTCAAACTCAAAGTCAGCGGGAAAGACACCGTTTTAAGTTGGGTGGAACCCCCACCAACATCGACATGATCACAAATTTGCAAACTGCTGAAATCGTCCTTTACAAAAATTTCAAAATTTCAGGTGAAATGATCTAATAGTAAAACGTCTCTGCCTTTTCCCTCCCAACTTCCTATACATAGGTGAAATCATACCAGATGGGGAACGAAGACCGGAAGCAGGCATGATCATAATCTGGCTAGATTCCGAAACACCTTTCTGCAGCCTATCTCCCGAGTTCCAAGGGGGACAGTGAAAGCAAGGGATCCCCACTAACCTTCACAGGGGGCACCAGAGCAAGCAACTCCATTATCCTGAGAAAATGCACAGCCGGCCAGGTTGGTGACCCGCACTCGTATCCTCCACATTTCCTCTTTCCACACGCGATACTACTATTAGAAACCCTCCGGCAGATTGTTAACCGAGATCAAGAACCTATTTCTTGCAAGGAGAGCCGCACAAGAGAGAAAAATGGTAGATGAAGGAAAAAGAGCCATCTTATTTCAAACTAAAACGTGATGCTGGGAAGTGGAGGCAGAAGCAAGGTGAGGGACCCAGCAAAAAGCCTTCCTTGAACACTCTGTCTGTCTTTGCAGGCCTCGAGAATATTTTTGCCTTGGTGCTCAATTTCCAAAGCTGCAATTCCATGGCAAAAACCCTGCCCCGCTTTTACACCTAATCCAGGTCTAGACTGAAATGACGATCCATGCATTAGAGAAAGAGCATTTACTAAACACTAAACACATCGCCAGACATCATAAACGGAGCTCACTGAGGGGCCAATGCAGCTGCCTTGCATTACCAGAAATGAAAGCAGGGATCTGCCAGAGTCCACGGAAAACTGCAAGGAATTGGGGGTCCCACACCAAGCCAGGAGAGGGCCTGAGTTCCAACAGAGGACAAGGGGAGAGGTCCGCAGCAACATGTGGAAGAAGCAAGAAAGCCTTTGCGGCCACCATCGCTCCACTGGCCCCAAATCCTAGGGCAGGTGCCTCAGAGACGTTTCCTTCTTGCAAAGACTGCTGGGAGAAGAAAGCAGGTGAGGTTATGAGAATTCAGACCTAGCAAAAGGGGCGCCTGAGTGGCTCAGTCGGTTGAGTGGCCGACTCCTGGTTTCGAGGTCATGGGATCGAGCCCCACATGGGGCTCCACGTTCAGCACAGTCTGTTTCTGATCCGCTCTCCCTCTGCCTCTGTTCTCCCAAGCTCACTCTCACGCTCTTTCTAAAATAAATAAAGTCTTAGAGGAAAAAAAAAAAAAAAGAATTCAGACCTCACTAAACCTTGACTTTAAGATCTCAAAAGCCCTGACAGGACTACATTTCAAAGTGCCGTGAGGTCGAAAGCTGTAGAAGACTTAGCCCTAGGCAGCCCAGCTACACCAGCAGTTCAAGTTTGCAAAGATGTCTTCTGATATGAAGACTGGGAAGACCATGACTGCCAAGACTAGGCAGAATCCCATCTCTGCAGATTCACGTAAGTCCTGGAGAAATGCTTCCTGTCCAAGGAAGGTAGAGACTGAAGGGTTCCAAAAACTATTCTGTGGAGATACCTGTGCTTGGACAGTCATCTGTAAGTGATCGGACGCAGAGACACGGAGGTCTGGAGAGAAGCTTTGGAAGCCCCATGTTTATGCACTGGTGGAAGGAAGACTTACGGTGAAGCCCCGCTGAGAGGATTCTGGGGCTGTCCTACCTCATCAATTCAGAATGGAGGCACACAGCTAACATGCTGGAGAGACGCCAGACCACTTCAACAACCTGACGAAGGCTGTGGCCTGCCCATCCCCCACACCCAGACAAAGGCTCCCACCCACACAAAACCGCGGCAGCTTCCTGGGGCTCACGGGTCACTCAAAGCTGCGGACACAAAGCTAAACGTTGGGGCACCACACTACTGCGTGCTCATGTGCCTAGAGCTACAGGTTAAGCCAATAACTCTCCAGGTCGGTTGTGATGGGTCCTTTGAGAGCAATGAGTGTTCTTTCTGTCAGTCATTCCAGGAAGAGGTAGATCCTGAAGGAGGAACTAAAGGAAGAAAGCACCCAAGGCTGAGAAAGAGATTCTCCCTGATTCTGGTGGGATGTTGGCCTGAGGCCTCAGGAGTCTAGATTCACTTACGGGTGCCCATGAACGGTGGGGAATGCTGACCTTCACCCCCATGGGGGACAGCTACCGCCCGCGACACTCAACCCAAGTGGAAGCCCTTGCAGACCCTCTGGGCCCGTGGGTCCCCGAAATAACCATCTCTCACAACTCTTGGTAAGTTATTCTCTGTGCTCTGATGCCCTCCTGACACCACGGTAGCTGTTACAGCCTCAATTTAGAAATCTTGGAGGAACTACGGAGAGGATCTATGTCCAAGCTGGACTAGCTGGGTAAAGGGGAGAACAGGCCCTTTTTAAAACTAAGGCAGTGATCGTAGCTATAAACCATGACGCCAGGAGCACTGAGAGCAAGGACACAGGGAGGCGGTGACAGCAGACGTACAGGCAGGAAGCCGTCAGACAGACATAAAAGCCTGTGAATCCTCACACTCCTTCCCAGGAGGCCCAGAGAAGAGGCCAAGCGCCTTCCCTTCCCAGGGCAGAGTGACAAGCCAGAAGGTTGTAGGGGAACCTGTGAACGGGGTCCCACCTTCTAGCGGAATGGGGGCCCCTGGAACGCAACGGGACAGCCGGAGGAAAATGAAAAATTAAAGATCCCATTGGAAGATAAAGAGAACACCAAAAAGCATTATAATAAATATATGAACCCATTAGCTCGATTTTGTTGGGGAGGAATATGCAAACCTAATCAAAGAAAAACAGAAAACACCAATGAAATTTAAAATAACTAGGTGTTTTAAATTTTATCAATTAAGTTTATCTTATCTATAATTCCATGGTAAAATTTTATTTGTTTTTTTTTTCCGGTTTTATTGAGATATAGCTAACATCTAACACTGTAAATTTAAGATGTATAGTGTAATAATTTGATATATATTCACAGTAAAATTTTAAACTCCCCATAAAATGGGTGGCTGCATAGACAGTTCTCAAAAGTAAAACAACAACACAGAAGAAATTAAGAAATGGAAAAAGTAATTTATACAAAAAGTCTAAAGCCCATTTGGTTTTATTGGCCAATTATTTTAAATTTCAAGGACTAGTAATTTCTATGCTATATAAATCTCTTCAGAGCGTTAAAAAAAAAAAAAAAGAAAAAAGACACAACAGCCACACATAATGTATACCTATACAACAGTGCAAAATGCAACCAGAAATATGAAGGCTAAGACCAAGTTTTGGTGCCTCTGTGTTGCCTGGTAACCATCATTATAACTTTGACATTTGGGGATGGAATTTTAAAAAGTGAATTGGGGTAAATCAGAGGGGGAGATGAACCATGAGAGAGTGGACTCTGAGAACAAACTGAGGGTTTTGGAGGGGAGGGGGGTGGGGGCTTGGGTGAGCCTGGTGGCGGGTATTGAGGAGGGCACGGATTACGTGGAGCACTGGGTGTGGTGCCTAAACAATGAATCTTGGAACACTGAAAAAATAAAATAAAATAGAATCAATTTGCCAACTAAATAAATAAATAAATACCATCTTCCTACTTTAGAAAAATAAAAAATAAAAATAAAAATAAATAAAAATAAAAATAAAAAACCCATCTCTAAATCCGGCCCCCAACTGTACATTTCTTCGCCTCTCGTGAATCCACCTCCCTCTGGCAGTGCACCTGGGGACAGACGGACGAACGGAACCATAGCCAGGCACCAAGCACAGTGGCTGGCCCCCATTTCTAAGGCACCCCGTCCTTTGACACTACGCCAGTCTGCTGCGCTCATCTGGTCCCAAAGTCGGCGATAAAATGCTTTTCCATTCAACATTTGAAATGTAAATAAACTACTGCATCATGTATTGATTTTATCTCAGACGCAGTTTCTCTGATGCCTTAAGAATAGTAAAGTCTATATTACATGTCATTCTCTTAAAGATCATTTTCGTGGAGAGGAGAAAGTAGTCAAAGGCGTGATGGATTTTCTTCTTCTGATGGATATGGGGAAACTCACCAGGGTAACAACTGCTGTGATAGATCTATACAGCTAAAGCATTCTCAAGTGAGAGAAATAATAATGGGACATCGTGACTTGCCACATTGGGGTTATAACAAGGTTTGGGCTGGCAGAGGCTGGGCTGGAAAAAACAACCCTGTGACTGATAACCCGATTTCTGCCTCTTTGTAAGTGACTTGAACTTTCGTTCCATAAATATTAGGTATGCCTCACGAGCTCTATAGGAAAGAATTACAAAATTTAAAGCTACAAAGAATCTTCAATGCATCTCTTGATTTTACACATCAGACAACAGAGGGCCAAGAGCCTAACGACTTTTATTCTGTCTACTGAATTCACCAGGGCCCTAGGAGCTATCTAGTCGTGGTTGTAAAAATGCCTAGAATGTTCCATTTCCTCCCTGCCGTCCGCTTTAGACCCCGAAAAGAGGAACAAGTGGTAAAGGCATCCACAAATAATTCAGTTTCAAAATACAGCCGTGTCTACACCACAGGCAGGAAATGGACCCTAGTTTCACACGATTAATAATTTAGGACTCAATTCAGAAAGATTTTAGATCCAAACACTTAAAGACATCTTTATGGGTTTCTGATGAAGCTGATACTAGGAAATAAATTATTTATCCACTCTCACCAGCTCAACATCAATGGGCATTAGAGGCAGAAAGGAAGGTGACAGTTGGAGGGGGAAAGGCCTGTGTTCACCCTGAACTCTCCCCCGGAACTCTCCAGTAATATCCGGGGAGGCCGACAAGCTGATTTCCAAGCATCTGTTCTTGGGCGCAGGCGACTGCCTCCTGGCCTCACAGAAAAACACCTACCCTTCTTAGTGAGCCTTCCACTTGTTTCAAGAAGGGATTATTACCTGACACGTTGAAAGGCAGCGCTACTGTAGCTTTACTTTTTGCATGTGCAATTCTGGGTATTTTGCAATTGCAAACCTCAGTGTCTCATCAATTATTAGATAAGGTAAAAAAAAAAAAAAAAGAAAAGAAAAAGAAAAAGTCAAGCACGCAGGGCTTTATCACACAAAACCAGTTGAACAGACACTCTGTGTCTCAGATCTTGAACAAATATATCAAAATGCCAGGACTTGTTTAATTCGCCTTCATTATTAATAAAGTTTCATGGGAAATTTGAAGAAAAGTGAATGGAATAACCACAAAAAAGGAAACACCTCCTTCAAAAAATGATACACTGTGTTTCACAAGAATATTAACTATGTGTCAGTACAATATCTCCCCAAGACTCATAATATTTTCTACATAAATTTAGCAAGTTCCTAGTAAATTGCTCCGTCTTAAAATATGAATGAACGTCCACGAGTACGCACATACCCACGTGCACACGTCCAAAGAATTCTAGAACTCAGAATATGGTTTTCCCATAAAATAAAGAGGAAGTTTCTTTGACATCAGTAAACCCCATCTAAGTGCCTCAGATTTTCCCCCTAAAGACTTGTGTTTATCCTCTCGCTCTAACTGTTGCCTCTCTCCACCACGGAACTGTGCTAAGCAATTTCGTTTTTGTGCCCGTCTATCACTTTCTACACACCTGTCAGGGGAGACACCTGTAGGATCCGCTCAGCCTGCCGTTCTTGCGAATACAAATTTCTGGTCTTTCTGGTCACACACTCTCGGTCTGTGCTAGACGCGGAGGACTGTGATAGAGCGAGTGGCCCTTCTCCCATCGTCGAAGCTGTTCTAACGACAAGAGACGAGAGTGGGTAAGTGGAGGAGGTACATAGAAGGAGAAGGAAAAAGGCAGAAGAAAGAGGGAGAGGCCTGAGAAGAACAAGGAGGCAATGGAGAGAGCAGGGAAGTGGAAAGGGAGGAGTTATCCAAAACGGGAGAATGGGGGAAGAGGAAAGCAGCCCAGAGGAGCTGGCCTGGCAAGTTCAGAGGGAGGAGGCCCTCCCAGCCAGTCAGGCTGCTGGGGTAGGTCAGCACCGCGGGAGAAGACGGAGCAGGTGCAGGCCGAGAGAGAGAAGCGTGCTTCAGGCCACCCCGGATACCACCCCGGGACCCACGCCAGCCACGTGAGAGCTTTTCGGGGGGCCTGGATGGGGAACGGAGCAGCAGCAATAACAACAAAAAAAGGCTAACCCTGGTAAGACACCTACTGTGTGTCTGGTCTGTTTTAAAGTGCTTTACCTGGGGCGCCTGGGTGGCTCAGTGGGTTAAGCCGCTGCCTTCGGCTCAGGTCATGATCTCAGGGTCCTGGGATCGAGTCCCGCATCGGGCTCTCTGCTCGGCAGGGAGCCTGCTTCCCTGTCTCTCTCTCTGCCTGCCTCTCCGTCTACTTGTGATTTCTCTCTGTCAAATAAATAAATAAAAATCTTTTTAAAAAATAATAATAAAAAAATTAAAAATAAAAATTAAAAATAAAAATAAAAAAATAAAAAAAAATAAAGTGCTTTACCTGCATTCCCGTCGTCTAAACCCCACAAGAGCCCAAAAGGTGGGTATTTCGGTGACGTTTATTCTACAGAAACCAGAAGCATAAGGGAGGAGGGAGGTGCCTAAGGCCACACAGGGATGCGGGAGGGTTTTCAGATGTTTGCACAGGAGCGGTCAGGATGAGCTTCGAGGGTGAGGAGAGTGGTTTTAGGTTTTACGGTGAGAAAGGCCTGGGAGTATCCCAGGGCTGGAAACCACAAGAAAACATTATGAAGGCAAATCAATAGATGAACAGAATAGACTTGGAGGAGGATGGGGGTGGGGGGGGGAAGGAATGGAAATCTACAAGACAGGTCCTAGTCCACCTGCTGGAATCCGCTGCATTCATTCCTCTGGGGGCAAAACCCAGGGATTTTTCTTGGTTGTGAAAAGAAGCACAACAATACATCTTACATAAGGAAATGAGCCCTGATCTGCACATTAGCACCCAGTGTACAGAGATGAAAAGTCTCTGAAAGGGGGAGTAAGAGGCAGGAAGAGGCCCGAGAGCTGACTTTCCCCGTCCCTGTCCTGTGCTCACCCGTCATCACTCACCCCAGTCACCGTCACCATTCACCAGCCCCAAGATGGAGGAAGGGAAAGCCCAGCACACTCCAGGCCTAGCCTCCCCCACCAGCATCCAAAGCCCAAATCATTACGGAGAAGTGGCCCATGGGGTGGGCTCACCATCAGTCCAGATCCTGTCACCGTCAGTCACAAACTCGCACAATCTCACGAGGCCAGGCATTCTTAACCCCCACTCTTCCTCCAGTTAAGAACACATTCCCTAAACATTTGCATCTCTTCCAAAGAGAGATCTTGGGTCTTTCTCTCACACAACGTCTTAAACACGGGCTCTATTTTTTTCTCTAAACGCGAAATGCACTGTTCAAAGGCAAGAACACCCCTCTCCCCTACCACACACACGCACACATGCACACCAAAAAATGGTGCCTATTCGAAATCAACCGAGGCACTCCAAATGCTGGCACACCAACATAGGAAATCACCCTCCAGATTTCTTTCCTTTGTCAAAAGACCAATCTGTGACCTTGAGTCATCCTTGGGTGAAACCCGCCACTCCAACCTTTCACTGAAGAACAGCCTTGAGAATTTAGACTTTTACTGATGGCCAAACACATCTTTCCTTATATCCACATAGAAATAAGGCCCTGCCTCAAAAATCCTCTGATAGTCCCTCACATGTGATGCTTAAAAGAAGCAATAGGGAGTCTGAGTTACGTCAGCCCCATGTGGGCAGCGGACTGGGTCCCCAAGCCCCAGGGGCTCCCCTGCAAAATGGCGGCATGGGTTGGCTGAGCTACCATGGAGAAGCGAAGGCAGGTGGAGTTGTTCTTGCGTCAAATAACGAATCCACCTGGAAGACCACCCTGTCTGGAGAACTCGAACTCCCACTGCCTTTTCCAGACGCTGTCTCCCAGTGATCGCCTCTCCGAAATGAAAATGGAACAGCTTGCAGCCACTGCAATATCCTTAAGATGTAATAATGGAAAATGAGAGGTTATTGATTGGAGAGGGAGGGCCAGTAACCACAATGGTGTCATCAAGTCAGAGAAAGAAAATTAACAGACGCATTCTCCAAGACGGAGATGTTGCCTCCCACTACAGATGGCAGAGTTCTGAGCAGGCGTCCCCAGGCAGAGCAAGCTGAATGCTTAAAATGGGAGACTGTCCCCAGAAGAGGAGCGTACATCCTCTCAATGATTAGGGAATTCCACAGGCTAGAATGCACGGCAGCTGGAAACTTCTGTGTTCCATCTACTATCCTGTTCTGCAAAAACACACACACACACACACTCCACAGTGTCTTGCAATTGTGTGTGAAACAGTTTTCTTCTTCCTTCCAATAAAACATGGAACCACAGTTGTTGTTTCTTTTTAAATGTGCTTCAGTAAAACAGTGCATTTCCGAAGGATGAAACAATATGGAACGTGGTGCGGCATGCCATCAAGGGAAAGACACTCAGGTCTTACTAAATGCTTAATGAAGCACCTCTCTGTTACCCTACTTGGCACCCCAAGAGCAGGAATGCAGTCTCTTCCCACCCGCAGAGGAGTAGGAATGGGGAATACCCCCTCGGTAGGCTTGTTCTGCCGGCGAAATTTGCCGTTTCACTGGTCTGGCAAAACAGAAAATGCATCAAGTTTCAGCTGTAAGATGCATGAAGGAAGTGCCGTAATACCAAACCCTGAATTCTTTTTTTTTTTTCTCTAAAGATTTTATTTATTAATTTGACAGAGAGAGATCACAAGTAGACGGAGAGGCAGCCAGAGAGAGAGAGAGAGAGAGGGAAGCAGGCTCCCTGCTGAACAGAGAGCCCGATGCGGGACTCGATCCCAGGACCCTGAGATCATGACCTGAGCCGAAGGCAGCGGCTTAACCCACTGAGCGCCCCCCAAACCCTGAATTCTTAAAAGACAAAAAAAGAGCCCCGAGACCATAAGGGAAGAGAGGAAAAAAAATAAAACAAACCTTAATTGGGGGCGGGAGACAAACCCTAAGAGACTTCATCATAGGAAACAAACTGAGGGTTGCTGGAGAGGGGGGGAGGGGGAGGGGTAACTGGGGGCTGGGCATGAAGAAGAGCACGTGACGTAATGAGCACAGTTTGTTCTAAGCAACTGCTGACTCACTCAACATTGCCTCTGAAACTAATAATACGCCATATGTTAATTCATTGAATTTCAATTTAAAAATATATTTTTTTAAAGATTTTATTTATTTATTTGACAGAGAGAGATCACAAGTAGGCAGAGAGGCAGACAGAGAGAGAGGGAAGCAGGCTCCCCGCTGAGCAGAGAGCCCGATGTGGGGCTCGATCCCAGGACCCTGAGATCATGACCTGAGCCGAAGGCAGCGGCTTAACCCACTGAGCCCCCCAGGTGCCCTAAAAATATTTTTTAAAAGACCTCAAAAGTAGATATGATTACTGAAAATCATCTCAATCCCTTTCAATGATTTAAAGCAAATTTTAAGTTTCAAGGTTTTTTTCCCAGAAGAAACTAAGTATCTTTCTTAACACCAGGCTACCATGTCTGTAGTTACGAAAAATTCCATACAGTTGACCAGGAATTCGAGAAAATAAATAATTTTTTTTTCTCCAGACCAGAGAGTATCATGGTCCAGGCAAGTACAGATCCAGTCATTCCAGAAAGTAGGAAATGGTAGTAGGGATGGACTATGTTTCAGAGAATTTTAAAATTCTGCTATCTCACTGTTTCCCCACCCACCACACCCTCCCACCCCCCCAACCGAGAGCACAGCAGTCCTGCTGCTGTCACATCAGCATCTTCTAGGAGCATGGGGTATGGAGCAACAGGTAGCAACTTGGTTTGTCCCAAAGAGCACTTAGTAGGGGGACCTGGGGGGCTCAGTGGGTTAAAACCTCTGCCTTCGGCTCAGGTCATGATCTCAGGGTCCTGGGATCGAGCCCCACATCGGGCTCTCTGCTTGGCGGGGAGCCTGCTTCCCCCTCTCTCTGCCTGCCTCTCTGCCTACTTGTGATCTCTGTCTGTCAAATAAATAAATAAAATATTTTTTTTTAAAAAAAGAGCATTTGGTAGAGCCAAGGTGACGTGGGGTAGAGCTTGACTCTAGCTGTGGGCCATGGACAGGTTATCCCAACCGCCAAAGGCAGAGTTTCCACATCTATAAAATCTTTCTCACGGGGTTATTCTAAGTAGTAAGTGGACTGAGTGCCTGGCACAAAAATACAAACTACGTGGCACAGAGTCAAGGTATGAAAACCAAGTAGTTCATAAATGTAGTGTCTTCTCATTAGCACTCTTCCTCTGGAAAAGCTTCAGGTCATTTTGCAAGCACCCTCCAGGGTGGACGGCTATCTTATTCCTACCCCAGAGCCCCCAGCCCCAGAAAGGCACCTAACATATAACTGGGCTTCCATGAATGTTTGCTGAATTGTGCACAAGTGAGTCCGAAGTGTCCTATCTCCATTTCCCCGTGACGTGCTCAGATCTCCTTTGCTAAGCAAATCCATTTTAGGTTGAAAGGTAAGCCGGAAGGATCTGAGGACACCACGGCCACCGGTGTGTTCCGTGGTCTCCCTGAAGGAAAACTTCCTCTCCTGATTGTGTCTCCAGGCTGGAGGTATTTCCTGGGCCACCACCCTGGCTTGCCAAAGCGGGGGTGTGTCAGGCCTTGGATAAAATTGACTGGGTTAACTGAGGCCAATATCAACACGAGCAAATTTAGCGTGCAAAATTACAGGCTACAGTATTTTTAAAATACAGAGAAGAGTGTCTGGTGCCAATGAGTAGTTTTAGCCTGGGAGGAATTAACTATGACCAAAAGCACTTTTCTATCTTTGTCTAACCTAGACGTGGGCAGTGCTGGCCGTTTTGGTCACCCAGCTAGGGTCCTCTTTCCCGGCGGCTTCAAAAGGCACTTTGAAATGCATTTAAGCACGCAAAGAAAATCCCAACTATGGAAAGGGACTCCAGTAGCTTTTCAGTGAGACAGACTCTTTTCTGGAAGCAGGCTTCACTCTAGAAAGGAACTCGTCACTCCACAGAACGCAGAGAAAGCTTAATACGCCTCCTGCGAAATGCCCAGAGCAGATCATGGCCTCGAGACCGTCATCGGGCTTTCCCTCAACGGCCCGGAGTCGAGCAACTCCCGTATGCCAGTGACGTTTTCGATCATGGGACACTGCAATCGGTACACAAACCCAACATCTGCCACGCCTCACCTTTTCACCCCCGCCCCATTCCATTTTCAACAAAGATGCCTTTTCCTGAAATGGACCCCTCCATCGTTCCCAAGTCTGACCTCTCCGTGTTAGACTCTGGAATGTGCCGTGTCCCAAAGCACAAAAGGCTCCCTTCTGTTCACTTAAACATGGTCTGGAGTTCTGTGAGGAGAAGCTCCCTTCTGGGGCAAAGCTCGGAGCCAGGCATGACCTCCCAGACCGCCCCCACACTGGCGGAGACGTGGCCCCTTGGAGAGTTTCCCATCCACCTCGACAGTCTGGGGACTCCTCGTGGCCCCAAGGCTGGACTTCCCCTATTCTGTCTTTAACCTCTGCCCTTCTTTCTTTTGCAACAGTGGCAAGAATTTCTTCTCCTCCTCGCATCTGTGCTTTCCCAGGTTCTTTTCAGTGAGGGGAAACAGCAGAACACGGATGAGCAAAGGGCTCGGGAACCTGAAATGGAGAGGGGAATGGTTCTTCCATTTTTTCCCCCTCACTGAACAAACGTTGGACTATCAGCTCAATTCACTGGGGCCCCAGCCATGTGATGTTTTAGTAGAAGGCGCTGCTTCCCAGGTAGTGCAGAGGGGGCCGGAACAGTCCATTTCCTGAAATAATGTTAGCGGTTGCCGTAACGGCAGACGAAGCATAATAAGGACAGAGCATGTACCTCTGTCGCCAAAGTAGCTGCTCCGCGTTACTTTTAGGCAGGCTCCACGCCCAGCTTGGAGCCCAACACAGGGCTTGAACTCATCACGCTGGGATCCAGAACTGAACTGACACCAAGAGCTAGATGCTTAACCAACTGAGCCATCTGGACGCCCCCAGTTGCTACTGTTTACAGCCAGCAGATGAAACACAAAAAACCATGTGGATTATCACAGACAGTAGTTCAAAAAAAACAATGCCCACGTTAGCATTACATACCTAAGGTTGGGTTCAACATCTGAACAGGGTACCCAATATCTTAGACTAGGAATCCTAGTAAATTGAAAAATAAAAATGCAAGAAACATAGAACAGTGTGTTCCCATAAAATGTAAAATTTCTTACCAAAAATACAAAGAACATACAGTCTTTAAAATCAATTCCAGAAGTATGGTGAGGTCAATACCGAAGAAAACTGTTATCTACACCACATGCCTTTTGCGTTCACACTTGTTGCCTAGTTCTACAAATTTATGACTCGTGCATTATCTTAAACATGTTAGAAAAGGTATCTCACTCTCCAAAGCTACCTCTTGGTCCCTCAATATTACAGGACACTTAATAAGTAGAATTTAACTATCAAAAGAAATACGTTATTCTATGACTGCTTCTAAGGCATTTTAGTAAATGGGAACTTGCAAGCGCAGAAGAACATGGTGGGTACTTCGTGTGCCATAGGAAAGGAGTTTGATGATACCCTATATAACCCTGGAGTGAAGGTCGGTAAAGGACATTCCTGAGTACCCGCACCCACTTTAACGGTCCCTCTTGTACCCCTGCAGATAACTCTCCCACAGCATTTGTGGTTTGCTGATGGGAGTGATTTTATCCACTCAAAGTCAATTTTCATTCCCAGTGACATCCTTACTTCAGCTAGAACTACCCATATATTAGTCTTTCATTATAAAATAATGCCCTGCTTTCAGACTCTCGCTCTATTTTGGTACATCCTTTTAAAGTAAAATGCACGCCATTAAAATACATTTGTTCCATTGAGTCAGATTTTTAGACTCATTACGATGCTCATTGTTGACACAATAGCTCCTTCAGATACACAACAATCTGTCATAAAAGACCCATACTTGGATGGGTGACAAAAGTGTTTTTGCAAAGGCTGTCTTCTCAATGCAGTTGCTGTCAAAGACATATATTAATATCGTCCTAGTTAAAGAGTATTTATTCTACAAAGTGCAGACCATTTAAATAGAAAATGACTTCATGAGCTATTTCTGCAAGTTCAGTTACTTCTCAGAACACAGTGCTGTTAGATACCCAGTGGGAGAAAAGAAGAGCAACCAATAGAAGGTCATAATCCTGAGCACCCTACTACCTCTGCCCCTAGCATGCATTTCCAAAGTCATTAGCTTTCCACTCTCTTCCATAATCAATAAGCATTTCAAGTTTCAACTTCAGTGAACTCTTTTCTTGTATCATTAGAATGCAAAGAGCCTATGTGAAAAATGCTACCAGATTCAAAATACTGAAGTTGGGTCATTTGTTATAAAAGTAAACCTTAAAATAAAAAATGTGTTCTCCCCCTCAGAAGTGTTAAAACTGGCACCTAAAATCGAGGGGTGACATAATTCTTTGGAGTGAGGTCATGTTTATTCTTAATCATGCTGGGGAGATGTGGGACCCACGGGGAATATTCTGAGCAATTAAAATGCCAAAATGAGCCCAAGCCAGGTAAACAGAATGAGGAGGAAATACAGAACATTTTTCACAATTTCACTTCTATGACATTTTATCTGCTGTGCTACCACTGAAATTTGGATTTCCTTCTCTCTAATACACAAAGTATGAGACTGACATATTTTGAGACCTATTACATAGTTAGAAATAAAGATCTAGAAAGAATCTGAGGGGAATAAACAAAGTCTGGACATAAGGGGTTTGCCTACAGTAAAAACAAAACAACAAACCCAATGTGGAGTCACTTATGCTAAGCCCTAGATCATGGAAATAAGGCTTAATTACAGTTTTGCCTCTCCCAGGAGTAGAAACTTAAATCAGGAATCACCTGATCAGCACTAAATGAGTAATCTGCCTCATAGACCCTATATTCCCCCAAGGGAGAATATCCTTGAAATCACCAACTTCCTTGTTCCTGTTCCCTCTGCCTGTAAAAGCCTTTCATTTTGTACAGTTGCTCAGAGCAACTTTCTATCTTTAAATTAGGTGCTGCCCAGTTTGAAAGAACTTTTGCTTAAACTCTTTAAAGTTTTAATATGCCTCAGTTCATCTTTTAATACCTACAATCACACACCCAGTTGACGACAGAACAGAGCCCAGAGTTTGATGTTTACTTATGGCTAATTCAGAGATCTCCAGGTTACATAATCCTTTTACTTGTCTTCAAAAACAATATGTAACAGGGTGCCGGTTTGGCCCAGTTGGTTAAGTGACAACCTTCAGGTCAGGTCATGATGCTGGAGTCCCAGGATCAAGCCCTGAATCAGGATCCCTGCTCAGTGGGGAGTCTGCTTCTCCCTCTGACCCTCCCCCTTCTGATGCTCTTTCTTATTCTCTCTCTCTCTCTCGAATAAATAGATAAATAAAATCTTTAAAAAGGAAAACAGTATGTAACAATGGGTGGACAGAACCATCTTAAAAAAGACAAAACAGAAAACTAAAAGTAGTCTTAAAGTTGTACGTGTGCCAAGATAGTTAGATTAGCTTTGAAGGTAAGCCAGGGCACCTGGGTGGCTCAATGGGGTAAACTTCTGCCTTCAGCTCAGGTCATGATCTCAGGGTCCTGGGATCGAGCCCCGCATCAGGCTCTCTGCTCAGCAAGGAGCCTGCTTCCCCCTCTCCCTGTGCCTGCCTCTCTGTCTACTTGTGATCTCTCTCTTGCTGTCAAACAAAATCTTTTTTTTTTTAAAGCATAAATGTTGATCAAGAGGCAATTGATTAAATAAATTTTGCCATTAATGTCTATAAGACATAATATTAAATGGTTACTAAAATTTGTTCATAACAGAATCTCTAATACCTCGGGAAAATGTTCAAAATGTACTATTAAAAAATGAACAAGGGGAGCACCTGGGTGGCTCAGTCAGTTAGGCATCCAACTCTTGATTTCAGCTCAGGACATGATCTCAGGGTGGTAAGATCAAGCCCTGCAGCAGGATCCTCACTCAGTGTGGAATCTGCTTGAGATTCTTGCCCTATGCCCCTACTCACCCTCAGTTACTTTCTAACTTTCTCAAGTAAATAAATAAATCTTTCCGCAAAAAAGGAGATCTATCATATAATCAGTTTTATGAATAAAATTATATTTAGTGTGTATATATCCCTTAAAGAGGCTACCCCAAAAATATTGACTGTAGCTCCCTCTAGAATGGTGGAATTATCAGTGCTATTTATTGTCTCTGCTAAACTTCTCCCAAATATCCAAATTTTACACAATTAACTTTATTAATTTTCCAAAAGATTAATCAATCCAGTGGGCATTAAAATATGCCAATATTCAAGATATTAAAATTAAAATATTCTAATATAGTAAGACATTAAAATGTGATCACCTGATTAAATTTCAACATGAACACACTGAGGATTTGGGGGTTGAGGAGAAAACTCAAAGCCAAGATAGTATTCCCCCACCCCTTATAATTTTCCAAAACTTTTAACACTAGAAACAAGAGCAGAAAGTAAAGTAAATGAACTTCCATTGACCCATAACCCAGCTTCAACCTCCATTCACTTTTACTCCCTATGGAAGCAAATCTGAGACATCACATCATTCCTTTCATAAATATTTCAATATGTCTCTGTAAAAGGGAGGAACTCTTTCTGTTGTTTCTCTTTAAACATAATCAAAATAACATTATTATACAAGAATAATTCATAATAATCCCTCAATATCGCTAAATATCCGGGAGTGTTCAAATTATCCCACTTATCTCATAAATGCTGTTTTGATTTACAGTTAGTGTATCCAAACCAAAACCCAAATAGGGGTCTATACATGTATGCAAATCTTTTAATCTACAGTTTAAATCCCTAGGTTCCCCCCACCCATCTTTTTTTCTCCCTCTTTCTTAGTTGAAATAATCAGGGTTGTACGTGCTCAGCTTCCCGGGATCTGGACTTTGCTTCCTGCATCTCCGTGGTGATGTGGGTAGTAGACTCCTCTGTCCCATTCCACTTCCTGGAAAACATGCTAGTCAGGTCTAGAAGCTTGGTCGGGTCCAGGTTTTACTTTTCAATGATTCTACCAAATGATGGTAGTCTATGCATTCAGGAATCATGTCATGTCTTGTCTCTTTTTTCCTAATGTTAACAGCTATTGGTAATTATTGCCTAGGTGCCTAATTCATTACGGATTACAAAACAGTGATCTCCTCTTATTCATTTTCATGTATCAGTTGGAGCACTTCTACAGAGAAATTTCTCTTTGTGAGCTCTTCAGTGGCTTTGAGATATAAATTATAAAGCAAAGTCAGGATAAATATTTGATTCTTCCTTTTCTTTACATTTTCAAAGTAATAAGCTAGTTCCTAGCACAAGGTGATCCTATAAAATGCAAATCTGCAACCTTCAAAAGGCGAACCACTGCTCTTAAAGAACAGTATGTTTGGTGGACCCTCTAGCCATGAATGGCCTAACAGGTTTATCTTTTCTAGAAATGTCTTTGACCCAGTACATACACGCATACTCCCAACACAGAGCCTCCCGCTCTGCCTCTGTCACGTCACCCCCAACTCAGTGCCCTGTAGAGCAGTCGGCGTGTCTCTCTGGGGCCGCACTGACCCAGCCCAGTGCCTAGTGCTGTGCCAGGTACATTACAGTCTCTCAGTAATTACATGTGGAAAGAGAGAAAGAACAAGTGAGTGTGTGCGCTTGGGTTCTGTTATTTGCTTATCCTACTTCATTCAAAAGGCATTTACTGACCAGAACAGCTAACTCTTACTGGGCGCTGCGCCAGCTGCCAGGAACTTGACGTTGATCACAATCTAATCTGGGAAGTGGACAAGTAAACAGACAATTCCAAAACAGGGTTTATGGTTCAATCACACAGGGGAGTGAACACAGAGTAAGAGCTAAGCACCTGGGCAGATGCGACAACAGGACACATTTAAATTAAAACAGTATTCTCCGCTGGGGAAGAGGTAGTATTAGATTGCCTTTTTAACACAGCTGGATCCAACTGAATGAGGACATAGGGACCAGAATGACTTTTTCAAGACATGATTTCAACTCATTAAGGCAAGTTTCTCGTACCATAACTCAAGGACTTAAGGCTTGTGCCCACAACGTGAGTTCCAGAAAGCTGCTGACAGAACTCTCTGACCACAAATACACAACACAGATTAAGATCTTGAGACCAATGCAGTGCCCAAAGGGATATTTTTTAACTACCGCCTTCACAAAGGTAGGAAGGAGGAAATCACACAAGGAATTTTCTCAATGATTCAGACCCAATATAATTGCTAAGTCACTATTGGTTGCATAAAATGTATCATAAATCCTCAACACAAGCTATTAGGTATAACAAATCATTTCATTAGCATTCATATTCTTCTTGAAGAAATCTAGGTCCGTTAGAATTGAGAGTTATGACTGCAGAGCTAGGACTAAATCAGGTAAAACCGTTCTATAATCGGTTTCTTCCACAATACTTAGGACCTCAGGGGTGGGGAGGCCTTATATATACCTTTATTTCCTGGGTGTTTACCAGACTCCTGGAATAGAGTAGGAGCTCAACCATGATAGAATAAATGAATGAGGGATTTTGGATAGAAAAACTTGAGATAACAAAGATGCTGGATATAAACAGGGTGACCGTAATTTTATTGTGTAAACCGGGGCACTTCTGAGAATGAGTGAGTATTCAGTGCATAAAACATAAGCTTTGGCTGCCCCAAGAAAACCAACTCCTTCACCCTAAAAACAAGAAACCAAAATTTGAAAAAAGATCAATACATTATTTATCTATGTAAGAATTAGAAGACTTGAGGGGAATTTAAGAGATGATTCTGTGGCCATGATTACTTTAAACAGCTTCAGAAATGGTTTTGGAAAATAAACAGAAGGAAAACTTCAAAACTCATTCTATGAAGTCAGCATTACCTTGATCCCCAGACCAAACAAAGACCCCATCAAAAAGAATTACAGACCAATATCCTTGAAAAACATAGATGCAAAAATTCTCACCAAGATAGGAGCCAATAGGATCCAACAGTACATTAAAAGGATTTTTCACCACAACCAAGTGGGATTTATTCCTGGGCTACAAGGCTGGTTCAACATCCGCAAATCAATCAATCAATGTGATACAATACATTCATAAAAGAAAGCATAAGAACCATATGATGCTCTCAATAGATGCTGAAAAAGCATTTGATAAAGTACAGCATCCTCTCTCGATCAAAATTCTCCACGGTTTAGGGACAGAGGGTACAAACCTCAATATCATAAAAGCCATCTATGTAAAACCCACAGTGATTATCATTCTCAATGGAGAAAAACTGAGAGCTTTTCCATTAAGGTCAGGAACACAGCAGAGACCCGAGAAGGGTTACACGTTTTGGACTCCAAGGGTTCTGAGAGGTGTATGCCTCTGCTGAAATTAGGGCCTTTTGACACGCAGGTGTTCTTGGCACACTGGTTTTTAAAAGATCTTATCTATTAGAAACAGCTGAGCTCGTGGAGCTCCAGTTCCTAAAAATTGATAATTGTAGTTGCTCAGGAGTATTCTGTACAACAGCCCAACCCACACCTAAGCAGGTTATCCTGAACGCCACTTCCCTCTGGTCTCCACTTGGAGCAAGAGAGACAGTAATTTTTAAGAACAAGTTGGTTTCAAGGATAGGAGAAGCCAAGCTGGAGCCACTTAATTGCATCGCTGAGAACGCGGGTGTCAAAGGAACGAGGTACCTGTGAAAGCGGTCCCTATTAACTCTTTAAATGCAGTTCCCTTTTCCTCAACCTTCCTTCCCATTCTCCCAATTCTGGGGTCAGCTACCGCAAGGGAATCAGTTCCAGCGAGGAATACTGCTTTTAAAAATAGTATTCCCACACAGCAAAATCTCTTATGTGGTCTTGTGCAGAAATTGTGCTGGGTTGAAATAGTCCCTTTTTCTTGTCACACACATTATTGATAATTTCCTTAAAAGAAAACAGTATAAATTACCTATTCCCCCAAATTTGTATTTTGGTACTTATTTTGAAAGCAACATAGTATTAGAAGTCCTAGCCTCGGCAATCAGAATACAAAAGGAAATAAAAGGCATCCAAATCAACAAAGAACTAGTCAGACTTTCACTCTTCTCCCTCTACTCATGCTCTCTCTCTCTCTCAAATGTGCAAATAAGATCTTAAAGAGAGAAAGAGAGGAAGGAAGGAAGGAAGGAAGACTCCACTCAAAAATTGCTAGCTCTCATACAGGAATTCAACAAAGTGGCAGGATATAAAATCAATGCTCAGAAGAGAGGTGCATTTCTATACACTAACAATGAGACAGAAGAAAGGGAAATTAAGGAACCAATCCCATTTACAACTGTACCAAAAACCATAAGATAGCTAGGAATAAGCCTAACCAAAGAGGTAAAGAACCTATACTCTGAAAAGTATAGAACATTATGACAGAAATTGAGGAAGACACAAAGAAATGGGAAAAGATTCCATGCTTAGGGATTGGAAGAACAAACACTGTTAAAATGTCTATGCTACCCAAAGCAATCTTGGGGTACTTTCAAGGCAATCTCTATCAAAATACCATCAACATTTTTCACAGAGCTGGAACAAATAATCCTAAAATTTATACGGAACCAGAAAAGACCCCAAATAACCAAAGGAATGTTTGAAAAAGAAAACCAAAGTTGGTGGCATCATAATTCCAGACTTCAAGCTCTATTACAAAGCTGTCATCATCAAGATAGTATGGTACTAGCACAAAAACAGACACATAGATCAATGAAACAGAATAGAGAGCCCAGAAATGAACCCTCAACTCTATGGTCAAATTTGACAAAGCAGGAAAGAATATCCAATTAGAAAAAGATAGTCTCTTTCAACAAATGGTATTGGGAAACTTGGACAACCACATGCAGAAGAATGAAAGTGGACCATTTTCTTATACCATACACAAAACTAAACTCAAAGTGGATAAAAGACCTAAGCGTGAGACAGGAATCCTTCACAATCCTAAAGGATGGGCACCTGGTTAAGCATCTGCCTTCAGCTCAGGTCATGATCCCAGGGTCCTGGGATGCAGCCCTGTGTCAGGTTCTCTGTTCACGCCGAGAGCCTGCTCCTCCCTCTCCCTCTGCTGCTCCTCTTGATTGTGTTAACTTTCTCTCTCAAATAAATAAAATCTTTAAAAAAAATCCTGGAAGAGAACACAAGCAGCAACCTCTTTGACCTCGGCCACTGCAAGTTTGTGCTAGACACGTCTTCAAAGGCAAGGGAAACAAAAGCAAAAATGGACTATTGGGACTTCATCAAGATAAAAAGCTTTTTTTGCACAGCAAAGGAAATAGTCCACAAGATGACAAGAAGGCCTACAGAATGGAAGAGGATATTTGCAAAGGTCTTATCAGATAAAGGGCTGGTATCCAAAATCTATAAAGAATTTATCAAACTCAACACCCTTAAAACAAATAATCCAGTCAAGAAATGGGCAGAAGACATGAACAGACATTTCTCGAAAGAAGACATACAAATGGACAACAGACACATGAAAAAGTGCTCAACATTACTCGGCATCAGGGAAATACAAATCGGAACCATGATGGGATCCCACCTCACAGCAGTCAGAAAGGCTAAAATTAACAAGTCAGGAAACAACAGATGTTGGCGAGGATGCAGAGAAAGGGGAACCCTCGTACAGGTGGTGGGAATGAAAACTGGTGCAGCCCCTCTGGAAAACAGTATGGAGGTTCCTCAGAAAGTTAAAAATAGAGCTACCTTACGACCCAGCAATTGCACAATTAGTATTTATCCAAAGGATACAAACATAGTGTATCAGAGGGGCACCTGCACCCCAATGTTTATAGCAGCAATGTCCACAGTAGCCAAAGAAAGAAAGATAGAAATCTTAGTATTTGCAAGGACATGGATGGAACTAGAGGATATTATGCTAAGCAAAATAAGTCAATCAGAGAAAGACAATTATATGATTTCACTCGTATGTGGCATTTAAGAAACAAAACAGAGCGTCATAGGGGAAGGGAGGGAAAAATAAGGTGAAATCAGAGAGGGAGGCAAGCCATAAGAGACTCTTAACTATAAGAAACAAACTTATCAGATAAAGGGCTAGTATCCAAAATCTATAAAGAATTTGTCAAACTGGACGATGGGCATGAAGTAGGACACGTGATGTAGTGAGCACTGGGTGTTATAGAAGACTGAAGAATCACTGAATTCCACCTCCAAAACGAAAACAAAACAAAATAAAACCTCACAAATGAAGATATTTTAATGATCAAAACTGATGAAAAGATAAACTCATTTGCCATCCAAGAATTTAATGTCACAATGAAATTCCACTACCTAACAAGGAGAATGCCTACAGTCTAAAACTTGGTAAGATCAACTACCAGCAAAGCCCTGGTAACCAGAACGCTCATACCTTGCTGTTGGAAGTGTGAGTTGGTAAAAGTCCTTTGAGAAAACTCTTTGACAGTGTACAGTAAAACTTAATATACAGCCTATAAGCTATCAACTCCATCCCACAAAACAAATACACACATCTGTTTAACAAGTAACATTTACAAGGACGTTCATAGCAGCACTATTCCGAACATCAAAATGGCAGAAAAAGTAGGATGGATAAACGTGGTGTGGCATATTCAAACAATCAAAAACCGTAATCCATGAAAGAAACAAACAGTTGCTACACTCAACATGACTGACTTTCACAGTCAGAATCATAAGAAGCCAAACACAATAGAGTACATAGTGTCCAGCTGCATTTAGATTAATGTAAATCTATTTAAAACTTCTATCTATGATGATGAAAGTCTTGACAGCAGTTACCCTTGGGAGGAACAGTAACGGAAAGGGACAGAATTAGAGCTCTCAACATCCTTAATCTAAAGAATTCACTTTGTGATAATTCATTGAAGTGTAGCTTCAGTGATATACTTTTTAATGTATATTATATTGAGTGAAAAGTTTATGAAAAAATACCCGAGATTATATTCTCATGCCTTCTTTTTCTCTCCAAAATTCTTAACTCAGCAGACATATTGGGGGGAAAAAAATCACTCCATTGACTTCAGAAGCATGTAAAAGGGCTCAAATGACAGGCATTCATTTGATAAATGTTTGATGATCGTGATGGTCTTCATAAGAAATAACCCAATATTTTCTCCTTCAAATGTTTTATTTTTCCTACCTTTTATTCATGGTGTTCTTCAATACCAGACCAATAAAGACTGCCAGAAAACGAGAAATGAGAAGCCACCAAATTTGGCCCTACTCATGAGGGCTACAATAGAACTTCAGGGGCTCCTGGCTGGCTCAGTCGGAAGAAGGTGTGACTCTTGATCTCAAGATCGTGAGTTTGAGACCCACGTTGGGGTGTAGAGATGATTTAAATAAATAAATATTTGTTCCTAAAAACTCCAAAATTCCCTGGGAAACTCTAAAGGCAATTTCTAGATTATTAGCACAGAAGAATCTAAGAGAAACTCCACAAAATTTAAGATTCTGACTTCTTTTATACTCAAAAGAGCAAAAGAAATGAGAAAAGAAGTAGGAGTGTTAGTGTGGAAGAATATCTACAACCATTTGGTATGGGCTGAATTGTGATCCCCAAAATTCCTATGTTGAAATTTTAGCTCCTGGTACCTCAGAATGTGACTAGCTTTGGAGACAGAGTCTTCAAAGAGGTAGTCAGCTGGCTGGTTCAGTTGGTAGAGCATGCAACTCTTGGCCTCAGAGCTGTGAGTTCAAGCCCTCCGTCGTTGGGAGTAAAGATTACAAAAATAAAATATTTTTTAAAAAATTAAAAAATAAAGAATTAAGGGTGCCTGGGTGGCTCAGTTGATTAAGCCACTGCCTTTGGCTCAGGTCATGATCCTCGAGTCCCAGGATCGAGTCTCACGTCAGGCTCCCTGCTCAGCGGGGAGTCTCCATCTCCCTCTGACCTTCTCCCTTCTCATACTCTCCCTCTCTCATATAAATAAATAAAATCTTTAAAAAGGTAAAATAAGGGGCACCTGGGTGGCTCAGTGGGTTAAGCTTCTGTCTTCAGCTCGGGTCATGATCTCAGGGTCCTGGGATCAAGCGCCGCATCGGGCTTTCTGCTCAGCAGGGAGCCTGCTTCCCCCTCTCTCTGCCTGTCTCTCTGACTACTTGTGATTTCTCTCTGTCAAATAAATAAATAAATAAATAAATAAATAAATAAAAAACACACAAGATAAAGAATTAAGTAAAAAGGGTGTTTAGGGTGGGTCTTCATTGAATATGACCAGTGCCCTTACAGGAAGAGGACATTTGGATACACACCCAAGAAAGAGAAGACAATATGAAGAGACGGGGGGAGGGGGGCGGGGGGGGGGCCTCATCTACAAGCTAGGAAGAAAGGCACGGAGTAGATCCCACCCTTAAGGTCCTTAGCAAAAAACCCTACTGATACCTTGATCTTGGATTTCTAGCCTCCAGAACTGTGAAAAAGTAAGTTTCTGTGAGTCAGTCATCCAGTTGGTGGCACTTTATTACGGCAGCCTGAGTGGACTGAGGCAGACCACTCATTGAGGGAAGTTCAGAAATGTCAATACACTGATTGGTGAGGGGCTGTTACATCCCATTAGACATGTGGGTCTTGGAGTATAAGCCCCTTTAAGGCAGGGACTGATGCGCCTACTTAATTACTATGTTCCATTTATCAGACCCATCTCCTGCAGGTATGTGCTCAATGCCTTTTTTTTTGTTTTAACTTCCACACACTAATTTATACTCCTCTCAAAGCCCACTTTTGTTTCATCCTCTCTTTGGATCTGTGTGACCCAGGGACCACAGGAATGAAAAAGTCCTCTTGCTTCTGGAAACAATGAGTATGAGGAGTACGTGTCAGGAGAACACAAAGACTATTTCTTTATAGAAGATAAAGGAATACGGGTTTTACCTTCCCATTAAAATGAGGAAATCAAAAGGGGAAGAAGTCACAAAGCCAGAATAAAAAAGGATTACACTAGAAACTGGAGCATAGCAATCAGGAATATGAAAGCTCCAATTCTACCTTTCACGAACATCATTTATCTGCACGGTAGGGCAAAGATCCTGGTCCCGCTGTGAGCATCTCCAGTCTTGGACTTCTACTTTGAACACACAAGATGCACTAAATCATTTCTAAAATATACACCCAGCTATGCATGGTATGGGGTTCATTCAACCCCGCCTGTAGCAGATCTTCCAGAAATAATTAAAAATAATTCGTCGGGATTAACCTTTAGATAAAACATAAATCTGTCTAAATTTAAAGTACTTGAAAGAGGAGTGGAGGTCCACCTTTATTACAAGAATGCTACATCGGCAAATTGATGGAGGCAAAAAATCCTGGTGCTGAGAATAGCAACAATCCTGTGGGGCTTACTCTTGGGCGCTGGGAGCTGGAACCCTGGCGTTCCAGCACGGGACCACGTGATTCACAACCAACTCTATCCTCCTCCGTTAGTCCTAGAAATGTCAAGCCGTGTCATGAAGGAGGAACCCTTGCAGGCTCACAGACTCAGTACGTAATGACCGATGAGAAGACTCTATCACAGCATTTAAAAAAATGTTTTTAAGTGTATTATTATTTTTTAGTAATCTCGACACCCAACGTGGGACCAGAACCCATGAGCCCAAGGTCAAGGGTAGCACGCATTTCTGACTCAGCCAGCCACGTGCCCCTCTAGCACATTTTAAAATGTTTGCAGACTTACGTTTTTAAAGTTCAATGACCACAAACTGCAGAATTTGAGAATATCAGATATTCCGAAAAACCATCCAGGGTATCAGTGTAACACGGAAGATTCCAAATTGCCTAGAGGATAAAAACTTTCAGTGTTGAAAATAGTGGATTTATGGTCAATTACCTTCAAACACTGGCCAAAAGCCCACACCTATACCGTCATTTCGTCGAAAGGACATGAAGGGGTAGAATCACCGTGCTGTTCTGGATATTTGCAGACTTAACTTTACCAACGTGTTCTGTTAACTAAAAACATAGTTAAGCTAAATGCATCCACTACAGATGTACACATCATGTCTAACCATATATTAACCAAGATTAATCCAATGAGCTTGCTACAGAACTCCCATTTCAGGAACACGGGCTGTCTAAGTCAGACAAGAACAGCTTTACAATGCTGAGAGTTCTCTCCCAGGAGTCAGGACCTCCGTAAAGGCAGTCCCGTGCCTGGCAGTGGCTCTTTGATGTGGGCAAGAAACCCGAATAATTTAAGGAGTTTGAGCGCTTTGCTTTTCCTGCACGCAGCGGTAACTACAAAAACTTCAGCGTATCATGATACACATAGTCTTTATAGACTAGCCAACATTTGCGAGACATCTTACTGTGACTCTCTGATGCTCAGAAGGGTAGACACTGGACCAACTCTTCCAGGATAAAATGTAGAGGAACAGATTCTAATAATCAAAACTATTCCTGGGGCACCTGGCTGGCTCAGTCAGTAAGTGTCCAACTCTTGGTTTCAGATCAGGTTTGATCTTAGCATTGTGAGCTCAAGCCCCACATTGGACTCTGCACCAGGCATGGAGCCTACTTAAATATATATATGAAATAACATATGTTTATATATAAAATTATATTTTTATAACATTATAAAATATATTACTTCTTCATTATATTTCATATAAATATAAATATATTACCCATAATTATATAATACATAATAAATATAATGTGTAATGTTTATATAATATATAATATAGATTATATGCCTATAATAGTATAAAATAAAAATACTATATGTAATTTCTATATAATACATATTACTATTAAATTCAGAGTATATTAATATAGTACCTATGTATTATGTAATATTTTATCTATATTATCTATGATATTATATAAAATATATCTATATTCTTTATATATGTGTGTGTATATATACATATATATCTATAAATAAACATATAGATAATATATCTATATTCTATATACATATGTATATATACACATATATATATAAAATAAACACTCCTTAAAAGTGATTCCACTCTCCCTTGGATGATGACCTGAGGTAAAGAATCTACCTCAAACCCTGTCACTTCCCCCTTGAGCCAATTACTCAGCTTTGGGAGCAAGAACCACTCTCCCTTTTCCCTCTTTCCCAATCCAAGGATCTGTTCCAGAATGAACCATTTCTGAGAGTATCAAGCAATGTTAAAAACGTCAGCCGAAATTTTTTTTTTTTTAAGATTTTACTCATTTGACAGACAGAGATCACAAGTAGGCAGAGAGGCAGGCGGAGAGAGAGAGAGGAGGAAGCAGGCTCCCCGCTCAGCAGAGAGCCCCATGCGGGGCTCGATCCCAGGACCCCAGGATCATGACCTGAGCCGAAGGCAGAGGCTTTAACCCACTGAGCCACCCAAGCGCCCCCCAGCCGAAGTGTTTTTACAGCTCATAGCCAGGAAGAAAATCAGTCCTTGCCTCACTTCAAAGAAAGTTATCTGAAATCCACACGACTGTCAGGAATCTCGAACCAAACTCTAAAGATCAAGTAAATAAAACTTTATTGGCTCAATAAAGACGGATGTCCAGGGCTCTCTACTCACAGTTACTGTGGAGGACAGAACTGTTAACTTAGGAAATAAACCAAGTTTCCCTAAGCTAAAAGCCTACCATTGGCATTTGACAGCATCATCATTTAGTATAAAAAAGTGAGTCTGAAATGCAGGAGCAGAAATCAGAAAATGAAAATGAAATGCCCTGTGGAAAAGTCACTGAGACACAGCCTTTCACTATCTTGAGGGAAATTATCTTAAGCCAGGATCCTGCGAACTGATCAGTTGAATGACCTTTTGGAGAGTAAATATTCCCTGGGCTTGAAAACACTAGCTAGACCTGCCTCTTGGCTCTTCTGACCTGAGGGGTTTCTTACCAAATGTTTAACAGAGCTCAGCTCCAAGGAGGGAAATCACTCTACCTGCTCCCCCTTATCCAAGGGGGAGATGGGGGAGGGTAAGTTCCTATGACACAATGGTTCTATTTTTTATGTACATGCCTATGATAGAGTTTAATTTATAAATGGGCACAGTAAGAGGTCAACAGTAACTAATAATAGAATAATTATAACAATGTACTGTAGGGACACCTGGGTGGCTCAGTGGGTTAAAGCCTCTGCCTTCGGCTCAGGTCATGATCTCAGGGTCCTGGGATCAAGCCCCACATAGGGCTCTCTGCTCAGCGGGGAGCCTGCTTCCCCCTTTCTCTCTGCCTTCTGCTCTGCCAACTTGTGATCTCTGTCTGTCAAATAAATAATTTTTAATCTTTAAAAAAAATTAAAAATAAAACAATGTACTGTAATCAAAGTTATGGGAATGTGTGTGTCTCTCTCTCAAGGCACCATACTGTCCTGTACTCCTGCTTCTGCTTGTGATGATAGGAGATGACCAAATGTCACGGTGGGGAGCTGGCGTGAGGTGAGTGACCTGAGGTCAGGCTACTATTGACCTTCTGACTTTACAACATTCCATCAGAAGGAGGATCATCTGCTTCCGGTCCCCAGGCTGGCCAGGTAACCAAAACTAGGGAGAACCCACGGGTAAGGAGGAACTCTACTGTATTCCCAACCACTGTCATTACAAAACAGAAGCAAAGGTTTAAAAAACACCATCACTGGGCACCTGGGTGGCTCCATGGGCTAAACAACCCAGCTCTTGATTTCGGCTCAGGTCCTGATCTCAAGGTGGTGAGATGGGGTCCAGCGTGGGGCTCTGCACTGGGTGTGGAGCCAGCCTGAGAATCTCTCTCTCTCTCCTTCTGCCCCTGACCCCACTCCCTCCCTCTCTAAAAATAAGTTAATCAATTAATTAATTAAAAAGAAGAGGTGGTTTACACCCATTGGGTTTCTTTACAAAAAAATAATAAAGGAAAAAGCAGATTGGGGTGTAGATCCATAAAAACAAATATTTCTCCTTTCAAGTCACCAGCTCCTTTCTTCTTCTTCCCCCCACAACCCCCCTTCCAAATAAACGACCTCATTTTTCTTAAGCTGGATATCATATCATAGCTTGGTAACTGCTTCCTGACTCACAGGAACACTGCAGAGTGATTATCTTGTTTCCACCCCTTCATACCACAGGGACACAACGTTTTCTAGAAGTTCCACAGAGAGGGTCCCCTGGCTCTGAGCGTTCTACACAGATAAGGTGCCATGAAAAAAACAGACAGAATTTATTCTTTTTCAGAGAAGAGTTTCCCACATTTCCAGCAAGGTGAGCTGTGTCAGACAAAAGATCAGAGAAGAAGCCCAAGTACCATAGACCTCAGAGCAAAAAGGACCCTCCCGGAGATCTCCCTCAAAGAAAATGCGTTAGACTTGCCAACTTTCACCTATTCAGAAACAAGCCAAAGGTATGGTTTTTCCAACCAGTGATTCAGAGAAAAGGGAAAGCATCACATTCAGAGTGATCTAGACACACCCAGATATTTTAACAGTAGGATCTTAAGAGAAAGCCAACAGTTGTTCCATTTTCTCCATTTCAATGAATGTCTATTTCAACTGAAGTGATCCAGGTCACACAACTTAAAAATACAAGGGCTGGCCCACTTGGTAGAGCATGCAACTCTTGATCTCAGGGTCATGAGTTTGGGCCCCATAAGGGGTGTAGACAGTGCTTCACTTAATGAACTTAAAAATATATTTTTTTTCTTAAAAAAGAAAATACAAGTCCAGCTTTGCATATTTTTTTCAGCTTACATAAATATGAAGAGCAAAGCATGCTTATGTACTTATTAGATCCACTCAATAAAATATATTTAGAAAAGGTGGCTTGCTTTTACTAAGACTTTTTTTTTTTTTTTTAGATTTTATTTATTTATTTGAGAGAGAGAATGAGAAGAGGGAAGGTCGGAGGGAGAAGCAGACGCCCCTGCCAAGCAGGGAGCATGATACGGGACTCCATCCCAGAACTCCAGGATCATGACCCGAGCCCAAGGCAGTTGCTTAATCAACTGAGCCGCCCAGGCGCCCTTTCTAAGATATTTTAGAGCCCATTTTCTTTTTTTTTTTTTTTTAAGATTTTATTTATTTATTTGACAGATCACAAGTAGGCAGGCTGAGAGAGAGGAGGAAGCAAGCTCCCTGCTGAGCAGAGAGCCTGATATGGGGCTCGATCCCAGGACCCTAAGATCATGACCCAATCCAAAGGCAGAGGCTTTAACCCACTGAGGCACCCAGGCGCCCCAAAAGCCCATTTTCAAACGTGAAGTTAACACTTCTTTTCCAAAGTCCAGCTGTTGTGTGGTAAGTTTTGACAACCAAACTTTTTTTTTTTTTAATTAAAAATAGAAGAATCTTAACACCAGCCTCTTCATACTCTTCTCCCTAAGTCTATCAAGGGTTTTTCAAGCATTGTTGAAACGATAAATTCTTCCCTTGATAAGTGTTTTTCCACAAACAAATGAAGGAGGATCAGAACACTGATTAACTATGGATGAAAGCAATAGCAGACTGACAACCGATTCCCAAGAACAGGTGCTTGGTGGCCCCCTGGGTTTTATCATGAACATCATCTTACTTAGAATTACAATCAATGACTACATCTAAATAAAGGAACTGAAGTTATGCAAAAAATCTTAGGAAAAGCCAGAGGAAGTGCAACACTCCAGACATATTTACATCATTTAAAAACAGAGTTGGGGAGGGGGGCACAGGAAAAAAAGCATTTGACTATGCAAATGTGAGCTTTGGTAGGATACTAAAAGAAATGTTAACTAATGTCTCCAGGTAATTTCTTATTATTGGTTTCACCCTTACCCAAAGCAAGGTAAAGGAACTCTGGCTAAAAACAACTTCCGACCATAAATTTCATGTATCCCCCAAATTCATAAGATCAGAAGAGAGCAGAAAGAGAAATAGGCTTTACATTGAATGAAAAGTCTAGATATGTGTGTAATCAATTCTCCATCATGATCACCTTTCCGCACTAGATAATAGATTTGGGCTTGATATGGGTATGTTTAACAGCAATGCATTAATGAAGTCTCTAAATTCAGTTCAATTCTTCAAGAAAGTTTATGAAGGGATCCTTAAGTAAATCCCGCCTGTAAATGCCAGTCTTGTGCTTTCTTAGTATGGAAGCCCCTGCAAGAGCGGTACCTGGAGAAGCCCACGGGGAACCCATGGAAACAAGCTGCCAGTGATCTTTTTTCCATCAAATCATCAGATCGAGTCCTTGCCACAATGGGGTGTTGACTTAGGAAAAAACTACTATGACGAGATCAGCGAATATAGGGCAGAAATCACCCATGTTTCTCTGCAGTTTTGTGTGCAAAAGAAAAAAACTGAGCCAGTAATAATGCCAACTAACAATGAGGAGTGCGCAATGCTTCAGCCTTAAGACCTTTGCAAATGCTGTGGCTACACCTGGACGCAAACAGGATCCCCATTTTACAGAAGAGAAAAGATTTAAGGAGGGTTCCGTCACATCCGTCACATCCCCCACAAGAGCACAAAGGAAAATCTGAATGTCAGAGCAATGGAAATTTGGCCGTGCACCCTGAAACTTAAAAGAAATTACATATTTTACAAAATCTCTAAATGGTATGGGTTTGGGTTTGGTTCTTTTTTTTTTTTTTTTTTTTTTTGACTTGGGGTTTTTTGGTTTTTGGGGGTTTTTTTTGGTAAATTTTGTTTGGGTTGTACAGCCGAGGCAACTTTTGTATCAGCTCTGATACAACTTTTGTATCAGCTCACTGACAGGACTATACATGTATCCCACCCAATAGCTTACGAATTCCAAACTTTACGTCTAGTTAGCAAGAATAATTACTTAAAATAGGAGCCTCCAGATGGTATAAACATGCGCTATCCAATATGGTAGCCACGAGCCATATGTGGCTTTTGAGCACTTAAAATGAGGCTAGGCCAAATTAAGATGTACTGTTACTACAAAAATATATATAGGATTTCAAAAACCGAAGAATATAAAATAGCTCATTAATAATTTTTATTTTAATTACATGTTGGAATTAGATTTTTCATATATTGAGTCAAACAAAATATACTACTAAAAATCACCTCACTTGTCTCTTTTTCCTTTTGTAGTGGGGCTACTAGGAAATTTTTAATGACAGATGCTGGCTCATATTTGTGGCTCACATTGTAGTTTTCTTGGGCAGCACTGGATAAACTGTTAAAGATACTCTTCGATGCCCATCTTCACTACATCAGTTACAAGATTTATCTGTGCCCGCAGGACACTGAAATTGCTAGTTAAGGCTTTGCTGACAGCGAAACTTGTGGATTTTAATCATTATTCAATCACTATTTTGTTGAGTCAAGTAGTTATTTGTTGAGCAAATATTATGTCCCAGGCAAAATAATACAACGTATTATATTGCTTGATACACCGGCCTCTCTCTTGGGAATTTCATGAGGAACGTTCCCAACGAACAACGTTCCCAACGAACAACGTTCCCAGCGAACAACAGTGGATGATACTCTGCTAATGCAGCTGTAACTATTAGTAGTAAAAACTAAAGGGCATATCTGAAGTGTGTTTTAAGTATGGTAAGAGACAGGAGTACCAGTAACAATCCAAGGAATTAACTGGACATGGAAGGTGGATTAACTCTCTTTCTGTTTGTTTTATTTTATTTCGTTGAAGTAATCACTACACCCAACTTGGGGCTCGAACTTCCAACCCCCAGATCAAGCCTCACATGCTCTGCTGACTGAGCCCGCCAGGCATCCCAGGAGGGTTAACTTCAAGCGAAAACTGTCTAATGTCGATTTCAACATGCATCAGAAGATAAGGTAATTATGCAAATACCTGCTAGACTTTATTACTAAAAACAATGAAAGCGACTAAATCTTGCGAAATCTAGAAGTGTAATCTTGTTTCTCTGCTGCATCAGGCAATGCTTAGGAAAAGTAAATCAATCTCAAGGTAAATCTGTAAAGGAACCACAACCGGGGTGCCTGGCTGGCTCAGTCAGCGGAACATGCAACTCGAGATCTCGGGGTGGTGAGTTTGAGCCCCACGTTGCACACAGAGATGACTTAAAAAGGGGGTGCTGGGGGTGGGAAGGAAACCACTACGTAGGCGCTATATATAACAACAAAAACAAAATCAACACAGTAACCACAACGCTACATGGTGTGCAATTTGCCTTTCCTTTGCCGCTAGTTTAAGAATACTTGGTAAAATGTTCTAGCAATTTAAACTCCTACATGTGGCTTTATTCCATAACTACGACTGTAGAAGAATGGTTTAGAGCAGACCTCGTCTCCCTCCAAGACAAAAAAAAAAAAATGCCTATGAGAGATGTCACCCTGTTGGAAAGGATCATGTTCACCACCGGACCAGTGTTCTGAGCCGAGATTCTCAAGTTTTTCGGCAGCTACCCTATGTGTAAAAACAAACTGTCTATATTTCCCCAAGAACATGATCTTACAGTTTCTATTCAGGCAAAGTCTCAGTAAATAAATGCACTAGGGTTCTGCTTGAGTAACAACCAAGCTCATAAGTTCCAAATGGCATTTCATGGAAGATTTGAGCAGAAGACATTTTGCGTTTGATCTAGAAATCCCAGACCGCTGTCATTCCGATATTGTCAGTGCACAAGATGAGAGAGCAAGCACCAAGGTAGTATTTGATGAAGACGTCAAACCATTGCCTGGAATGACTCGCCTTTCTTGTTCTGCTAGATGAAGTCTCCTTGGTGGTATTATTAATACTGCAGCATAGCAAAGGCATTGCTACACTAAAGGTGGTGTAAATCCAACTTCCAGATACAATAAACTCGTAAGAGACGGCGCCTCGGGGGCATTAATTTCTTCTTTTGCAAATCAGATCTTGCCTGCCTGACTTCCCTTCCAATAAAATTTTAAACACAAATCTTCAGGCCCTGAATCGCTTAACCAATGAAGAAGTCCGTCTGAGTACTCAAGCGTTTTGAGCGTCGGTGAAGGTCGGGACTCCCCATGCTGGACAGAGGCCAAGTACAGGGAGAGAAGACATCGCCCGCCCCTCAGAGTCTGCAACCCCTATTCGTGTGCTAGGGCTGCTTTAACCAATCATCACCAATTCCATGCCTGAAAATAACGGAAATTTATTCTGCCATGATTCTGGAGGTCCGATACCCCAAATCAAGGTGTCGATAGCACCCTGCTCCCTTTGGAGGCCCGGGAGGAGAATCCATTCCTTGTGTCTTCTGTCTTGTGGTGACTGCTGGCCTTCCCCAGCACGTGGCCACGTCACTCTAATCTCTGCCACCACCTTCTGCACTGCTTTGGGGAGATGATCTCCTCCTGCCCGTCTCCAGTTAGGACACCATGCCTGGATGGAGGGCCATTCGGATAATCCAGGAAAATCTCCCCATGTCAAGATCCTTAACTTAATCACACCTGCAAAGTCCGTTTTCCTTACAAGGTAACATTTACAGTTTCCAGATATTAGGACCTCATCGCTTGCAAGGGGATTGGTGGGGGGGGTTGCAGGAGAGACCATACTCCAGCCAAAGCTACCCAGAGCCTTGGTGGAATCAAACCAAAATGCCTAAAAACCTAAGCATAAGTGAGGGGGATACCGTGGGGTATCAAAGTAGCTTCTGCCGGAGTTCGGGGAACGGGGCGCACATCGCTTCACGATGCTACTAGGCCAGGTCTCCTGGGCCTGGGTGAGGCTTGGCTCCTTTTCTCTCAGATGTTCTCAAAGGATCCTACAAGCTTCAGAAGAGCCACGCTTGGACCACAGCCCTTGTCATTCGAGATGCTCTTAATGGCCTCCTACTTCTATTCCCTTCATTTTACTGTACACCGTCACAATTTTGTTCTACTCCATTACGACCTCACATAGTCCTCTTGTTCCTTTTGTTGTTGTTGTGTCCTGGGGTCATTGTTTTCAGAGCTGTAGTCAGCAACTACCTTTTACATGACCTGAGAGACACAGAAACCCTGTCCCCAAATTACTGCATGACAAGACACATTACCCGGCCTAAAATTCCTCACGTTTCTCCTTTGGACTAAAGTCCAGATTCAAGGCCCAAATTCAACTCAATTCTGTTCAATTCAAATACTATTTTCTTGTGGTTTACACATGAAACTGTCAAGTTACTGAGGTTTTGTAAAACAAACTTCAGTCAGTAGTTCCAAAATGTATGTTTGTCCAAAGATGAATTCTGTGAAGTTTTGTTAATGAATATTCCGTGAGTTTAAAAAAAATAAAAACAAAAACAAACAAACAAACAAAAACACCCAGAGGGGATGACTATTCCCTAGAAACTTAAGTTCAAGAAGTTACTTTTTTTTAAAAAGCAAAATTTGAACCACCAGACCTATCAGGGCATTTAGAGAGGGACATAAACCTACTAAACCCCTACATAAAACCCAAGTGTATTTTTTTTTTAATTTTTTTTATTTATTTGAGGGAAAGAGAGAGAGACAGAGAATGAGAGGGGAGAAGGTCAGAGGGAGAAGCAGACTCCCTGCGGAGCTGGGAGCCCGATGCGGGACTCGATCCCGGGACTCTGGGATCATGACCTGAGCGTAAGGCAGTGGCTTAACCCACTGAGCCACCCAGGCGCCCCAACCCCAAGTGTATTTTATACACAGACCCTCTCTCTCTTCTAAGGAAGGAAGGTGGCAGGAACGATGTCCAGTTTTGCTGAACTTTGTATCCCCAGCCCAGTCCCGACTCATAAGAGGGACTCAGTGATATTTACGTGAGGGGCTGAGCATGGACGGACGCAGTGACATCTTGAGATGCTCTGGATGAACAAGAACAGGAAAGACGACCAAAGGAAGGATGGATAGAGCAAAGGGACAGAAGGCGACTGAGAGGGCGGGAACCATCCGCAGTCGCCATCCCGTTTCCCTGCAAGGCCACGTTGCTTCGGGCCGGCTCGCCTAGTGAGCCGAGGCTGGGGGCTATTTACAGATCCTGTATCAGACAAGTTGGGTGAAGGGGAAGTACTGTGGACTGCATGTTCGTGTCTCCCCCCAGATTCATTCAACTTGACGTCCTGATCTCCAATGCTGACAGTATCTGAAGGTAAGACCCTTGGGTGCTGGAATTGTGCTGGAATGAAGTCCTGAGGATGGGGCGTCCCCCAGCCCCCTTGGCGGCACTGGTGCACTTAGAAGGGAACGAACAGACCAGAGCTCTCTCTTCGCATCCCATGAGGGCACCGCAAGACGGCAGCGATGTACCCAGCAGGAAACCCTCAGCAGACACTGAACCTGTCCGTCCCTTGACACTGAACGTCCCAGCCTCCAGAATGGAGAGAAAGAAACATCTGTCGTTAGCACTGTTTTGTTGTAACGGCCCAAGCGGACTAGGACGGGCATCACGGCACGGTGCTCGCGTTCAGACACACGGGGGCCGACCCCCAGCTCTACCAGGAACAACTTCCGTGTCCTCACTTGTAAAAAGTGGACAACAATGCCTACTTTATGGTGGTGTTGACAGGTTTAAAGATCATTTTCCTGAAGACCAGCATACAGGAATCTCTGAAGAGTTCCTTTAACTGTATACTTTTATAGCCCAAGAGCTTCCCAAAGTACTTCAGATAAGCACGGGACTTGAAAATATGACTAATTGATATGTTAATCTCTGTAATGAGTTTCTCTCCTCTCTCCCTACCTCCCCTTCTTTCCTTTCAGCCCCGCTAAAATGTAGTCACACAGTTTAAAATGCAAAAGATACAAAAGAGCAAACCATGAGAAGCCTCCGGCTTTCCCCACGCCGGACCAGGCGTCCAGGTCCCCCCATCCGAAACAGCCAAGCAACCACCAACAGCGTTTCACGCAACAAGTGCTTGTAAATTAAGCTTGGAATTAAAAATTCCCAGGTGCCCGGCACCTGGCTGGCTCAGTGGGTTAAGCCGCTGCCTTTGGCTCAGGTCATGATCTCAGGGTCCTGGGATGGAATCCCGCATTGGGCTCTCTGCTCAGCAGGGAGCCTGTTTCCTCCTCTCTCTCTCTCTCTGCCTACTTGTGATCTCTCTCTGTCAAATAAATAAATAAAATCTTTAAAAAAAAAAAAATTCCCAGGTGCCTGGGTGGTTCAGTTGGTTAAATGCCCAACTCCTTATCTTGCCTCGCTGTTTGAGATCGATCCCTGTGTCAGGCTCTCCTCTGGGTACAGAGCCTGCTTGAGATTCTCTCTCTCCCTCTGGCCCTCCCCACTCGTGCGTGCGCAATCTTGTCTCTCCCTCTCTTTTAAAAAAAAAAAAAAAAGAATTAAATATTGCTCAGTCTGGGTTTAAGCAACTCAAAACAAAACGCCCTATTCTTATTGGTCACTCCAGAGGGCCTCCGGGCAAAGCTAACCTCTTTCAGCTACGTTCTTCCAGTTCCTTATGTGGATCCATCAATAGTCTGGTTAGTCAAGAATCACCACATAGATTATTCAGCCATCCACAGTTTTGAAAAACATCGAAACACTAAGATACCTTTGATAAACATCGTACTCAGCCCAACCTCATTCTCTTTAGATGATTGAGAAGCTCTGTATTTCACTGAACTTCAGAAATGTCAGCATCCTTTTTTTTTTTTTAATGATTTTATTTATTTGAGAGAGACAGAGATAGCAACAGAGAGCAAGAGCAAAGAGGAGAGAGAGAGGCAGGCCCCCCGCTGAGACCAGGGTCAGGACCCCGGGACCATGACCTGAGCCGTAGGCAGGTGTTTAACCGACTGAGCCACCCAGGCGCCCAGGAATGTGAGCATCTTAATCAATGTCATGTCCTGGAGAGAAGGACAGACAGAACAACACCAAATAGAGAGTTCTGATTCTGGAATGAATTTTTTTGTTTTAGCAACATATTAAGATCCAAGATGATTCCATAAGAACAGGATGTAGATGGGGCGCCTGGGTGGCTCAGTGGGTTAACCCTCTGCCTTCGGCTCAGGTTATGATCTCAGGGTCCTGGGATCGAGCCCCGCATTGGGCTCTCTGCTTGGTGGGGAGCCTGCCTCCCCCTCTCTCTCTGCCTGCCTCTCTGCCTGCTTGGGATCTCTCTGTCAAATAAATAAATAAAATCTTTAAAAAATAAAAAAAAATTAAAAGAACAGGATGTAGAAGCTGAGCCAGGACCCACTGAAATTGGCCAGCTCTAAGGACTGAGTTATAAAGATGAGAACCAAGGACAAGCAATAATCGCAGGATAGGACCAGGCCCAATGAAGGCCAGTAACAAAACCATCAGTAACACCAAACACCAGGATATGCAAAGAAAAACCATCTGAATCTGTACACCAAGTCCCCGGATTTGCATCACTAAGTTGAATCAGGAGGTAAATAATGACTCACTGATGCAAACCCCTTTCCTGAGTGCCTGGGTGGACGTCTACCTTCCAAAGGGGATCTAAGAAGCCAGCACTCGCCAAACCCATCCCTGGCTTTGGAGTTCTGAGGTCACAGCACAGAACAATCACGTGGCATTGGGGTGCGAGGCAGGTAGACAGAATGAGGGGTTCTCGAGTTTTCAGACAACTTCTTTCTTCTATATCTTCTTGTACCCCGATGAAGGGGGATTAAGAGGTTCTCAGTTTTCCCCTCCAATAGCCTCGTTCACTCCCTGGGGTTCACTTTCCAACAGGAAACTGTTCACTTCCAACAGGAGTTGTGAAGATGTATGTCCAGTGCAAACTAGGCCTCAGAGACATGGAATGAAAGTCCCAAAAAGTACAGGCAATGGCCCTGCTGATGGGCGGTATTGAGGAAGATCCAAGTTCTCTTCTTCTTTCCAAGGCAGTCTGGAAAAACAGGGTCTCAGGAAGCCCCCCCAAACCCACACCAGCGAAGGTCACGTCCAAGCAGGGTATACCCAGGAGAAAGGTAGCAAAGCACGTGTAGCTGGGCCTCGTTCTGCCCCAGGCTTTTAGAGAAGACATCCTGTTCCCCCCAGTGGAGTGGTAATAGCCAGGGAGCTAGTAAGAGGCAGTCCTGGGAGGGGGGAGGAGGGCATGGCGCAGGTCACACGGGCCCCATGGAAAAGGATAAGGAGTCTCCCAAGAGGCTCTTCAAATCCCAGAGCAGGTATCGGGGATAGGGGGCAGAGCCATGAATCAAGAGGCCGTTACTGCACAGAGTCCCCGTGCATACATATCTAGGTGGAGATGGAGATGGGGGTGGGGAGAGACGGACAGAGAGAGGGAAAGGGAGAGGCCTAAGCTCAGCCCGACAAAGCAGAGCACAGCCACAGGGAGCCCGTCCCTGTGTTTCTGATTCAGTTATTGTAAGCCGTGCCCAAAGCTCTTCCCTCTTGCTTGGAGATCTGACTTGAAAAAGAAATGAGTGAACAGGTGATCCAAAAACCATCTGGGTTTTGTTGGGTTTTGGGTTGGTTTTTTTGTTGTTTTGTGGGGGGGGCTACAGAATGGGGATTCTAGGAATATTGTTATGTATCATCTCTGGGACATTCATGACAAATAAAGACACCATCCCATTAAAATCTAATAAATAAAACTCTTGAATGCTACTAGTTTCACCATTATGCTGGCTTCTCAACCACTGCTTGTAAAATAATCTTTTTGGAATTTAAAAGCACCATCAGAGCAGACTGTCCTCCCTTTAAGCCGGATTAAATGTCTGGGTCTCAAAATATATACATGGTATTTGCAGAAGCAATCACCTCAGGGGCGCCTGGGTGGCTCAGGCGGTTAAGCATCCAACTCTTGATTTTGCCTCAGGTCACGAGCTCAGGATCCTTAGATCAAGATTCATGTCGGGCTCAGTGCTGGGCATGGAGCCTGCTTAAGATTCTCTTTCTCCCTCTCCCTCTGCCCTTCCTTCCCCCTGTCTCTCCCTTCCTTTTCTAAGAAAAAAAGAGAGAGAGAGGGAGAGAGAGAGAGTAAATCATGTCAACGTGAAACCAGAAAAATTCTACGGGGATCTCTCTAGGCTATAGTCTCTTTTCTTCTTGTTTACATGGATAGTCTCCAATTAATTTACATTTACCTTGTTCTATTTACCCGTTTGGCTATTTGGGCTAGATGTGTCTCTGAGCTCTGGTTTCTTCACCCGTAAAACGAGAATGTTACTAACACCTATTCCAGGGATTCAAGAGACAAATACGAGAATGTGTAAGATACTGGGGCACCTAGCAATCTCAGTCCGTAGAGCATGTGACTCTTGATCTTAGGGTTGGGAGTTTGAGCCCCACATTTATTAGTGTATTTATTTTTTTTTTTTAAGATTTTATTTATTTGACAGAGAGAGATCACAAGTAGATGGAGAGGCAGGCAGAGAGAGATAGAGGGAAGCAGGCTCCCTGCTGAGCAGAGAGCCCGATGTGGGACTCGATCCCAGGACCCTGAGATCATGACCTGAGCCGAAGGCAGCAGCTTAACCCACTGAGCCACCCAGGTGCCCTATTAGTGTATTTATTAAAAAATAAATTTAAAAAAATGTTCTAAGAGGACAGGTAAAATAGTGCTGAACAAATGTCCCAGGTTTCTGTACTGGTTATTCCTCCTCTGAGAAATAGACACTGAGCTATACATTTTAAGATGTATACTTCATTCCCACTAAGACCAATAATTAAGAAACTTAATTTCTCTTCTTGCTTTCTCCATCTCTTCTTGACTAGAATCATACCCCGTATGAGACAACTATGGGATTATGTGGATTCTTTGAAGTAGAGACTATATAACTCAACATATTAGTCTTAACATTCTAGGTGTCACAGTCTACATTGGTACCTACTTTAAGGATTTGAAGAGAATAATTTTCAAAGCAGGATATCACAGAAATCAATTTCCAATATAATTTATCTACAGCTTTGCCTAAGTCATCCGAATTATTCATCAATGCATTCAAATTAGCAAAATTTTTGCTTTTCAGATTGCTTTCAGGCATGAATCACTTGACATTCCGTCATTCGATGGAAATAACCGTGTGGACCTGTGTGCTATGGTTAGTGCCACGGAAGACAGCATCAATACCCTACACACAGAGAGAGTTTACCTTTCCCGAATGCATGTTAAAACTCACAATAGAAAATAGATTTTAGGGTCCCCTGGGTGGCTCAGTCGGTGAAGCGACTGCCTTCCGCTCAGGTCCTGATCTCAGGGTCCTGGGATCGAGTCCCGCATCCACCTTCCTGCTCAGCAGGGAGCCTGCTTCTCCCTCTCCCACTCCCCCTGCTTGTGCTCTTTCTCTCTCTGGCAAATAACAAAATAAATAAGACCTTAAAAAAAAAAGGAAATAGAAAATAGATTTTAAAGGAACTAATAAAAGAATAATGCAGACTATGAAAATACTGTCTTGGGTTTTGTTTCAGGTTTTTTTTTTTTTCTTCCAATCCTGGTTCAGTTGCTGCCAAGTTGTCCAACACTTAACATAGTCTAAATATCTTTCTCTATCTTAAGCCAAGGATTGGGTGACTGTTAACTTACACTTAACCAAGATTATAAAAAACTGCTACTGAAATGCCAAAAAAAATTACATGGTACTTCATAGGAAAGGAATGCAGGGGCCTAGCAACGGCCCGCAGAGTCACTCACCAAGGCCGCGCCTGTTTTGTGATTCGTTTGGACAGGTTAATTTTCAGAAATTCTTCCTGTGATAGGCAGAGATTAATGTGAATTGCCATCGAACGCATTATTTCTATTTGAGTCTGTGGCTACCTTTTCAGTCGTAACTGTCCTATCAACACAGCATTTGGCTCTGCTTTCTATGTTCAGACCAATAATACGTCTTTAGCCTGACGCACGGACATATGGCAGAGTCTCATGGTCCCTACACACAAGCCGTCCCCCATGGTTTTGTTCTGACCCTGACGTGTGCCCTGAGCCTCTGCTTGGGGCCTGGAGGTTCCTGGATCTGCCCATGCCTCTCTGAATAACCCCAGGCCCCATTTTAGTGATCAGATTTTGTCATGGGCTTCTCGGTGCCCGGAGAATCTTCTCAACTTCTTTGGAAGTTTCCCTCCTCCCTAAAAAGATATAAAAGGCCAAAATCTGGAGAAACTGAAACTCTGAGACCTTGCTGGTTAACCCTCAAACCTGTCGAAGGATACCCCTTCTTTGGTAAGACAGTTTGGCAGTTCCCTAAAAAGTCAAATATAAATTTGCCATACACTACAGTAAGTCCAGTCCTACCAACCTACCAGAAGGAAATGAAGATGCGTGTCCATGAAAACCTTGTGCATGATGTACACAGCAGCACCGTTTGTGTTAGCTAAGAAGTTGAAATCACCCATGTGTCCATCACTTGGTGAACAGAGAAACAAATGTGGACTCTCCATGCACCGGAACAGTGCTCAGCGATAAAAAGGAACAAGCTACTGACCCAGAAACGTTATGGTTAGCAAGGGGCACCTGGCCGGCTGGCTCAGTCAGTTCAGCCTCCAGCTCTTGGTTTCAGCTCAGGTCATAATTTTAGGGTCCTGGGACCCAGCCCCCTGCATCAGGCTCTGCACTCAGCAATGGGAAGTCTGCTTGAAGAATTTCTCTCCCTCTCCCTCTGCCCCCTCCTAGTGCACACACTCTCTCTCTGTCTCTAAAAGAAAGAAAGAAAGACAGAAATCCTTTTAAAAAGAGATTTTATGGTAAGCAAAAGAAGCCAAACAAAAGGACGATGACTTGTGTAATTCCACTTCAGTATGCAACGTGCAGAAAAGGCAGATCTACAGAGACAGCAAGTACATGAGTGATTGTCTAAGACCAATGGGTGAAAACAGAAATTGACAGCAAATGGGCACAGAGGCTATTTCAGGCATGATGCCGAGTTCTAAAAATGGGGTGTGTGTGTGTGTGTGTGTGTACATACCTCTTAGGCTCCCAAGTGGACACACGATGCTTAACACTACAACAGCTCAGAACCAAAAGGAAAAAGTTAGCTAACCAGGAAACACAGCATCGCTGGGCAGCTAAATTAGGTAAATTAGCCAGTCCTGCATAGCCGTCATCCAGATTTCTTTACTGGGAAACCAAAAAGTAAAATGAAACAAAAACCCTTGCTTTTTAACCCACTTTTGGTTAGGTATTTTCTTACTTGAAGCCAAAAGCCTCTTGACTGATACAAGTAGAGGTAGAGTCACTGGATCCCCGTCACTGGTATAGGATTCCCGGGGACATTTAATGTTGAAGGATGAAAAACATTTTGAAAAAATACATGCTATAGACCGAACACTTGTATCCCCACTCCCACCAAAAAAATTCCCTATGTTGAAACCTAGCCCCCAGTGTGATGATATTTGGAGATGCAGCCCGAGTGACCCTCTCATGAATGGCCTTCGTGTTCTTTGAAAAGAGATCCCAGGCAGAGCACAGCAAAAATACAGCCACCTACGAACCAGGAAGCCAGCCCTCCCCAGACACTGAATCTGCTGGTGCCTTCGACTTGGACTCCCCAGCCTCCGGGACTGCCAGAAATAAGTTTCTGTTGTTTATAAAACACCCAGTCTGTGGTACTCGGTGATGGCAGCCAGAACAGACTAAGACCGTGCATTTGTGGTGATGTGCGTATGTTCAGGCATTTCTAACTAGGTTGTGTAGAACTACCCTCCAGGACAGGAGGCACATTGAAGATGGCACAGAGGGGCACCTGGTTGGCTCGGTGGGTAGAATGTGCAGCTCTTGATCTCAGGGTTGTGAGTTCAAGCCCCATGCAGGGAGTAGAGATGGCTAAAATAAATAAACTTTCTCTTAAAAAGATGGTAGCTAATAGTCGTTTTATTAAAACCGTATTTCAACTCAAGCTTGAACGAGCCTTTGCGATCACTCTACCCTACCCCCATCCACTCTCCTTCATGTCAGCATGAATCAAACGGTGTAAGCATCCCCAATGCTTTCCAGTTGTCATCCCCTATTTCAACCCTCCGTGTTTTCACACATCATATTTCCCAAGCCTAGAATGTTCTTCCCCTTCCACCGGATGCTAAAATGCTATGCATCTTTTAAATCCCAACTGCAGAGAGTCTTTTCTGACCCCCCAAAATAATCATTTCCTCTTTGATTTAATTCAATACTGGGTACCTACTGCCTCTGTCAGAGTATAGTGGATATTGTTTTATTATTACTATCTCCCCTACGGTGAATGGCGAAGGGTTTGCAGTTAAAAGACAGCTCTATCATATATCCAGGTGACTTTGGACAAATCACTTTACTTCCGAGTCTCAATGTTTTCTTCTGTAAGAGAAGCATAGACATTACCTTCCCGTCTCCCTCAGGCTGCTATGAGACATCACGGAGATGAACTACATGAAAGCACGTTATCAACTATAATGTTGGAACAGAGGAGATGTTTTATGTTACATAATGGACTACACAACTAGGGGAAAAGAGGTGACTTCTCACCATTTACCAAAAGTGCTGTAGCCAAGACTGCCAATGAGCAGCGACCTCCCAAATGCCCCTTCTCTCTCCTTTACTTGAGCCTTCCCTCCGCCCCACTCCTGAATCTGGAGGGCTCCGTATCTAGATCTCTTTCCTTCCTCTGCTTACTCTCCTAGGGATCTCATGCAGTATCGTGGCTTTCGATGGCATTTCATGCCTTCCAAATCTGCTTGTCTAGATTCCTTCCCTGAAAACCAGACTTGTGTATCAAACTGCCTAGATGCTCAAAATGTGTTTCCATGGGTCCAGACTAAGCTCCTGGTCTCCCTGACCCCAAGCCCATACTTCATCTCAGTTCATGGGCATTTGGTCCATTCATGTGCTCAAGCCAAAAATTTCAGACTCCTACTTCACTCCTCTCTTTCTCTCATACTTCCTATCCAAACTACCAGACAATCCTCCAACCAAAATATCTTCAGAATTCAACCTCTTCTCACTACACCTGCTTGCTACCTATATAAAGCAGGCATCACCTCTTCATACTTAAGGAAAAAAGCTTCCTAAAAAAAGTTGTCTCCCTGTTCCCACCCTTTGCCCCACGTTGGGTCTCCACTCACCCAAATCATCCTGTTGCAACATTAGTTATAACAGGTCAATCATTGTTTAAAATCCCTCAGTGGTATTTCATTCCCAGCCATGAAAAATCCAAAGTCCTCCCAATGGCCCGTAAGAACCATGTGATCTGCCGGCCATATTCCTCTTTCCTCTCTGACCTCATCCCCACCACTGACCAGCTGCTAGTTCTCTCCTCGCTTTTGTTGATCGACCAGGCTCTTGTCACCCCTCTGCCCAAATGCTCCTCTACCCACCACCACACAGCTCACTCCTTCCCTTCCTGCAGATCATTCCTCAAAGCTCACCTCACCATGAGGTCATCCTGGGCCAATCCACTGAAGACGGCAACCTCGCCTCCCCCACTCCCTATCTCTCTTCTTTGGTTTAGCTTTCTCAACAATAGTCATATCTTAACATCTGTTTTATTGTCACTGCCAAAAGGTCCAGGAGGGCAGGATTTTTATTTCTTGTATCCTCGGGGATACAAGAACAGTGCCTGGCACACAGAAGGGACTGAATAAATACTACTTGAAAGAAATGCATGAGTTAAGAATGGATGGCCAAAGTAGGTTTCATAGGTTCATGATCAGTATATTTGTAAACACCTGAATCTTCAACAGTAGCGAACAGAAATACCATCAAAGTTCTTAGAAATGGCTGGCAATTAAATATCAGCCAATGTGAACCCATAAAGAAGAAAGCAAAGTCAATTTAGGAACACCTAATAGCCAATATATAAGTAGAAAGAGTATTCAAAATACAACACAATATGCAGGCAATCACCTCCTAGACTTATTATAAAGTTCAAAGCTAAATAAATGCTTTACTTATAAGATGCTTAGTATGTATTGTATTCATCATTTTTAGGAGGCAGAGTTGAATATTTAGATTTTTTTACTATGCAAGTTTATTGTGAACAACTTGGTATATTGCTCTGGTCTCAATAATTGGAACTAGTCCACATCAACGGTTTCAAATAACCGAGACTATAAAGTTTGATACTTCTCGTAAAAAGTTATTAAGTATATTTGGTTATAATTTAAGAATTAAAATCGTATAGAAAATATAAAATAATTTATCATTTTAAACTCTGTAATTACAAATTACATATTAATATTGCTATACTAATTATATATAGTCTGCTGATTAAAATCAATGCTGTCCACAAACAATCCAAAAAAAGTTTTAGATACAACCCCCCCCCCCCCCCGAAAAAATTCCCATCTTAATATCAAGTTATTCCACTTTTCCCCTTATTATTATCATCTCTAGGTAACTAGAATTACAAATGAGAGGTAGCATACCTTAACCTTCCCATCATAAACTTCCTAAGTAAGGGCAAATGACTATGACCTTCCTCAAACTAAATCATCACTCGGAAAAAAACAATGTCTTGCTAAATCATAGATCTAGAGAATGAAAATCCGGGACTTTAAACTTTATTACACAATGACATGCCATTCTTCTAAGTGTTGTTTATAAAGAGGGGTTTTTATTAATGTAAGTAAGGACCATTCTATTAAAACAAATACCAGAAAATGTGCTAGAGTTCTTAATGTCCTCATCAAGAAACCAGGGGACCATCTTTTTCTATTATCACTGAAAAGTGAATGAACAATATTAAAACTATATCTAAGTCTATTCATCACGGTTAGCAATGAAAATAGAGAATTTGAGTAAACCGGCTCTAGAAACTTGCTATTATCTCAATTTACAGAAAGTTGTGTAGGAAACAGAAGGACAACATACTCCCAAGTTGAAGCTATAACCTTTAGCTATATGCTTGCACACGTAAGAAGTGGATTACGTGTGGATTAATCCACACTTAACTGGATAAATAAGTGAATAGAACATAGTTTTACAGAAAAAAAATATTTGAATACGTAAAAACTTGTATCCAACTGAACTGAATATTTTTGGTTAATGTGGCTTGAAACTCGTAAGGGAGTCAACAAAGAAAGTTGGAAGCATCAAGACATCACTAATTCATTGTGAAACGTAATGATCGTACATCTTATTATATGTTTATAGATCTTAATCCCTATATTAAGTTTTTTCTTATATATAGGCTTTTTAAAAACTGATTCCCCACAATGACCCCATGGGATAAGTATTATGATCCCCACTTATAAGTGAGGAAACAGTGACCCAAGGAAATCAATATCGTGGCCAGTGCACCACAGTAGCTGTTCCCCGGGCTGGGATTCAAACTCGGGTCTGTTTCGTTCCAAGCCCATGTCTGAGCCCCACTCTGGGTGGCCATTAGAACAAATTCAAACACACTCTGTTCAGACGCTTGTAGGTAAAACACCTTCTGGGAAATAACGCTGCACTCTCTACCCCTCCCCCACCACCCCACCGAGCATTCCAACAGATAACTTTTGTTGAAAACATTTGAGGAAATCTGGCATTTCCATACAGCACACTTTGCTGAAAGTATACGTTAATGAAAATTTAAAACATATTTCCTGAACTAATACTCCCTGACCTAAGTATTCATATGAAATGATAATTATTAATGTATATGAAGTTTTCCATGTCACTAAGTCTGTTGAACAACTTAAACTTCCAAGAGAAGGTGCACCTTAATTACAAGAGCAATCAACAAATCACAAAATCTGAAAGCCAAAATTTCTTTAACGTAACCTTCCTTTTATGGACAATAAATTAAAGTCTGGGAAAGTTAAGGAGTTTGCCCAAGTTTATACAACTAGAAAGGAGCAAATCACAGTATTTTTTTTCGACCTACAGCAGGATGAAAACATTTCCAAGTCCCAGTTATCATCTTTGACCAGACCTTCACGTTTCCCGACACCGTAATATGTCCATGATATTCTCCATCTGTAGGATTTTAAACTACCTTGAACTTGAATCATTTTGGAGAATCAAATCCAACAACTTAAACCATTTCAAATCAACCTATTTTAAACAAAGGAAACTCTCACTTTCCATGGCAAACAACTGCTAGACAAGGAAAGTAAATTCTGTATCAAAATACTTTTTATATTACCGGTAGTATTTATGTGAACTTTTAACTGCTTCCTCACAGAGATTAACAAAAATGAACTGTAAGGACTTAAAAGAGGGGCTATAAGGCTCTTAGTGAACAATACAAAAACTTGATGTATATTATAAAGATTAAATAAATTCACAGCCTCTGTTATACACGGTCAAGTTTTCCTTCTGAAAGAACTTGTACTTTATAGTGACTTCCGTTATTAGGAAATCATTTATTTCTGGCCACTTTTGGATTTTGTTTACCAAAATTAAATATCAAAAGTGGAAAAAAAATAATGCAATCTACAAAATTCTACAAATATATAAACATCCACTGCCAGATTTAAAAACAAAATGAATCAGAAACAATATACGACATGTGCTCATTGGACCCATCATTGTTCTATAACTTTCCGTAGTGACTTTATAATCTACATTCATTATATGCACTAGTGTTGAGGGACCCAGTGTAAAATTAGTAAAGTTTCATCAGAAGTGCCCAAATCATCAGTGCAAATAAAAAGGAACCTACAAATACCAGAACAAAACAAGGAAATCCAACATCATACATCACTTTGATCAGGCAACAGCTAAACAGTTCTCAAATGGCATAAGCACCAGCCCCAAAACGATTGCTTGCAGAGTATTGAAAAAGAAACGTACCTTCTTTGAGGTAGAGAATTCCCAGTAACCAAATTGTAGTAATCCACATAGGGTAGGCGTCATCAAAAATCCCAACATCCTCGTGTTTAAATAACTCCAAATGAAGAAGTTTTAAAACTTTCCATCCAGGAGGGACTTGACGCAGCATTGATACTTCCAATAATGTCCACTGATAGGAAGATCCAGTACGAACAGTGCAGTATGGAGGTCAAGGTCCTGCGTGATGCTTCCTAGATGCTGATGACAATGATCGCATCTATGCAATTGAAATTAATAAACATTAGCTTCCAAGTTATTCTACACACTCAGTTTCTTAAAGTAAAAAAAAAAATTAGTAACCATAATGGTAGTAGATTTCAAATACATAGTTCTGGCGCTTGAATCATTGCTACAGCAAGTTTTAAATAATGGCTCTTCTATACAATACTGCAAAATCTTAACTTTAGCAAGTTAAAATAGACTGTGTTTGGGTGTTTCCTCCAGGTATGAGCAGCACATTAGTCTGATAGTTCATTTATCGTGTTGGACTGAAAAGGCAGGAGATGGAGTGCAGGGGTGTGAGGAAAGCCTCTAGCTAGGGGGGCGGGGGGGGGTGCAGGAGAGGAAAGCGGAGAAGGTGATAAATCGCCTTGGTATTTGGAAGGATCCCAGAAAACATACCTGAAGATAATGACCTAAATTTGCATTATTGAATGGGAGAAGCCTGTTTTCCACGCTCCTAATAGTGGAGCACAGGGTGACAGCTCGAGCCAACTACGTGTGCCCACTTTCCACCAACTCCCAACTTTGTCCCTAAATGTACGTCTCTTCACCAAGTGATGGGACAGAAAAACAACTTTTGTGGCAAAGTGGGAAAGCAAGAAAGCAGAGAAATTTCCCAGTAAGTGGACGTGTTTACTAGTCGTGCAGTGGTCGAACTGGAGCAACAACCGAACTAGAAAGACTGCGACGTGAAGCTACTTGGGAGAGAGCAGTTTGGGGAGTCTCCCTGGGCCTATAAATGAGGAGGGAATCAGGCTGTCTCACCGCCCGGCAGCAGCAGCCACAGCCATCCCCCTTTTGGGCGGGCGTGGCAGAGAGAAACAAAAGGTTAAAACACAAAAGGCGGGGCGGACTGCTCAGTCTGGGTTGCTTCTGGGGCTCTCGGTCCCCTTTCTATTCAAATGCAAGGAAATGGGGGTGGCGGGGCGGGGGGCTCCCTGAGAGAGGTGCTAGTGGATCTCCGGGTTGGCATAGGCTCTTCAGGGTGGGTTGCGAAACTGGAAGGGGCGGTCGGGATGGCCGACTGAAGGAGTGGTCCAGGCCCCATCCCTCCATCCCTGCATCTCTGACAGTGGGGAACCTGTGGCTTCCTCCACCCAACCCCAGCCCCACAGAAAACTTTCTGAACTCTCACCTGTTTGCTCTAACCCCCCTTGACCACAAACTCAAGAGTCCACTCCCCTGCAGCCCAAACCTCTTCTGCATTCTATTGTTGGAGCTTTCGTATTGTGCCTTGGTCCTGCCGAGCTCTGCGCAGACAATTAAGTTATGAAACCCCCACCTCCACACCTCTTTCCTCCGCATGAGCAAAGTCAGGGCGGGGTGGGGGCGACCCTGGACTTGTCCCCATCCATTTCAGCGAGTTTTCTCGGGTATGGGCGCAGCTGGGAGAAAGCAAGGCGATGCCCCCCTGAGATACCCTGGCCCCATCCACCCCCCCCCCAACTCCTCCTGGAATAAAGGCACTGGAGAGAAATGCCTTGTCCGGCTGTTGCCCATTAAAAAACAACAAATAAAACAATCTGTGCAAGTTCGTTGAAGAACAAAAGAGGAGGAAACAGGGAAAGGAGGTACAACTTACCAGCCAAACTTCGCCACCGGACTATGCCTCCGTCCTCCGAAGGGCGGGGAGCCGGGAGCGCCCAGGGGGAGAGAGGTAAACAAGACAACAATGTCCACTCACCTCTTCCCCACCTCGTCGCACTTTCAAGGGACACTTCCCTTGCTGCAGTCTGCGAGGCGCTCCGACACTTTTGTGGGGCCTGACAGCGGAGAAAGTCGCGGCGGCAAAGTTGCGAGAGGGAGATACCCGGGCGTCCGGGGGAGAGGGGAGGAGAGAGTTCATCAGAGTTCCCCCTTTTGTTCCAAGTCCCGGAGCAGACAAAGAGGCGGCGAGCGGCGGCAGGTTTCTCCCTCTCACCCCTTCTTCCTCTCTCCCTCCCCTCCCCTCCCCTCCCCGCCCCCTCCCTCTCCCCGCATCTCCCGCCCGGCTCGGGAACCTCCGAGGCGGCCCGGGCGGCTCAGTCCCCAGTTCAACGCAACTCTGCCCCGACCCTCTCCTGCCGCGACCTCGCTCGAAACTTTCCCCAGGAGATGCCCGTCCTGTCCCCTCCCGCCCAGCACCCTTTTATCCCCCGCCTCCCCAGCGCGCACGAGTCTCCGGGGGGGAATCTCCAAAAATCATTGTTTCCGGGAGATGCACCTCTTTGTTTGCACTTTCCCTGCCAATCAATGTGAACAACCCACTTTGGCATCGAGTTTCTGTCAGTTTCCCATCATCCGGGGAGACGGTACGCCAAGGGTAGGGGGTCAACCCCATAAGATAAAGGCATTTACGCAATCAGAGGTGGGGCGCACCCTAGGCTCTCTCCCATCCTCTTTCCTACACTGGGCTTCACCGTCCTCCACCCAACCACCAAAACAACTCAAAGGGGGCTCCGAGGGTTTCTTTTAAGGAAACGCTCTTCCCCCACCCACCCACCCCAGCGCTGTCCCTTAGGAGAGGGCTCTTCTAATCCGCAGGACAAAGCCCGCTCCGGGTCCAGCCGGAGCCTCCACCCCTCGGGGCTACCTGTTGCTGCAGGCGCCGCACAAGTCGGTCCAGGGACTCCGAGGGCGGGTTCCCACCTCGAGCATCGCGCCCACCTCTCAGACCCCAACTTCCCTAACCTCAAACCGCGACGGCTACGCTCTCTGGACGCCCGGGCTCCCTGACACCCCGGAGCCAGCGCTCCACACCGTTCCCTTCCCTCCACCGCAGCCTTCCTCGCCCCTTAGGTCTGACTCGGGGACCCTCGCCGCCTCCCCACCTTCGACCCCCTGGCGCGGCTCGTGCGGTCCGAGCATCCCCTCATTCCGACCCCTCACCCACTGCCCTGCCCTGGGCAAATCAGGTGTCTCGGACCCGAAACAATTCCAGACCCTTCCCCAGGCCCTTTGCCAGTCGTTCCCCGACCTCTAGAGTCGGAGACCCCTTCCTCACCTCGCCCCATCCCTAGACCCTCATCCCTGCTCCGGGCCACCGCACTGGCTCTCTGAGGGGCTCCGAGCAGAGATCTAACCAGACTCGAAGAGGAGGCGAGCGGGGAGGTGGGGGAAATGGAGGAATGGGGGGCCGCGTGGGGAAGCAGCTTTTAGGGCGAAGGAACAAAACCCAAACATTCCAAAGCCAACACCCACCCTTCGGGAGGTGGCCGGCCCAGCGCGCACCTTCTCCTCCACCGTCTCTCTTCCCCCACCCCAGACACTTGGGATCTTTGCAGAGAGGTGAAGTTTGGGGCAGGGAAGGGGGCTTGGGGACTTGGAAGCACTGGTCGCCGTTGGCCTGGCGGTGAGGGGCGGCCTGAAGGAGGAGGTCAGGAGCCAGGAGCCCCTGCTGCGTCCGGAATGTCGCGGCCGGCGGTCCCCGTGCGCGCCCGGCGACTCCTTGCCAGGTCTTTCCCCCGGAGCAGAACAAAGACGCCGCGAGGAGCGCCTGTCCTCGCCTCCCGGCGTCCGCACCCCGCCCTGCGCTTCGCTCGCACGAGCCCACGCCGCTCTCGGAAACTTTGCAACAACTTCCCCCGGAGTTGGCGCGCGCGGCGCGGGGAGCGGCGGGACACACGGCGACCACCGCCTCAGGGGCCCGGAGATGCCCCCTTCCACGTCCCCTCCCGGCCCGGGAGCAGCCCTCCTCGCGCCGCCGGTCCCCGCCCGCGCGCCGGGCTGCCCACGGGGCCGGGGCGGCAGCAGCACGCGCTTCCCTCCCCCACGCCCCCACCCCCGCTGCCCGCCGTGGAGGGAACGGGTTCCTCGAGTCCTGCTGCGGGCAGGGCAGCGCCGGGCCGCGGGGGGCCGGGGGCGGAGGCGGCACCGGGAGCAGCGGGCGCGGGGACGGCCGGGGCGGCGGCCGGGGCCGCTGCGGGAGGCCGAGGGCGCGCGAGCGGGCGCCGGCGGGAGGGTCCGCGCGCCGCGTGCGTCCCGTCCCGCGCTCCCCGCGAGCGGCCGCCCCGCCGCGGAGGCAGGACCCGGGCCCGCCGCGGCCGACGTCCGGGCGCTCGGGCCTCGTCCCCTGCGCCCAGGCCGGACACCTGCGCGGCCTCCTCCCGAGCCCGGCGTCTCGCCCTCCGCCCGGGCTCGCAAGCCTCCTGCGGGGCGCGGAGTCCCGGGCGCACCACGACCCACCCCAGAGAGAAAGCAACCCCCACCCACTCCAGTCGGGCCCATTTTCCCCTTTGTTCAATTATGATGACTTCCAGAATTCTCTTTTAGGAGAAGTCTACCCCCTCCCCGCGCCCCTCCCTCCGACAAAATCCTTACTTTTTGCGGCCATCAGGAATCCGCTTGGAAAATAATGAGAAGTCAGGACTTCCAGACAATTCTCCTCGGCCGCCTTTCGCCGATGCTTGTTATAGGGTCCATCATCGGAGATGTTCTCCAACTTCTAAGTAACACCCAACCCCCCACTTGCTGTTAGAGCGTACTTAATTGAACCTATTAAAACACTGCCAGTCCTTTGAAAATATCTATTTGTTTCTCTCTTTTCTCAAGGACTGAGGAGTAAGGGCCATTTGCCAGGTGAAAAGTCAATATGGCCTTAAGAAGGCCTAATCCGTGCTTTATGAAACACTCCTGTCAGCTGTTGGAGGTAGCTCTCCTTCCCAACCTGCACGAGGACAAAGTGATTTCGGGGTGCCTGAGCGGCTCAGTTGGTTAAGGGGGTGGCCTCTTGATTTCTGGCTCTGGTCATGATCTCAGAGTGCTGGGATCCAGCTTTGCAGGGGGGTCTGCTTGAGGATTTTCCCTCTCCATCGCTCTCTGCCCCTCCCCCACTCTCTAAAATAAGTAAACGCTTCTTTTTTTTTTTTTTTTTTTTTTTAGATTTTATTTATTTATTTCAGAGAGAGCGCGCGCAAGGGAGAGCATGAGCTTGGGGAAGGGGTGAGAGAGAAGGAGAAGCAGATTGCCCGCTGAGCAGGGAGCTGGATGGGGTCTCTACCCCAGGACCCTAGATCATGACCTGAGGGGAAGGCCATCTCTTAACCACTGAGCCACCCAGGTGCCCCCAATGAATTTTTTTTTTTTAAGTCAATTCTCCCTAGATTCTTACTCCTTAACAGGTCAGAGCTCCCCCATCTCTATAATAAGGCCCACGGCTGGGCCACACTGTGTAATGATCTAGATGACTGCTAACTTTTAAAATGATGCCATCTTTTCTCACAGGCCACCGCATTTTTAATACTTTTTTTAAAAAAGTTAATTAGCATCTCAGTTCAAAGACAGATGTCTTGGCAAAGGGTCTTAGAAACCCAAGTATCCTCTCTCGACCTGCACTGTTGGAGCTCTACTCGGGGCCACACCCCTATGTCCCCTGCTTCCTATTAGCAGACCAACGGCATCTTACTGCGATTCTCTCCTCTCTCTGCTTCTCTGTTCAAAGGCTTCCTCTGGCTGCCAGACCCCACTTTGCCAGTGTTGGGGGGCAGGGGGAAGTGCCAGGCAGTTAACAGTCTTCAGAGTAGCCCTCAAGGAATCCGGTATGGAGGTAGGACTCTACTCTCTTGTATTATTCTAGTGTCTCCCAAAAGTCTCCAACTTGGAACTTCAGTTGCCTGCTCTTTAAGGAACCCTGTGTTGGCTCGCTCCGTTCCTGCCTTCCTTCTTTCCTTGTCTCTCCCTACCAGTACTTTCTGGGATCACACCCCAGAGAAACTACAGTACTTGTCCTTGAATCCTGATCACAGGGTCACCGTCTGGAAGATATCGACCTAACCTCTCCTACAGGTATTTTCCAAAACGAGGGCTCTGTTCTTTCTGAAGAATGAAGCTACATGATCAGATGTTCCCTGGAATAGAAGTGATTTCACTAATGAAAAATGTTTGTTATCTAATTCCTTCCTTATGCAGTAGTTTAAAATTAGATATTCTACTGAATCAAGTGTAGAAGCAGCGGTATGTAGAGTCGTTATCTCACGTGTGGAAGGTTTGTACCTGGATTCATAAGGAAAGAATTCCTGAAGCCTAATGCAAGCAGACAGCAATACAATAGGGGAAACCCTTAGAATCACTTTTTCAAAAAAATTTAGAAGTAACACGGAGAGTTTTGACTGAGCCTCTGATGACAGTGAAAGAGGATAATTAACGCATACCCTATTAGGCCTTCGTGCGACCTAGTCAGTAATATGTCCAGTGGGAGATCCTATGGAATTTTTCAGCAAACTTCTCACAGCATAAATTGGCCACCTTCTGCAACACATTTTATAAAACTCCATATTAAACCCTATTCTCTTCTTTGCCACCATTATGAATAAGCCATCAGGTGTCCACGGAATTATAAGGCCCAAGCCCATTCCTCCCTCCACAACTTCCTTCTTCTTAGGTGGTTTTCACCTCTATTTCTTTCTTTCTTTTTTTTTTTTTTTAAAGATTTTATTTATTTATTTGACAGAGATCACAAGTAGGCAGAGAGGCAGACAGAGAGAGAAAGGAGAAAGTAGGCTCCCTGCTGAGCAGAGAGCCCGATGCAGGGCTCGATCCCAAGACCCTGGGATCATGAGCTGAGCCGAAGGTAGAGGCTTTAACCCACTGAGCCACCCAGGCGCCCCTCTATTTCCTTCTTTTCTTTTCTTTGTAAAAGGATGTTCTATCGGGTGCCTTCGTGGCTCAGTTGTTAAGCATCTGCTTTCGGCTCAGGTCGTGATCCCAGGGTCCTGGGATCAAGTCCCACATCAGGCTCTCTGCTAGGTGGGAAGCCTGCTTTTCCCTCTCCCACTCACCCTACTCATGTTCCCTCTCTCACTGTCTCTCTCTCTGTTAAATAAATAAGTAAAATCTTTTAATTAAAAATAAAGTAAGCTCTATGCCCAGTGTGGGGCTTGAATTCACAACCCCAAGATCAGGAATCACATGCTCTACCAACTGAGCCAGCCAGGTGCCCCTCCTCATTGCTATTTTTAAGATTTCACCATGGTCATCCTTAAATGCTGCTCACCAAAATTTTGGTTATCCTTCCTCTCTCTGGGCACAGTGTAGGAATGAAATTTCCTATTCTGCTTGAATCAGGTGTGGCCATGTGATTTGTTCTGGCCAATGACATGTGAGTGGGAATTACACGCCTCTTCCAGGTGTAAGTTTTCACAGCCGGGGTGCAATGGCATATGCTCCTTTTCCATCGCTTCAGTGCGGGATAAGGTGGCTGATTGAGTCTGGGTACCAGGATGAGCCCCTCGGCCAAACCTAGGTGGTCATTTTGCACGAGCAAAACATCACCCTCCCCTCCTAAGCCCCTGAGATGTTAAGTTTGCCTGGAATCACAGCATAGGCAGCTCATCATCACTTGTGCAAACACTCAATTTTCTTTGCAAAATTACACCGCTGCCTTCTTTATGGGTTTTAGAGCTTGGAAAGTTTATACAGTAGCTCACATAAACTACCCATAGTATTTTCTAGCTGAACCTCCAGTTTAATGGCACTGTGTTGGGTAAATTATTTTCTTTATGAAAGGTTAGCTTATCTTTTTTGTTAAAAAAAAAAAAAAAGAAAGAAAGAAAGAGCGAGCCTACCAACAAATTACTAAGAATGGGCTAGGATTTTGTGGCGTCTGAAACTCTTTATTTTCGCATCTGCCCACAGAAAGAGTTACTTTTCCCTAATCTTTGTCGTTGTTTTAGCAACAACAAAGGTTAACCAGTTAACCAGTACTATAAATTCAGTGAGTCTTCGTCATACTATGTTTTAAACTAAATTTCACTGGGCAAGCCATATCCCTTCTGGTGAAGTTTTATTGATTTTATTTACCTAAGAAAACTGAGATGTCATCACTGACTTTCATGGGGTTATTACAAGGATTAAATGAGATAGTAATTTAAAGTCCTTAATCTAGGGGACGCCCGGGGGGCTCAGATGGTTGGGCGTCTGCTTTCAGCGCGGGTCACGATCTCCAGGTCCTGGGATCGAGCCCCATGTCGGGCTCTCCGCTCAGCGGGGAGTCTGCTTCGCCCTCTTCTTCTGCCTCTCCCCCTGCTCATGCTCGCTCTCTATCTTGGTCTCTGTCTCTGTATCTCTCTCAAATGAATAAATCTTAAAAAAAACAAAATAAACATGAAGTCCTAAAGCTAGGAGCTACACATAATAATGGCTGCTATTCAATTTCAAATACTTCATAGTTTGTCTAATATGCTCTGAAAGGACAATCACTTCTTCTGAGATGCCTTTTATTTCCTTATTATCCAAGCAATAATCACTATATTGCAAAATGTTTTTAAGACTCACAGCCCACCTTCGGCTTTCACCAAAAGACATCTAAAAAATATTAAAGTCATATTTTACTTCTTTTTATAAAAATATTTTTAAAAATTTTAAGTGAACGCCATGCAACCCATGGGGTTCGAATCACTACCCTGAAATCAGGAATCGCAGACTGTCCTGTGGGAGCCAGCTAGGCACCCCTGAAATTCTGTTTTATTTCTAAGCCCTGCCAATTATTGATTTTACTTGTACTCTTGTTGCTACTGTTCTTGTTTGTAATCATTTCCATTTCCCAGGGTAAAATCCAATCTCCATAGCCGAGCTCTAAGGTCCTCCGCAGAAGGCACCCCCGCTCCTGCCCAATCAATCTGTATTTCCCATCCCACTGACTCACACTGTCCTCTCTGATGACGCTAAACTGCTTTAACTATGCCATGTGAGACATACATAATTTTATGCCTGCACCTTTTTCCTACTTCTAATTCTTCCCTAACCTTTCGGATTCTTCTACACCATCATCACCCACAGGAAGACCTTCCAGAACCCGCAGGATGGACTAAGTAAACCTCTTCCGCTTATTTCCACCCTTTTAGGAGCCAGTGGGGTTTTTTATTATGAATGTGAATGTTGTGAATCATCAGCGTGACGTGTGTCACCTAGCTCTGCCACTCACCGGCTCTGTGACCGCAGGGAAGTGACTTCACCATTTTACCTCATCGCCACGAGTGAGATAACATAATCCTACCGTAACACGGGGGGATTGCATGAATAAAATATCATCGAAAATGTGAGGTGCTGGGACACCTGGCTGGCTCTTGGCAGAATGGGGGACATTTGATCTTGGTGCTGTGAGTTCCGCTCTACGTTGGGTGTCGAGATTACTTTAAAAAAAAAAAAAAAAAGGAAAATATCTTAAAAAATAAACAACTAAAAGTATGTATATTCAAGTTGGCCAAAACTCTTTAAAAAACAATTTTACTGGGGGGAGAGAGCACCTGGGTGGCTCAGTTAAGTGTCAGACCCTTGATTTTGGCTCAGGTCATGATCTGTGTTGAGGGATGGATCTGCATCAGGCTCCTCACTCAGTGGGGCGTCTGCTTCAGATTCTCTCTCTCCTTTTCCCTCTGCCCCTCCCTCCCACTCCTTCTTTCCCTTTTTCTCTCTCTAAAGAGTAAATAAATTAATTCAATATTTTTAATAAACAGAATAAAATCTTAAAAATAAAATGTAAAGCCTTCAATATAAGCCTGGCCATACTAAAAACAGCTGGCTTTTATGGAGTGCCTATTCCTTCCAGTAGATGTAAAGAAAGTTAAAGTCGGAAAAAAAGGAGGTGGTAAATTTCATTTTGATCCTCAGCTTTTCTCCGTAGAGTAAAACATCTGGAACTGCAGTAAATAATCTACATTAAGGGTGACAGGCCCTGGAAGCAAAAGCTACCCAAGCCCTCCAGAGACTGTTGTGCTAGAGAAGGTATACCAGAAGCCTGATTTCCTGATCAACGGTGCTACGGTCTTTCTGTCACTGTGTATGGGCCCCAGCAGACTGTTAGAAGGTTCAGAAAGAGCAAGGAGGGTAATGTATTTTATTGCCTCCAGGCTACAGTGAATTTTGAGAAAATCTCTGGTCTATGTACTGTGTGGGGCTAAATAATATAAGGTAATTTCCCATTTTTCCCAATAAGATTTTTTTTTTTAAAGATTTATCCATCTATTTTGGAAAGAGAGCATGCACATGAGCAGGGAAAGGGGCAGAGGGAGAGGGAGAGAGAAAATCTCAAGCAGACTCCCCCCTGAACATGGAATCCTACATGGGGCATGATCCCATGACCTGTGAGATCATGACCTCAGCTGAAACCAAGAGTCAGATGCTCAACTGACTGAGCCATCCAGAAACTCTCAGAAACTCTTTTTCTGAAGGGTAGACTGGACAGAAATAACTTACCTTACATGTAGGAATACACTGGTATAATTGTCTTGTCACGTTTGTCCCACAGAGCACTTTCCTACGTTAGTGCAAGAGAGATCCCAACAATTCCACCCTTGGATTGTCTCCAAGATGATCTATCAGTGTCTGCTTGTGCATCGTAATACCTTACAACTCCTTACTTTCTTCCTCTCTGAACCAAGGATTGTTTCCATGCCGTTACTGTAGACGATTCTAAAACACCATATTTTATTATTTTTATTTTTAAGTAATCTGTACACCCAACATGGAGCTCAGGATTTGCATGCCCTACCCACTGAGCCAGCCAAGTGCCCCCACATTTCCCTTCAAGGAGTATTTCATTTTCTCCCCAGCACATTTGCCCACTCAGTGTTTGCTGTTACAATGTATGTTTCCCACTAGAATCAGGTTTCTGTCCATGACAGAGTTTCTCTGAAGCTTTCTGCATTAAGGAGATGGGTGGTGCTTTTTCTAGTACAATGTACATCACAATGTCTGATTGCAACTCATGTTTGTGGATGATTACCCTATATATATACATATTTTTTTTAAGGTTTTATTGGGGCGCCTGGGTAGCACAGTCGTTAAGCATCTGCCTTCGGCTCAGGTCATGATCCTGGAGTCCTGGGACCGAGCCGCACATCCGGCTCCGTGCTCAGCAGGGAGCCTGCTTATCCCTCTCCCACATCCTGTGCTTGTATTCCCTCTCTCACTGTGTCTCTCTCTGTCAAATAAATAAGTGAAATCTAAAAAAAAGGGGGGTGGGTTATTTATTTATTTAACAGAGAGAGAGACAGTGAGAGCAGGAACACAAGCAGGGAGAGTGGGAGGGGGAGAAACAGGCTTCCCACTAACCAGGGAGCCCAACACGGGGCTTGATCCCAGAACGCTAGGATCGTGACCCCAGGATGCTGGGATGGTGACCTGAGCGGAAGGTAAATGCCCAACGACTGAGCCACCCAGGCATCCCTGATTAACCTATGCATAAAGCAGTCCTTCAAGCTCACATGATTATGCCACAACAATGTCTTGACCTTTAGAGGGGAAAACTTCATGCTATTCTATGTTAAATAGCATAAGTTTTGGACCTAATTTCAGATTTTCTGTTTCATAACATTTATCCCTTATATCTAACTTAGATAAAATCTTTAACCCAGAGGCAGTACACTTGAATGGGAATGGTCTTACATGTTGCCTTTCGATTTTATAATACTTTTGTGCTGCAAAATACATGCAATTTTGCCATTGCTTTTGGTTTCCTGTGGAAATACTTATTTGTGGTGATAATAGCTCTAAACAAGACCAGAATTGATAAATATTTTGCTTTGTAGAAAAAGGCATTATTAGACTTTTTCCTCTAGGCTAAAAAAAAAAAAATCAAAGTCATCCAAGTCTTAGCAACTTCTTAGAGACATTTCTATTATATCTTTGACTTACTCAACCCAAGAAGCCTGTCACTATTAGATACAATTAAAAAGCATGAGGGATGGGGGGATGGGGCGCCTGGGTGGCTCAGTGGGTTGAAGCCTCTGCCTTCAGCTCAGGTCATGATCTCCAGGCCCTGGGATCGAGCCCACGTCGGGCTCTCTGCTCAGTGGGGAGCCTGCTTCCCCCTCTCTCTCTCTGCCTGCCTTTGCCTCCTTGTGATCTCTGTCTGTCAAATAAATAAATAAAATCTTAAAAAAAAAAAAAATCTTTTTTAAAAATAAATAAATAAATAAAATCTTAAAGGGAAAAAAAGCATGAGGGATGAACAAGGTGGCTTCTTCCCCAGCCGCTGGCTGTCTATCCCACACTTTCTATTATATTGTCCTGTGTACCAATGGTAACACTGATTACACACTCTCTACCATGATTTGGAATAGGTGATCTTTCAACTATTTTTTTTAAGATTTTATTTATTTATTTGACAGAGAGAGATCACAAGTAGGCAGAGAGGCAGGCAGAGAGAGAGGGGGAAGCAGGCTTCCCACTGAGCAGAGAGCCCAAGTGGGGCTTGATCCCAGAACCCTGGGATCATGACCTAAGCCAAAGGCAGAGGCTTAACCCACTGAGCCACCCAGGTGTCCCTAACTTTTTCTTCTTTTTTCTTTTTTCTTTCTGTAAACTCTCCAGCCAACATGGGGCTTGAACTCACAAAGCACAAGATCAACAGTCTCATGTTCTACCAGCTGCACCAGCCAGGTGCACACGCTCGCCACCCCCTCGTGAAATTTTCACTTCGAATGCGTTATCACCTGCTTTAGGATGGTAGGCTCTATAACACTCAGGCTTGATATTCATTTTTCATTTCAGTGTATGTTAGCTTATAAGAGATTTCCTTCCGTCTTCCAGTATTTTCTTCTCTCATTATTTATTTAGTTTGCTTTTTATTTGTAGGCAAGCTTTGCCCTCATGAAGAGGGCTAGAGATAGAGCCCTTGATCCAGAGCACAGGCAGGAACCCTTCCCACTCTATAAGAAGAACCATTTAGTACCCAGAACAGCCCAATCACAGTTGGCCTCGTTAATGGCTGCTGGTAGCTTCCAAAGCACAGACCTTCTCTCTCGGGAACAATGCTAGGGCCATCATCCTATTTAAACTAGGGCAAAGAGGCAACCATTTGTCTTCTCCTACAGAGCCAGCAATTTTTCCCTCTAATAAATGACTTCATTCTGCAGCTGGAGTTACAGAGGTTAAATTTACAGCTAAGTACAATGCTTTACTCGTTACAGCACCTTCCAGAGGATTCTCTCCTTTATTAGCAAAAATATCACTTGAAGTCAGCAGTAAAGGTGAGGATGTGCTCATGCAAAATTACTAAGAATAAGGGTGAGAATCTGATGTGGAAAAATATAAATTATGAAACCCGAAGTATTTCTATATATTTTTTTTCCTCCTCAACTTAAAATGAAGTCACAAGATGTTTAGCAATAGTTTTCAGTGTTTCCATGCCTAGTTTCTTCCCAAAAATCAATCCTGGGTCCTCTTGTCTTCTTGTTCTACATCTGACTCTCCATGCTGACCCAGCCACTGTGGCTTTGAGGGCTGCCGTGCCCTCCCCGTAGCTCCAGCCCACTCTGCTTGTCCTTGAAGCTGACACCAAACCATTCCCTGGACCCCCCAGATACCTCATACTTATCTTAAACTCATTTTACTTGCTTTGTCTTAAAATCAGATTTCCCCACAATCCTTATTCTCACTAATGGTAACCATCTCGTGATGGTTTAATTTTGTGTCGACTTGACTCCACTAAGAGATGCCCAGATAGGTGATAAGACATTATTTCCGCCTGTGTCTGAGGATGTTTCCGGAAGAGATTAGCATTTGAATAGGTAGACTGAGTAAGGAAGATGGCCCTCACCCATGTAGATGGGCATGATCCAGTATATTGAGGGCCTGCATCAAACAAAAGGGCAGAGGGATGAATTTGCTTTCTGTGGACCCGGGACATCCATCCTCTCCTGCCCTCAGACATTGGTGCTCCTGGATCTCAGGACTTTGGATCCAGGTTGAATTACAACTGGCTTTCTTGGTTCTCTAGCTGGCAGTCAGCAGAGCACAGGACTCCTTGCTGCCTTCTAGAACTATGGAGGCCATGAGGTCCCAGGTTCTCCAGAGAAACAGAACCAAGAGGAGAAAGACACCAATAGGGTATCTGTGTCTATATCTATCTGTTCTCTGGAGAACACTGATTAATGCGCTACTAAAGGGAACAAGAACAAAATGATGTGGGAGTGACCCTGTGTTGTTCTTTCCCCTCACTCCACACCGAAGCAGACACAAAGAACTGCCCGCCTTATCTCCTCAGTGTCCTGACGTCCTTCCCCTCCTGCCCCTGGGCTACTCCTCAATTCATGTTCTCATCATCTTTGAACAGAACAACCGTAACCATGTCTGCTATGGCCTGGATATTTGCATCTCCCCAAAACTCATACATGGAAGCCCTACCCTGCCACGTGGCTGTATTTGGAGTTGGAACCTCCAAGGAAGTAATTAAGGTTGGATGAGGTCACAAGGGTGGGGTCCTGATCCAATAGGGTTAGTGTCCTTCTAGGAGGAGACACGAGAGAGTTCTCAGACTGTCTTTCTCCACATGTGACCGTGGAAAGGTCACGGGAGGACCCAGAGGGGAGTCAGGAGGAGAACCCTCATGGGAAATGCAACTGGCCAGCACCTTGGTCTAGGGCTTGAAGTCCTCAGGACTATGAGAAGATAAATATTCTGCTGGTTTAACCCCCTAGTCTGTTATTTTGTTATATGGCAGAGGAGCTGACTAGAGGGTCTCCAAATGGTATCTGCCATTATCATCCCAGCACCATGTTCAAATGATCTGAAGCACTGTTTGCACAGTGACCTTCATAAAAATGCCATTTGGACCTCATTACTCCTTTCCTTACTAAAATAAACTTTATCAATGGCTCCCTCAATCACCAGACGTCAAACTCCATCTCCTCCATGATTTGGCCTTAACAACCTCCCTCACACCATGTCCTGCCATCTCTCCTCTCCACCCATACACATCTCCAGCCACACTATAAACCACTGTAACCCCCTGGATAGGCCTCTTCTGCGCCTTTCTCTCCCTGCATTACCCCTTCCCTCTACCCGTACCCCAGGCCCAGGACTGACAGAGATCGATTCTTGAACTTGGGTTCTCCTTCTTAGTGGAGTGTCCCTTGATCTTACAAAGAACTGAATATTTGCCATGCTTTGTGCAAACACTGAGCTTACTTTTTTTTTTTTTTTTTAAGAATTTTTTAACGTAAGCACTATGGAGCCCAATGAGAGGCTTGAACTCATGACCCTGAGATCAAGAGTCATATGTTCCATCAACTGTGCCAGCCAGGCACCCCACAACTCTTGTACTTAAGGTTCATCCCTATTCCAAAATGTGCACACTACCTGGCAGTCTTCATAGATATCATCTCTACTCGGTCATGTGCCTCATTGATCACTGGGTTCCCAGCCCACTGCACAGTGCCTGGCACCTAACGGGCTCTGGGTGTTTCTGAAATCAGAAGAAAGATGCAGAAAGGTGGAGGGAAAACACCAGGACAGTATTTTCCCTCCTACCCCATCAAAAATATATGACCTCATTTCATCTGTGTTGGCTTTCATCTTGCCAGAATTATCTCACCAATCCATTAAGATTTTTTTGGCACTTACATCTAAAAGGACGGATTCATCAGTCCCAATCCCGTACTTTCAACTCAGTCATTGATTTCATAAAAGGATTAATAAGTCCTGGTGAGAGCCCAGAAGGAGGATATTAAAAATCTCCTTCTATGTAGATTATCAATTCATTATCTAATTACTTTCACATTTCACCTGCTTACTTGTCGACTGAATTCCAACCCACTGTGACTTTCTGTCTTAAACCACACATGCCCAAGGGTAAACCCAGTCCCCGGAACTTCGCACCCATTGTGGTTTGCTTTAATAGGTAAGATTTTTGCTCCTTTTCCCACCCCCTTCCTTACGGATTCTGACATACATCAGTGGTTCATCTGCATACACTTGGGATTTGGTAAGGTTTACTATAACCACTTTAAGTACTTGCGATAAACTTTGATGTTGAGTTTGAGTTCAAATTATATTAGATTTCCATTATTTTTACTACAGGTGGACTTGAGACTTCAAAACACAGAATGTCAGTGACCCTCGGTGGATCCCACTTGGTGCCAGGCTGTTGGCCTCAGCTAAAGGATATTAAAGAACCTGGGGCAAGAAAGCCAGTTTTGTGGCTGTTGTAAATATCGCCAAGGACATTTTTCACTTTATCATACCAAGTATTCTTCATGTATGCCTGCAGGAAAAGTATTTCATAGGTTTTAAGATCAGAAAGTGTGTTTCATTTATAGTTTGCCTTTAATCTTACAGGTGAACCCCGTAATTAAACAGACTCCCTCACTGCTTTTTTCCTCAGAATGTTCTTTAGAAACACTCCTCTCCTTTAGCACCTGCTCAAGGGGAAAATGTAAACGTGTTTGCGTAATCTTATCCCTTGCTTTATTAATTTAGGCTTTCTACCTGTATTTTCCACCCAACGAAGTTCTTTTTAAAAATCAGTTTTTATCTTTCTGCATTTATGTAAAATGTAGCACATGAATCAGGACATAAATAATTTTTTTAAGATTTTATTTTTCAATTAGCAATAATCACGCCTCGGATAAACCTCATTGGCTACGATTCTGCCACTGCACAAAGCTTAAGATTTATTTTTAAGTAATCTCTATACCCAGCGTGGGGCTCGAACTCACAACCCCAAGATCCAGAGTCTCACACCCCACCACGAGCCAGCCCGGCACCCCACGACATAAATAATTTTGTCTCTTCTTACAAAAATGGAATTTGAATGCCCTAATAAGGTGCCAAGATGAGGTAAAGGTGCTTTAGGAATGATTAAGCCAAGAATACCCAACATTTCAGACTTTTATTTTTTTGAGTGAGGGAGAGGGAGAGAGAGAGAATCTTTAGCAGGCTCCAAACTCAGTGCAGTGCCCAGTGAGAGAGGGGCTTGATCTCACAACCCTGAGTTCATTACCTGAGATGAAATCAAGAGTCTGATGCTCGGGGCGCCTGGGTGGCTCAGTGGGTTGGGCCACTGCCTTCGGCTCAGGTCATGATCTCGGGGTCCTGGGATCGAGCCCCACATCGGGCCCTCTGCTCAGCAGGGAGGCTGCTTCCCTCTCTCTCTCTCTCTGCCTGACTCTCTGCCTACTTGTGATCTCTGTCTGTCAAATAAATAAATAAATAATCTTAAAAAAAAAAAAAGAGTCTGATGCTTAATGACTGAGCCACCAGGTGCCCTTTTTAAAAGATTTTTATTTATTTGTTTATTTGAGGGAGAGAGTGAGTGAGCACAAGCAAAGGGAGTGGCAGAGGCAGAGGGAGAAGCAGGTTCCCCGTTGAGCAGGGAGCACGAGGCAGGGCTGGAGCCCAGCGCAAGGCTCGATCCCGGGACCCCGGGATCATGATCTGAGACCAAGGCAGACACTTAACAGACTGAGCCACCGAGGTGCCCCTTAAAATTATTTTGATCCAACATTTGTATTGAATTCTTTTTATATTTAGGGTATGACTATATAATGCCAAAACATTTCAACTATCTTGGTGTTGGTCCTACTCACCCCCGCTTTCTTCCAGAGAAGTCAAACATTCATGTGGTTGGTGACTCTTCTCACTCACCACACCCAAGTTCCAGCGCTGCGTCTGCAGAAGGGACACCTGAACCCTGCGAATCCACAGAACATTTACTCTGTCCCCAGGAGGCCCAAGTTCCAGGCTCGCTCACACGGAGCCCCTCGTGAGCCAAGCCTCAGCGTCTCTGCCTTCCATTTCCTCAAATCCCTGAAACAAAGCTCGGGCCTCCGGGGTTCTGCAGCTCCACTGGGGTAACGCATGTCCCAGCCCGGGAGGAACACCAAGCCCGGGGTTATCAGGGAATGATTTAGAGTCTGAAAGTTCATCGTCACCGTCCACACAGGACAACACTTCACGTACAAAGCTTTGGACTTCTCTGGAGGGGAGCAGCTCAGAGAAACATCAACATCCACGTGAGGGTTCACAAGTGCAAAAAAAGAAGTGCAAGGCCTTAGCATTTTAGCCATAGAAATTAGGAAGTGAGATGGCCTCCCAGAGGAGCCCCAGATTCAACCAGCCAACTTCTACTTTCTTGGGGGGGGTGTGTGTGTGTAATATCTGCATTGCGCTTGTTAATCAGTTTACTTTTATTGTAATGCAATAGAGATAAAATATGTCATTTTAGCCATTTTTAAGTGTACAGTCAGTGGCATGAAATACAGTCACGATGTGAGGCGTCTGGATGGCACAGTGGGTTAAGCGTGGGACTCGTGATTTCTGCTCAGGGCACGATTTCAGGGTCATGAGATGGAGCCCGGTGCGTGCTCTGCGCTCAGCGTGGGGTCCTCTGGAGAGTCTCTCCCTCTATCCCCATGCCCACTCGCATGCACTCTCTCTCTAAATAAATAAAAGCTTTAAGAAAAATAAATAAATACTGGGGCACCCGAGTGGCTCAGTCAGTTGAGTGTTGGCCTTCAGCTCAGGTCATGATCTCAGGATCCTGGGATTGAGCCCTGGATTGGGCTCTCTGCTCAGCAGGGAGTCTGCTTCTCCCTCTCTCTCATATGAATAAATGAAATATTAAAATAAAATAACAAATACAGTCACGTTAAGGTACAACCATCCCTACGATCTCTTTCTACAATGTTTTCATCATCCCAGGCAGAAACTCTAATTCCCCATTCAACTCCCACTTTTGAAAGTTCCACCTACGGGTCTTTGGCCACAGGGATGGCATTTCTAGCTACCGTGCACAGGGTTAAATTTCCTCCTGGACTGGCCTCTCATTTTCCCTTCCTAGAAATGTTACTCTCCACCCAGGTAATGGGTTATTTTTGGCCTCTGCTAATTGTCTGTCATGTCTCGATTATTTTTTTTTAATTTTTTAAAGATTTTATTTGTTTATTTAAGAGAGAAACCCTGAGCAAGAGAGAGAAGCAGACTCCCCACTGAGTAGGGAGCCTGATGCGGGGCTTGATCGCAGGACCCAGAGATCATGACGCTTCACCAACTGAGCCCCCCAGGTGCCCCTAAAAATGGTTTTTTGCTTGATTTGATGTTTGGGCAGAAGTGAGAAGGCAGGGTCAGACTTCAGTCCCCAGGTCTGCCTGCTGGTAAGCTCCTCTCATGGTCTTGAGTACCAGCACCCCAGGTGGGCACTGGCCTTTCTCCCTCCATACTGAGACTCTTTGTGCCTGGGTCCCGTCCACTCAGACGTATATGTGACCTGGCTCACCCAGGGGACAGTGTGAAACACAAAGTGGGTAAATCAATACAAACCCACTTGAAGCCCAAGTTCATTTATGAAGGCTAATACACTAAAGAGAGATGAATCAATTTCAGGCACAGTCCATTCCTTTACTCTGGTGGAGCGTTGTACAGACACATCGTAGGTACCTATTAATGTCTGTTGAAAGACATTCAGAATAAAATTCTTTTCCTGGACAGATTTTACAGTAATATCTAAATATATAAGAAAGCTAGGAACTATGTTGGAATAATGAGGAATGTGTCAGATGATTGTACTGTCTTAATGGTCATTTCATTTCATCCTCACATTAACCCAGAAAGGTAGGCCTTACCCATCATGCCCACTTCTTGGACAGGCAAAATGATTCGTTCGAGCTCACTGGGTAGTAAACGGACAAAACTAGAATTCAAACCCACACATAGCTCACTTGAATGTCCATTTCTATACTGAGACACTAAAATCACTCTCACCTATGAGACAACAGTCTGCTATTCAATTGCTTTCTTTTCTGGAAAATGGCTAGTTGAACTTGGAGCTCTAGACTATAACCTGTGAAATAAAAGGTGTAGGAAAGTGAGGAGTGCCTGGCTGGCTCTGTCGGTAGAGCACAAAACTCTTGATCTTAGGGTCCTGGGTTCAAGCCCCATGCTGGGCATAAAGCGTACTTACAAAAAAAAAAAAAAAAGATGTAGGAAAGTGAGAGGTATGGATGGTGGATTTGAAGCCGGGAAGTGATTCGAGATGCTCTAATCAGGTGCCACTCCTGCTGAACCGCCGTAGCTCATGCTTGACATACTTCAATTCCCCCATTCTAAGAAATGATTTATGAACCCTTAACATCATTAGTCAGCATTTATTCACATTTAATATTGATGCTAGACCCTGTGTTGGTGTCTTCCACAATTTCCTTCAACATGGCCAATAAACAACTCATAGATTCTAGGGCAAAATAATCCTTCAGTCACTGGCATTTATAATGGAAGATTATTAACAGGACTTCCTAAGACCTAGAAGTTATAACACTGTCCTAATTTATACATACCAACTTCTAAAAGATGCTGGTGATAAAATAAATAGCATAAAAAGTAGAGTATGGCGCATACTCTACTGGGGCATTAAGTATGTTAAGAAACAAATGAGTGTCGAGTTTTTAAAACATGTATGTTTTCGAAAGCCATTATTTGAGATATACGTTATTGAAAAAAATAGACTGAATTAAGTATCCGTTGTCATTATTACATCAATTGAAAACATCCGGACTTACCAGAAAATTTAAGAAAAGAGAACACTAACATATAACCATAGAAATCTATGAGCTTAAGGACAGCGAGTATATATATTTTTAAATATTGTATTTATTTACTTGAAAGAGAGAGAGAAGGAGCCAGAGCAAGCAGGGGAGAGGAGCACAGGGAGAGAGAGAACAGGCTCCACAGTGAGCAGGGAGTCCGAGGTGAGACTCATCCCAGGACCATGGGATCATGACCTGAACCAAAGGCAGATGCTTAACTGACTGAGCCACCCAGGCGCCCCAAGAACAGTGAATACATTTTGCTCAGAAAGTCTTAGCCCAGGACATCTGGCTGGCTCTATCAGTAGAGCACGTGACTCTTGATCTCAGGGTTGGGTGTAGAGATTCCTTAAGAAAAATAAAATCTTGGGGTGCCTGGGTGGCTCGGTGGGTTAAAGCCTCTGCCTTTGGCTCAGGTCATGATCCCAGGGTTCTGGGATCGAGCCCCGCATCAGGCTCTCTGCTCAGCAGGGAGCCTGCTTCCTCCTCTCTCTCTCTGCCTGCCTCTCTGCCTGCTTGTGATCTCTGTCTGTCAAATAAATAAATAAAGTCTTTAAAAAATAAATAAAATGAAATAAAATCTTAAAAAAGTCTTACACCAAAAATCAGAATTAATCGGTATCCCTGTGGTTTTGTACAACACAAAAAAACCTTCATGTACGTTTTATAAAATGATATTTGTATTTACAAGAGACTCCTGTGGCTATGCGGTTAGTGGTGTGTCATATATAACCTATCTTTCGTTGTATTTGCAGAAACCAAAAAGAAAGACCAATCAGCTCCAGCCCTTTTAGGAAAGACCTATTGTTGTGCCTTGCTTGCTTTGCTTAATCTTTTTCTAAATTTTTCTTTGTTTCTTTCTTTCTTTTGAAAGAGAGAGAGAATGAGAGCGTGGGTGGGGCAGGGGGAGGAGCAGAGGGAGAGAGAATCTTAAGCTGGCTCTCTGCTGAGCATATAGACCAATGGGGGTTAGGGGGGTGGGGCTCACTCTCACACCCCTGAGATCATAACCTGTGTTCAAATCAGGAGTTGGATGCCTAACCAACTGAGCCACCCAGGTGCCCCATTTTTCTTTTCTTATTTATTTATTTATTTATAATTGGCTCCATGAGCAGCATGGAGCCCAGTGCAGGGCTTGACCTCCTGACCCTGAGATCAAGACCTGAGCTGAGATCCTGAGTCAGCACCCAACCAAGGAAGTCACCCAGGCTCCCCAAATTGTTTCTTTCAAATTGTAAATCTGAAATGCCTCCTATTCAGAGATGAAATACCTTTGTCCTATTAAAATTCTCAGATTCTGGGGCACTAAATGGCTTCTAGGTTAAGCATCTGCCTTCAGCTCAGGTCACGATCCCATGGTCCTGGAGATGGAGTCCCGAATTGGGCTCCCTGCTCAGAGAAGACTCTGCTTCTCCCTCCACCCGCCACTCCCTGTCATGCCCCCTGCTTCTGCTCTCTCTTTCTCTCTCTCTCTGTCAAGTAAATAAATAAATAAATAAGATCTTAAACGATAAAATTAAATAAATAAATAAGTAATAAAATAAAATTATTGGATTTTAAACACATTCCTGGGCACCTGGGTGGCTCCATGGATTAAGCATCATTGGATTGATCCTTACCAGGATCAAGTCCCTGAGCAAAGAGTCTACTTCCCCTTTGACTCTCCTCCATCTCACTCTCCCAATCTCTCTCTCTCTCTCCAATAAATAAATGAAATCTTTAAAAATAAATAAAGATACACATTCCTTTTTTCCATTCATTGTAGTCCACACTTCCATGTCAGCATGGGGTGCACTGGGTCACTTAGGACAGTGCCGTGACTTCAGCCTTCCAGAGCTCAGCAGATTACACAGTCACCGTGCTCAGGGCAGCATGGAACACCAGCCCGACGTGGCTGCCGTGGCCATCTGTTTGTCAAAGAGACGATCTCAACATTCCAACAATATGGCGGTGTGGGTGCCCCCCCATCACCGTTTTGACAAAAAAAGGAAAAAAAAAAAAAGAAGAAAAGAAAAGAAGTATCTCTCTCTCTCTCTCACACACACACACACACCTGAAAGAATAAAATGGGAGCTCAGAAGTGCCAGAGAGAAGAGAGAACTTCAAACAGAGCAGTGAAAACAACTCAAGGACTCAGAGACTCAGAGGGGCACCAGCCACCGCCTGTGGGCCTTTCTGTGCTTTGACAAGAGATGTGATCTCTAGCGTGCGTTATTGTAACTACAGCCCCGATCTCTGCGTTCAGCCGCCCAACTCTGAAACAGGAGCCAGAAGGTCTCTACCCTCCCCCCACCCACCGAGGGACACACCAGAGAGGCTCTTCACCCGTCTACAGATCCAATGTGTAAAAAATCTTACGAACAACCAAAATGCCAAGACTACATGTAAGGAAATAAAGAGTCCACGTTTTTTTTTTTCTTTTTTCTTTTTAAGATTTTATTTTTTATTTATTTGAGAGAAAGGGAGAGCATGAGCAGGCAGAGAGAGAGGAGAAGCACACTCCCCACTGAATGGGAGCCGAATGCAGGACTCGATCTCATGATCCTGGGATCACCACACGAACCAAAGGCAGACCCTTCACTGGCTGAACCCCCAGGCATTCAAGAGTCCACATTTCTATTACCCATTATCTAGTCATTTGGGGGCTGCTATAATGAGATTACCATAGACTGGGTGGCTCAAACAACAAACATTTATTTCTCTCATGGTTCTGGAAGGCCAAGATCAAGGAATGTGCGGCTAGGTGTTCCTGACGTTCCATTCTAAGATATTTGTATTTTCTTTCTTTTTTTTTTTTTTTAAGATTTTATTTTTATTTATTTGACAGAGAGAGACATGGCAAGAGAGGAAACACAGGCTGGGGAAGTGGGAGAGGGAGAGGCGGGCTCCCCACTAAGCAGAGAGCCCAATACGGGACTCGATCCCAGGACCCTGAGATCATGACCTGAGCTAAAGACAGAAGCTTAACAAGTGAGCCACCCAGGCGCCCCAATATTTGTACTTTCTTGATTAAATTTGTCTGCTTGATCACAAAAAATTCAGTTAAGACTTGTACACATGGTAGTGACTTCGGGAAGTTTTTTTAATGGAACTTAAAAAAAAAAACCAATTTCTATCTGGCTCAAGTTGATGCAGAAGAGGGAAAACATAAGAATGGACCATCTCAGGGAGCCTGGGTGGCTCAGTGGGTTAAGCTGCTGCCTTCAGCTCAGGTCATGATCTCAGGGTCCTGGGATCGAGTCCTGCATCAGGCTCTCTGCTCAGCAGGGAGCCTGTTTCCTCCTCTCTCTCTCTCTGCCTGCCTCTCTGCCTACTTGTGATCTCTGTCAGATAAATAAATAAAATCTTTAAAAAAAAAAAAGGTACTGTTTAAGAATGGATCATCTCAGATCTAAAATAACTCCACAGAGAAAGGAGCCCAGAACCACAGAATACCAGGACAGCCTAAGTCCTTCATGAAATCATGAAAATGTGGTGCATTACGTGGCTAGGAATAGGGGTTTTAGCAATTTTGTGCAACTATTAGAAAACCATGGTGCTATAGCATTAAAAGAGCTTAGAAAAAGAATTGCAAAGAATTGCCCGTTGCGAGGTTGATAGATACTCTGTTGCTGGGCTACACAGACACCACAAGAAAGAAAAGTTTTGAAATGTGTTTAGGAGATTTCACTAGAAATTCGTATATAGAGAAAGTTGTTATTTTCCCTTATGCTTTTGAAATAGTTCCTCTGAGTGGAAAACTGTCTAGAGGATATGAGATATAAAAAAAAGAAAACAATTTCTTTGGGGACTTCTTGTTTCTCAGTGACTAAATATTTGAGATGAGAAAACCTGCACAGTCAAACTAATGTCAAGATATAAATTAGTTATCTTTAAAAGTAGTATCCCACAGGAGTCATTTAGAATGAAGAGAGAATAACTTAGGGACACTAATATGAATTAGAAACCATTCTCATTATGGTCAGAAGGGACTATTACTATTTTGTTTCTATTTTTAGCATTCAAATCCCATAATTCTAGATTATAATGGTAGAAACATCATCTCGAGGCCAATTACCTTTACCAATATAAAAGTTCTGGGGCTCCAGCAAATGCTTAAGTAAATTTCTTGTCAAATTATTGCCAAAATACGGGGGATATCCTAGCTCCCTAAGATGTGTTCCCATTATTTATGAACTCTGGTCACTCACTAATATAACTAGTATGCACTTTTCCTGTTTATACTCTAATTTCTCTGTCAAGGTTGTACTGGGTTCTGTTTGGTGATTGCTGTTGATTTGCAACAAATGGCATCACTACATCAAAAATTCATTGCTTTTTTCTTTTTTAAGACTTTATTTTTTAGTAACCCAATGTGGGGACTCAAACCTATAGCCCTGAGATCAAGAGTCACATGCTCTACTGACTAAGCCAGCCAGGTGTCCCAATAATACATTGCTTTTTATCATATTTTTTACAATATAAAACAAAATGTTTAGTCAAGGAGGCAAGGCTTCTGGGTTTGTCATTGCAGCTGTATTCCAGAACATTCCTGATACAGCTGGAGAAGAATTCCTCCCATGAAAGGCAAATAATAGAAGTTCTCTCATTCTTCCCTTCACAGGTAAACCACTAATTTAGTTAAAATTTCTGTACTAACCCTCTTTTCTTTTCTTTTCTTTAAAGATTTTATTTATTTATCTGAGAGAGAGAATGAGAAGGGGGAGGGTCAAAGGGAGAAGCAGACTCCCCGTGGAGCTGGGAGCCTGATGTGGGACTCAATCCCAGGACTCTGGGAACGTGACCAGAGCTGAAGGCGGTTGCTTAACCAACTGAGTGACCCAGGCACCCCCTAACCCTCTTTTCAATAAAAGCTGATATGCCATGAAGCAGGAACTCACATATAATAAACACTTTATCATGATCAGCGAAGCTTTTATACAAATGCCTTTAATGTGGTAGTTGTTTATTATTATTATTACTATTATTATTATTTCCACCGTCATCCTACCACCATTAAGGTTATATTTTATTGTAATTGTTATGATTTCCGCCCTCCTCCTACCACTGTGACTGTTGTTTTTTATTTTATTCCTTATTATTTCTACTCCTCTCCTACCACCTTTACTGTTGTTTTTTATTTTATTTATTATTATTATTATTCTTTATTTATCTTTATTATTATTTCTACTCCCCTCCTACCACCTTTACTGTTGTTTTATTTTATTTATTTATTTTATTTATTATTTATTTTATTCATTAAATATTTTATTTATTTTTATTTTATTATTTTATTTTATTTATTTTTTATTATTATATTCTTTCTTTCTTTATCTTTATTTATATTTATTTATCTTTATTATTCTTTCCACCGCTTTCTCACTGCCTTTACTGTTGTGTTTGACATGAGCGAGCAGCCAGCACTTTCTTCTAGCACGCAAAATTTCAGGGACTTGTTTTCTCTCTCATCTCTTCCCCATGAAGTCAGGATCAAGGATGATGATAATCTTGATATTGTAATATGCTCCTGATTTTATTTTTTAATTTTTATATTTTTGAAGATTTTATTTATTTATTTATTTGTTTGACAGAGAGAGAGATCACAAGTAGGCAGAGAGGCAGGCAGAGAGAGAGGAGAGGGAGAAGCAGACTCCCCACCGAGCAGAGAGCCCGAGCAGGGCTCGATCCCAGGACCCTGGGATCATGACCTGACCTGAAGGCAGATCCTTAACCCACTGAGCTACCCAGTTGTCTCTGTGCTAGACTTTAAATCAGTGTTCACTATAGAGGAAAGATCCCAGTATCCATTTAAATAGCAATAAATTGGTCATCGCCATCAAGGCCATGATATTGTCCTACTTCTCTCCACGTCCTCATTGAGGGTCTATCATCGTTCAGTCCCAATCCTCCTGAGACCCCAAATCACCGTCAGTTCACTGGCTTTGCCCCCACCATCTCACGGGACAGCTTACCACTGCCCAGCAGTTACACCAAAAATACTGAAAACTTAGCATTCTTGGACTTGCCACCAGATTATGTGGCAAGTTAAACTCATTTGGGGAAACAGCACAAAACCAAGAGGCACCTAGAGGAACACAGGTTCAAACTGATGTGAGGCAAGGACTTTGCTCCCTGGGATTTCCAAATCTTTTCCCCTCCGACTTCTGCTTGGATGCCCTCAGGTTCACACTGTACTTCCGACTCCTTATCTCAGACCAGTAATCACGGTGTCATACAACCCACTTCACTTCTGCCTTCCTCCTTAGGGCAGCAGGCAAACAACAGCCTCGCTCCCGGATCTAGGACAGACAACCCTTTCAAAATAACCGGGTGAGTCATGCCTACTTCATATCCTGAACAAATCCAGGTCCAGTTCCAACAGCCTACCAACAATGACCAGAAAATACGTGTAGAACTAGCTCTATCACGAGCCCTCTTGTTAACTGTTTAATCTCAGAGGACAAGTTCAATTCCATGCCAGTGAAATAGACCCGATTAAAAAATAAATAAATAGGGCGCCTGGGTGGCTCAGCTGGTTAAGCGACTGCCTTTGGCTCAGGTCATGATCTCAGAGTCCTGGGATCGAGTCCCACATCGGGCTCCCTGCTCGGCGGGAAGTCTGCTTCTCCCTCTGACCCTCCCCTCTAATGCTCTCTCATGCTCTCTCTCACTCTCAAATAAATAAATAAAATCTTTAAAAAATAAAAAAAAAAATTTAAAATAAATAAATAAATAAATAAATAAATAAATAACACCTAAATCTCTAGCTTCGCAGCAAACTTTTAGAAGACTTCCAAAAGACCCAGAATTAGGAAGAAGAGGGAGTTGTTTCATGTTTGCATTCATTCGTTCTTTCTTTTTCCTAAGATTTAAACTCTTTCTCATTGACTTGAATAGAAGTACTGGGCGCCTGGGTGGCTCAGTGGGTTAAGCCTCTGCCTTCGGCTCAGGTCATGATCTCAGAGTTCTGGGATCAAGTCCCGCATCGGGCTCTCTGCTCAGCAGGGAACCTGCTTCCCTCTCTCTCTCTGTGCCTACTTGTCATCTCTCTCTGTTAAATAAACAAAATTAAAAAAAAAAAACTTAATTTGAATAGAAGTACTGAAAAAGTAGTCGTCCTTTTGATTGTCCAATGGCTGTTCCTTCTCTCAGTTTGGGGATTCATAAGAGATGAAAAGAGGAGGGAGAACTGAATATCAGTATAATTACTGTATTATATATCAAATCTATCCCTGATCTTCCTGGCAAAAATTTTAAAAAAATATCCATAAGGTATATACACACCCAGGATGTGTTACGCAACCCTTAGTATCTGATTAGAGCGGGAAACGAAAAACAGAAAACAAAACGTGGTGTTTCCCTAAGAAGAAAACATTTCCTGGCACTAGATTCCAAACAAAAACTTATTTATTATTTATTTATGAGTAAACTCCAGCCTGAACACAGGGCTTGAACTCATGATACCAAGATCAAGAGGGGGGTGTGCTCTGACAACTGAACCAGCTAGGTGCCCCTCCAAAGGACAGTTTTTCCAGAGCCATCTTCAAAGAGATTTTGAACGATATACAGGATAATATGTTCAATAATCCATGGATAATTTCTTAGCAAATTTTAGAGGCCTCTTTTTTTTTGGTAACGACTTGACAAGAATCAACACTTTTCAAGACACTACGTCTGTACTCAGTTCGTAAAGGAGGGCTGGGACCCAGGGCATTGGAACGGAGAGGAGAGAATGAGAAGGAAATCGTAAGGATACTCGAGAAGTACTAAGGATCTGCCAGAGAAGACACGGGTGTTACCTTTCCTCATTCCACCCTTAAATCCAGACCTTTCTCCGGTCTGTTCTCTTTCTCTAGGCCAATGTCACTCCAGGTGCGGCGCGTGAAGCAACCTCCCATCTACAAGTTCTTACCAGTATGCTAGGAGGTCAGTTTTGAAATCGACAGCAAAGTTTTAAAATTTTATTGCCCTTTGGCAGAAGTACTTTATAGATGTTGAATCCAGTAATTTAAAATGTAAGTGTATCCTTTTAACATCTCTCTCTCTTTTTTTTTTACTTTTATTTTTCTAAAAATTAGTTGTTCTTGGATTTTATAAAAGTTGTATCCTGCCCAGGTGCCTGGCTGGCTCCGTTGGAAGGGTATGCAATTCATGATCTCGGGATTGTGAGTTCAAGCCTTATTTGAGCATAGAGATAACTAAAAAAGATTTAATTAATTAATTAATTTAAAAAATTATTAGCTTCCCGCAATGGATTTAAAATTTTTTTTTAAGATTTTATTTATTTATTTGACAGAGATCACAAGTAGGCAGAGAGGCAGGCAGAGAGAGAGAGAGGAGGAAGCAGGCTCCCTGCAGAGCAGAGAGCTGGATGTGGGGCTCGATCCCATGACCCTGAGATCATGACCTGAGCCGAAGGCAGAGGCTTAACCCTCTGAGCCATCCAGGCACCCCTGGATTGAAAATTTAAAAAAACAAAACTAGTCCTTCACCACAGGTTGAAATACTACTGTAGGACTCTTGTTTCTCAACCTTCAGGGGCCATATACTATCCTCAGGATTTTGCCATATCTGTACATTAATTTTATCATTTATTCAATAAATAGGGTACCTGCTTCTCCCTCCCAAATAAATAAATAAAATCTTTCTTAAAAATTAAAAAATAACTTTCATAATAGAAAATCATTTTTACTTAGATAAATTTGTTTTTATTTAATCTTTTAAGATTTTACTTTTAAGTAATCTTTAGACCCAACACGGGGTTTGAACTCACAACCTTGAGATCAAGAGTCACATGCCTTTCCAAGCCAGGCAGGCACCCCAATAAATAAATAAATAAATTCATTAATTAATTTAAGAGAGAGTGTGCACACACACAGTGGGGGGCAGAGCAGAGGTAGAGGGAGAAGCAGACTCCCCGCTGAGCAGGGAGCCTGATGGGAGCTCAATCCCAGGACCCCCGGATCATGGCCTGAGCTGAAGGCAGATGCTTAACTGACTGAGCCACCTGGGCAGCCTTAAATTTATTTTTAAATGATACTACATCATCACAATAAGTACTGTATCACTTTTATAAATGAAAAATAACTACAACACTATAAAAACAAAGGGATGCTCCTAAATTTAAAAATAATAGTAAAATAACAATCTTCAAGGAATGACATGGCTAACTGGTTTGCTAAAGGGCATGTCTGAAAATAAGAAAAAAAGCTCTTTTTTTTTTTATTGTTATCGCTCAACTGAAAATGAACGTCAGCTAGATGTTTTCTAGTTTGAGACAAAGATGAGCTGAATATCTGAAGGGTCCTTCTTGGACTTCTTAGGTAAGGTCGGATACTGATAATTAATTCCTACTCAAAATGATGTTCAACAAATTTCACTGTCCCCGTGAACTCCCCAATCTTCTGAATGGGTCAGGTTATTTGGTAAAACCAGAACAGCAATTTACAGAGGATTTCCTTTTCCTGCATCATTGCCATCTGCTCTGAAAAAACATTTATAAAAACCTTTTGTCAAATAGCCTTCTCATAATTTTGAAAGTGTGTTCAGCAAGTTTGTTCAGATGAAATCTCCGAAGAAACTACACGTTTTTCAATGAGCATCATCAGCAGAATGAGTGCAGTTTCTGACTTTGTTCCCAGGATCCCGAGCTTATCATGCCTTATACACAGAAAATACAATGGCTACCATTCACTGCACTCATTTTTCAATTAAAAAAATTTTTTTTGTTTATTTATTTATTTATTTATTTGAGAAAGAGAATGAGAGAGAGTGTGAGCAAGTGGGAGCAGGGCAGAGAGAGAATCTTGAGCAGACTCAGCCCTGAGTACAGAGCCTAATGTGGGGCTCGATCTCAAAACTCTGAGATCATGACCTGAGCTGAAATCTGGAGTCGGACACTTAACCAACTATGCCATCCAGCTGCCACTATAGTTATTTATTTTTTAAAGATTTTCTTTTGGTGTGGGGGTGCATGAGTGACTCAGTCATTAAGCATCTGCCTTCAGCTCAGGTCATGATCCCGGGGTGCTGGGATGGAGCCCCACATCGGGCTTCCTGCTCAGCAGGAGTCTCCTTCTCCCTCTCCTACTCCCCTGCTTGTGTTCCCTCTTTCACTGTGTCTCTTTTTCAAACAAATAAATAAAATCTAAGAAAAAAAAAAGATTTTCTTTTTTAAGAAATCTCTATACCCAGTGTGGGGCTTGACCTCACAACCCGAAGATCAAGAGTCATGTACTCCACTAAGCCAGCCAGAAGCCCCAACTGCATTCTTACGATGGGCCGGGCACTTTGTTAAGTGGCTAGTAGACATCTATATAGAACAGAGGAAGAGTTGGCATCTCTATATTATATAATGTCATTTTATGTCTACGTTACATATAACAGGATTTTACATATTATCAATAGATATATAAATGAGATTGTATATTATATATTAAATGCTATAATATATATGTGATCTATTAAAAAATCTCATTTAATTCTCTCAGTGGAAACTCCAGGCTCCAAGAGATGTACTGACCTCGTTCATTCAATAGTCAACAAACACGTCTTGACTACTGACTGCCTACTGTGTGCCAGGCCCCATCTGGGCATTGAGGTAACAGAAACGCACAGAGTGGACGTAGTCAGGTCATCTGCATTTAATGACAGTTGTGGGAAGACAGGAGAATAAGCAAGATAATTTCTGATAGTAACAAGCCTTGAAGAAAGTGATGTAACAGAGATGTGTTGGGGGGGGCGGGGTAAGAGAGGCAGGGCCTGGCTACACAAGTCTTGCCTGGAAAGGAACAGTTAAGCAGAGACTCAATGGTGAGAAGCAATCAGCCTTCCGAAGACTGGGAAGGAGCATTCCAGGCGTAAAAAACAGCTATTGCAAAGCCCCTTAAGACAAGAACAAGCTTGGCATGTTGAGGGAAAACAAAGAATGTATGGCTAGAATCGATGGGGAACGTTCTATCTCGTGTTACATAAGGCCTCGCCGCGACGTTGAGGAGTCTGGAAGTTATTCTCGGCAATGAAAAACATTTGGAAGGTTTTAATTAGGGGAGCGACATAATCTGATTTCGTTTCAAAAATATCTTTCGGGTGCTGTGTGAAGAATCACGTATAAAGGGCAAAAGAAGGAAAAGACACCAAGTTAGAAGCTTGTCTGTTGGTCCAGCACAATGGGATGGCAGGTGAACCAGAATGGCGGCCGAGAGAACGGGGTGGGTTTGGGGATGGAGTGGACTGGACACGCTGACCTGTGTGGGAAGACTCAGGGAAAGGCAGAAGAAACAGGAAAGACTCCTTGGTTTTGGTATGAACAAGTTACCTCTGGTTTCACAGCTAGTAAGAGGCAGAGCTATGTTAACCCCAAGGTCTGGTTCAAGGCCACACTCCACCCATTTCTTTTTTTCTGGGGACTGCAGAATTGAAGCTCAATGCTACGGCAGCCCATCACCCCCCAGCCACATAATCCCAACTCCCAGTGCTGGGGTTTGGTTAACGCCCTGGACCTTGGGCTGCACCCGGTACAGATGTCAGAGGGAACAGAGAGAAAGGAGTCTGGGCTGTGTAGCAAAAAGGGTTCCCGCTGGAGGCCTGGGGTCCGACAGAGACCTCTACCTGTGCCCGGCCCCATCCTATTTCCCTACAGTTCTTACCATGTAACCCCACCCTCCTTCCCAACCTCTGAGGTCTCCCGGGACAGGATCTCCCCTGTCTGGGCCCACATAACTATATAAAGTCATGTTACCATCTCAGAGGCCACCAGGGGCCTGCCCACCACTTTGGGGCTCATGGCTCTAGGCCATTCCTTCCACCTCATGTGAAAGAGATGAAGGGGAAGCAACAGAAAGTGGTATTAGAGAAGGAGAAGAGAACGTTTCAAATGCAGGAGAATAGTTTCTGGTGTCAACCATGACAGAGAGGTCCTGTGGTCTGGGAACTGAAACAGGTTGCTGAATCTGGCTAAGGGGAGAGACGCTTCGGGAAGGGAGACAGACAAAATCGTATTATGGGGAGGAAGAGGTTACAACAACCAAGCGGCCAGATGTGAGTATACATGAGGCTTTCAGGAATCTGAAAGGTAGATCTGTAGCTCAAGAGGAAAGCAGAACTAAGAAGAATAATTGTAATACAGGGCATGTATGAAAGCGCTCGTAAAGTGTTATATGAAGAGAAGGGTTATTAATATTTGACCTTATCATATGCTACCTTTCATTTCTTTTTCCCTCAGTGCCATATTTCCCTAAGCAGATTCTTCTTCTTCTTCTTCTTCTTCTTCTTCTTTTTTTTAAAATATTTTGTCCTGAAGTAATCTCTACACCCAACGTGGGGCTCGACCCCTCAACCTTGACACCAAGGGTCGCACACTCCACTAACTTGGCTTGCCAGGCCTCCCTTCCTATGCCAATTCAAATGAAATAATAAATTGTGTCTAATACTTCTTGGTGTCACCAACACAATATCCTACACAGAGAGATCAGTGAAAACTTATTTAATATATTTATTTACTTTTTAAGTAGGCTCCGTGCCCACTGCAGAGCCTAATGCAGGGCTCGGACTGACAACCCCGAGATTGTGACCTGAGCTGAGATCGAGAGATGGACGCTTAACTGACCGAGCCACCCAGGCACCCCAGATAAGTAAATGTATAAAGTCAAAATACATGGAATTTCTAGGAGCGCGTCACGCACACGTACACATTTCTCAATTAGTTTACTATACTGTGTGTACATTACTGGAGAATAATCACTTGAGAATAGATAATACTGAGTCCTATGCTTCCTTGTATTTCTCATACCTACCCCAGAGCCTTGAACATAATAGGTACTCAATTAACACTCGTTCATAGATTTCAATTACGTGTATGAGCTATCCTCACTTCAAATGGCCGTTCTCACTTCAAATGGCAAATCGTCTTTCGGCAATAACCAAAATTACAATGTAATTACGTTAAACTGCGTTCAAATATATGGATTATTTTACCCCTTTCCCAATGCAATCCAGATGTGAGACTTCCCCTAATTAAACTACCCCTTTATCAAAGTTCCATCAATCTCCTGGAGGTACCACCGTGCTCATTAACTAAATGTCAGGTAGGTACGGGAGCTACTTTGGATTTCATTTAATAAACCAGAGCAATTTAAAGTAATTACTTATATCTTGAGAAAAGAAGCTAATGTGTAGCCAGTTTAACCTGCTGGAGATCCGTGGGTGAGAAGAGCCCAGAAAGTGAGGGGATTAGGAGTAGGAACCTTATTTCTATTGCCAAGGGAATTAAGGGAATCAAGCAATTATTTACCCTAAATAAAAGGACAGAGTCGACTTTAGGAAAACTTTAAAATGCCACTTCCCGGGCGCCTGGCTGGCTCGGTCAGAGGAAAATATGACTCTTAATCTTAGGGTTGTGAGTTCGAGCTCTACCTTGGGTAGAGAGATTACTTAAAAGTAAAACCTTAGGGGTGCCTGGGTGGCTCAGTGGGTTAAGCAGCTGCCTTCGGCTCAGATCATGATCTCAGGGTCCTGGGATCGAGCCCCACATAGGGCTCTCTGCTCAGCAGGGCGCCTGCTTCCCCTTCTCTCTCTGCCTGCCTCTCTGCCTACCTGTGATCTCTCTCTGTTAAATAAATAAATAAAATCTTTTAAAAAAAAAAAACTTAAAATAAATAATTAAATAAAAAGTATTTCAAAAGTTTGTAAGATGTTTAAAAATGTGAAATTGCCGGGATGCCTCGGTGGCTCAGTTGGTTAAGCGGCTGCCTTGGGCTCAGGTCATGATCCCAGCATCCTGGGATCGAGTCCCACATCGGGCTCCTTGCTTGGCAGGGAGCCTGCTTCTCCCTCTGCCTCTGTCTGCCACTCTGCCTGCCTGTGCTTGCTCTCGCTTCTCTCTCTATGACAAAAAAAAAAAAAAAAAAAAAAAAAAAAAATTAAAAAAAAAAAGTGAAATTGCCCAATTTACTGCCTAGCTATAGCTTATGTATCTGAAAATTTACCTTAGTTAACTCTCTGAACTACAGTCTCCCTTTGAATCTAATTTTCCACATTAATGTGATTTACTTCCCAGACTTATGAGCACTGGCTTTATGACACTTGCAATAATAAAGAAGTAAGTTATAAAATATATGTCTTTCCACATAGCAATTTTCAATATACGGATTAACATTTAGACTTATATTAACTCTGAACACTTATACATTATTTGATAGACTTAAAAATGCTTTCAAGAAATGAGTGAAACTGGGATACTTTTGTTAATGTGCTAGTCAATATCAGACTAGATATTAGGATAATCAGGAAAATTACAGATACTTCTGTATTATTTAACAAAAATAATTTACATAAATTAATGACTTTATATACATTAATTTATATAGTTTAATTGATTATATAAATTAATGACTACCACAAGCTACAAAGTTATCGTAATTGAAGAACTGAGCCAAGAGACCAAATTTTTAGGTGTTTCGTTTCTATGATCTAGATTATCTGAAGGCCAAATGATGTGTTTCCCTCATCTGAAAATGGCATTATCTGTTAACCTTTAAGCTATTCAAAGAAGGGAAAGCTAATCAATTTGTACTCATCATTTACTATATCCAGATACTTTTATTTTATTTTATTACTTTTTTTAGAGTAGGCTCCACACTCAACGTGGGGCTGGAGCTTCCCACCCAGAGTTCAAGAGTCATACTCTGCACGGAACCCCCACTGGTGCTCCCTGGTACTCACTCAGATTCTCACAATACACTTCTAAGGCAAATACAACCCTCTTGCAGATGAAGGAAATGAATTTCCAAAGTATAAGTAACTCATCCAAGAGCAAACAACCAGAGGAGCCTTGTTTGTTTGTTTGTTTGTTTGTTTTACCAGCATCCAGGTTTTATCAACTCAAGGAAGGGTCTTCAATTAAACAAACCAAATAAAAGCAAAATCATGTTTCCACTATAATTGAAATACCCATATTCCCCACCAAACAATGACCTCAAAAAGTCACTTGTAGATACCTTTAATTTTTTTTCCTTTTTCTCAAAAAAAGTTACTAAACTGGGGTTCCTGGGTGGCTCCGTCATTAAGCATCTACCTTCAGCTCAGGGCATGATCCCAGAGTCCTGGGATTGAGTCCCATGTCAGGCTTCCTGCTCAGCAGAGAGCCTGCTTCTCCCATTCCCACTCTCCTTGCTTGTGTTCCCTCTCTCGCTCTCTCTCACTGTCAAATAAATTTTAAAAATCTTTTAAAAAAAAGTTGCTAAACTTATTTTCTTAGCTTATAGTCTTACTTAGCTCGTTGCCTCGGTGATGCTGCGTTCAGTGAGCGTGTATTAACTAATGGCCTTTTCAGGGCGGGCACTTACAGGAATGGGTAAGACACAGTGGGTCCCCTGAAGATTTTGTGGGGAGCAGGAAAGACAGGCAAACAAACGGCTACAAAACAAGGGCTTTGATAGTGATGGGGTGGAAGAGATCACATCAGTGGTGGCTTAAACCAGACTGGTGTGGGGTTCTGCCATGGAAGAAAGCCCATGCCGCCTCCTAAGGCAAGAGTGTTAGCCGCATGGAGAATGAGACAAAGGGGCTATCAGGAAGCCGGGAGACCATATATCAGAAGCACAAAAGTGAGAGAGCCTGGAATATTCAGGTAACTGAGAACATGTCACGACTGCTGGAATGTAGAATATTGAGGTGGGGAGCTACGGAGGAAGGAGGGATGGTAATAAAGCAGCGGGAAGCTGAGCTGGGTTCAGGATCCAAGAATCCTGTGAACCTGCTAGAGCATTCGAGCCCTCCTGAAGGAGATGCAGAGAGGTAAGAAGGGATCCCAAGCAGGGGAGTGAAATATTGGATCTCTACGCAGGAGACAGAGACAGTGTGACGAATGGATTGAAGGGTAACTAGGCCGGACAACAGTCCAAAGGCTGCCACAGCGTCCAAGCTGGAAAAGGATAGGTCCTTGACTGCGGGAGTGACCACAGGCTTGGGGTGAAAGTGAAATTCCAGAGACATCGAGAAGGCAGGCTGGAGAAGACGTGGGGACTCACAGGATGTCGGAGTAAAGGAAGGCTGAAGAAGGAATCCAGAATGGACTCCACGGTGTGGGGTGCCTGGATGGCTCGGCTGGTATGGTGTGCGGATTTTGGTCTTGGGGTTGTGAGTTCGAGCCCCATGTTGGGTGTAGAGATGACTTAATGAATTAATTTTTTTAAAAAAGGAGCTGTACCAGTGAGGAGAGCCTAGTGTCCTTCATCCAAATGAAACGACTAGTAGAGAAAGAGCAGTATTTTTCGTTTGTTTGTTTTTAGGGGATTTTTTTTAAAAATTGCATTTATTTATTTGACAGAGACACAGCAAGAGAGGGAACACAGCAGGAGAGGGAGAAGCAGGCTCCCCGCCGAGCAAGAAGCCCAATGTGGGGCTCGATCCCAGGACCCCAGGACCATGACTGGAGCCGAAGGCAGACGCTTAACGACTGAGCCACCCAAGTGCCCCTAGGGGATGTTTTTAATGATTTTTTTTTTTTACTAAGGTTTATCTTTAAATGTACAACAGAACCTAAGACAACGTTTTCTTCTAGCTATACATGGCAATAGAGGATGTGACAGGGAATCCAGATGTTTAAACAGGAATGCAATCAAGAATCACCAAGTCTGGGGCGCCTGGGTGGCTCAGTGGGTTAAAGCCTCTGCCTTCGGCTCAGGTCATGGTCCCAGAGTCCTGGGATCGAGTCCCACATCGGGCTCTCTGCTCAGCAGGGAGCCTGCTTCCTCCTCTCTCTCTGCCTGCCTCTCTGCCTACTTGTGATCTCTCTCTGTCAAATAAATAAATAAAATCTTAAAAAAAAAAAAAAAAAAAAAAGAATCACCAAGTCTCCGGCACAAGGAACAGCTTACTTTTCCTAGATGCCTTAATTCCACCTGTGGCCAGGGGACCTGTCCCCTTGGCCTTCGCTTTTAGCTCCTTGGGTATGCTTTGCTCATCTTTCAGTGTCTGCTTGAATGCCTTATCTTTGTCCATCTCCTTGGCCTGCTTCTTGGGTGTCTTCTTGCCATCTTCGTGGCCAGATGTAGTAGCTGCTGCTCCGTGTGTCATTTTTAAAACCAGGGAAGTGAAGAAGGCCATGTTGGTTGGATGCTCCCACTCACCAGAGGAGTCGGGCGGGGCAATGAGAAGAGACAGGCACAGACCACCAATAGGTAAGGTGTGGTGGGCAGCAGAAGAGCCCACCAGAAGCAAACACAGCCCAAAGGACACCGAGGAGAATCTGACATCCCAGAAGCCAAGGGAGGAGTTGAAGGAGGACACAAAATACTTCCTGGAAGGCCAGTCAGATAAGGTCAAACAGCTCACAATGGATTTAGCAAAAAAGAGGACATTGACTAACAAGGTGAGAGATGGGTGCCTGGAACTGTGGGGAATGGAAGCCAGAAGCAAGCTCTCATCTCCTGGAATTTCCTGAGGGAAACAAAGAATCATCAACAACACTTATTTGCGAAAGGCTTTGTGCCAATGATACAGTTTGAACTTTTCTCAAGCACTTTCATTTAGTTGGCAATTAAATAAGCAAAGTACTTGTGCATACCTTTTCCTTAATTACTGCTTTCATAGTCTATTCACGTTCATGTACCGACAGGCTCATCTGTAAAATGGGTTTGCTGAAGCATCAGATTCAAGCTGGGCTTGTGTGCGAAAGTTACTGTTAACTCCAACCAGCAACACAGTTTCCATATATGGAATACGATGAGCAAAAAACCTAGAACATGATCCCACACCTACCACGGAGATTCATTTAAAGCTACATCCTGGGGCACCTGGGTGGCTCAGTCGGTTAGGCATCTGACTTTAGCTCAGGTCATGATCTTGGGGTCCTGGGATCCCACCCCATCTTGGGCTTCCCTGCTCAGTGGGGAGTCTGTTTATCTCCCCCTCAACTCCCTCTACCCCCCTCAAATAAATAAAATCTTATAAAAATAAAGCTAAGTCATAAAATGTTCTGTCTCCCATATGTACATATATCTTAGAAAATTGTTTTAATAGAATTTACTTTTTAAAGTATTGTTGCCAGAGGTTAGAATGTCCCCATAATGTATAGAGAATCATACTGTATTAGGTTAATCATACTGTATTTCTTAAAAAATATTTTATTTTCAAAAGATCATATTTTTAAGCAATCTCTATACCCCACAAGGGTCTCAAAATCAAGACCCTGAGATCAAAAGTTGCATCCTCCACCCACTGAGCCAGCCAGGTTCCCCCTGGTCTTGGGGTTTTATTGGTAGAGTCTTTGAGAGAATGTGATTTATTAAAAAACATGGTTAAATCAGGGTAATAGTGATCCTCATCTCTTACATTGTTTCAAGGACTTCTTCCTCTATTTTATTTATTTATCCTTTTAAATAATGAGGATGGGGAACTGGGTGGCTCAGTAGGTTAAGCATGGACTCTTGATTTCAGCTCAGGTCATGATCTCAAGGTCATAATACTGAGCCCCATGGCAGTCTCTGATCTGGACACAGAGCCTGCTTAAGAGTCTCTCTTTCTCCCTCTGCCCCTCCTCTTCTCTCTCTCTCTCTCTCTAAAAACAAAAGCAAGTAATGAGGGCACAAAGAATTAATTTTTCTTGCCTTAATAATGTTCCATGATACGATTTTAGGTGTAACTATGTTTGTAAATTTCATTAATATATTTTTTAAAGATTTTATTTATTTACTTGAGAGACAGAGATGGAGAGAATGAGTGGGAGAAGGAGCAAAGGGAGCTCCAGCCCGGAGTGAAAACCATTCTTTCTTCAGTGTCTAGAAAAGACTACTCCGCTCCAACACAAGTGTAGCATTGAATTTTAAAAAAGAAAGAAAATAACTGGAAAAAAATTACTTCAGAATCTTTCAATTAAATTCACACTATTCTGCATGATTTTTGACCCACCATTTTAAATTATAACACCTGAAGAGGAAAAAGTTATATTAATTCAGTAAGGAGGAGAATATAGCTGAATTAAGAATAAAGAATTTTTTAAAATAATAGATTTTTTTCCCTTTGTTTAGAGATTTTAATTAATTTTGAAATAATTGAATTTCCCTTCCACATTGGAATTTGAATAAATTAGAATTTCTAAAGTAGAATTTGGATGCTCTTTCTGGACTTCTCAGGAAAAGAATTCTTTAGTACAGTGGAAATAACAAGAAACCGTGGGAAAGAGACCCACAGAATCATAATTATCCCACAGAGAAAGAAAAAGGCTAAATGGAGTCCAAGGATACTCTTTTAGAGATGAGGAAAGCAGATTTCAAAATATCTGAAGATAGGTAACACGAGATGGACAGAGATTCAAAACCCAAAAATAGTGCAAGACCACAGAGGACTAGCAACATTGGGATCATGTGGGATTGTATTATTAGGACTTTTTGTGGAGAAGAAAAGGTACAGTCTGCCGCAAGCAGGATGGCTGCGAAGATTCTGGGTGTGCTCAGACTTTCAAAGGGCACGAGCCGAAGATGAAAGCCCGGACACAACCAGGGATGATGGGCATGGACCTGAAAGAGATTCACAGATGTTTATGCCCAGACGACTCTGAAGCACATCCCTCAAAGGGAAATTTCTGCAGCTCAGAAATGAAGCCCGGGGAAGAAAGGCACAGGCCCATTGCATGGTCTGGAGAAAACACAGATTTCACTAACATCTCGTTTCCTTTTTTATCACGAGGAGGCTTTACTCTGGAAAGACAAGCACACGCTGGCTCAATGCAGCCACGTCTCCCCAGGGCCTTCTCTGAGATGCCACCTCCCAGGGCCCCAGGGTGCAGAGGACACCTCTCTGGCAATCAGGGCAGTAGGCAGAAAAGGACACACATTCTTATTCTCCCGAGAGGGAAGGGGAGGAGCAAGGTCAGCCACAGACCAAAGTGCTTTACATTACGTTCCAGAAACATTCAAGAATTTCACTGGGATCACACTGAGGAAATAATTCAGCAAACCCTTGGAGCCAAATTAGGTTTATAAAATCACTACATGCTGGCTTCTTTCTTTCTTTCTGTTTAAAGATTTTATTTACTTATTTGAGAGAGTGAGAGAGAGAGAGATCGCAAGCAGCAGGAGAGGGCAGAGGGAGAGGGAGAAGCAGACCCCCGGCCAAGCAGGGATTCCCCATGCAGGAATCGATCCCTGGACCCTGGGATCATGACCTGAGCCGAAGGCAGATGCTTAACTGATTGAGCCACCCAGATGCCCTTGTATGGTGTCCTTTAAATGTCTAGGTGTGCCCCATAGAAAAGACAGTTAGTTAAGACCCATTGCCCAGGTCAGTTCTACTTCTTATTATACCTGGGGCAAACGACTGAACCTGTCTGGACTTGATCTTCTATAAAGTGATTATCTATAAAATGGAGCTAATAATAACTATCTGGAAAGGCCAGTATTAAATGAAACTATAAATAAAAAGCACACGTTTACATAGTGCATCATGAATGTCATTGTTGATGCCGTTAGGGGCAGTGATAGTGGTCGTAATAGATCAACAGTCGTTTCATTTGCCGCAGAGCAAACCAAGCAATACGTTTCTGCACGAAAATGGGCTTCCCCATCTGTACCAGGTAAGATTTCTGTCTGCAAAAAAACAGACAGGCAGACGAAAAGTGACCTGGTCAAAGGGAATTTGTTTTCCGCATGAAGCAAGTTCACTGTGTCACGGCTGTGGATCTGCAGCCCCATGGTGCTCTTGGGCTTTCTCTCATGGCCACAGGATAAGCCCCAGCAGCTGCTGCAAACAGGAAGGAAACAGGAATGGGCACTCATCAAAGGCCTCTCACCCATTATCCGGCAGGAAGATCGCTCTCACACCCCCTCCCTTCCCCTGCAGCCTCTCCCTTAGATCATCTTGTGAGACGCACTCCCCCGCCCAAAAACTCCTCTCTAAGGCAGCAAAACAGGTACTGGTCAACCCATTTTATGTATTTATTTATTTTTGTCATCCCATGTGAAGATTTACAAATTTTTTTTTTTTTAAAGATTTTATTTTTTTGAGACAGAGGAAAAAGCATGAGGATCTGAGGATCGGGGGCAGGAGAGAGAGAAGCAGGAAGCCCACTGAGCAGGGACCCCCTTGGACCCCAGGATCATGACCTGAGCCAAAGGCAGGCACTCAGGTGACTGTGCCACCCAGGCATCCCAAATATATATATATATTTTTTCATTAAATATTTTATTCTTGGGCACCTGGGTGGCTCAGTCGGTTAACCATCTGTCTTTGGCTTGGATCTTGATCCCGGATTCCTGGGATCCAGTCCCGTGAGGGGCTCCCTGCTTAGCAGACAGCCTGTTTCTCCCTCTCTCTCTCCCCCTGCTTGTGATCTCTCTCTCCCTCTCAAATAAATAGATGAAAAACCTTTTAAAAAATTTATTCTTAAGTAATTTCCACACCCAAGGTGGGACTTGAACTTACAACCCCTAGATCAAGAGTCACAAGCTCTACCGATTCAGCCAGCCAGGCACCCTAAGATTTACAAATGTTTCTTCAAAAATTGGGAAGCACTAAGCCAGATGGTCTCTCATGATTGCTTCTGGCCTCATGACTCACACTTTCTTTCCCAGAAATCCCCCTGATTTCATCTCCCTGTTTTCTTCCTCTTCCATTAGATGGATCAGATGTCTTTCAAAATATCACCTTCCTTTTCTGGCAATGCAACAGGAGAACAGCAGTAGAAACAGTATGCCATAAGGGATTGCATAAGTGAGTGAGTGAGTGTGTGTGACTGTGAGCGTTGAGTGTGTGTGTGTGTGTGTGTGTGTGAATGTGTGTGTGTCTAGAGAATACAGACAGAGAAACTAGGTTTGCCTTTTAACTTCGTCCTGTTATCTTTCAAACATAAAATTAAAAAGTCTTCCACACCTTTCTGATCATTCCCAGGCGTGGCTCTCTCTCCCACCTTCCCCCCTACCCCTGGCTCTCTGCACTCTCTGCTCCCCACTTCTCCCATGCCCTCACAAGGCATGGGATTAAAAAGATCTCCATCTGCTGAAGAAGTAAAGCAGAAACCCTGAAAACCAGAAGCCCCCTCTCTATGGCCCAGTGTGCAGCAGGCTAGAGCCGGCACTGCTATTCCCTGCCTTTCACAGGGAGGACTTCTCTCCTTCTCCCTCACTTTGGAGCTCACTACCCAGCTGTCCCGGGCCCACTGCATTCCAGAAAGATAACAGGGAATCCCAAAGTAGGAGCCTGCCCCACTCACAGCCAGTGGGGGCTCGTGATCGTGGCGTTGACTTGGACCGGTCAACGCTTAGGTACCACCGATGAAATAAGATGCTAATCATTCCACACCCGCCAAAATCACTACGAAATACAGTTTCGGTGGGATAAATGCTGGGTCCCATGGGCATCAGATAAGGACGGGGGCTCAGCAGGGGTATGAGAGGAAGTCTTGATTTCAGAGGGCAGAGAGCTCAAAGACAGCAGCAGCCTGACCAACCTCCAAGAAGACGGGGTGACTTTAGGAAGGTTCGGGACTCACCAAACACAGGGACGCAAAGGTGTTCACAAATCAGAGAACTGAGATGGGGGGTTCACCTGAGCTCCTACCCAGGGAAGAAGTGTTGATAAGCTTAATTGGGACTCTTGCCCCAGCAGAGCAACAGCCTCGGACTTACCAGACCGTAGCCTGGGGCACGACTGGCTGTAGCCTGGTGGTTAAGTGCTCTGTTTCCGAAGTCCTACTTTCTGAATTCAAATTCTGCCCTTGCTAATCCTGGGTAAAGTCCCCAGCAGCTCTCTGAGAACCAAGTCCCGCAGATAATCTGGGCAAACACAGAGGACCTGCCCACAGGAACATCAGTGTCAGCTTCCACTCTGGATGTCCTCCCCTCCTGATGTAGATAATGCTGCGACTTTCCACAGGTGCCCCAGGCTGCGAAGAAGCATGGGGGGAGGGGCATCCAGATAACGTTTTTCAGGAAAAGTCCCCTTATCAGCATAGTAAATAGGAGGTCCTCAGACTTCAATTTCAGAAATGCTGCGAAGGCATTGCATGAGGGTATAATCCTATTAAATTAAGAAAACTTGGCTGAATGAAAATTTACAAAGGAATGTTACGTTCTGTGGAACCTCTTAAGTGTCTCTAAACTTAGCAATAACTCCTCACATTTGTGACTTGCTTTTAGATATCAAGTGCGTGACCACGTGTTGTTTATTTAACGTCTGCCACATTATCAGAAAATCCTACCTGCTGGGGGTGGCTGTTGCGTAGTGTAGCAGAACTTTCTGGCTCTAGGTTTCCTTTCTTCATAGGGCTGACTTGGGAGAGTAACTTTCTTACTGTTACTGTTTTGGTGGCGGGACCATGGGCGGCCAGAATCCCCTTTGTCCTTGATGAGAACACGTATCACCCACAAAAAATAACTTTCCCCTGAAATAGAACCTTTTAAACAAGCGTGGTTTGTAAACCACCTGCATCAGAAACTTTTTATCTAAAGGCCTAGGTAGGCAGAGATCCAAATCCCGCTTCAGCACAGTAAATCCCAATTTCTGGGCACAAGGACTGGAAATCTGGGTTTTTAACAAACACCCTAGACAATTCTTAGACACTCTAACAATTAAGGACAATTGTGCCAATGTTGGAACTCAACTAAAAATAGTTCAATTCGGCCCAGCTCGCTGCTGGGCAAATGGCAAATAAATAAAATGCAGCCATATCAAAGAGACTCAAGTGCAAGAGGATTCCACCCAGCCAGCAAACCACATTCCAAGCCCACCCTAGGGAACCCAGGGTATGGGTTAGGAGGAGACAAGTGAGGTACTCAACCATGCACAAAACTTAAGGGGAAGCCACTCAGTAATCAAGATAAAAAGTACCCCAATGCAATATTTTATTTTTTCCATGCAATATTTTCATAAGTCAAAACTAAAGTCAAGAAATCCAGGATGAACAGAGTAACACATTTTTTTTTTAAAAAGATTTTATTTATTTATTTGACAGAGAGAGATCACAAATAGGCAGAGAGGCAGGCAGAGAGAGAGGAAGGGAAGCAGGCTCCCTGTTGAGCAGAGAGCCCCACGCGGGGCTTGATCCCAGGACTCTGGGATCATGACCTGAGCTGAAGACAGAGGCTTTAATCCAATGAGCCACCCAGGCACCCAAGAGTAACACATTTTAATATAATATAATTTAATTTTTTTTTTTTTAAACCAAGCTCTATGCCCAGCGAAGGACCAGAACTCACAACCCCAAGATCCAGAGTCCTATGCCATAACGACTAGGCCAGCTAGGTGCCCCAAAGTATCAAATTTTTAAAAAATAAAGACAGGATCTGTACCAACCAAGCCTTCCTTTTGCTGTTGGCTCTCATATGGCCCCTCTGGCTCACCAGGACCGCTCTTGACTTTCTGGGTCAGCGCGCGGACCAGTCTAGCCTTTTACTGTACCCAGAGGTAGAGACCGGGAGGTGGACGCCCCCCATCTCGTCCTCCTGTTGCCATTCAGAACATCTGAGGTCAAACACCTCATTTCATTGACTGGACGCATTGCTCCTTCCTTCAGAAATAAAAGTTAGATCAAGGTCTGTGGTCCTTCACCAAACAGAATTTTATTCCAGTGACAGGATTAACTTGCTGAAGACATATAGGCTCCTATGAGCTTCACCCACTCTGCCGACGCTCAATTTAAGGGACTCTCTGCAGCAATTACAATGGCCATATAGGTCCCTCCGTGGGGTGTCACTCTGCCTCAGATGCCGCTTTCTGATAGACTCTTCTGGGTGTGTAAAATTTTAAATCCTTTATAAACATCAATGATTGGCATAATTGGTGTAATTATAGGTATCTAAAAAGCAGAAAATGCCTAGTAACAGCTGCCAATAGTTGGTTTCAGGAAACATGCAGTCACTTGTGGAGAGCCGAGCTCCGGTTTAAACGCTTGGGGAATATTACTTCCAGATGGACCGACTTGAATCAGAGATGGCACAGAGATAGAGAGAAAAGAGCTCCCTCCCCAGGGACTCCCCAGGGACTGAACCACGCGGGAATCAGGGGGTGGGATATGTTCTCTGAGGAGAGCCTTCCCTGACTGATGAGTAGGAACAGGTTAGAGAACCACAGTGGGCCCCAGGCACTTACGGTAGGGACCCCCAGAGATGAACAGTTTCAATTACCTTTGGTCGGGTTTGTCCGTCAATGTTGCACGGTTGTTATGGCCGCTGTTCATGGCAGCCAAAAAGAGAAAACAATGGCAGTCCTCGTGTGCAAATGCCTGTCTTCTTACAAGTGCGCCTGGAGGAAATGGGAATATCTTGCATTTTTCTACCCCCTAATTATTTGGGGCTGAGTTTCATCCATAACATGCTTGTGGGTTATTGAGAAGTTCTTTGAGCCAATCTTGTTAGTAATATGGGTTTACATGTATTAGGGAAAGGTATTTGGACATAATAGGTATCTGCAATGTTGCAACATGGACCATAACACCCTCCCACTCTTTTGGAGAACATGTGGGTTTGGAAGGGGAAGGGAAAATTATTGGGAGATTCCCAAGGGCCCTGCTGTCATCGAGCCTTTCAAAATGGCAACCAATTACTAACGTACAGCTGAAGATGTCCTGCCGTGTCTACTGAATGTTCTCCCTTCACATTGTCAAATTACTCACCCTTTTACGAGTGGACAGCTTTATTGAACTTAACTAGCATCGTGTTTTTAAAATTAAATATGTCTAGGGCTACCTGGGTGGCTGCGTGGGCTGGCTTCTGACTCTGGATTTCAGCTCAGGTCCAGATCCCGGGGTCAGGAGTCTGCTTGAGGATTCTCTCTCTGTCTCTTCCTCTGACCCGCGCCCCTCCATATTCTCCCTCTCTAAAATAATCTTTTTTAAAAAATAAAATAAAATGTAAATATGTCTAGTTTAAAAAACTGAGAAGCACTTGATTTAATTTTTAATCATGCTGATGTTCTTCTAATATCAACCTAAGAGTAGTCTTAATGGAAAGACACTGGCTTTTATTTTATTTTGAGGGGCCAGGGATTTTAATAACAATTTGGATAATAATAGTTAATTTGAGACTGTAGACCACTGCTTTCTAGGATTATGTTAGAGTTGGGGGATTTGGTAGGATTAATCTAGTGCAATGGGTCAAATGGACTCTAATGCTTCTTAGGAATCTAAAAAGTTACACATTCTATGATCATGGGGTGCCTGGGTGGCTCAGTCAATTAAGGATTTGACTCTTGATCTCAGGGTCTCGAATTCAAGCCCCACCTTGGGCTCCATGCTGGGTGTAGAGCCTACCAAAAAAAAAAAAAAAAAAAAAAAATTCTGTGATCAGTGACTTTATTTTATATCCCAAAGCATGTTTTCTCTTTCGTTTTTTTAAGTACAATTTTTATGTAAAATAGATGAAAGAGGAACTGTTCTGGTTACATGTTTATGTGTGATTTTCTTTGAGCACATCTGTTTCAAAGAGAAAGAAAGGGAGTAGTGAGTTTTGGGCTTCATGAGGACTAGATGGGATGAACGCCCTTTCTTACGTGTAAAGGCGTCTTATGTCCATCCCAAACTATCTTTTACCATTTGCCACACAGATGTCCCACCAGTATAGTGCGATAAGATTGGCGTCACAGAGCAAGGAGAAAACAAAACAGTGTCTAATAACATTGTAGTATTAGAGTCCATAACTTTCTCGTCACGTCCAATTATTAAAGAGTCCACCATAGGGCGCCTGGGTGGCTCAGTGGGTTAAGCCGCTGCCTTCGGCTCAGGTCATGATCTCAGGTCCTGGAATCGAGTCCCACATCAGGCTCTCTGCTTGGCAGGGAGCCTGCTTCCTCCTCTCTCTCTGCCTACCTCTCTGCCTACTTGTGATCTCTCTCTGTCAAATAAATAAATAAAATCTTAAAAAAAAAAAAAAAAGAGTCTACCATATAGGGACACCTGCGTGGCTCAGTTGGTTAAGATGCCAACTCTTGATTTTGGCTCAGGTCATGATCTCAGAATCTTGGGATTGAGCCCTGCATTGGGCTCTGCCTTCTGCGTGGAGTCTTCTTGAGGGTTCTCTCTCCCTCGGCCCCTACCCCTGCTCAGGCTCACTCTCTTTCTAAAATCAATACATAAATCTTTAACAACAACAACAAAGTCCATAGAGTTTTCAGGATGCCTGGCTGGCTTAGTCGTTAGAGTATGTGACTCTTGATCTAGGGATCATGAGTTTGAGCCCCATGTTGGGCATATAGATTACTTAAAAATAAAATGTTTTAAAAAAAAGGCAAGTCCATAGTTTTAAAGATTTTATTTATTTTATTTTATTTATTTATTTGTGAGAGAGAGTGCAAGTACGTAGAGAGGCAGAGAGAGAGAAAGGAGGAAGCAGGCTCCCCGCTGAGCAGAGAGCCTGATGCGGGGCTCGATCCCAGGACCCCGAGATCATGACCCGAGCCGAAGGCAGAGGCCTAACCCACTGAGCCACCCAGGCGCCCCCATAGTTTTAAAATTTACCCTCAGACTTGACTTAAATCTCCTGTTCTCTTTCCCACAATTTGAGTAGCTTCAAATGTAAAAATGCTTTCTTCCCACGCCACTTCAAACTTAGCTCCTCTAGTATGTTGGGGGGTGAACGGAGCAAAGGGAACAATACAAATACTCGTTTACATAACTGGCCACTGCCCTCTTACCCACTCTGCTGATTCCAACTCAGCTGCCTAAACTCATGACTGAACAGAATGCCAATCCCACTTCTTACAGGCACCCTAATCCCTTGGAGAATCCCTCAGAACTTCCCATCACTTGGCTTTGGAACGGGACAAGGTCTGCTGTGCTCCCCACAGGGATGTCTCGGGACTCTGATTCTTCTCTTTCCATCTTCTGCTTGCTTGGCCTTGGCCGGTGGGGTGAGAAGGAGAGTACTACATTTGATAACTGGCCCCGACACTGGACCCTGTCTTTAAGAATGTGGTATACTAGGGCACCTGGGTGGTTCAGTCAGTTAAGCATCTGACTTTGTCATGACCTTGGGGTCCTGGGATTGAGCCCCACGTGCTTTCAGTAAAGAGTCTGCTGCTTCTCCCTGTGGCCCTCCCCATCGTGTTCTCTAATCAAATGAATAAATAAATCTTAAAAAAAATAATAATGTGGTATATTTCAACTCATTGTTAATATCCTTGAGGCCTCCATGCCAAAAATAAGGCTACAGAGAGAAGACCTAGTATATTAAATAGATAAAAACCAAAGTGTTTCCAGTGAGAGTAGTATGGATAGTAGACGAGGAAGGGTGATGCTCTGCGAACCTTGGGTTTACTCTCCCGGAATTCGGAGAGGACAAAGAAAGGATGTAAAAGGAAGTCTGAAGGCTCTCGGACCCCAAGAGCAAAGGCAGTAATAGAGGGGTGGGATAAGTAGGAATGCAGAGTTCCACTTTAAAAGGGATTTTGAGGATAATACATGCAAAAAAGAACCAAGAATTTGGTATTGGGAAGGAGGGTGCCTGAGTGGCTCAGTCAGTTAAGCATCTGCCTTCTGCTGTGGCCGTGATCTCCCAGCCCGGGATCAAGCCCCATGACAGGCTCTCTGCTCAGCGGGGAGTCTGCTTCTCCCTCTCCCTCTGCCTCTCCCCGTGTCTGTGCTCTCTCTGTCTCTCTCCCTCTCAAATGAATAAATAAAATCTTAAAAAAAAAAAAAGTCTCTGGTATTGGGAGGATGCCAAGACACATAGAGAACCAAGAGCGTACCTGATCAGTATTAATATCCACACCTTCTTTTTTTTTTTTTTTTTAAAGATTTTATTTATTTGACAGAGATCACAAGCAGGCAGAGAGGCAGGCAGAGAGAGAAGGAGGAGAAGCAGGCTCCTTGCTGAGCAGAGAGCCCTGTATGGGGCTGATCCCAGGACCCTGAGATCATGACCTGAACTGAAGGCAGAGGCTTTAACCCACTGAGCCACCCAGGCACCCCAATATCCACACCTTCTTGATGTGACATTCGGCAACCAATGAACGATGCTCACTAGATCCATGGACTTTAAATTGTGTTTCTTCCAGAACGCTCGTGAAATTTCTAGTTCCCTTACAATCATGTTTCTTTGAAACAGAGCCCCATGATTTAGGTTACTTGAGCGAGCCTCTGGTTCTTGCAAACACAGAGCCTAAGGAGAGTAAAGCCAATAACACAACAATGAGAACCGGCCTGGTGAGTTCTAATGAAAAAGAAAAAGACCCTATGCGCTGACACCATGGGGTGGGGATCAAGGCCATTTCTGTGAGTGTTGTGTTTTTTTTAATCAGGTATCTTATCAGAGACTTGTGATAGAAACATCATCTCAGAATGATTTACAGATATTCCTGCTTACTTGTGAAAATAATCTACACCCTCTCTGGGGATAGGGGAAAGGATTGTTTTCAAAATTTGTTTATTATTGTTTTTTATTGTTTTTATTGTTGTTTTTTTTTATTATTTTTTTTTTTAGTTTGTTTAATTTTTAAGCTTAGACCTATCTGATTTTTTTTTTTAATTTATCTCCAACACCCACTTCATACCTAACTAGCTCCAGGATGGGAAACCCATCATGAGCTTATGTTTCTAGCACGAAGACCTAGCAATTCCACTTCTGGGAGCTACTCAAGAAAAACCTCTCCCATGTTTGCACAAATAGGTTGTTATAACAATCAAAACTGGAGATCCTCCTAAACCAATGTTTTTTAATCTACGGGACTACAGGTACGTGTTCAGAGCACACTTACCACCATCTTGAGAGATTATTTGGGAAGAGTCTTTGGGCAACTCTATTTGGGAAACACAAAGTCCTTTTCACCTTCAGCAACACCTTCCCCTGGCCCACACCCCAATTTTTTTTCTGGGTGCTCACCCCCAACATAAATTAAAACTGTTAGCAAGTCCTCTAATGTATTAGCATCCCGTCTTTCAAGTGACAGGCTTCTGGACCTACTCTGGTTAGGGGGAGGAACAAAGTGCAATGTGTTTTTAGACTAAAGTCCCACAACTTCCCAGGAACTTCAAATAAATTATTCAGTGTCTCAGGGGCTTGGCAAACAAGAGAGATAAAAGGGCCACATTGGGAGTGTGGGAAAGGGGAGGGAGAAAGCAGAGGCCAAGGTGAAGGTCAGGAGTTCCTGAAGAGGTATTTTCACAGGTTTTAGGTGTTGGAGCTGGGGAAGTTAGGACAAGCGCTGGTAAGAAAGTGGCAATTAACCACCTATGCAAGGGGAGCTAACTGATTGTTAAATAAGGCTCTGCCTTAGCTCTTACAAAAGCAGTGATATGCACCATACACTTCAGCCAATCATCCGGCTCCAGGGCTGGGCATTGACTATCTGAAGCATGATAGTGTTTTCAGTTGCCTCCTGTCTTTCAACTGCAGACTGTGTCAGGAAACAGCACATTTGTTATGTGTTTAAAAACTAGTCCAAAGAATTATGTATAGGGGAAGATATCTAGGGAACCAAGCAGGCTCAAGGACGATATTTCATTTGATTCTTCTGTCATGGCCTACCCTTAAAAAGAAAAACAAACCAAAAACCCACCTCAAACTGAGTATCATTTGGATGTCTTATGTGTGACGCAAAGCATCGTTGAGTATTGGCACGCAAATGAGCTACAACATTGCTCCAAAAAAAAAAATCTCCAAGGTAGAGGTAGGGCCTTCCTGCCATGACCAGACTTCGGCCGGGCATGTCTGGCTGTCCTCCACAAACCAACTGCCCCGAATGGAAAGTGCCAGAAAAAAAACAAAATGGGTAAAATTTACTATCACCTGTCCCCCCTGACACAGATGCAGGGCGACACACAGACAGCCCCCAGGGAAATACCGCTGGGTGATGTGAGGGTTTTTGGTTTTTTTTTTTTTTTTCTCCTTCTTCTTTTTAAGATCGAGAAGGAAAACAACACTTGCAGGAAACCATAAAACCCTTCAAGTTAACTGTAGCCAACGGTCAATCTCATTAGGATATAATGGGTAGCTTGTGGCCCTCTCTATAAAGACTGAATGCGTTCCTCTGAATAATTTCCAATTTTCTCACTTGCTGGAATCTCTCTGCCTTTGAGGCAGCAAAGAGAAGTTTCGCTCTCTGTATTTATACCTTTCTCTTCTCCGACTCAGTTACTTCTTCCAATCTTCAGTCTCAGAGTTCATTTTTTATTGGAGCACATTTGGTTGAAATGGAATATATGCAAATATTTAACCCAGCTCATCACTTAAATTTTTTTTTTAATTTTTTAAAAGATTTTATTTATTTGACAGAGAGAGACACAGGGAGAGAGGGAACACAAGCAGGGGGAGTGGGAGAGGGAGAAGCAGGCTTCCCGTTGACCATGGTGGTCTGGGTTCCAGGACCCTGGGATCATGACCTGAGCCGAAGGCAGGTGCCCAACGACTGAGACACTCAGGCGCCCCTGGCTCATCGCGTAATCTAGCTCTTTCAACCAGGATAGTAGGAGAGACTCTTTGGGAAGCAGATCACCAGTCAGAGGGCTGACAGAATCTGGGCCCACAGGCCTAAGGCCTTGGCTAACGTCTGTTACTCTGTTACTGAAGTAAAGACATCTAGTACTGAAATCAGGACTTGGCTCAGGAAGGGGTTTCCATGAGAGACTGTGGACTCTGAGAAACAAACTGAGGGCTTTGGAGGGGAGGGGGTGGGGGGGTTGGGTGATCCTGATGGTGGGTATTAGGGAGAGCACTTAATGCATGGAGCACTGGGGGTGGTGCATAAGCAATGAATGTGGAACACTGAAAAGAAATAAAATGGAAAAAAAGAAAAAGAAGGGGTTTCTGTGCCCTTTCTCTCATTTCTGACCTCCTGACCTCAGACCGGACACTGAGCCACTCTCCATACAAAGAAAGGGAGTGGTGATCCCTTGCAGCACTCTTACTGCGAGAAGATGCGAATATGCCATGGGGGCAGGGATTCTCAAGTTTAGGGAACACTGCAAACATGGGGGGGTTTAATTAGGGCCCAACTTGAGTCTGGTCATCTTTATAGTCTCTGCCCTTCACAAGAATGTCCAGGTGATTCTGAGGTAGGGGCTCATGGACCAGACCGGAAGACACAGATTCTGGAGCGTTCATTTTTAGGAACTTAGGGTCTTGTATGTTGCTGGCACTGTAGCAGGCTTGTGCAGGTGCTGTCTTTTCTATAACCACCCGTACTGTAAGGATCTAGCATTGAATGAGCCCTTATGGTATGCTAGGCATTGCACCGGTATTCTACACTGAGTAATTTTGCTCCATATTCACAATGGCCTTATGTTGTCAGAGAGCATTCTTCCTATTTAACAGAATACTGAGGTGTAAAGAAGCTGAGAAATTTGATCAGAGTCCCTGAGCTAGAATTCCCAGCCTGGTTTAAGTCCAGGGACCCTACTGACCACAGCTGCTATAGAGAGCAGGCTAATACGTAAAAGCATTTTGGAAGCTCTTAAGGCCCCATTCAAACAATGTAAATGTGAAGTCAACAGACAAGTCTTACAACATTTGTTATATGCAGCTGAACCAGGGAAGGCAGATCTGGGGACCCCAGAAGTAGTTAAGGCCTGGTTCCAGTCCTCCAAGACTTCCAGTGGAATGGGAGACCAGTTTGGCTACATTGAGAGTTTTGGAGAACTGGAAAGGCAGGCTAAAGCCATCTTGTGAAAGCCTCAAGGGGCAGCACGTGAATTTCGCATTCTTTCCTGGATAGACGGGAATCTGGTTAGATTTTGAGTCTGAAACACCATGCACCCCCTTCTCCACTTTGGTTTTTGAAAGACAGCCAGAGTAAAAGATCTAGAAATGCATCTGGAGAGAATTTTCCAGGATGGACAGGAGGGGTGAGGATAGACGTTAGCAAATATGGGTTAAAAAAGTAGTGTATAGGCCTCAAATGCTACGGGGGGGGGGGGGAGGGAGGGGGGTATTAAACAAAACCACGAGAAAAATAAAGCATACCAACCTTCCACCGTGAGACACCCGATCAGGTAAGATGGATTTGTATTTCTAGCAGAATTCTTAGTTTCCCTGGACACAGGATCTTTTCGATGCCTCCGTGGGATCCTTAAATTATTCTGAATTTATGATTAAACATTCTGACCCCTAGCATTCCTCAAACCACCGTTTCTAATTCATGAGGACCCTATACATACAGGAAATAGTAACTTATGTTGCCTTCTACTTCCCAATCCTTTGCTTTCACTTTCTTCAGAATCCCCAAGCGTCCCCAGCATCCTCCACCCCAGTCCCCAGAGCAGCTGGAGCACAGACCCAAGAAGCCATTCAGGCACTCAGCCCACCCTATCGGCTTACATGCTCTGTTTTTTCTTGGCACTTATAGGTACTCAGCTAGGAAGTGACAAAATGGCATCAGCAAGTCTACTACTGGTTCACATTTCTGATGGAGCCAAAGGCCAGAAGCAGTGTATTTAGGGAAAAACGGTCTGATGGCCTTAAAAAGAAATGAAATGTATTCTTTTCTGCCAATCCAAATGTTCTGAAAGAAAGAGCCGTACTCAACCGGTTCGTTTTTCAGGTTTATGGTGCCGTATAACACCCAATGCATGAGGATTCCCTGTGAATGAGAAAACTGCTTCAGAGGGAAATAGAATAATGTTCCTCCATCACCTGCGAGGAAGACACACACATTGAGGCCTTTATCTTTACAGGACCATTATCGAAGTTCTTCAAGAAAATATTCAAAGCCTCTGCCTTGACATGAAAAATATGGGGGAAAAACACAGTTCTAGAAGGAGAACCCTCCAAAATAAAATGTAAAACATGTATCACACTGGCTTCACTTAGGTCAAGGTTTTGATACTTTGGATCTGAAAAAAAGTGAAACAATCACATCATCCTTTAAGGACAAGGAACAAAAATTAAATTTCAGCACTTTGAAAAAAGTCCCCCGCCCCCCCACCATTGCAAAGGTTTTTGAAGAGACACAAGTTGCCATGTTTTCTTAAGGTCTTCTTAAAAGACCTTAAGACCTTCTTACCATTGTGGAACACAAGTGCAATTAAAACTATGTTAGCAAAATACAAGGAAAAAAATTGGAAATTAGCAGCTGTAATAATTTTAAAGAGGTGAACTTATATTGAAACACAGCAGCTAGACTATTCTGGAAGTAGAGATTACTGCTCTTCCTGGAGCAAAAAAAATGTGCTGGTTTTGTACTAGTCCCCCCAAATCTATTCTCCTCAGATGCAGGATACTCCCCTACCTACAAGCAGTCCTGAGGGTTAAAGATTATTTCCAAACACATCTGCTCCTTAACCCCTTGTCTTCCGTGCTAAAAAAAACTAGGAGACATAGAGAGGACACACCTTTAATTAACAAACGTTTGGGCGTGAAGATGGGTTTTGTTAGTTAACGGCAAGAGTTAACCCTCCAAGTAAACAGGAAATAGCGCTACTTAGCAAGAGGCAGGTTCCAAACCAAGTCCTAATGGGCCTTTTCCCTCCATGCATACAGGCCTCAGGAATACAGCTGTGTCCGATGCATATAAAACGTATCAATCTCCCCTAGCTGAAAGCAGGCTTCTCCCTGAAAGGGTGGGGGGGAGGGTTGGATTTCCTGTCGGTCCTCAGGGATCCCACTTCCCCAGGTCCTAGTACTGCATTTGTCACATTAAGAACCCACAGAATGGGCATGGCACAAAATGGAGATCTTCTAGCACCGGGTGAACCTTTCTGCTGCAGAGGAAGAAATTTACACAACTTCTCCATTTCGAAATTAGCGATGGCTTCCTCCTCCACAATATATCGATCATCTAAAAGGCTTATTTGTTCTTGATCCGTGTAAAGCGATTCTAGCCACGGCTGGATGGTAACCACGGGGCCCATGAAGGAGAAAGCAGTTTTAGGAACAGGAGGTTAAAATGCAGATCAGCTGGCCAGTTTTCATCTGTAAAGAACCCTCTCCATGCGGCCCTTCCCCCCTCTTTTTAAAATTTCAAGACAAAGGGCATTTATTTAAATGTGGTAAACTCTGAAAATTCCTAGAAAGCGTGTAGAGTTGACACATAACTCATTTCAGGGTCAGAGCTGGCCAAATCTGGCCAAGAGGAACTTGGTATTCCTCAGGAAGATAGCATTGAACAGGCTGCCCTTGGAGAAGTTACTGTTTCAGAGCTAAAGCAGATCAGAGAGCGTCCACCCGGGGAGGAGGGCCCTCCCAATCTCGGGCTCTGGGCAGAGAATAATGACAAAAGTCGAGATTTAGGGTTCAGTTCCAGCTGATTTTATTTCCTTCTCAAAAAAAGTTATTTACAGAAGGTATATATCAACAATCTGACAGGCAGTGAACTCGACATGATTAGCTGGCATGATTTTTTCTTTTTTCTTTTTTTTTCCCCCAAAACATTTTTTTTTTTTTTTGTGGCCTTGAATTTTAAGACAAATATTCTACACGGCATATTGCACAGGATGGATGGCAAAAAAAAGTTTAAAAACAAAAACCCTTAACGGAACTGCCTTAGAAAGGCAGACGTCCTAGTGCCTGTCATGTTATATTAAACATACATACACACAATCTTTTTGCTTATTATAATACAGACTTAAATGTACAAAGATGTTTTCCACTTTTTTCAATCTTTAAACACAACAGCTATAAACCTGAACACATATCCTATCATCATGCCATAAGACTAAAACAATTATATTTAGCGACAAGTAGAAAGGATTAAATAGTCAAATACAAGAATGAAAAACGCAGTACATAGTGTCGCGAACTCAAATCGGCATTTAGATAGATCCAGTGGTTTAAACGGCACGTTTTTGCTTATAAAAAAAGTGCAAAAAAGATGTGGTTTACAAGTTAAAGCTACAGGATCCCTTTTTGCTGTAAATGCACCAGTTTTAAAGCCTCTGGACAGAATGGTATTTTACTTAAAAAAATTGGTCTATTCTTAAAAGCCTAACAGTGTTTGGCTAACTCTCCTCCCCTTTTTCTAAGACTGGGGTCGAAGGGTGGACACTGGTGGCAGGTTAAGGGATACTGTCACTTTAAGAAGCCTGCAGATTGAAGTGTAAACATGGAGAAATTAGGGGCTGATTCTTTAAACTGTGTGAGATATTAACCAGCCGCCCTATTATAAAATCAGGAAATCCAAACAGCGATTTACACCGATTAACACCCCCTTTATATATTTTTTACAAAAATACACTGAGAAAATAATCAAACGTTTTCATCTCTCTTGTCTTTTTTTGTTTTTTAAAAGTGTCAAAAGTCTACATTTAAATATAAAAAATTAAAAGTTAAAACTCTAGCCCTTCAGTGAAGGAGACGTAAAATGGCGTGGGTAACAACAAACTACCAAAAAAAAAAAATAATAATAATAAAATAAAAGAAAAGAAAAAGAACAAAAGAGAAAAAAAAAGGAAGGAAGAAATAAAGGAAGTCAAAAAAGAAAGAAAAGAAAGTAAACCAAAGATTAAAGTAAAAAAGGGACAAAATAAGAAAAAAAAATGTTTGGCCAGTATAAATACGTCCACATATAAAATGGCATCTGATTACATTTACAAGGAAAAAAAAATACGAGGATGAAGCATCGGTGAGGGAAAAAAACACGTCTTCTCATTTACACCTATAAGGAATAAACACATACACACTGAGAAAAAATTTGGTCCTGAATTGTGTTCTTTTTTTTTTTTCTTCTTAAAGTCCAGCACAGATTTGAGTTGCGTTTGAATCCTTTAAAGAGTTAAGAATGAAAAAAAGCTGGTGATAATTTTGTTGTAGGAATCAAACATAGCGCCATCTATCTGCTTTTTATATTATCCTACACTATTTTAAAAACTGCTCAACAGTCTTATACAGAAATCTTTAAAAGATAGACAGGATAACATGCTATATTAACCCCACCAGTGAAATAATCCAACACCATCACGATTCCGATTTTAAGAGAAGAAAAAAACCTCTTTTCTCCCCCCCCGCCCGAAACCACTCGCCCCTGCACGGCCCCCGGCACCACATCAAACAGTCCGCTCTCCTGCACGCCCGCGGGCCGCGGAGTCTCACCTCACGGATTTCGGGGGTGCGGGGGGCGGGGGCCGCCTGGACGCGCCACCTGCCCCCGAACGTGCAAATCCGTCCCAGTTCCTCCGCGGCCTCCCCCCTGCGCCCCGCCCCGCGCCCCTCGCCGGGCTCCCCACGGGGGCTCTCCGGGCACTCGGCATCTCCTCCTCCGGCTCCGGGGGTGGGGGGCGGTGGGGTGCAAGTGAAAAAAAAAATAGAAAAAAAAAAAAAAAAAGAGGAAAGAAGGAAGGAAGAGGAAAGGAAGGGAAAAAGGAAGAAAAACCCAACAAAACGGGAATCCGCCAGCGTGGAGTCTCTGTCCCGGCGCTCGAGCCTGCCTCCCCCCCCCCCCCCCCAAAATCTGCCGTCGGTCCAATTCCAATTCCACGCCCGGAGCCTTCTGTCTTCTTGGGGGGGGGGAGGGGATGGCGGGGGGTGCTGAGAACTCAATCCCCAGGAGCGCGTTGGGTTTCTTTCTTTTCTCTCCCCCCCCCCCTCCTCTCTTGACCAAGAAATGAGAGAAAATAAAACAAGAACAGCAAGGGGGGGGGGGGATGAAAAAAGGGACGAGATTCCTTCAGTCTCTAGAAAAACTACCAAGTCGGCTTCTTGCTGGGGGTGCAGCAGACAAGTCCGGAAGCTCGTTGGAATGGGGGGGGGGGTCTCTTCGGGCAGAGGGGAGGAAACTCCAAGTAGCTTTTTTTGCCATCAACAACAACATCAAGAACAACAATAAAAGGTCGCCCCCCCGTCTCCCCGCCGCCTCCTCCGCGTCCCCGCGGCCGGGGAGGTGGGGGATGGGAGCGCGGGTCCCCAAAACACCGCCGCGCTCCTCGCAAGCCGGCCCCGCTCACATTTTTTTTTCCTTTTCTTTTTTTTTTTTTTTCCTCTTTTCTCTTCCAACTCTTTCTCTGTCTTTTCTCTCTTCTTCTTCTTCGTCTAAATCTTCTTCTTCTTTTTTTTTTTTTTTCTCGTCTTCTTCCCTCTCCTGCCCCCCGGCCCTCTTCTCCCAGCCCGCGCGCGCGCCCGTCAGTAGGTGAAGACCAGGTTGGAGATGCTGGACTCGAGCCAGTCTCCCGAGATCATCTCGCTCACCTCGGGCGTGCAGTAGTCCGGGAACTCGAAGTGCGAGCCGGAGCCGGGCTCCAAGTTAAAATCCAGGTCCCGGTCCAGCGCCGACGACGAGCTGAAGCTGCCCAGGGACATGCTCTCAAAGTTTGAGCTGGGGTTCAGGTCGAGCAGGTCGTCTTCGAACTCGTCGTCGGAGGACGAGGAGCCCGACGACGAGGACGAGGACGAGTGGGACGAGGCCGACGAGGACGCGTGCGAGGGCGCGCTGGACGGCGCGGGCGAGGCGGCGCGCAGGCTGGCGTAGCTGCGGTGGTCGGCGGGCGAGCGGCCGGCGGCGGGCGACGAGGCGGCGCTGCTGCGGCCGCTCAGGCTCGGCCCGTCGGGCGAGCAGCCCGCGCCGCCCTCCTCGTACAGGCCCAGGGGGTCGCTGGGGTCGGCGCCCGCGCCCACGCCGCCCGCGGGCGAGGAGGACGCGCCCAGGCCGCCGAACAGGTAGACGCGCTTCACCTTCTTGTCGGCCAGGGGCTTGCCCGGGGCCGCGAGGCCGGCCGAGGAGGCGGAGGCGGCGGTGGAGACCGAGCCCGCCGCCGCCGCCGCCGCCGCCGCCGCCGCCGCGCTGGGAGTCCGCGCCTTGTACAGCGAGTGGTGGTCGGCGGCGGCGCCCAGGGGCAGCAGGGCCTGCTCGGCCGCGAAGGAGGGCGCGGCGCCCGCGGCCGCCGCCTTCCCGCCGCCGCCCGCCAGGATGAGCTTGGCGTGCGGTTTGCTGCCCCCGCCGCCCGCGCCGCCCGCCACTTTGGAGCCGCAGCTCTTTTTCTGCGCGGGTTTGGAGTTGGCGCCGCCGCCGCCGCCCGCGCCGCCGCCGCCGCCCCCCGCGTGGCCGCTCCCGCCCCCGCCGCCGCCGCCCCCGTGGCCGCCCCCGCCACCGACCTTGTCGCCCTTCTCCCCCGGCTTGGAGGAGGCGGCGGCCGAGGCGCCGGAGCTGGCGTTGCCGGACTTCACCTTCTTCCTGGGCCGGTACTTGTAGTCGGGGTAGTCAGCCATGTGCTTGAGGCGCAGCCGCTCCGCCTCCCGGATGAAGGGGATCTTGTCGCTGTCTTTGAGCAGCTTCCAGCGTTTGCCCAGCCGCTTGGAGATCTCGGCGTTGTGCATGTCGGGCGACTGCTCCATGATCTTGCGCCGCTCGATCTGCGACCACACCATGAAGGCGTTCATGGGCCGCTTGATGTGGCCGCTCGGCGTCTTGCACCAGCTCGGGTCGTCGGCCTTGCCGCCCGTGGACGCGGTGGAGCCGGGCGTGGGGGAGGAGGCGATGCCCAGCTCCAGGCCGGCGCCCGAGTCCGAGCTCTCGCCGGCCAGCAGCGCTTCCGTGTTCTCGGCGTTGTTGGTTTGCTGCACCATGGCCCCGGCTCGGCGGGCGCCCACGCGCGCTCACACCCTCGCGGCGGCCGCCGCGGCGCGATCGCCGGGCCCTCCCGGCTGCCCGGGCCAAGCACACGCCGAGCGGGAGGACGCGCGCGGCGGCCGTGCGGGCCGCTCCACTCCGCGCCGGGCCGGTGCTGCGCGCGGGGAGAAAAGTCTCCAAAGGGTGCGGGCAAGGAGCGCTCTGCCTCTTGCAGAGCAGTTATAGTTCCCAGGCTGGAGAGTCTCCTCTCCCTCCCTCTGCCGCTCGCTCTCGCTCGCTCGCTCACCGCGCCGCAGTTTGCTCTCTCTCGGCTCTGAGTCTGGAGACCGTGCTAAAGTGGAGAGGAGTTTCTTGAATGCTGGCTGCTGAAGCTTCCAGTGCAAGTTTCTCGCCGCCTCCCAGGCAAGTCTCTCTCTCTCTCTCTTTTTTTTTTCCTTCCCCTGAAGCAGTTGGTTCCAGTTCACGAGCGCTCTCAGGAGCTCAGGAAAGCGACATCGTCTCTATCACTTAGTCCCTTCCCTACCATGCAAAGCAAAAAAGGCTCTGGCTCCAGGACTCTCTGTGGGCGGAATCGGCACTAAGGAGTTTGTGCAATTATTTTGTTGCAAGGTAGGAAGCCAAAAAGCCTTCGTGCAACAGACTGGCATGAATAAATGTATGTCTCCCCCTCCCTTCTGCAAGAAGGGAGCTGGTAATGGCAGAGTTCCTCTAATGCAGACTCTTCAAGAGCGTGCAAGAACTAGAGACCCCGGAGCGAAACAGGCCTCTTCCCCACACACAGTTTCTCTTGCTGCAGCTTAGAGCAGACCCCAATTCCGCCTCGCGCCTCTTTATCCTTTCACAGTCTAGGCCGCGGCCAATCAGCCGCTGTAACCAACGCTTCCTCGTGCCAAGCCCCTCCCCCGGCCTTCCCATTGGCTTGGAACCCGATGCAATAATAATCTCCGCGTGCAATGAGAAGCTCCAAATCTGACCTCATTCCAATTTACAGAGCAAACTTTTTAAAAGGGCTAGAAGTACAGCTGAGATTTCTGCTGCCTTTTTTTCCTTTTGCTCTGTGTGTGTGTGCGTGTGTGTGTGTGTGTGTGTGCGCGCGCGTGTGGTGTGTAAAGAGGATGTTAATGCATGAAATTATTAAGGGGAGAGACGGAAATGTATTCTAACCATTATGTTAGATAACAAGGGGCTTGGAAGTTGGGGGGGGGTAAGGGTGAAATACTGTAAATGGAAGCTTTCTGCTTAAAAGCCAAGTGATTATTTTTATTAGTTCTTTTCAGTACTGGAATAAAGAATCAGCCTCGAGTGCAAAATCTGTTCCTCGGATCCTTCATAAAGCCAAGGATGTAAAAGGGGGAAGGAAAGCCACAACAATAAATCAATGGCTATTGAAAACCATTAAGAAAGTGGTACCTAGACACCTGTCATCACAATTATTTTAACAGCTCTAGGTACAGCACAGATGTTGATGTATTGTGTAAATCCCTTCAGAGCAATTTTTGTGCTGTTTGTGGAAGGCAGAGAAGAGGAATTTTTGCAATAATTGCTTGCTCTCTTAACCAAACAGGGGTTAACTATGCTTATTTAATGATTTAAACTCCCCTATAAATCCTGGATAGCCCAAACAGAGGAGCTTTCCGTTGGAACACATTACACAGTGTTGCCTACTTAACTCAAGGGGAGAATTTCCATAGAGTTTCGTAATAGGATGGTAACGTGGAGTAAAGGGTTGGGGTCGTTTTTACTTTCTAAATATTTGTTTTCCCCATTTTCAAAATTAAAGAGTGCTGCGCTCTCTTTCTCCCCGCCCCCAGCCCTTCTTACTCCTTTCCTTTCTGTATATTTTCTCCTATATATTCCTCCTATGCTACTTGAATCAAACTGAGCTAAAAGGCTAAGGCGAAGGGAAAGACGGCTGTGGTGTGACTGGTAGCAGGAGACACCGGCGCCCCTGGATTCATGTTAGACCTAGATGCTAGTCCTTCTTACTGGGTTTGTACTCTGCAGAGATGCTGGAGTCTCAGTTCTCCTCATCTGTGATATGGGAACACTGAGAGGTACCTTATGGAGGGTGGTTGTGAGGGTTCAGTGAGTTTGATGTGTTTTAAGCCCTCCATGAATGCTATTATCTTTCTCTTGGTAATTCAGATGCCAGAGACACTCCTTCTAGTAGAATCAGCATATTGTTATTCATGAACCCCAAGTTGAGGATGGTCACTGATTTTTTTTTTTTTTTTTTTTTTTTTTTTTTTTTTAAGTAAGCTCCACACCCAACATGGGGGCTTGAACTCAGGTACTTGAGATCAAGAGTAGTATGCTCTACCGACCGAGCCATTTAAGAAGTAATCGCAGATCATGTTATATGCACCATACAAGGACAACAGTGGCAAGCCTGTGGTCTTCAAGATTTTAGACAAAAGGAACTTTGGGGAAGAGTATTGTGGAGAATTTGCCAGGTAATCAGAATACATGTTTATTTGGCCACAAAAATTGTCTCTATTCCACGGTGTGAAAATTAGAGTTCTAGTAAAAATTGGTCTTTATTAATGCCATAATAGTCAACTGTTTTTCTACAGGCCAGAGATAGGTGGTTAGGTAAGGGCCAACCCGACATAATTAAGTGAGCTTTTGATTCAGATCAGACTAGTGCTAGGCAGCAGGTTTCTATTTATCTTGTCAAACTTTTAAAGTATGTAGGCTGGCCAGAGGCCCAGGTTGTCAGATTTAGAATTTTACTGAAAAGAACACCCTTTGGAGACATCTGGGACTGGATCCGTAAGGATCAACCACAAGCAAGAATGTTTCTGCGAGTTAAGGCAAATAATTTTTGACCAATAACTACCCAACTTATATACTTTTCCTTTAGAGTGGGGGAACAAATCTTAAACAAACAAGCAGAAGCCCACAGGTACCTTTCTTTTGCATATAACAAAGTTGGGTGTGTCCTCATGCATTTTATTTTCTTGGGTGTGCACACCAGGACCCCAGAACAGTCTTAAACTCTAAAGTAGAAGTTACTCTAAAAGGTCTGTTCTTTATAAAGTCAGTATCTTCACTAGGATAATAAAAGAATAAATATGTATTAATAAAATAAATATTGATTTTGGAATTTGTACCAACTCATGATTTGAGTGTGTAGCTAGTTTGTGATGTCAGTCAAGGTGACCATCGATGTAACTGATTACATTTTTAGAACCAGCCTTGCTTCTTCCATCACTGAAAATGATGGGGGAAAGTGGGGTTTAATCAAAGAAGTCCTAGTAATTTTGTTTATGCTTAAAACATACAAATTATTTATTTATTTATTTTAAGATTTTTATTTTCAAGTAATCTTTACACACAGTGTGGGGCTCGAACTCACAACACCAAGGTCAAGAGAATTTTGCAGGCTCTACTGACTGAGCTAGCCAGGAGCCCTGCACACAGTTTTTCTTTTTTCTTTCTTTCTTTTTTTTTTTTTAAGTAGATATGAAAAAAATAGCCACTGGCCTATTTCTATTGTGAAATGTATTTTCTGTATTTTAACAAATCCAGTAGATTTTAAGACACACCATTGTTACATGCAGCTAAGGAAGGAAAACTGCCAGTGAGACATTGAGATGCCCCTGGTTGTAACACCTTCCCTTATGCCAGAGATGTTGAACATGAAAAGGACAGGTGCTTAGAACTGAAGAAATATGGTATTAGTAATTTTCCCCAGCTTTATGATTATAGTATGTATGAATGCTTGGGCTCTTAAAGCAGGTTTGTTCTTCTATGTGAGTATTTCTTCTCAAATATAAGAAAACATCTAACAAATGGCTTTTATTAAAGTCCATCTTTCTCAGCAACCATACGCATGCTGGAATGTATCTGGCCTCTGAATACCAAGTAATGAGAAAAGATTTCTCTGTTCTCATTACCTAACTTCATACGCTTTGTAAGCATTTCTTTGTTACTGACATTTTTTTCCCCAAATACCAGATATTTGGTGGCCCCTACTAAATCAGTACTCACTGTTCCCTCTGCTGGCTTTGCAGTACATGAAGTAATTCTTAATGTTACTCTTTAAGCCATATTAACAGCAAACCAAGATAATTTTGCAAAAAAAAAAAAAAAAAAAAAAAAAAAAAAAAACCAACCAAAAATCCTGTTTTAGAATAATAAACCAATTGTCTTTATTGGCCCTGATGTTAGACATTTCAAATTTTGAATGAAGGTAAATTATCTTATTTTCCACTAAATAATGGAATTGTTTGGGATGTAATATCTCTTAATTCATTTCTTCTGCTCTCACACACCTGTACGACATGAACTTTCACATCCATAAAATGGTATGGGGTATAGATGGAAATAGGCTTCTATCGCACTGCTTAATATATTCCTATAGCATTGGGCGGGGGGACTGAAGGGAAATTAGTTTAACAAATCTCCTGGATTTGCACTGATTTGCAAGGTTTTGCCTTGACTTGGCTATAGAAACCATGATTGTGGGAGCTGGTCTAACCTGACAAGTATTCAGTTCAAATGAAATGGAGGGGGTAGGGAGCCTCCCCCCTCCCCCGTCTTTGTTACTTTAGCAGGCTGGGAAGCAGCCCTGGGAAATTCGATGTCATTGGACTTTGTCAACTGAAAGGCCCAGGGTTTTCAGTTCCACACTTGAGGGAAAAGAACCCTCCAACGGAGGCTGATTTACTTCTCAATCAAGTAGGCAAATACAACTTCCACTTCAACCTTTTTGGGCTCATGAAATTTTATTAGAACTGGACTTCCCTTTCAGGGTTTGTGTTGAAAAATAACATATGGAAGTGACTCTTATTTACAAAATACCAAAATAAGGAGGCTGGGGCAAAATGACATCCACGATTTATTTTCGCTCTTCGAATACGCTCAGAGGCAAAGAATGGCTAATGATTTTTACCACTTGGTCTCCCCTCCTAACCACTGAGTAGCGCCTGGTAGCATTAAGCAAGCATTTTATGGCAATGCCAACCTCCCTTGTCCTTTCCGTCCCATTTGCTCACGAGCACAAGCAGAACACGAATTTCTGCCTGGGTCACGTAGATCTGAAGCCTGAATTCGAGCTTTTCTGCTCCTTTTCGCCGGGCCCCGGCAAGGCACACCCACCCGGAGTCTGGGTCGGCTCCGCGCCCGGCGGGCTCCCAGTCTGGGGAGAAGCAGCCGCCAGGTGGCAGCGCTGAGCCTCCCTGCGCCCGCGGAGCCCGAGAACGTGGGGATGGGCAGACTTTCTTCGCCCCCTCCTCCTCCTCCCGAACCCCACCGTCCTCCCCTGCTCTGCCTTCCTTAGGTAGCATTTAAACGATCAGCGGTTAACAGGGTGTGTCGGCGAATTCAGAGGATTTCTCCCATAAATCCACACTTAAGGCGACCCCCCGCCGCCTCCTGTTCCCTCGGCAGACCCTCGCAGAGACCGGGGAGCCCCAGGCCGGCCTCCCGTTTGGACGCGGTAACCGAAGCCGGAGCTTATCGGTTCCCACGTCCGTGTCGTGTTGCCGCAGCAGGCGCGCGCGAGTCGGAACGCGGTTTCCCGGCCGGCCGCGCTCCGCTTGGGACGGCGGCTTTGGAGAAACGGCGCGCACGACTTAAGGACGAGCAGAGGCCACCCCCTCCTCCTTAAAAAATGGGTTCCCTCGGCCGGGGGCGCGGCGCTCGGTGGCGCTGGCGCTGCCCCTGCGCGGGGCTCGGCGGGGACGCGGCGACGATGCCCGGTGCTCGGCCTCCTTCCGCCGCCGCGGCCGCGCCTCGCCGTTCGGTAACAGTCGCAGGGCGGAAATAAATTGGAATCGACTCGGGCGGTGCGTTTGGACGGGAGTCTTTCCTACTGTAAACACGTTTCAGGCGATCCTGTCAGCAGCGTTTTAACGCCCGTCTTCCGCCGAGGTTTTACCAGCGGGGAAGGAGCTGGAGACGCGCGCGCGCGCGCGCGCGCGGCCCCCGGGAAGACGTGCCCCTCCGGCGCGCGCGCGCGCGCTCCCGGCTCTGCTTTGAAGTCGCGACCCGCGGGGGCTGCGGGGACCAGGGCTGGGGGTTGGGTGGCCTGCGCGCCCCTCCTCCGACCCCGAGCCCGCCCGGCCCTCGGCGGCGGTGCCCGGTCCCGCCCCTGCCCGGAACCGAGAGCCCCTGCGCTTCGTCCCCGGGCGTGCGCGCGACCTGCGCTCCGCACGCCTGCGCGCTCTCGGCTAGCCGGCCGCGCGCGGACACCCGCTGCCATCCCCGCCCCCGGTGCCCGCAGGCCCCCGGTGCCCGCAGGCCCCCGCCGCCTGGCCTTTCCGGGCGCCCGTGCGGGGCGTGCGCGCGCGGCGGGCGAGGCGACGAGAACGCTGGATTCCGGGGGCGGAGGCTGACAATCGGTTGCACCCGAACCCTCAAGGATCCCCTCCCTAGGGACTGCAGAGGGGGCAGGAGGGCCGGTGCCTCTGTCGCCCCTCGCCAGTCGCGGGGAGGGGTTAAGGGGGTGAGAAAGTCGCACCTTGCCAAGGGGTGCACCCGGCGTCCCCAGTGATTCAGCCCCAGGTTTCGGGGCCGAGAGGAGGGAGTTCCGGCCGGCAGATGGCTGGTGGAGGCTGCGCCCCAGGCGCGGTCACTTAGAAGAACTAGGGGTTCGGCTCGCTTTGTCCCCTTTGGGTTCGTGGGTCTCTGACTTTGCGTAGTAGCCAGGCCTGAAAGCAAGAGTCCAGGATGGGGGGGTACCTACTTGCCCCCCTCCCCCGGCGCCCCGACACTATCCCAGCGACCCTAGCACGCGGTGTGGATGCGGGTACACCCACAGCCTCCCCACCCCCAACAGCCAGGTCGGAGCAGCTACAGAGGGAGCCCGGCGGGGAAAGCGGCTGATTCCACTTACGGAAAAACGCTTTTAAGCAAGAGCAACCCTGAGCCCGTGTTAGCGAACCAGCTGACCCGCAGTTGGAGGGCGGGCGCGGGCGGGCGCGGGCGGGCGCGTCTGGCGCGGAGGGGAAAGCCGCTGCGGAGTGGGCAGAGGCCAGCGAAGCCAGGGTCAGGTAAGAGAAAGAGAGGACGAGAGGAGGGGGAGAAAGAAAGGCGCTCGAAGGCGAAGAGGGGAGGTGGGAAGGCTCGGAGACAGCTCGGGCGGCCAAGTGACGCGGGTCGAGAGGAGAGGCGGGCGCGTGGCGGGCAGCGGGGGCAGGACGCACGGGCTCCGCCAGGCACCGGGTCTCCTTGCGCCCATCCCTCCCCTCCCGGGATCCCGTCGAGGCCTAACAGCACGTGTGGTGCAAACAGGGATGGGGGAAGCTCTAGGGAGGGGAGGGGAGGAGAGGAGAGGAGAGGGGTGGGGTGAGGGTGGGGCCGGGACCGAAGCGCTCCGTGCCCAGTACCGCGCGGTCCGTGCTGCACACCTGGCACCCGGGAGTCGCCATCTGCTCCGAGCTCTCCGCCTCTCGGTAGGGGTGTGGGCTTGTTGGGAGATAAGGACCCTGCCTCGTGAAGGGATGGCTTCCCGTCAACCGCCGCAATGAACTCCGTCCATCAACGTTTATGGTGCTCCTACTGTGTGCCGAGCGCAGCCTGGGTCCCCTCCAGCTGCTGGGCTCGGGGACGGCACCATCTGTTGGGTTACACCCGCGAGCTGGAAAGGAATCCCGTGTGGTGTTGTATAATAAGTTCACAGTTCGAACAATAATGTAGTAAATTCACCGCGCCAAAGCGGGCGGTTGAGACCGTTTGTGGGTCTTGGAGAAGAGGTGGGGCTGGCAAAGTAAGGTTTTGTGATTTTTTGCACTGTTTCCTGAAGCACGAGACCCCTTCCCCCCACACTCTCCGCCCCACCCCAACCATGTTTTGTCCCACAGTCTCACACAAATAAAAATTACCAGTAACTGTTGAACAAATAGTTCAGTGACAGTCTGGCTAGCAGAGTCTGCAAAAAACTGACGGCTAGTCCTTCAGCACTCACACTGCAGTCAGTTTCACAAGTTTCGGACCCCAACACTGCTCGTCTACCAACTATTCAATGATGTAACTTTGATACCCCGAAAGAAAACTGATGGGTAATAAAATCTACTTGCACCTGATATGTTTATAGAAATCAACAAAATGGTCAAACTACACTATAAAGGAAAAATACAAGGTGCATAATTTATAATAAAACAATATACATTTCAAAGGTGCATCCGTAGACTGTTTCCCTAGAACACCCAAAATGTGTAGCATTTATAAACTTCTCCCTAGGGAGTACTACTGCCCAGGTGTGAATTATGGACTGTGTTTATCAGGCAAGTACTAAATATTGGGAATACTATTGATATCCCAAATTCTTAAATTTATAGTGGATTGTGGATTGTTTATGACAAATCAACTTTCTGGTATTCCTGCCTTCCTGTGGACTTTCTCCCCTAACTCCTAGCCTCCCCCACCCAACCCTTGACGCTGGATTTGGTCCTATGACTTGTTTGGGCCAATGGGACATTAGCAAGCAAGACCCATGCAGGGCCTTGGGAATTTTCAGTGCCTCCATATTGGGATTTGTTCTCTTGACTCTGTGAGACCTTCTTGCTGTGAAGAATCTAGTCTAGCTTACTGGAGGATAAAAGGCCCTATGGAGAAAACTGAAATGCCTTGCCAATGCAGACGTTCCAGACATGTGACCCAAGCTGTCTTGGACTTCATTGAGCTGGTCAGATGACTGCAGACACATGAGGGATCCCAGATGAATGCCGCAGAAGAATCCCTCAGCTTGACAAACCCACAGAATGATGAGAACACTAAATCGTTGTCTCAAATCACTGTTTTGGGTGGCTTGTTATGCAGTTATTAATAGAGGACAAGGTGGTTTTAACTTCAGTGCCCTGTGATAGATGCCAAGATACGAATCCACCCAAGAAGGTTGTCACTTCTCTCTCTCTCTCTCTCTCTCTTTTTTTTTTTTGCAAAGATATGATAGTGTTTATAATTTTTTTTTAATGGAGGTGTGATTGACATACACCATATTAGTTTCAGGTGTACAGCCTAGTGATTTATTACTTGTGTATGTTGCAAAATGCTCACCAGAGAAAGTCTAGTTAACATCTGTTGCCATCCCTATTTTTACCTTGTGTTGGAAACTTAAGATTTACTCTTTTTAGGGCGCCTGAATGGCTCAGTCAAGTTAAGCTTCTGACTCCTGGTTTCAGCTTAGGTCAGGATCTCAGGGTCCTGAGATGGAGCTCTGCCTCCTGGGGCTCCATGCTCAGTGGGGAGTCTGCTTCTCTCTCCTTCCCGCTGCCTCTCCCTTCCCACACTGTTCACACTCACGCACGCTCTCTCTCAAATCTTACAATTAAAAAAAAATGCTCTTAAAAAAAAAAACTTATTTGAGAGAATGTGAGCATGAGCAGGGGTGAGAACAGAGGGAAAGAAACATGCAGACTCCCTGCTGAGCACGGATTCCAACTCAGGGGTCAATCTCAGGACTAGGAAACTTAACCTTAACTGACTGAGCCACCAAGGTGTTCCCCCCCCTCCCCCTGATCCATTTACCCCTTTTAATGTCAAACATGCAGTACAATATTATTAACAATAGTCACTATGCTGTACATTATATCCCCAGGACTTATTTACTTTATAACTACAAGTCTGTAGCTTTTGACCCCCTTCCCGCAACGGCCCTCCAAACCTCAGACTATGTTTCTGTTCTGTGTATCTATGAGGGTTATTGGGCGCCTGGGTGGCTCAGTGGGTTAAGCCACTGCCTTCAGCTCAGGTCATGATCTCAGGGTCCTGGGATCGAGTCCCGCATCAGGCTCTCTGCTCGGCAGTGAGCCTGCTTCCTCCTCTCTCTCTCTCTCTGCCTGCCTGCCTCTCTGCCTACTTGTGGTCTCTCTGTGTCAAATAAATAAATAAAATCTTAAAAAAAAAAATTCTTAAAAAAAAAAAAGAATTTATTTATTTATAGGCAGAGAGAGAGGAGGAAGCAGGCTCCCAGCCAAGCAGAGAGCCCGATGCGGGGCTCCATCCCAGGACCCTGGGATCATGACCTGAGCCGAAGGCAGAGGCTTTAACCCACTGAGCCACCCAGGCGCTCCCCCACCCCTTTATTTTAAGATTCCACAGATAAGTAAGATCGTACAGTATTTGTTTTTCTCTTGTTGCACTTAGCGTAATGCCATCAAGTTCCACCCATGTTGTTACAAATGGCAAGATTTCCTTCTTTTTTTTATGTGTGTGTAGCTTTGGTTATGTGGACACACCCGCCGCCTCTTGTTTATTCCTTCATTGGCGACACTCATCTCAACTACTGTCACTAATGCTGCAGTGAGGTGTGTATGTGGCGGTGCAGATATCTTTTCAAGTCCTTGTTTTCATTGTCCTCTGATAAATACCCAAAAGCGGGATTGCTGGAATATACGGCGGCTCTATTTTTAATTTTTTGAGGAACCTCCCTACTGTTTTTCAATAGAGACTGAACCAATTTATATTCCCACCAGCAGTACACAAGAGTTTCCTTTCCTCCGTGTCTTCTCCATCACTTATTGTATTTTTGATAATCTAACAGGTGTGAAGTGGTAGTTTATTGTGGTTTTGACTCGTATTTCCCTGATAATCAGCAACACTGAACATCTTCATGTACCTGCTGATCATCTGTATGTCTTTTTTGAAAAAAAAAAAAAGTATTCAGATCTTATGCCCATTTTAAAGTTTATATATATAAATTTTTTTTAAGTGTTCTCTACACCCAGTATGGGTCTTGAACTCACAAACCTCAAGATCAAGAGTCTCATGCTCTTTTGAATGAACCAGCGAGGTGTCCCAATCTTATGCCCATTTTTAAAATCAGGGTTTTTTGTTTTGTTTTGTTTTTCCAATGAAGTGGTCTGAGTTCTTTATCTGTTTTGCATAGTAGCTCCTTACCAGAGAGATGATTTGCAAATCTCTTCTCCCACGCAGTAGGTTGCTGCTTCATTTTGTCGATGATATCCTTTGCTGCACAGAAGCTTTTGAGTTTGATGTCATCCTACCTAGTTTGTTTGCTTTTGTTGCCTTTTGGGAACAGGTCAGAACCAAATCATTGGCAAGATTGATGTCAAGGAGCTTACCGCCTCTGTGTTCTTCTGGAAGTTTTATGGTTTTCCTTTTTTAGTGACTCCCGGTCTTCATTAGGAGTTTAATCCATACACTCATCACTGCGCCTGGGGGATAATGGGTTTTAGCTAGAAGTCAGTAACTCCAGACCTCTTACCTACTCTAGACGCAAGTCCTGCTCCTTTGTCTTTCCCCACATATTCCTGAAATCCTTTCTCCCCTCAGGGGACTTGCTGCTCACCAGCTCTGTTCTTACTCATCTCTGTCCTTCCTGCTGTCCTTGGTCTTCCCTGGCTAGCTCTCCTGTTTACACCTTTTTCTTTCTTTCTTCCTGGTCTCATTTATCTTCATTTTCTACTGTTGCTTCAACATTTATTTACTTTTGGTCAGTAAACCAGCCAACCGTACGAGGCCTTCAGTCGGTTTCTTCTTTAGCTTACCTTGGCTTTTCGCTGTTGCTTCTGCATGTAAATTTTGTTGGGGGTGGGATAAGCATCAGATCTGTAGACCCTGGACAAGTGTGGTGTTCACATACAGGGTGTAATTCTAATGCCATGGGATGGCGTATTAGGGTTCTCCAGAGGAGCAGGACCCGTGGAAGATCTGTATCTCCATCTATATATCTGTCTATCGGTTCCATTAGAGGGGCTGCGAAATCACAGGGTTTGCAGTCATTTCCTTGGAGACCCAGAAGAGCTGATCATGTTCTTTCGGTTCAAAGACCAGGAGGCTCAAGACTCAGGAAGAGCTGATATTTCCATTGGAGTCTAAGGCAGGGGTGAAAACTGATGTCCTAGCTTATGGGCCGTCAGGCAGGAGACATAATCACTGAGCTGGGGGAGAATCTGCCTTTTTGTTCTATTCATGCTTTCAACTGTCTGGACCAGGGAAGGGTATCTGCTTCACTCAGTTTATCAGTTTAAGTATGAAACACATCCCAAAACACCCTCACATGAATACCCAGAATTGTTTGATCAAATATCTGCACATCTTGGGGCCCAGTCAGGCTGACCTGTAAAATTAACCGTCACAGACCGTTAGCAACAGTCCTGTCCTAGGGAGTTGACTTGACCCAAGCATGACCTTTATGTATAGGTTGAATAAGTAGCTGGAGTCCCTGAGAAAAGGTTCTTTGATGGAAAATGGAGATTTTTGGTCTTCCTTCCTGAAATCTTACCCTTCTAACCAATGAACGATAGCAATGCTTTCATAAGTAGGATTCGTCCCTTTACATCATAATATCTATTTTTCTAATTAGAATGTAGATTATCCAGGATGAACTGTGGTGAGGCGCTATTAGGCAATACTAACTTGTAGGGCAGTTCTTGAAGTTAGCTTTTCTGGTAGGTTCAGGTGGGGTTTAACATGGGTGGGAGGGATTGGGGAGAGGGAAAGAGAAGATGACTTAGAGAAGGGGAGGTTCAAATGTAGCACTGTTAGCACTCTCATGATAGATGAGAAAAGGAAGATTTAAGGTTAATATTTGCTGCCCTCTTTAAACACATAGCTTTAATTTCTTGAGACTGGAAAGTCCCTTATGTTAACAGGCAAGATTGTATCACTAAAATTACTTTAAGGTATGATATAGCATAGCTCAGAGTAGATCTAGTTTTCCTTTTCATGTTTATGCCTCAAGGGTAAAATGGGGGGGAAAAAAAGAGCCTCTCCATATCATGTAATTAAAGGATATTCTTCACTTTACACGTTATTTATTATAATAACCATTGCTTATCATACCTAGTAGTTAAAACATATTTTATAGATTATTAAAATTTCAGGGATTTAAAAAATTTAAAAAACTCTAATCAGAGAAGATGCTGTGTCTGTTTAGTTTAGGTATTCCTTCCTATATTTACCTTAATGGGGTGAACTATGCTGAGATGTAGGTATGTCCGGAGAACTCAATGACTCCACACGTGAAATTATTTCTTACTAATGCAAAATCCATTGTGGACCTAGATACTCTCCAAAGTGGGGCCCCTGTCTCAGCAGTGGCTTACAGAACCAGGCTGAGTGGCTCCATATCCAACTATGTGATGCCCATGGTTGCTGGAATGGATGAGCGGAGACAGCTCCCTCTTACTCCTAAATGCCTCTTCCTGGAAGTGGCACGTACGGTCTGTGCTTACAGCCCATGGGACTTCATAGGCGCACGGCCCAGCCGGAAAGCTTGAAATAAGACTCTCTGTGCCCCAAAATAGAGGAAAAATGGATATGGATGAACATTAGAAATCTGTGTTACATTACTTGTAGAACCGATACACCTCCTCTAAATTTCCTGTAAATGAATTTATTTTAAGTAAATTCTATTTTCCTTTTCAGCTGCATGTGAAAACCAAAGAGATGTTATTCCAGGAAAAGTTTTTACCTGGACTAATATTGTAGGGTATTTTCCTCTGTTTTTAAACAAAAAATAAAAAACCCACATTGAGGGGCACCTGGGTGGATCAGTCCATTAGGTGACTCTTGGTTTCAGCTCAGGTCACGGTCTCAGGGTTGTGAGATCGGGTCCTGTGTTGGGCTCTGTGCTGAGCATGGAGCCTGCTTAGGATTCTCTCTCTCTTTCTCCCTCTCCCACTCCAGCCACTTGCACTCTCACTCTTTCCCAATGTAAAAAATAAAGAAATAAACGACATTAAGATTAAAAACATCATTAGAGACAAGAACATTTATGCTCCTGAGTATGATATGATAGCCGAAAGCTATCACAGCTAGAAATGAGGAGATTGCAGAAATCCTATGTTTAAAGATCTTGGGGAGCTACAGAAGCATTTGAGATGTGAAGAAATAGATTTTAGAGAGAGAAGTGGCTGAGACTGCTGGCCACTTTCTTGCCTGGGAACATTTGCTGAGTCTGGACAAAGACTGTCATAGGAAAGTAATGGGAAAAACCAGAACTTTTTTTATACCCGTGATGGATGGCATGGACAAATTAGAATTTACATGACCCTCAAACAGCATTTTCTTTCATGGGGTATGTGCTGAGTGCTGGAGAATGTAAGGGACTGAGTCACAAAGACGGAGCGACTGCAGACCAAGTCCTGCTAGAGGAAGGGGCATGCAGAAAGATGTTGATCTAACTATGCCTATCTGTCTGTCTGTCTATCTGTCATCTTCCTTTTAAAATATTTGCCAGATATTGAACTTGAATGATGTGAGAAGCTAAAGAGCAAAGCACAGATCTCCGACGGCCAGAACGGGAGGCATGTGGCAGACAGAGACAGAGACCTCCTAGGGTCCCAATCAAAACTGTAGGAAGGCCATGCTCAAGAAATGGGTTGGGTAAGAAAAACAGTATAAAATTCCCTAAAGTCTCTTGGTACTTAGGAGACAGAGTTCCTCTGAAGGTTAGTGTCAGGAACAAACACAAGAAGGCCTGGTCCTCAAGACCTTGGAAGTCACAGATGGATTGAGTCTAACTAAATGTGTGAGCCGGTCTCAGACTAGCACCATTTTTAGTTGGGTTGAGATGATCTTCTCCTCACCTTGTCTGCTTAAGAGACAAAACCACAAACCTTTTCTGAGGGAGAAACAGCAGCACTTTCCATCTCTATAGCTTTTTTATATACAGTGCTGATACTATAATAGCAAACCATGAGATGTGCAAAGAAAGAATATAATTGATCAAGAGGAAAACTAGACAATAGAGGCCGATCACCCAGATTTAGAGTTAGCAGACATGGACTTTATTATAAATATTTTTTAAAGAAGAGAATATAGAAAAAGCAGATGAAAAGATAAAATATTTAAATGGAGAATTGGAATCTTTGAAAAAGAAACAATTGAGAATTCTAGAAATATTAAATACCCTCTCTTAAGAACCCATTAAAAATGTTTTACATAGGACTGGAAAAAGGAAAAGACGGCATTAGTGAGTCCAAAGACAGGTCAACAGGAAATACACAAATGTAAGTGCAGGAAAAAATACATGGAAAGGATAAGACAGAGTCCATGAGCTAATGATAGATAGAGACAAATGGTTTAGTATTGTGTTATTTAAGACATACAAGGGCGTGCTTGGGTGCCTCAGTTGGTTAAGCGTCTGCCTTCAGCTCAGGTCATGATTCCAGGGTGCTGAGATCATGACCCGCCTTGGGCTCCTTGCTCAGTGGGGAGCCTCCTTCTCCCTCTCTCTTTGCCTGCTCCTTCCCATGCTTGTGTGTGCGCGTGCTCACTCTCTCTCTCTCTCTTTGTCAAATAAATAGATAAAATATTTTAAATAATCATATAAAAAGAGTGGTAAGAATGGGTCTGAAGTGATATTTGAAAAGATGATGACTAATAATTTTACAAAATTGATGATATATATGTCCAAGAATCCTAGTGAACCTCAAGCAGCTTAAAAGCAAAACTACTCAAAAGCACATCTTTGCAAACCCAGAAAAAGTCTCAAAAGTCTCAAAAGGGCAAAAAAAGACATAGTAAAAGAAGAAAGAATAGATTCATGACTAACTTTTTAACAGAAACCGTGGAAGTCAAGAGAACATAATTGTATCTTTAAGGTTCTGAAAGACAAAAAAAAACTACCTAGAATTCTAACAAATGAAAATATCCTTCAGGATAAATGGAACAGCATAGAGACCCCAGAAATAAACCCACGATTCTATGGTTAATTTATGACAAAAAGGAGGAAGAACCTACAATGGGAAGGGACAATTTCTTCAATAAATGGTGTTGGAAAAGCTAGAAAGCCACATGCAAACTAATAAAACTAGACTACTATTTTACACCACACACAAAAATTAACTCAAAATTGATTAAAGACTTGAATATGAAACCTTAAACCACAGAACTCCTAGAAGAACATGTGGGCTGTCCGCTCCTTAACGTCAGTCTTGGCGATGATTTCTGAATCTGACACCGAAAGCAAAGGCAACAGAAGCAAACATAAATGAGTAGAACTACATTAAACCCAAAAGCTTCTGCACAACAAAGGCAATCCTAAATTTTTAAAATGAAAAGGCATCCTATGGAATGGGAGAAAATTTTTGCAAATCATATATCTGATAAGGGGGTAAAATCCTAAATATATAAAGAACTCATGCAACTCAAGAACAAACAATAAAACAAAACAATCTGATTAAAAAATGGGCAGAGGATCTGAGTAGACATTTTTTACAAAGAAGACCTACAGATGGACAACAGCACATTTTTCGTGCCTAACATCACTCATTGTCAGGGAAATGCAAATCAAAGCCACAGTGAGAAATCACCTCCCAACTGTTAGAATGACTATTAACAAAAAGAGGAAATAACCAGTGTTGGTAAGGATGTGGAGAAAAGGAAACCCTTGTGCCTTGTCTGTGGAAATGTCAGTTGGTTCAAACCATGTAGGAAACAGTATGGAGGTTCCTCAAAAAATGAAAAAGAGAGCTACCATATGTTCCAGCATATGGTATTTATCTGAAGAAAAATGAAAATGCTAATTAGAAAAAATATATATATGCTCCTCTATGTTCATTGCAACATTATTGACATTACCCAAGCTATGGACATAGCCTAAGTGTCCACCAGTAGATGAATGGATAAAGAAGATTTGGTGTGTATATGTGTGTGTGTGTGTGTGTACACACAGTGGAAATCTATATACTATTCAACCATAAAAATGAATGAAATCTTGGCATTTGTGAAAACATGGGTGGACCTTGAGGGCGTTATGTTAAGTGGAAGAAGTCTGACAGAGAATGACAAATACCATATAATCGTATTTGTATGTGGGTTCTAAAAAACAAAACAACAAACAAACAAAAAGCAAGCTCAAAATACGCTGAACAGATTGGTGATTGCCTGAGGGAGATGGGGTGGGGAGTGGGCACAATGGGTGAAAGGGGTCAAAAGGTACAACTTCTAGCAATAGAATAAGTAAGTCATGGAGGTGGGATCTGCAGCATCACAACTATTATTATCCCGCTGTACCGCATGTTGGAAAGTTGCTAAGAGAGTTGATCTTCAAGGTCCTCAGGATAAGAAAAAGATACTTGGAATGTTGTGTGGTGATGGATGTTCACTAAACTTACGGTGATGGTCATTCTGCAGTGTATACAAACTGAATCATTATTTTGTGCACCTGAAACTAATATATTGTTATATATCAATTATATCTCAGTAAAAAATAGTTAAAAAGAAAAACAGGTCCCAAAAAACTGAGAGATTTTGTTTCTAGCAGACACCTACTGTGAGAAAGATGAAAAGTTCTTCAGGCTACGGGAAAATAATCCCAAGGTACAAGCATGGAGGTATAGTAGGAGTGAACACCTAAGAAGGGCTAAATATATAAGAAAATGGACTATTTAAAGCAACCTCATGTCTTAGGAAGCTTACATATAGAACAAAAATACACGGCAACAATAGCACAGAGTGGGAGGGGTGTGAATGTGGAGTAGAGCTGCTGAAATTTCTTGTCCTGCTTGAGAAGGGACGGTAGTAAGTTAAGGATACATATGCAAATTTTTAGTGTAGTCACTAAACCATCTATCTATATAGATACATAAAATAATGTATACATAACCTATAGATATATAAAATATATACAAATATATACAAATAGATATAATTAAAAGCTAACAGAGGATATAAAATAGAATATTGAAAAATATTTGATTCAGAAGTAGGCAGAGGAGGAGAAGGGAACAAAGCAGAGACAGAACAAATAGAAAAGAAATAGCAAGATCACAGACTTAGAAGCAAACCAAATTAGTAATGACATTAAATATGAATGGACCAATCATTCCTATTAAAAGACCAAAATTACCAAATTAGCTTTTAAGAGGACATGGCTATATGCTATTTACAAAAGATGCATTTTAAATAGAAGAATACAGACAAATTCAAAGTCAGTAGATGAATAGAGCTGTGCTATAAATGCTAACCAAAAGAAAGCTGGTGTGTCTATATTAATGTGAAAGGGACTTTAAAGCAGAAATATTTCCTAGAGACATTTCATAATTGTAAATGGGTCAGCGGGACAACAACAAAAAAGTTGACTTGTGTACACCCAGTAACCTCGCTTTAAACTATGTAAAACAAACACAGAATGACAGAACTGAAAACAAAATCAAACTCAAAGTTGGAGATTTTGACACCTGTGAGTAATTGGTAAATCAAAACAATAAAACATGAGTCATATAAAAGATTTAACAACTCTGTCAACTAACTGGACCTAATTAACATGGCTACAACAGTACACCCTAAAACTGCAGAAACATCCTTATCAAGAGAGATGAAATTGTATGAAATAAATTTGGTAATAATTATAATATATAAATAATAAATAATATACTATATTATTATATTATTTATATATGATACTATTTATAATATAAATAAATGTAATAAATTTAACATGTAATAAATTTAGTAAATTTCAAATGCAAAGGAACCTAGTGGTCAAAAAGAAAAAAATCCAGAAGAATAAAAACAAAGGTGGAGAATTGATTACAATACCAGATTTTAAGAGCTTCAGTAATTAACATAGTGTGGTATCAGTATTGGAGTAGACAAATTATAGACCAAATGAACAGAACAGAGTGAGAAATACTCAGACTTAAAGAATTATTTGATTCCTAACAAAGACACCACTGCAGTGCTGTGGGGAAAAAGAGAGTGGGTTTATTTGGTAACAAAAATGATGCCAAGATAATTGTATATTGACACGGTGAAAAAAAATGAACCTTGACCTCTATTTCATACCATATATAAAAAATAACTTTTATATCATTGTTGTAAGTTTGCAGAGAAGACATAGGAGGATATCTTAATAATCTTGGAGTAGGCAAAAAACTTTTTACACAGGACATAAGAAAGCTAAGCATAAAAAAACCTCAAATACTAATAGAAGATATTGATACTACAATGAAGAATATATCCCCCCTCCCCCGACCTGTTTAAAAAATGGGCAAAACACTTGAACAGCCACTTCACAAGAGGCTATGCCAATGGCCATAAAGCATACGAAAAGATACGTATCAGGGAAATACAAAATACAATGGCAGTTAGAGCCTTCTATAGACCCACAAGAATGGGTCAAATTTTTAAAAAGTAACAGTACTGAGTGTTGACAGAAATGTGAAACGTCTGAAATTCTTATGTGTTTAGTGGGTATGTACACTGCTGCAACCAGTATGGAAAGTTGCCACTACTTCTAAACTAATGTGTCCAGGAAATTCAACCCCAAACATATACTCAAAAGAAATGAGGATATGTATATACATATCTCTCTCAACCCAGAGGCACATACAGGAATGTTCATACCCCAAACCTCGAAACAATCCACATGCTCAGTAACAGGAGAAAGAATAAATATCTTATGGAATTTTTATCTGATGAAATTTGACACAGAAACAAAAGGATAGACATTATGTTGAGCAAAAGAAGTAGGTAAAAAAGAGTGGTGCTGCATGATTCCATTTATTTATTTATTTTTATTTATTCTTTTTTAAAATTCATTTTTAAAGATTATATTTATTTGCCAGAGCGAGAGCACAAGCAGGGGTAGGGGCAGGGAGAGAGAGAGAGGGAGAAGCAAGCTCCTCACTGAGCAGGGAGCCTGATGTGGGGCTCTATCCCAAGACCCTGGGATCATGACCTGAGTTAAAGGCTTAACCAACTGAGCCACCCGGGTACCCCCACGTGATTCTATTTATATGAAACTCATAAACAGGCAAATATAATTGTAGGTGATAGAAATTAGGAAAGTGGTTATCTGTCACTGAAGGGTTGACTGGAAATGGCCATGAGAGAACTTTCCAGAATACTTGATATATTCAAATCTTTAAGTAATGCTTGCGGTATACCCAAATAGAATTTAACTAAAGATCATGCTGTGTATGCCTTTAGTGTGTGTAGCAGCTTGGAGAAAGACAAAGATATTTAAAGGAACCCGCTCTTCAACACTTTAAAAAGCGGGAGTCCACTAACATTATCTGTAAAGGGCCAGATGGCAGATGTTTTAGGCTTTCAGGTCATTTTCTCTGTTATAACTGTATGAATCTGCTGCTGTGCCAAAGCAGATAGAGACAGTAGGTAAATAAATGACCATGGCTGTGTTCTGTTAAACTCCGTTTACAAAAATCAGTTTACCAACTCCTGCTTTAAAACAATAACAAGGGGTGCCTGGGTGGCTCAGTGGGTTAAAGCCTCTGCCTTCAGCTCAGGTCATGGTCCCAGAGTCCTGGGATCGAGCCCCATATCGGGCTCTCTGCTCAGCGTGAGCCTGCGCCACCGCCCCCCCCCCCCGCCTCTCTGCCTACTTGTGATTTCTATCTGTCAAATAAATAAATAAATCTTAAAAAAAATAAAACAATAACAAGTTTACACCCCCCACACCCCCCATTACAATAAGTCACAAAGTACAAATCCTTCTTCTGTAATAGGTAATTATCATGGTAAACTCTCTTGTAACCTAAATATAATATGATTGGTTTTTTTATTTAAAAAAAAATTGGGGGCACCTGGGTGGTTCAGTTGATTAAGCATCTGCTTTCCACTCGGGTTATGTTCCCAGAGTTTGGGATTGAGCCCCAGGCCAGGTCTCTGCTCAGTGGGGAGCCTGCTTCCCACTCTCCCTCTGCCTGCCTCTCTACTTACTTGTGCTTTCTCTATTTGTCAAATGAATAAAATCTTAAAGATTAAAATCTTAAGATTTTAAATCTTTTTTAAGTCTTAAGATTTAAATCTTAAAGATTGAAAAAAATGTTGTTTTTAAGTAATCTCTACACTCAACTTGGGGCTGGAAATCACAACCCAGAGATCAGGGGTTACACAGTCCACTGCCTGAGCCAGCCAGGCACTGCAGTGTGATGGTTTTTGAAGTACTGAGAGTAAGGCATGTGTCTGTGTTGGTAAAGGTGAAAAGAGATGCCAAGTAATCATACCCAAGTAATTGTAAAATATCTCTCCTACCTCTCTCTCTTTCCTGTACATTGTCCTGTCTTTCCTACTGAATCAGGAATGAATTTTCCCTCAGTGTTTAACAAATCCTCTGGGACCCTCATTATACAGTACCTACTGTGTCGGGAGCTCAGATAGAGTGAAAATCAAACTGCATATGGTTCCTGGCTCTCAAGGAAGTGTCTGGTGAGAGTCAGAAACAAGCAAATCCACAGACAAATAAGTACTATGTAGGTGGGGTAAAGAAAAAGAAATTGGCAAGTTAGGAAGAATGGAAAGACCACAACTTATTTTTATTTTTTTTTTAAGATTTTGTTTATTTGACAGAGAGAGATGGTGAGAGAGGGAAGACAAGCAGGGGGAGAGGGAGAGAGAGAAGCAGGCTCCGTACTGAGCAGGGAGCCTGACGTGGGGCTCAATCCTGGGACTCCGGGATCATAACCTGAGCCAAAGGCAGACACTTAGCGATTGAGCCACCCCGGTGCCCTGTAAGCGCATAATTTAAAGATGGAGTTGACCGAGCGGACTTCTCCAAGATGGGGTCATCCAATGGGAGACCTAAAGAATGAACAGAATTCATCAGCATGAATGGGGAGGAACATGGGGGATGGAGAGAGAGCACTTCCTGTAGAGACAACAGATGGGGCCAGGGCTGGAGAGAGGAGAGCTTAGGGCATGAAGCTAGTAGACCTGGCATGCAATGAGCAAGAAGGCAAGTGGCAGAGAGGAAAATGAAGTGATGGGTACGGCCCAGACCAGGCGAGGTACTAGGTTATATGAAGAAGTTCAGATTTTATTCCAAATTCAGTGAGAAGTCATGGACTAGTTTTAAGTATATGAATGACATGGCCTGATTAACATTTTTAAGATTTTTTCTTTAAGTAATCTCTACACCCGTTGTGAGGCTCGGATTTACTTCCCTGAGATCAAGAGTCACATGCTCTACCAACTGAGCCTGCCAGGTGCCCCAACCTGATTAACATTTAAAAAAATATCCCTCTAGGGGATGCCTGGGTGGCTCAGTGGGTTAAGCCTCTGCCTTCTGCTTAGGTCATGACCTCAGGATTCTAGGATTGAGTCTCATGTTGAGCTCTCTGCTCAGTGGGGAGCCTGCTTCCCCCCACCGCCCCCGCCTGCCTCTCTGCCTACTTGTGATCCTTCTCTGTCAAATAAATAAATAAAATCTTTAAAAAAAGATATCCCTCTAGCTGCTCTGTGGAGAATTCATGGGGAGGACACTAAGATGGGGTGTCCTCCCCATGGGGAGGGATGTAGTGTTGTGGTGACCCAGTCTAGAGATGATGGTGGTGGTTTGGGTACGAGGAGAGGAGGAGAGAAGTGAATGGTTTGTGATATATTTGGGGGATAAAATTGATAGAATGTCCTAATGGACTCTTGGGGAGATGAGGAAAAAAAAGATTTGGGATTAGGGAAGTACAAAATAATCATTTCGGGAGTGATCAGCCGAGTTTATTAGAGATACATAATTAGGATGCTAAGCAGTGTTTAGGTTGGAGACATCGACTTTTCATCTAGACCAATCGGTTCTGTTGTGTGTTTTCTTCAGTCTGGGTGAGAACAGATAGATGGTTGCATTCATCTTGGTGGGGTTTGGTGTGTCCCACGGCGGGTGCGGTGGGGGAAGAGAAGCATGGCCGTGGCTATAGTGTTTTCAAAGGACTTACCATAATGAGAGTGACTCTAAGGATCCAGGTACAAGAAGAAGTAAAGGCAGGTGGGGCGGACGGGCAAAGAGAAGCCAAGGGGTTGTGGGTTGGCAGTCTTCATGAGATGAAAGATGGCGGAATGGCAGGGGGAGGCATTGAGTAGGTTGAACGAAAAATAGCTTTATGAGGGAGTGGGGTGTCTGATTTCTGATTTTGTAAGTTGCTGAGGTAGGGAGTTGAGTGAACCAGTAGCTCAGCATCTTGGGTGGGTCATCCGAGATACGTTGACGTTGTCTAATATGATGACAGAAGTTAAGGCGAATGAAGAGAAGTGACCGCAGATGACAGTGACCAGGAGGGAAGTGTGATGGAGCTGAATGTAGGAGTCTCAAAAGAGAGGGGATATTTACAGGAGGAAGCAGGTTCAACGTCTGCAAGTCAGGCAAACGTTGATCCAGCCGCCAAACTTGAGGTGAGAATAAGCAGTTTCTGCTTAAAAGGCTGGGGTGGGGGAGGGGGTGCTGTTCTCAGACAGCCCTTGGGTTTCACTGAGGCAGATACGGGGAGAGGGTGTGGAGAGCAGAGGTGAAGGGCACTGGAAAGTTGGTTGAGCACAGGGCAGAATTTCCAAGGGCACAATGAAGTCCAGAGTTGGGTCACATGGAGTGTGGATGTCGATAAAGGATTTCTGGAGGGGCTTTACAGCTGGTGATGAGTCACTGGGAGATTCTTAGCTCTTGGAAGGAGGTGGGCACTTAGCCTAACGCTGAAGTCTGAAGTGCTTTTTGTTTTGTCATTGTTGTTTTTTTTTAACAACAAATTTGGTAACCATTTGGGTCATTCTCCTCTTAAAGTTCTCTTTTCGGGGCGCCTGGGTGGCTCAGTGGGTTAAGCCACTGCCTTCGGCTCAGGTCATGATCTCAGGGCCCTGGGATCCAGTCCCACATCAGGCTCTTTGCTCAGCAGGGAGCCTGCTTCCTCCTCTCTCTCTCTCTCTGCCTGCCTCTCTACCTCTCTACCTACTTGTGATCTCTCTCTGTCAAATAAATAAATAAAATCTTAAAAAAAAAAGTTCTCTTTTCATTTCGAAGTTGAGGATAAAAATGCACAACAAATGAATGAGTGCAGAATTTTTGCTTGGGATGATGAACATGTTCGAGAAATGGGTGATGGTGGTAGTTGCACAACACTGCAAATGTACTTCATGCCACCGAATTATACACTGAAAAAATAGTGAAAATTGGTGAATTGTATATTTTGTATGTTTTACCACACACATCAAAAAACCCCATGCAACATTAAAGGTTGTAAATGTGCAGCCTGTTGGCTAAATCTGCTCTCAGACAGGTTTTCCTTGGCCTCAGATTCTTCTGGCTATCGTGTGTGGACAAAAAAATGAGATTCGTTTCTAACATTTAGAATCTGGAGATTTTGTATAAACCCTTCTAAAACTGGGCTGCCCCATAACTGGAGACACACATTCCTACTTGGATACAACCTGTTGGAGCCAAGGAAGGCCAACTCCCCCCACCCCCCGCTTCCTAGCACGTACCTCCACTTCCTACACCATGCTCTTGTCAGCACTGACATCTAAGCTCTCCTGTCGTTCAGCCCGGTGCCCGCCTGGTTGCTTCTCTTTTTGACAATTCACAGAATGGCCAAATCGTTTTAAAGCTCAGCTTCTACAAAGATGAGCAAATAAAAAGTAGACTGAGCAGGGCTTTGTGTTTCAAGAAAAGTAGGAGAAAACATTTCTTGGTGGAAATGAAGCTGCTGTTGAATGTGTAAACAAAGTACGTCCCAAGAATACAATCTGGCCAACGCTGGTTATTTTTATTACCTGTCCAACTCCTGAGGGTGGCCGTGTTTGCCTCCCCGATTTATGAAAACTGTGTTATTACTTTAAGTTTTAAATGATTTGTGTAAAGCAGAGAACGTAACACAATCTGAAGGTCATAGAAAATCTCCCAATTTTCAGGACTTTAACCAAGAAAAGCATTACAGCTTTGAGACTTTTGAGAACATCTGTGAGGCATTCATTAATTCGTGGATTAAACTACTGTTCTCA